>NC_135321.1:53081928-53746928 GCF_048772815.1 Callospermophilus lateralis
TGTTGAAAATCTAATACATACAAACTATTAAAATTTTGCAAAATCATTTTTATCTAAAAGTATTCCTTTATACCTTCAACAATTACAAAATTTGATCAGCACACATTGTATACATGTATTGAAATATCAATATGCTTCATAAATATGTACAATGTTATATTAATTGAAAATTTTGATGGGTGCCTTGGCACACTCCTGTAATCTCAGTGGCTAGGGAGACTGAGACAGGAGGATCAAGAGTTCAATGCCAGCCCCAGCAAAAGCAAGGTACTAAGCAACTCAGTGAGACCCTGTCTTTAAATAAAATACAAAATAGGGCTGGGGATGTGGCTCAGTTGTCGAATGCCTCAGAGTTTAATCCCTGGTACACCCCCCAAAAAATTTTTGAAGTTTAAGGAGATGGAAACACTAACTACTCTGGTAAGATAATTGCACGCTGTATACATGTGTCAAATTATCATACTGTGTCCCACAAATATGTACAATTAAAATAATAATTTTTAAAGAAAGTAATTTAAAATAATTTTGAAGTAGCATCAAACATCAGATGTTTTAGAATAATGCAAATGAAAAATTTGCAAAATCACAATTTACAATAGTTATACTGTGGAACCAACCTAGATGCCCTTCAGTTGATGAATGGATAAAAAAAAAATGTGGTATATATATATATATATATATATATATACACAGTGGAATATTACTCAGCATTAAAAGAGAATAAAATCATGGCATTTGCAGGTAAATGGATGGAGCTGGAGTATATAATGCTAAGTGAAGTTAGCTAATCCCAAAACCCAAATGCTGAATGTTTTGTCTGATATAAGGACAATGATTCAGAAGGGGATTGTGGGGGAGGAACATGGGTGAATTAGATGAGCTCTAGATAGAGCAAAGGGGAGGCAGGGGAAGGGAGGGGGCATGCGGGTAGGAAAGATGGTGGAATGAGATGGAAATCATGACCCTAAGTACATGTAGGAAGACACGAATGATGTGACTCTACTTTGTGTACAACCAGAGATATGAAAAATTGTGCTCTGTATATGTAATATGAATTGTAATGCATTCTGCTGCCATACATAACAAATTAGAATAAAAAAGGAAAAAAATGTGCAAAATTATTGCATTAAAAACTAAAAAAGTTATTGAAGCCTAAATGAAAGGAAAGACAGCATATTAATGGAGTAAACACTTGAATTAATAAATTTAAGAACTGGAATCTATATTAATAGTTTAAAGTAAGCAAGTCAATTCTCTCCAGATTGATTTATAGATTCAATACAATCCCAATTAAAAATACTGGGACGTTTATATTGCATAAAAATTTTTCAGTTCCAAATTTTATTTGGAAATGCAAAAGGCCAAGAATATTGCAGAAAACACTGAAGAAGGAGGGGGAAAAACACAGAAGAGCTTACACCAGTGGACAAAATTTATTGTAAAACTACAGTAATTAAGAGAGAGTTGTTTGTCTTCAAGGGTAACCAAGAATACTTGAGAAACAGAGCAGAATCTGCAATCAGTCTTGCACTTATGGATGCTATAGACAGGACCTCACTAAGTTGCTGAGGCTGGCTTTGAACTTGTGATTCCCCTGCCTCATCCTCCCAAGCTGCTGAGAATACAAGTGTGCACCATCATGCAAGCTCAGCTCTTCTCTATGCACATTCAACTTCGATAAATTACTTGAGATAATTTATTGATGTGTTCATTCCATAAATAATTTTTAAGCACCTAGAGTGTGCTTGTCACTATGGTAGGCTCTGAGGATGTGAGATCAAAATAGACCTTCTTTATGATATTTGCATAGCAGGAGAATAAGACTGTTAAACACAGCATGGTGGGAATTCATTGGGGGTGCCCAGGGGTAGAGGATCATGGAAGGTTTCTAGGAGAAAGTGATGAATGAGGTAGAGGGAAGAACAGAAGTGGGAAGTGTCAAGATTAGTGGGAGAGAGTGTATAAAACCATTTTTTTTTTTTTTGCAGAAGAATGGTCTGTAAGGGAATCCTACATAGGATGGGATTCAAGGAGAGCAGGAAGAAGCTGATCACAGTCCAAATGGCAGCAATCTGTGCTGTTGGACTAGCCATGAGGATGTACAGAAAGAGGTGGATTTGAAGGAGAATTTTCTAGGCAGAATGAAGAGTTTATTCATTGTTGATGGGATGTGACCACAGAGGCACAAGGAGGAATTAAGGATGACTTCCAGATATCTGAGAGAAATAAATGTATCATAACCAGAAGAAACAGAGGGATAGGAACAAGTTAGGGCGAGAGAAGAGTGGTGATAAAAGTTTCCTCTTTTGATATGCCTAGTTGAGATGTCTGTGGGACATCAAAGAGGAGATCAAGCAGGTAGTTGAAACAAGTAAACTCCAGAGATGGATCCCACCTGGAACTACACATTTTGAGGTCACCAGTATAAATGTGGAAATTTAAGGCATGAAAACGAAGGGGGTTGTATGATAAATACCCAAGTAAGAAAAAGGTCTAGGGTAAACCCTAAGGGATAAGGAACTTTCAAAGGATTCTAAAAAGCACCCATAAAAAGGAGGAAGAAACAGGGAGAGCATGGTGTCACAGCTGCTAAGGAAACCAACTACTTCAAGGAGGGGAATTTTAATAGCATCAGAAGATTCTGAGAAGTGAGAGATGAGGAGGTCTACCCAGAAGGAGGCCTTCCATGACCTTGGCAAAAGCAGCTTGGAGGAATGGTGAGGGTGCCCAATGGTGAAGGGGCAATGGTTGTGATTTTAGAGGAGGAAGTATAGCTGCAGTGTGGTCAGAGTGTCATTCCTGAAAGCTGAGCCAAATCTCCCAAGTTGACACGGTAGGGCTCCCTCTGCCTGCTGGCTTTCAGCCCCTACCTCTCTCTCCAAGCCCTTACAGTCCATTGAAAGCAAAATTGGTGGCAGTAGCCTCTAACATTCTGATTTGGTGATGTGCTTCCTTGATATCTTTCACAGTTTATCCTTCCGTTCTGCCTCTACAGACACAAGTCTCACGTGGCTCGTGAGTCCTTAAGAGAGGTCTCCCTGCTGGCTTCGCTCATGATAGTCTTGCTTGTTTTCAATCTGCTTTTCACACACCAAACCACTATCAGCTTCTAGCAGGAGCCAGGCACAATGGCACACCCCTGTAATCCCAGCATCTCAAGAGGCTGAGGCAGGAGGACTGAAAGTTAGAAATCAACCTCAGCAAGCAGTGAGACTTTGTTTCAAATTAAAACACAAAAAGGGGCTGGAAATGCAGTGCAAGGTATAGCACGCCTGGATTCAATCTGTAGTACCAAAAAAAAAAGTTTAAAATGCAAGTGGGATCATCTTTTCCCTAAGTGATACTTCATCCTGTATAAGACACAGTGCAAATTCCTTAATACACCTGCTAAGCTTTCCCAGTCTGGTCCCTGCCCCTTCTCCTGCCCAGGCTCCCCTTCACCTTTTTTGGCCTCCTTAAACTCATGTTCCAGCAGCTGGTGATTCTGAGATGTTTTCAAACATGCCATTTTCTCTAAGCCTATTCTTTCCCCATTTGTGTGGCAGAATTTTTAGTCATCTTTCAAAATCTACCTCAACCACATTGTTTTAGTTCAGCTTTTTCACTGCTGTGACTGAGAGATCTCACCAGAACAATTGTTGAGGAGGAAAAGTTTATTTGAGGGCTCAAAATTTCAGAGGTCTTAGTCCATAGAAGGCCTGCTCCATTCCTCGGGGCTCCAGGTGAGCCTGAACATCATGGCAGAAGAGTGTCGCAGAGGGAAGCAGTTAACATGGTGATGAAGAAGGAGAGAGAGAGAGAGAGAGAGAGAGAGAGAGAGAGAGAGAGAGAGAGAGAGGGAGACTGACTCTACTCACCAGATACAAATACACATCCCATAGCCATGTCCCCAATGAACCATTTTCTCCAGCCACACCCCACCAGCCTTCACGTACTACTCGGTAAATCGTATCAGGGATTAATTCACTGGTTAGGTTAAGGATAGAATCCAAACTTTTCTCCTCCAAACTTTCTTGAATTGTCTCACACGTGAGCTTTTGGGGACACTTCACATCCAAACCATGACACAGATCTTCCTTCGTAAGGTTTTCCCCTATCCCTACACCGTTCGCCTGTGTTCACTCATGTTCTTCCTTCTCATTTATTTCCATCATTATTTTTGTTACTCTTTAGTGAACACATCCTTTATAGTAGTCCAAGCTTACCTTTCACAGGGGCTTTAACTTTCTTTTCCTTTCAGGAGTTCTGGGGATTGAACCCAGGGCCTCATGCATGCTAAGCAAGTGCTCTACTTACTGAGTGACATCCCCAGCTAGCTATGACTTTCTGTAATGCAAAAAAAGCAAGTACTCCTCTTTCTGTTTCTTGTACTCATGACAGTGCCCAGCCTGGAACGTAAACCTTCAATCTGCTAGGGGAGCATTACTGACATTAGAGGTAGGTCTGTCAAGGGAGAAAGGAAGCATCTCTCTGTAATGATATTACATTTATGGGATGTTCCAGGGCTTCAATGAAGAAGAAAGAACTCCTTCCACAGCAGGGTTGAGACTTTTGTTCAAGTTCATCTGTCAAATACAGGCAGTCCCCAAGGTATGATGGTTCAACTTACCAGTTTTTCAATTTGACAATGATACAAAAGCAATAGGCATTCAATAGAAACCCCACATTTAAAAATTTGAATATTAGTTTACCAGGCTAGCAATAATGTGGAACTATCCTGTCTTGGATATTGGGCAGTGGCCGCCAGGACTCTGTACCTCCCAGTCAGTCATGTGATCACAAGGGGGAAATAATGCTTTACAGAGTACTAATTGCTAAGGTAGGGTATTAGGTAGATGAGGAGAAGTCAATGCACTGTCAGTTTAAGGTATTTTCAAATTCTAATAAATTCATCAGGATGGGATCCACTATAAGTGGAGGAGCATCTATGTATTTCTTGCCATTTTAGAAACTTCTGGAGATTATGCTCAACCAAAATTTCCCTGATGAATATGATATACTTTATTGCAAAGCAGACCAACCCATACCAAAATCAATCGTGATTTTTTTTGGGGGGGAGGGAGGGTACTGGGGACTTGTTGAGAGCCACAGCTGAAGGGGCCCCAGCAAACTTTCAGACTGCCAGCTGATGATTGGCTCACAGCAGCCCCAGCAACATCTAGCTGATTGGCTCCTCTGCGGTGATGCTCATTGGGATGTTTCCCTGCCCTTTCAGGGTGCGGAGCTGCTCATTGGGGGACTTTTTTGGCTCCGCCCACGCGACCCAGCCAATCAGCCTCAAGAGCAGGAGGATTGTGGGAGGTGGAGAGGCTGGGGGTTGTGGGAGAGGCTTGTGGGAAGCCGGTGGTGGGAGTTGGGCTCTGAAGGTTTTCCTGAGGAGTGGTTTTGTTTGGCGTGTGTGGTTCTAAAAATAAAGTTCGTTTCTTTTGACAAGTGGCTCCTGAATTGTGCCCAGCCACACTGCAGCAGGGACTGAATCCAGAGCTCTTTACCACAGAGCTACATCCCTAGTCTTATTAATTTTTTAAAAACATTTGGGGCTGGGGATGTGGCTCAAGCAGTAGCGCGCTTGCCTGGCATGAGTGTGGCCCGGGTTCGATCCTCAGCACCACATACAAACAAAGATCCAAACAAAGACGTGTGTCCGCCAATAACTAAAATAATAAATGTTGAAATTCTCTCTCTCTCTTAAAAAAATAAAAAAATAAAAAATTTTGAAACAGAGTCTTACTAAATTGCTCAAGGCCGAGATAAGTTGCTGAGGTTGACTTTGAACTTGTGATCCTCCTGCCTCAGCCTCCCAAGTTTCTGGGATTATAGGCATGCACCATTGTGCCTGGCTCAATTAGGATTTTAAGTCCAATTGACTCATTGAGAATTCTGGCCCAGAGACCCAGAAGTGTGAGAATACCCACAGTTGGGTATGAAGGGGATGCCTGCCTGATCATTGGGGAGCTACCCAATGATCGAATGAGGTATATGGCTCTGGGAACAAAAGCCCCTGTAGCACAAATGAAGCCAGCCTAGGTAAAACTAATAAGCAAGGATTCTTCCAGATTCACCTGTCTTTTACCCTTTCCCAAATTTTATGACATTTTTTCTGCCCTTATTCCATACACACCTGCTTTCTTTATACTTGTTTAAAACTGGCATAAAGAATTTTTTCTTGGTCCTAAGAAAAAAGAGTTACATTCTCAATCAGTCTGGATTGCTTTTAAAGTCCCCCACTACTATCCATTGAAGTTTAATTCTTGAATGTGACTAGCAAAGACGATATTTCATGTAAGTATCCTTTTATTTTTAATTTTTTCAAGTCAGTTAGGCACGACTGAGTTCCCATTGACTAAATCAGTCCTAATATATGTCACTGAAGATCCTTTTTAATAGGTCAGATTATAGTAATTGTTCTTGTTAAATGTGATTTCCACTTCATTTTGTGTTACACTTAATTTTTTAATGGGTTTTAAGGGAAAATCTGACAAGGTCTAATTTGATCATTTCTATAGATCAATTATTTGAAACACAATAACTTGTCTTTTAAAATGATAGCAGTTATTTTTGCCTCTGTGGTTTTTCACAATTTTACTTTTGAATGAACTAGAAACATCTTCACATACATGGGTCATGTATCTCACATTTTTGTGCCTTTCCTTCTCGAAGGCAATAAAGATTCCAGAGGAATAGGGTAAAAAACCCACCAACAACCATCAGTGAGTATCAGAGAGGGACCAGTCATCGAAGGCAAGGCCCTTTCTCTTTTGATAACCAAAATGGCATGTATTTTACTCACCCACTCTGTCTAGCAGGTGGGGTTCTCCTTCCTGCTGTGTGGAAGGACCAGAAACTTGGGGACAGGATCAAACTCTGAAGATGTACAGAATATGGTTATTTACTTTCTTAACTGGCTAAGTTCACTTCCTGTATGGTGCAGGGTTCAGAGAGTGAATTGCTGTTTACCTGGCTACAACTCTGCTTTGTCATCCCCTGGATTCCTACATTCCAGTCTGATTTTGGTAAGGCCATGCCTCTAAATCAAGGGTGTCATCTACTGAATTACTTGGTACCTATCAAATGACTTTTGCTATAATAACTTCTTCTTTGAGTGGTAGCACAGACTTGAAATAAAAGGTGTGATTTAAAATCATGTGCTGCTCCAGAGTCACTTAAGAGCCCCTCAGCAAGGTCATGGGGCACAATATATAAAGTCTGGGGCATCCACCAAAAAACTGGTCTCTCTGCAGATGTGGCTATGCAGAATTTCCAGTGTGGAAAAAAAAAAAAAAGCAAACAAAAAAGAAAAAAGTCACTCTGGAGCGTGGAGCTTCCAAATTTACTTTGGAGAATTCTCACTCAAAGTCTCAGGCCTAATGACTTGTGAGATTGGAGAAAAATGAAGGAAATGTAGCATATATTTGCAAGGCTACCTACCACAACTCAAGCAAGTGTTTTATTCTATCAGAAAAAGGAATGGCTGCTGTGTTCTTGAGAAATCTAGTTTGTTCAGTAACAAATCATCCTAGAAAAATGACAACTCAAGCTCAAAATGTCACAAGACTAGCTGTGGAGTATTCCTGAATTGAATCGTTTACTCAATAATATTGACTGTCACCTAGAGGTTATAGTCCAAAGGCAAATATCACATTATGCAAGATTTTTTGTCTGTAGTACATACATCACGCTCAAAAGGAAACCAGATTAAAGCAAAAAAGAAAAACGATTTGAGTGCCTTTCTGGACCCTTGAAAACGGCAAAATGCTTCGTGTTCAGGTTAGCATTCCAAGATGATGTCTCTTAGCTTTATACCAGAGGCGAAACCACAGTCACTCCTTTTGAAGACTTATCTAGTCCTCTATTAGAACAATTTATAGTTTCCAATGACAGGTGTAAATGAGAAATGTCTTGCCACAGTATGGTGTCCAGTTAGGTGAAAACCACACCTTCCCATTTCCCCTTCTCTTTGCTCTGCCCTGCACCACAGAAATAAGAACACTTTTGATAAAAAAAAAAAAGGGAGTGAAAATGATACACAAGAACCCAAGCCCATATGCAAATACTATTAAATAGTTATTTGTATGTAGTCCAAGGGTGGGGCCAGAAAAGTTCAGAGGTGCATTTTTATGGGGTCTTTGCCCCATTTCTTCCAATAGCATAAAAGTAAAATATGACATAAAGTGGAAATTAATAAAAGAAAACAGTCTATAAAATATGATAAAATTACATGAGAAATAACTTTTATGTTCAGGACCTTTTCAACTCTATGCTTTCTTTATGGCATAGAGGGATGGAGGCATGGAAAGGGGGTGAGAAGTGAACTAGCCTACTAAATAAAATTCCCTAACAACCTAAAGATATGTTGGTTGCATTTTTATACACTAACAATGAATGTTCTAAAAGGAAATTAGGAAAATATTTCCATTTACAATAGCATTAAAAATAAAATCTTGAAATAATAATGAAGGAGGAAGAAGATGTATGTGTCAAAAACTATAAAACATTGCTGAAAGAAATCAAAGACACACAAAAATGGAAAGACATGCTGAGTTCATGGATTAGAAGACAATATTGTTAAAATGCCTGTGCTAATCCAAATGACCTATAGATTCAATGTAATCCCTATAAAACTCTCAGTGATACTTTTGTAGCAATAGAAAAATCCATTCTAAAATGCACATGGAATCATTAAATACCCCAAATAGAAAAAAAATTAAAAAATATTGAAAAGAAAGAAAAAAGTTGGAGTTCCAATACTTCTTGATTTCAAAACTTAATATAAAGCAACGGTAATCAAGGCAATAAGGTATTGGTGTGAAAAGATACAGAGACCATTGGAATAGAATAGAGAGTCCAGCAAGAAACTCTCGTATATACAGTCAAGTGATTTCTAGCAAGGGTGCCACACTCATGTGGCACATTCAAGAGACAATTCTTTCAACAAATGATATTGGGAAAACTAGATATCCATATGAAAGACTGAAGTTAGACCCTTACTTTATACCATGAATAACAATTAACTCAAGTGGATTAGATGTAAACATAAAAGCTGAAATTCTAGAACTCTTAGAAGAAAATATAAGAGAAACGCATGATTGCATTAGATTTGGTGACAAATTCTTGGATAAGATATCAAAAGCGTAGGCAACAAAACAAAAAGCAGATAAAATTGGCTACATCAAAATCAAAACCAAAAAACAATCAAAGCCATTTGTGCATCAAAAGGCATTATCAATAGAATGAACAGAAAGAAAAAGGGAAAATATTTGCAAATGAGTTTGATAAGGGGTTAGTATCCAGAATATATGAAGATCTCCCACAATTCTAACATTCTGGTTTTAAAATGAGTAAAGAACATGAATAGATACTTCTCCAATGAGCAATACAAATAATATGTACATAAAAAGAGACTCAACATCACTAGACATTAGGGAAATGGAAATCAAAACTATCATGAGATTATCTTTATGCCCATTAAGATGAATATCATTAACATGCACAATAGAAAGTAACAAGTATTGGTGAGGATGTGGAGAAGCTGGAATCCTTGTGCACTACTGCTGGAGATGTAGAAGATGTGGGCATAATGAAAAACAATATAGTAGTTCCTTAAGAAACTAAAAATAGAAATTTTAAATTCTAACACCTCTACTTTTGAGCCCATGAGAATTGAAATCAAGGTCTTGAATATATTCTTGTACCCCCATGTTCAGAGCAGCATTAATCACCGTTGTCTAAGTTGCAAGAAACCCAAGTGTCCATTGACAGATGAATGAATAACTAAAACATCATGCAATGGAAATTATCCAGATTTAAAAAGGAAGTAGCTTCTGATATGCTAAGACATGTATGAACTATGAAGACATTAAGTGAAATGAGCCAGTCACAAAAGAACAAATATATAATATGACGCCATTTGCGTGATGCACCTAGAATGTCAAATACATAGAAAGACAAATAGTGGTTGCCAGGAATCTTGGGAAGGAAAGAAGGAGGAATTATTGTTTAACGGGTAAAGCGTTTCATTTGGGATGATAAAAAAGTTCTGAAAATGGATAGTGGTGATGTTTTCCTGTAATGGGAATATACCAATACCACTGCATTGAATACTGAAAAATGATTAAGAAAGCAAACATTATGTTACCTGTATTTTACCAAAATAAAAAAGTTACAAGCACTCTTACAAGAAGGATTTAGGATACAGCCATTTAAAGGTTATAAATAGTTGTGCATCCTCTCTGAAAAAGTAGCACAGATTATTTTTGTTGAGTAAGACATGAGTCACATTTGCCTTACAAGTAGAGGTATCAAAATTCTAACACTAAAGAATAAAAATAGTAAATCATAAAATCATTGACTTATTGGTTGATTCAATTTTTTACTTTTTTATCCTCGATTACTGGGGATTGAATCCAGAGCACAGTCATGCTAGGCCAATGCTCTACTGCTGAGCTATATCCCTAGCCTTTGACTCCTTCTTACATTATAAGAAAACATTTAGAAGTAGTCCTGCAAAATCTCCAGAATTGTGTGTAGTTCAGAGATAATTGGTAGCTAAAAGAAAATGTAGCAACAGGAATAAATGAATTTATGTCCAGGGAAAATATTCAGAAAGATTTTAGTTTGTATTGAAATATTTCTGGGAACATTACCTTCAAAGATTTATTCATAGATGCTCTGGGCCATTAAGAAAATGCATTCAGAGTTTAAAAAATAAAATAAAAACAGAAAAATGGGCCCTTTTATTATTAATTCAATGTATTTATTTAATGTATTTTCCTTCATAGCAACATTTACAATCTGTCATAGTGTATTTATATGTTTTCTTTACCTTCTAACTCTCTACTATATATGCTCCATGAATATAGAGATTTTATTTGTTGAAATCATCAAGCACCTGTATTTAAGACAAAACCTGACATATAGTAAATATTTAATTTGCTAAATGAGTGAATAAGTGACTTTTTATCCCCAAGAGTACCTAACCCTGCACCTCATGAATGGTATGTGCTCAAGGCATACCTACTGATTTGATTATGCATTTAAAAGGAAATTGATGTTACTTGAGTTGCAAATTCATGATGGCAAGACTTTCCTTAGTGCCTCATGGAATATGTATTATATTTTACTTAAGATCCATTTAATAGTAGGAGAACAAATACTTTATGAAAATCTAAGAAAAAATGTTGCCAATTTGGCCACAACTCATTATCATGTAATGCACATGTTGTAAGAACCACGTGTAATACGCATCCTGCTTGCAGAGGGGTAGCATCATGAATGCAAAAGGTGAGCATCTTAGAATTTAAGAATCAGGGCATATGCTACAGAATTTTCCCTAAGATCTATTGCAATATGCCTCTTTCTCCATAGAAATTTGGGGCTGAAAAGAATCCTAAGGGTCCTTGGTCTAAATTTTCATGCAGCACTAAGGCAAACAAACTTTGTTCTTAGAATGGTGGGGGTGAAATTAAGGTCCCCATAAACCTAGCAGCAGCTGAGATGAGGAAAATGCTAGAACTGAAATGCTCCCTTCTTCACTCCTTCCTCCTGTACCAGGTTTCACTGACGTTCTTAAGAGAGAAAGGAAGAAACAGCAGAGAAAGGAGGGAGTGGGCATGCTCTTGATCAAATCTGACCTTTAAAGATCCATCCTGTATGCAATGACCGGTGGGGAGCAAAAGAGGACCCAAGGAGAACAGTTAGGGGGCTATTGGAGAGAACAAAAGAGGACTCATTGGAGATCAGTTAGGAGGCTATGCAAAAAGATGGAGAGCAGAGGAGGAGATGGGGAGAGGTACCAAAAACCAGGAGACCTTGCACAGGTAATCTGTGTTATGTGTTGCATCTTTAAATCTTTTTTTTAAAAAAAATTCCTTTAACATGGCTTGCAAAGATCTGCTATGATACACATCCCTGTTTTCTCTTCTGTCTCTCTTTCTTTCTCTTTCTCTCTTTCTTTATTTCTTTCTTTCTCTCTTTCTTTCTTTCTTCTTTCTGTTTTTTGAAGCAAAAGTGGTTATTCACATTTTCTTAGTGTCAGTTACTTCATGCCTCATTCATTACCTTATTTGTGCCTATTAATTATGCAGCATGGTGGGTTTCTTTGTGGTCTATTCATACATACATAAAAACATACTTGGCCAATTTCACACTCCAATTCCCTCCCCATCCTTCCATTTCCCCTCCTCTTAGCCTCCTTCTCTAACCAATGGTCTCCCTCCTACTTTCATTGTGGAGCTTCCACATATGAAAGAAAGCATAGTCTCTCTGACTTATTTTGTGCAACATTACCAACTTCAATTCTATTCATTTTCCTGCAAATGACATAATTTTGTTCTTTTTATTAAAAATGTTTTTAGTTGTACATGGACACAGTACCTTTATTTTGTTTGTTTATTTTTTTATGTGGTGCTGAGGATTGAGCCCATTGACTCATACATGCTAGGCAAATGCTCTACCACTGAGCCACAACCCCAGCCCAATTTTGTTCTTCTTTATGGTTAAATAAAATTCCACTGTATGTATATACCACATTTCTTTATGCATTCATGTGCCAATGGTTCCATAACTTGTCTATTGTGAATTTTGCTGCAATAAACATGGGTATCTATGTATCTCTAAAGTCTGCTGTTTGTCTCTGTTTCCTAAGTTAACAAAAGCACACACTGAGAAACATTCCACTAGTTGTTTTTGTTTGCTTGTTTATTTATTGGTTTTTGAGAGAGATGTCTCATGCTACTCGCCAAAGGCTGGTTTGAACTTGTGAGCACAAATGATCCTACTGCCTCACAGCCTCCCAAGTAACAGGACTAAAAGGAGTGTGCCACCACTCCTGGCCCAATAGGTTTTTTTTTTTTTCTTTTACTTTTTGGGTACCAGAGATTGAACTCAGGGGCACTCAACTACTGAGCCACACCTCCAGCCCTATTTTGTATTTTATGTAGATAGAGTCCCACTGAGTTGCATAGCACCTTACTTTTGCTGAGGCTGGCTTTCAACTCGCAATCCTCCTGCTTCAGCCTTCCAAACTTCTGGGATTATAGGTGTGTCACTGCACCTGGCTCACTAGTTCTTTTTGAACTAAGAACTTATTTTAATTAGCACAAACAACAAGGTTTCCATATTTCTGAGGATATTTGACATTTCACTGTTTTTAAATTGACTTCTTAATGTCATAAAGGTATACTGCTTCTTAGAAGAGCCTAGCCTCAGGGGCATTGAGGGGAAGTAGAGAAGCAGCATGTTTGGACTCTTAAATCTGTCCTTTGTGCCTGCCATGCTGTGGTCAGGAACAGGTTAGAGTCTCTTCTATACCTATCCCTGCATCAGTGTCTGGTTGTGCTGCGAATTATCGATCTCTACTTTTTGATATTCTCTCAAGAATCAAGTGGAAGAAATAATGTACAATTCCCAGTCCAGAGGTCCCTCATGAAAGGCAGGTGGAGGTGGCCTTGGAGTGCCTCCTCTATCACGGTGGCACATGCCTTTGTTCCCTTCTTCTGCAGCACACCTTCTCCTATTGTATTTTGTCATTTGAATGGATATGAAGATCAAGGGCATGCTGCATAAAGTGAAAAAAAATCACCCGGTGTGTGTGTGTGTGTGTGTGTGTGTGTGTGTGTGTGTGTGTAATTTAAGGGCAGGACTTTGAAGGAGAAATGGATTACTAAAACAATTCCTTTTGAGTACTAAAACAAAGACAATTTGAGACTTTGTAAAAATCACGTGTGGCTACAGGACATTCAGTAGGAAATGGGAAAGGCCAAAGGCTAAAGGCTATCCACTCTACTCTATTTCCATTGCCTGTGATTTCAGTGACATCTGATCAGGGGGTAAATTTCCCAAAACACAATAGAAACAAGTCGTATACCTGAAGCCTTCAAGTTGTGGATGGAGGAAAAAAAGTCTTTAGTGAATCTTCCAGTTCTTTCTCAAAGCTCATTCCACAGAAGGGTTTGCTGGAGATCTCTCTCTGGGATTGCCTGCAGTTGGATTCTTTACTTTCTATTTTAAGATCTAGGTTTCTGGTGTCTACCTCATTCTGCTCTACTTTGTCTCATTTAGGTTTCAATTTTTAATTGGTAAAGACTTTATATTGGAACATTACATTCCTGTAAAAAAAATTAAAAATTTGTTCTAATTAGTTATACATGACAGTAGAAGGCATTTTGACACATTGTACACAAATGGAGCACAATTTCTCCTTCCTCTGTCTGAACATGGTGCAGAGTATAATCACCAGTACTATAATCATACATGTAAATTCGGTAATAGTGTCTGTCTCATTCCACTGTCTTTCCCATCTCCACAGCCCTTCCCCTCTCTCACTCCCCTTTGCACAATCCAAAGTTTCTTCATTATTCTCTACCCCTGCCCCACCCCCCACTATGGATCAACATCTGCTTCTCAGGGAAAACATTCAGCCTTTGGTTTTGGGGATTAGCTTTTTCACTTAGCATTATATTCTCTAGTTCCATCTATTTACTTGCAAATGCCATAATTTCATATTTCTTCAAAGTCGAGTAATATTCCACTGTATATATGTACCACATTTTCTTTATCCATTCATCTGTTGAAGGGCATCTAGGTTGGTTCCATAATTTACCTATTGTGAATTGAGCTGCTATAAACAATGATGTGACTGTGTCACTGTAGTTGTGAATTTTTAAGTCCTTGGGGTATAAACTGAGGAATGGGATAACTGGGTCAAATGGTGGTTCCATACCAAGTTTTCTGAGAAATCTCGATACTGCTTTCCATAGTGGTTGCACCAATTTGCAGTCCCACAAAAAATTTATGAGTGTATCTTTTCCCCCACATCCTCGCCAACACTTATTATTGCTTGTATTTTTGATAATTGCTATTCTAAGTGGAGTGAGATAAAATCATAGAGTAGTTTTGATTTGCATTTCTCTAATTGCTAGAGATGATCAACATTTTTTCATGTTTGTGGAACAATAAATTCTACCTAGAAGTTTTTCATTATTGTTTTTGCTTTTGTTTTGGAAGGGGATTAGGTTCTTTGCTCTATAAGTAAAATCAGAGTTCCTCTGCTTCTTCTGGCAGCTAGCGTCTATGTAAGCTGAAGACCACAGCCAAGAAAGCCCATTTTAGTGTTAGCAACTAATCAAGGCAGGGGATGTCTGCCAATGTCAGCTCTGAGGATCTGCAGCTGGCAAAGTCAGCTTCTTCACCATTACTATCTTTTGGCATGTTGCAGTTCTTACCGTCAGGCTATGCCCATTAGTGTCACAGCAGACTCCAGCAGCTCACCGCCAATTTCTCCTTTCCAGGTTCTTGCATAGTGAATTCAAAGAACGAAATTCCACAGACGTGGAAGAATGAATGTAAACAAGTAGGATTCATTCAAGTATGAAGAAGAGCAACAGAACTCTCCCAGGGCATGAGGGGAACTGACAGCAGGTTGACACTTGAGTGTGATAATCTAGGGGTTTAGATAGCTCTTTGGTTAATGCCATTGTTCTACATTATGCTAATCAGGTTTTGGGAAATACCAATGCATATTAACCCTGCAATCTCCACTCAGGTCTGCCCCCACTGCTATTTTCTCACTGGTTGTTCATTGGGCTGGGCCACCATGGGGCAATGGGTCAGTGCCCCTGGCTCACCTGGGACCTGGTTCACCTTATCTCCAGCTCACACCAGCATGGTAGGCTCCATATGGTCATGATACAGCCTGCCCAGGCCACTGCTCTGCTGTTCCATGACAAGGGCTTGGCTTCATAACCATCTGTTATGGGTTGAAGTTAGCAAGGCAGACTTCACTAGAGGGGAATTTCTACAGTTGGGTTTTATAGTAAGGGAGAGAAATTGGGCTCAACTCTAAATGCAAGGAAAAGTGGGAATTTATGCCTCAAAGCTATAAGACAATCGATTTATGTGGTTTTAAGTCATACAACTTATAGCAGGGTAGCTGTCAGTGGATGAACAGTTACTAAGTGGTAGGATAATTCTTTGCCAAGCCTACCTGACAAGATTCTTGCTGAAAGCAAGCAGGCATGATCAACATCAGCTGGGGGATGGAGGAGAATAAAGAATTTGATCCAATAGTGAAGGTGATCAGTGGGGAATTCTGGCTGAACCAACAGAGTAGGATTCTTGTTACAATTGGGCAATTCAAAGACAACCATGGAGTCCAAACATCAGAGCCTAGTCAAGAAGAGAGTTCAGAAGAGTCTGAATTGAGTTTTGACTGAGGAAAGAATCATCATTCCAAAAAGATATCTTAAGATCCTAACTCCTAGTACCTGTGAACATGACCTTATTTAGAAAGAACCACTGCAAATGTGATGAGTTGAGATGAGGCTGTACTGGAGTAGGATGGTGCCTTAATCTACTATGGCCTATGTCCTTATAAGAAAATAAACGCAGATACAAAGAGAGAGAATGCTATGTGACAAAGAAGGCAGAGATTGGAAGGGCTGCAGCTGCAAGACAAGGAGTGCCAAGACAGAATTGCAGAACAGCAGAAGCTGGAAGAGAATAGGAGAGAATCTCTACTACAAGTTTCAGAGGGAGTGCAGTCCTGCAAATGCCTGGATTTCAGAATTTTAGGCCTCAAAGCTATAAGACAATCAATTTATGTGGTTTTAAGTCATACAACTTATAGTACTTGTTAAGGCAGCACTAATACACCATCCTTCTTTCCATCACTCTGTCCCTGTGTTCATTCAATCAAGTGATATTTAGTTAGCAGCTGCTGTGTACATATGTTCTTCTATCTGTGATAGAGTTACATCCTGATAAACCCTTTGTAAGTTGAATATTCTAACCCCAAAATGCATTTAATCTACCAAACCTACTGAACACCTTCACTGACCACACAGCACCCTGTAGAGTATTGGTTGCTTCCCTTCAGGTTCACAGAGTTGGTGGAGAATTGCAGTTTGCTGCTATTACCCAACATCATGAGAGAGGCTGGACAGTATGTTGCTAACTGGGAAAAGGTCCAAATTCAAAATTCCAAGTACAGATTCTATGAATATCCATTAGTTTTGCACTATCCTATGGTAAACAATTGTAACTCGAACTATCATCAGCGAGGGACTGTCCTCTACAAGGCACTGTGTACAGTATCTATTGAGGAGACAGAGATGAGAATATTCCCATGTCTGGTCCTAAAGAGTATTAATCTCAGGAGGCAAGGTACTGTGGGACACAGAGGAGGGACTTAGACTCCTTGGCGTGTGGAGATGGAGGTGGGCAGTGGCCATGAAAGGCTCAGCAGAAAACAAACTTTGTTGAGAGCCACAGCCGAGTCAAGTCGGGATGGCGCCTGGCATTGCCAGAAGGAGTGGTTGAGAGGTGACACCAGCGAGCCATTAAGATGATGATAATTAAGTTAAGCTGTGTATAATTGCTGTGACTGGATGATGCTGGATTGGGGCAGGCTGTGTATTCAGTTGTATGGCTCGGTTATTTTGTGCCCAGCCAGACTGCGGCAAAACTTAACAAGTAGATGGAAAATAGTTTAAAGACATAAAATGCAGCATTGAAAGAGATTTTGAGTTTATTTAATCTATCCTTAAGCTATACATAAAGAAATTGATGCCTTTATGGGTTGTGACCTGTCCAACGAATCAGAGCTTATGGTGGAGCCAGGACAAGTATCAGGAGATTAGAACCCGCTGTGCCTCCACAGGGTTTCACCTGCTCTGTCTTCCTGGCCCCTCACCTCAGCATTCACATTACAAACCAGGGAGCTTAAAGTCCAGAGAAAGGAAGTGATTTGCCCAAGGAAGAGACCAGATCAAAGTCAGTCAGAGCTTCAAAGCCTCGCCTCCTGCGTTATGCTACACACTCCAGATTTCAAAAATTCCTAATCTAGTTTTCTTTCCATTCTATCATCTTGCCTTACAACAATTTATAAAACCCCAAATTAGAACTAGACAGTTTCCTGTAATGTGAATGAAAACTCCTTGAAAGAAATTAGAATTAAAAATGTAATCATGCCTCTAGGCCCTACATCCTTTTAACAGAGTGTACTGTTCATAGATCACATGAATAATACAAGAATATTCATGTATTCATATAAATATTGAAATTAAATTACCATTCTTATTGTTGTGACACTCATCACAGATATGGATGAGGTTTATTTCTCTTTCAAATTTTAGAGAAAGAAAAATCTAATGAAAATTATTGTCATACATTGATGTTCAAAGTAGTTCTGATAATAAGATTATTCTCAGGAATATTTCCAAACAAATTTATTTCAGATGCATATTGATAGGCTTTCAGTTCAGCATAGCTATTACATTAAAAAGTAGAAGAGTATAAATGGTTAAGGATAAGGGGTTTGAGAGTGAGGCGGAGAACACCATTTAAACAAGCCTTAAACCATAATCACAAGGACACAAAATTCAATATGGAAAGATTTCACTGAGGAGATATAGGTACATATATTTTATAGAGGTCAAGGAGAACTCTAAACTAGTCATCAAATATTGTCAGCTCAGGGTAAGGGAATATTCACTGAAGCTTGAAGAAGCAAAACAAAAGATATTCTAATTTAATTGGCATAGAAAAGACTTGGATCATTGTCCCAGGAGGTAAGTATTGTAGAAGCTGAAATTAGAAATAACTTTACCAAAGGACTAGGTAAATCAATGAGTCATAGACATCTGAGCAGTTATTGGGATTTTTTCACAGGGATAAGTCATTAGGTCCTAGGCTGCTATTGCAAAGTATTATAAGAAATTTGCCACTTCTTTTGAGTAATGTTAAATCTCAGATCATCTATTTTGGGCATTGGAGGTAGATGCTTATTGCCATACCCAGATCTTTTCTTGCTATGGTCCAGGACCATAGCAACAAGGTTGAGAAGTTTATAATGGTCCCTTTTCCCCCTTATCTATGAATAATATGGTCTAACACCTGCTGGTGGATACCTGAAATCTAGGATATTACTGGACCCTATATCTACTGTGTGTTTTCATATACATACAAGGAAATTTCAATTTTTAAATTAGACCTAGTAAGAGATTAACAATAATTCACCATAGATCTTAGTAATTTCAGCATACATTTTTTATTTTATTGAACTGAGAACTTTCACATCTTCACTTAAAGGAAGCACTCTCAGCTTTTCTTTGGCATCTCTGAATTGCCAGAAGTATTGCTCTTGCACTTCAAGGCATATTAGGTACGATAAGGTTTACTTGAACACAAGAACTGCAGTAACATAATAGCCAATCTGATAACCAAGATGGCTATTAAGTGACTACTGGACAGGTACATATACAGTGAGGCTGCATTGCACTAAGAGATGATTCATGTTCCAGGCACACAGATTGGAGTGGTGCAAGATTTCATCATGCTACTCAGAACAGGGGGCGACCTGAAACTTAAGAATTATTTCTGGAATTTTCCATTCAATATTTTCAGACCTCAATTGACCACGGGTGACTGAAACAATGGAAATCAAAATAGTGGATAACAGAGGACAATTGTACCAAAGTTTTGGGAAAGCAAATGGGAAGCAGGTACAGAAAGCCTTGAAACTAAAATATCTGTCTTAGGACATCTTAGTTAATATGCCTTATGTGCACCCTCAGTTGAAGGTGTAGTACTTGAGATATTTTCAGGTCTGTTACCTGTGACCATTTTAACATCGACCAAATAGAGCTCACTTCCCAGATACACACACCTATTCGAATCTATAGCCAAAAGAAGGAAACCTTAAGAAAAGAAAACTCCTTTCTTGACCTACTCAAGACCTGCCTTTCTTGATTTAAGTTCCTGAAAACTAACCTTTTTCCTGAGTCCCTGACATGGGAAATGGCCATACCTTCCAGAGCAAGGTAAGACTTTCCCATAGGGCTTTGGGATTTTCTTAACAGACATTGACAAGCTATTGGGATAAAATACAGATATACAGAAAAGAGTCACACAGTCTGTATGGCTGTGGTGCTGGGGGGCCTTTCATTGTAGGAATAGTTTTATTTTCTCCCAATTTTCATGTGTTCAACAGAATCAAGCACTGGAACAAGTCAACTTTCCTAATGGATCATTTGTGAGTTTCTGGTCATAGAATTTGTCCCTACATTTATATTTCTTCACTAAAGTCTCATAGAAAATAGAGGAGGTAGCTATAAAATACATAACTGATTTCCATTTCTGTCTTACAGAAATCAAATTCTTTTTTAAAAAATTTTTTAAACTTTTTTTTAGAAATACTTGGACACAATACATTTATTTATTTATTTATTTATTTTTATGTGGTGCTGAGGATTGAACCAAGGGCCTCGCCCGTGCTGGACAAGCGCTGTACCGCTGAGCCACAATCCCAGCCCCCAGAAATCAAATTCTTTATGTCTGTACCATATAATAAGCCAGTTCTCTCATCTGTATCAAAATAATTTTTCTGGGCTGGGGTTGTAGCTCAGTGGTAGAGGACTTTCCTAGCATGTGTGAGGCACTGGGTTCGATCCTCAGCACCACATGAAAGTAAATAAATAAAAATAAAGATATTGTGTCCATCTACAACTAAAAAAAAATTTTTTTAAAAAAAGATTTTTATGATGTAGCTTTGCTTAGTGCTTTTGACTATGGTGTTCTTTTTTCAAGCAAAAGGTTTGAATATTCTATAGTTACACAAAAATAAACTTGTGGGTTTTGGACTCCTTATTCTATTCCATGGATCTTTTTTCCATTCTTATACCAACATCATGTTGTTTTGATTACAGTGGTTCTATTCTGTGCTAATTTACTGTCTGGGGCAGCATCTGTGAGATGTACAGCTTAGATCTCCCTAGGGTGCAGTGATCCAACAGCCACATTGTGCTGCTAATGATTGACATGACAGAAGTATTAGGCCTTGCCGTTTCTGCCTGCATGAAACTCCTTGAGTGGCAATATTTTTGCACCAGAGCTCAAAACTGGGCTAGTTAAGACACTGTCAGATATGCACAGCAGTCAGGGGTCCTTGCGGTCTCTCTTTAAGCGGGCCTAAGATTTGATGAGGACTAAAGTTTCTCCCTGTCCAACTGTGCATCCTCCCTTTTTGTATTCTACAAGTATTACCTCTTCCCCTCTTCAATAAATCTTTTCCATTCCTAACTGTACCTCAGTGTCTGCCTTCCAAGACTCAAGCTGCTGCCTAAGTAAACCCTCCAAGCCCTGCTTGATATTCTCTCTCTCTCTCTCTCTCTCTCTCTCTCTCTCTCTCTCGCTCTCGCTCTCCTTTCCTCCTGGTCTTTTATTCTTCCATGTAAACATTATTAGAATATTACAGAACAGAATCCTAAAAAAAGTTGGGATCACAAATTGAGTTTCATTAAATTTATGTATTCATTTGGGGGAAATGGACACAGTTTATAATCAGATTAATTGTGTGTTTGTTGAATGTTTACTTCTGTTAAACTGTAAGCTAAATGAGAACAGGTATTTGTTTATTTTTCTCACTAGTATATGCCCAATGTATACAAGTGGCTGGTGCGTACTCTAGGTGTTTGCCGAATAAAAGAAATAACCAGTTCCTGATATGTATATCAGTACCTGGTATGTACTGTTATGCACTACAGATGTTTGCTGGATAAAAACAAAATAACTATAAGTGTTGGCTGAATAGAAGAAATAATCAGTGCTTGGTATGTATGTCATACCTAGTATGTACTGGTGTATGCACAATAGGTGTTTTCTGGATGAAAGAAATAACCAACATCGAAGGATCACTATTTTAAAAGATTAATAAAGGTAGACATTATGTGGTCAGTAGAGTAACTGTTACTAATAAGATTCTTGGGTAAAAGAGTGACATAAATTCTAATTTTATTTTCCATGACCAATTAGGAATGATTTTATTTTAAAAAGTTATTTTCAGGCATATTATCTGAACTTGAAATTCATTTGTCCCTTCAAACAATATTTATAAATAGAAGTTAGATTCTTAGCCTATTCCACAGTGTATGCAACTGTTAAAACTACATTTTGGATTAAACAGGCTTTTGTGGAACTAATCCCTATTTGTAAGAGTGTTATACTGAGGATAAAAGCATTAACATATTCAATTTGAAGCTGGGACATATCCTTCTTTCTCTCCTCATCCACTTATAACAAGAGAAAAAGAAACATCACATAGACAGCAGTTCAAATTTCATGTCCCTTACTGAGTAGCCAAGTGTCCTTGCAGAATTTACCTTTACCTTTCTAAGCTTCATTTCTGGACTATCTACAGTAACAATGCCCTTGCCTTTCAGCACTGGTTTTTAATCAGATGAACATTCATCCAAATCTCCTGGAGATATCTTCTGCTTTATTTTTTTTTTTTGACCCCCCAAATAGAAGTGCCCCAGTTGGGGCCAACGTTGAGGCCCACCTACGTGAATTTAAAAATATGCTCAGGTGTTCTAATGTCCTGACTCTTATCAGTCAGGAAGGTCTTGGTTTTGCTGTGGTAATAAGTAATTTTAAAAACTCTGATTTTCCTGTGGCTTATCACATTAAAGCTGACATCTGAATCATGTGACATAAGTGTCCAGTGTGGGCTGTAATGGAAAGGAGGACTCTGCTCCATAATCATTCACGGTCCAGAGTTGCAGAGGGTTCAAGGCCTGGACCATTCCTATTACTGAAGTTAGGCAGCTCAGTGTTTGCTGTGGAGATGAGCATGTTCTCATAGTCTTTTGGCTGCAACTGTTCATATGACCCTGTTCCTGCAGGAGAACTGGAAAGCCTACACCTGTGTGTGCCCAGGAAGTAGAGGAGGAGTCTATACTAGTGAGCAGCAGTCATATCTGGACATTGTTAAGAATGACCTCACTTCATTCTTTAATTAAATCAGATATCACAAGTAAGGTTATGAGTCTGCTGTCTAATATGGTAACCCTGCACACATAGGCCTAGTTAATTTAAATGAATTAAAACCAAATTAAATTTAGAGTGCATTTCCTCGGTGATAGCAGTCACATTTCACCCAAGACTTACATGTAGCTATGGCTGCTGTACTGCACAGCTCGGATATAAAAAGATTTCCCTTGCTGTGGAAAGTTTGATGGGGCAAGGCTGCTCTGTACAGCCAGCCTCAGTCTCCTTGCTCCTATTATGCCATATTTCTAGTGTCATAGCTACACACACAATGGTATGATTTAGATATGAGGTGTCCCAGAAAAGCTCATGTGTGAGACAATGCTAGAAAGTTTAGAGGTGAAATGATTGGGTTACGAGAGTTTTAACCTAATCAGCACATTAATCCCCTGATAGGGATTAACTTGGTAGTAACTATAGGCAGTAACTATAGGTAGTAACTATAGGCAGGTAGGGTTTGGCTGGAGGAGGTGGGTCCCAGGGGGTGTGCCTTTGGGGCATATGTTTTGTCTTTGTTGAGCAGAGCTCTCTCTTTGCTTCATGGGTGTCGTGTTTACTGCTACTTTCTTCTGCCACACCCTTCTGCCATGATGTCCTGCCTCACCTTGTACCCCAAGTAATGGAGCCAGCTGGGCTCTGAAACCATGAGCCCCGAAATAAACTTTTCCTTCTTAATATTGTTCTTGCAAAATATTTGGTCACAGCAATAAGAAAAAAGCTGACGAGAACACACAGCCTCCATATCAATAGCAATGCTCTGACAGTAGTGCTAGCCATTGCTCTGTAGCTTTCCACGGGGAGGGACATTTGGACTCAGATGTTGGACATTCATCGGGTAGAGAATGTAGGGAGAAAGTGTATGATACATTTCAGGTTAGCAAAGCTAACGATAAAGGGATAGACCAGAGATCTGCACAAACAGGCATGATGTGGAAGATTTGTGGGTCAAGAGGGGATTAAAAATAAGGGTCTCATTATAATTAAATGAGAAAGCAGGGAGGACAGATTTTACATGTTCTTACAGATAGGAATCTTAAGCAGAATAAATAAGTGGACTAACTCGACTCCATCTCCATGGGAAACAGAATAAAAGAAGGGCTTAAATTTATGGATAAGAATTTCATTTTATACAGGGTAGAATGCACTAAGAGTAAAAAATAGCTAATTACAAATACGCATCTATTGTATTGTACAATGGGAGCAGTTTTGTTATTTTGTAGTATGGAGAATACCATTTGGAAAGGTGGTGTCGATATTTACAGATGGGTTTTTCCATAGCTTCACCAATGTGTGGTGATTTTGGAGGGGAGGGGTCCTTACACACCCAGTGACCTATGATCCTCTAGTTGATTAGGGTATTCTCACGTTGTGGTCCACAAACTCCAGAATGTCCTCAGGTATTTCCAGGTCCAGCTATTTTCCTAGTGACATCAAGACGTTCTTTATCCTTTTCACTGGGTCGACATCTCTGTTGATCCCAGGAAAGTGATAGTGGGTCCAGAGCTGAATCTTTTAAACAAATCAAAGTAGTGGGACAAAACTGTTCTGTGTTCTTCAATGTGATGCACTTGTAATTTTTTTTAAAAAAATGCCAGTTTTACTAGGAATGTCCTTAAAGAAACACTAAAAATTATTATAAGCAGGCATTGTTTAAGGAAGGGGGGCATGCTCTGAGAGGGATGTCTTTAGGCAATTTTGTCACTGTGTGATCACCCTAGAATATATTTACACACACCTACACGGTATGGGTTAATCACCCAATATGACCCGTCAATAAAATCAAGAGACAGTGACTATAAAATATAGGAGGTTGCTGTCAGCAAAACAGGTACATTGTCTTACAGTAAACTCATTTTTAAGTAGGAATACATATTAACAATAAAAAGTATGGAGAGCCAATACATAAGCTAGTGACATAGTTGTTCATTCTCATCGTCAGGTATTATAGACTGTGCATACGTTCATATGTCTGGCAGCATAGGAGGTCTGTTGATACCACCATCTCCACAACATGTGAGTAATTTGCCATGCTATGAGGTTATGGCAGCTGTGACATTTATGGGCAATAGGAATTTTTTAGCTTCATCCTCTTATGGGACCACCCTTATATGTGTGATCTGTTGTTAGTTGACACATTACTGTGTGGCATATGACTAAAATTTTATTCAATATTGGCCTTTGACTTTTCAAAAACTATTCTGAAGGTGAAATTGGAAGAATGCAAAAAAAAAAAAAAAATCCACTACTGCTGCATGGGAAAGCGAAGTGTGGCCATTGAACTTGCAAGCTGACCTGCCTGGTTTAATTTTTGGAATGTGATTAATTGAGAGACAAACAATAGTTTTTGGATTTGGGTTTCTGGAAGACATTTTTTTAAGAATTTATTTTTAATATTTATTTTTTTTAGTTTTCAGAGGACACAACATCTTTATTTGTATGTGGTGCTGAGGAACGAACCTGGGCCTCACCTATGCCAGGTAAGCGCGCTACCGCTTGAGCCACATCCCCAGCCCCCACTGGAAGATATTTTTTCAAAATTAAATGAGAAGAGTTTGTCTCCTCAAGGAAAAATATTTCAATCAAAATTACTTTTGCTAACATTAAAATTCAAGCTTTCATGTCAAAATTATAGTGACAGGAAACATTTTTTTCTATTGTTCAGCTTTCTAATATTTAAAGATTTTAGGCTATGGTGATATGAGTGGTTATTCTAATGAATGAATTTTCTTGTGTTATATAATGAAACGTGCAGTGCTTTAAAGATCTGCAGAATCTAAAGAACCAAGTGACCAACGCTGAATATTACAAATCACAAGCATAAGATATGCCGATCTGTTATAATGTAAAAAGTATAAAAAGGTTATCAATATGATTTTGAATCCCACTTATAGAGTTTCAGTGCATTATCAAAGAATATCCAAAGTTGTGTGATGAATCCATCGAAATTCTAGTCCCTTCTCCACTACATATGCATGTGCTATGGTTTGAGCATGACCCTGTTCATGTGTTAAAAACTTAATCCCCAAAGCATCAGTGTTGATAAGCGGGGCCTTTAAGAGGTGATAAGGAGCTGGGGTGGCACAGGCCTGTCATCCTGTAACTTGGGAGGCTGAGGCAGGAGGATTGTAAGTTCGAGGCCAGTCTCAGCAACTTAGCAAGACCCTGGCTCAAAATAGAAAAGATAAAAAGGGCTGGAGATATGGCTTAGTGGGCCTTCATAAATGGATTAATAGTATTATCATGGGAGTGGTTTTCTTATTACAAGGAGATGTGTTAGAAAGCAAGTTCACATTTCTCTTGCTCTTCCACCTTCTATCATGGGATGATGCAGCAAGAAGGCTCTGGCCAGATGTGAGACCCCCTTGATCTTGGATTTTCCAGCCTCCAGACTCTTTTTTTTTTAAATATAAATTACCCAGTCTTAGGTATTCTATATAGCATCACAAAATAGACTAAGATATTGTGTAAGACATGATTTCCTTCACATACTTCAACTAAAATAGCATATGGCAGCAGATATAAAAATCTAGCTATTTTTCTATTCAGTCAGACATTAAAGAGGCTAACAATCCTGATTTTTCCACTTTAAAAAAATACAGCTATTTTAATAAAAAGATTACTTATGATAATTGGTAATAGACATTATTTTTAAAAATAAATATTTTAGCATTTCTCCATTTTAATTTCTAATAACACAAATATTGGTAGATACAAATGACATAAGACACCTCTCTATTGTTTTAATAGCATGAAGAGGTCCTAATAGTGAAGTGTTTGGTTTAGAACATACTCTGAACTTTACAACAGAACACCATGGACAGCTCCATCAGCTGATTCAACAGGACTAGAATTACCTTAGTGTATTCGTCAGCTTTCCTCAATTTTAGCAATAATTGAGATAATCAACCTAAACAGAGAAAATTCATTTTGACTCAGTTTCAGAGTTTCAATCATGAGTGATTGGTTTAATTGCTTTGGGCCTATGGCAGCCCAGAACATCATGGTGGGAACATGTAGCCAATTACTCACAGTCCCCTTCAAAGGCACACATCCCGTGAACTTAAACCTCCCTCTAAGCACCATCTCTTCAAGGTTCAACTATCCCCCAATAACACCAAGCCGAGAACCAAGCCTTTAACACATGGGCCTTCTGGGGATATTCAAGATCCAAACGATAGCCCTAAGATCTAGTGCAGATGTAGAATTATAGAATTCCAAGTTAAGGTCACTCTTCAGACCTTAACTTGTTGCAGGCAATGAAGAAATATTTTAGCATTATAGAAAAATATTTCAGAATTGAATGTAGGGAATATTTACTGCGATTGATCTGTTCATTAAGAGTATATTTAAAGAAGTCATTATTCAAAGTACCTCATTAAAATGATCTAAATAAATTACCGGGATTATGTGCTAACATGTTATATTGTTCAGAAGTATGAATAAAACATAAAAACATCTTGTTAAAAATATAGTCACTTAGAAACAGTTTTATAAAAACATACCAGAATTATGTGAATAAATGGATCAATTGCTCTTTAGATGCCATAAAAATGTTCCCAAGGAAAGTTTTCTTGTTATAAAAATTCCTCTATTCTATTAATTGTTATTTAAATTTTTTAAGTTCCTGTCATTTTGTTTTAGGAATTTGAGAATATGTACAGTGATTTGACAGCACAGTTGTTAAAGTCAGACAAAATAACAAAAGCATTTAAAAATAGTACCTGACTGAACCTTGTTCCTAACACTGCAGGCTGCTAAGTGTTTGAAGTTATCTCTAGATTAGAAAATGTTTTGCAATCATTCTGAATTATTTTTAAAAAGCAACACTATTTCATAACAACAGAATGTACTAATAACACTTTAAGCATTTTCACCATACTATTGTTGGGTATATGCTATTTGTGTTCCCCCAAATTCATATGTTGAGATCTTAACCCCAGAAGTGATCATATAAAGAGGTGTATCCTTTGGGAGGATTACATCATGAATGAGAGTGCCCGAAAAGGAGGCTCAAGAGATGTCCCATATCCTTTCCACCATGTGAAGTTACAGAAAAAAGATGGTTATCTATGAAGGAGGAAAAGGGGCCTCACTAGACTCTGAATCTGCTGATGCCTGTATCTTGGACTTCTTAGGTTTAAAACTCATGAGAAACAAATTTCTGTTGTTTACAAGCCACCCAATCTGTGACATTTTGTTATAGCAACTCAAATGGACTAATACAGTGATTACAGTAAATTTCTTAATATCATTAAACAAGAACACCTGAAAAGATACATCTGTTTTTTAAGTTACTAAGATCAGCTAAGTAAGCTGATCTTTGTGTCCAAAACAAGGGAAAAAACCCTAAATTATGATAGTATTTATTATCTATGATGTTTTCATATACTGATATCATTATTAATTTTGGAGAATGATAATATTTGTCAAGTCACATTTATTTACGTAGCCAACAGAATGATATTAGCATGGATTATGTAAATATCTAAATATTGACTTTTTACCAATTCCAACATTAAAGTTTCAAAGATATGCAGTCTTTGAAAAGTATTACCAAACATACTGATCTTATTTCCTTTGACTTACTGTGTTACCTTTGCAGAACTCCCTTTAGTCATTGGAAATAACATGGATATGATACAGAATTGAAGCTGTCACAATTCAATGGACATATTTCATCCATTGAATTCAAATGTGGTCTTGAATATTTACTAAACGATGTTCCCAATCACTCCCTGAAGTGGCAACATTAGTCAACTTTCCTCATTGTAGAGTGAAAACTAGAGTTAATAAGACGATCTGTATTTTTCACTTATAGTTTGTACTTATTGCTATCCTAGATATATATTGAATCACATGACATCATCTCTATGTGTGTGAAACTTTGGTCTATTGAGCAGCAGATGAAAAACCCATAGAAGAACTTAAAGAATTAGAAAAGACTTAACATTTTAAGTCATTTGATTGTGGTTGGAATTCTTACCAGGAAGAAATCAATTTGGACTGTTTGAAGTTGTTGAGTAAACTTTACAGAGCAGAGGAGTCTGAGTTCTGCAAATATTTATTGAATTAAAGTGTGATAGGACTTAGGAATTTAGAAATAGATATGATATCGTCTCTGACCACTAAAACCCTACAGCCTGGCAGGGAGGAAGACATAGTAATGTTTTTTTAAAATATGCTGCGTGGGTAACAGTAGAGAGTATTTTGTTTGAGTGGTTAGCTGTGGACACTTGGGCATGATGCTTTGAGCTGAGCCCTGAAGATTAAATAAAAATTAACCTGTTGAAGAAAATGGGACAGAGACTCTCTGCAGAGGGAGTGGCATGAATAATGTCATGGAGGTGTTGCATGACCTCCAGTACATGGAGAGCAATAAACTACTTATTGCAGAATAAATTCAGGCAAAGAATTGGACCAAGTCCAAATCTTGCTGTGCAGACACATGACCATGGGCAATGGGTCAATAGCAACTGGGGTTAAGGCGGAGATGCAGCCTGGCTTTGATCTGGTGGACCAAAGCTTTGGAAGATGATAATGTACTCTTGGTGTCCTAATCCCCCATATTAATCAGCTTTTCATTGCTTTAACCAAGAGAACTTACAAGTACAACTTAGAGGAGGGAAAAGTCTATTTTGTGCTCGCAGTTGGAGATACCACCAGAAATTGTACCTCTGAATATTCCTGCATTAACATAGGAGATTTGGGGGGACACCTCATATTACCATAACACCTCCCCCTTGACAGAGTTACACATATGGCACTCACATCTGTATATTATTCTATTTATCTCAGTCTCTGACTAAAATCCTAGACCATAGATCTTGCTGGTGTGAATAGCAGAGACCACAAAGAGAAGGCTCTGGAAAGGATTTTCTCTACGTGGGACTAATGCACATGAGAGAAGGCAGGTAGAACTTCCTGAATATGTGTTTTGCAGGGATAAGGACAGAGTTGTGTATGTGTCAGAATTATGTATACTTGAATGAAAACTGATCTCAGGCTGTAACTCAAGAAAATCATCTAATAACATTGCAGCTTGAGAAATCTGATTTGGGTATTGGAACATAGGTACTTTGATCCAGGATCTCAGGGGTACATGCAAATTAAAAGCTGTAAGTAAAACATTTATAGGTCTCTAATGTACCTTTGTGTCTCTGGATGCTACAGAGAAGAACTCCCCAACTGGTACGCTCCACATGCACCAAAGGGTGTGTAGTGAAATATTGATTCATCTCTGGCCTAAATTATTGCAAAAGTAACTTAACTGTTACCTAACTGTTCTCTCTATTGCAGTGCTGACACCTTTATTATGTTGACTATGACAGAGAAGGTCATCCTTTAAAACATAAAGACAGTAGTTTGACATTACTTTGCTGTCAACCCTGCACTGATTTCCCTTTTCACTCAGAAAGTTCTCATAGTGACCTGCAAGGCTCTGCATCATCTGACCTCCCTTATCATCTTGTCTCATACTGCTGTCCACCCTGGATATTCCATATCATGTACAGTGGCCACTATGTTATCCAAGCTGGAAATATTACTGCCATGGGCTTTTCACAGGCTTCTTCTGTCTGGGATGTTCTTCTCCCATGGAGCCACCACATCATGCCCTCCTCTTCTTTTTCTAGACTTTTTCTAGACAAAGTCTTCCCTGACCACACTATTCAAAATTGTTCTATACTCAATGTCTCCTGTGTATTCTTATTTTGGGGATGGGATACCTGAAATTGAACTCAGGGACACTCGACCACTGAGCCACATCCCCAGCCCTATTTTGTATTTTATTTAGAGACAGGGTCTCACTGAGTTGCTGAGTGCCTCACTTTTGCTGAGGCTGGCTTTGAAGTCACAATCCTCCTGTCTCAGTCTCCTGAGCCTCTGAGATTACAGGTGTGCATCACTGCACCTGGATTCTGTTTATTTATTTATTTTTAATTTTTAAAATTTATTTAATTTGTTTTATATGACAGCAGAATGCATTACAACTCATATTACACATTTAGAGCACAATTTTTCATATCTCTGGTTAAACAAAGTAGAGTTATACCATTCGTGTCTTCATACATGTACTTAGGATAATGATGTCCATCTCATTCCACTGTCTTTTCTGCCCCCATGCCCCCTTCTTTCCCCTCCCATCCCTTTGCCTTATCTAGTTTTCACGTAATCCTCTAATGCTCCCCACTTCAACCTCATCATGAATCAACATCCTTATATCAGAGAAAACTTCCAGCTTTGTTTTTTTGGGAATGGCTAACTTCACTTAGCATTATATTTTTCAACTCCATCTATTTACTTGCAAATGCCATGATTTTATTCTCTTTTATTGCTGAGTAAAATTCCATTGTGTATATATGCCACATGTTTTTTATACATTCATCTATTGAAAGGCATCTAGGTTGGCTCCATAGTTTAACTATTGTGAATTGAGCTGCTGTAAACATTAATGTGGCTGCATTACTGTAGTATGCTAATTTTAAGTCCTTTGGGTATAAACAAAGGAGTGGGATAGCTGGGTCAAATGATGGTTTCATTCCCAGTTATCTAAGGAATCTCCGTACTGATGTCCAGATTGGCTGCACCAATTTGCAGTCCCACCAGCAATGTATGAGTGTACCTTTTCCCCCACATCCTCGCCAACACTTACTGTTGTTTGTATTCTTAATAGCTGCCATTCTGACTGGAGTGAGATGATATCTGAGAGTGGTTTCGATATACATTTCTATACTTGCTAGAGATGTTGAATATTTTTTATATATTTGTCGATTGATTGTATATCATCTTATGGGAAGGGACTGTTCAGGTCCTTAGCCCATTTATTGATTGGCTTTTTTTTTTTGCTGTTAAGATATTTGAGTTCTTTATATATTCTAAAGATTAGTGCTCTATCTGATGTGCACATGATAAAAATTTGCTCACAAAACATAGGCTCTCTATTCACCTCACTGATTGTTTCTTTTGCTGAGAAGAAGCTTTTTATTTTGAATCCATCCCATTTATTGATTCCTGATTTTAATTCTTGCGCTAAAGGGTCTTTTTAAGGAAGTTGGGCCCTAATCCGATATGATGAAGATTTGGGTCTATTTTTCTTCTATTAGGCACAGGGTCTCTGGTTTAATTCCTAGGTCCCTGATCCACTTGGAGTTGAGTTTTGTGCATGGTGAGAGATAGGGATTTAATTTCATTTTGTTGCACATGGATTTCCAATTTTCCCCGCATCACTTGTTGAAGAGTCTACTTTTTCTCCAATGTATGTTTTTGGCACCTTTGTCTAATAAAAGATAATTCAGAATTATGTGGGTTAGTCCCTGTGTCTCTATTCTGTACCATTGGTCTACAAGTCTATTTTGGTGCCAGTATGTGCTGTTTTTGTTACTATTACTCTGTAGTATAGTTTAAGGTCTGATATATTGATGGCACCTGCTTTACTCTTCTTGCTAAGGATTTGTTAGCTATTCTGGGTCTCTTATTTTTCCAGATGAATGTCATGACTTCTTTTTCTATTTCTATGAAAAATGCCATTGGGATTTTGATCAGAATTGCATTAAATTTGTATAGTGATTTTGGTAGTATGGTCGTTTTGACAATATTAATTCTGCCTATCCAAGAGCAAGGTAAATCTTTCCATCTTCTTTGACTTCTTTCTTTAGTGTTCTGTAGTTTTCTTTGTAGAGGTCTTTTACCTCTTTTGTTAGGTTGATTCAGAAGTATTTTTTTAGGCTATTATAAATGGGATAGTTTTCCTTTCAAAGGATTTGTCATGGATATACAGAAATGCATTTGATTGTGGGTGTTGATTTTATATCCTGCTACTTCACTGAATTCATTTACTAGTTCTAGAAATTTTCTGATGGAATATTTTGGGTATTCTAGGTATAGAATCATATCATCAAAAAATAGTGCTAATTTGAGTTCTTCTTTTCCTATCTGTATCCCTTTAATTTCTTTCATCTGTCTAATTGCTCTGGCTAGAATTTCAAGAACTATGTTAAATATTAGTGGTGTAAGAGGGCATCCTTGTCTTACTCCAGTTTTTAGAGGGAATGCTTTCAATTTTTCTTCATTTAGAATGGTGTTGGCCTTGGCCTTAGCATAGACAGCTTTTACAATGTTGAGATGTATTCCTGTTATCCCTAGTATTTCTAGTGTTTTGAAAATGAAGGGGTGCTTTTAAATCACCTTTAAATCTATTGATGAATTACATTTATTGATTTCCATATGTTGAACCAACCTTACATCTCTGGGATGAATCCCACTTGATCGTGGTGCACTATCTTTTTGATATGTTTTTGTATCCGATTTGCCAGAATTTTATTGAGAATATTTGATCTATGTTCATTAGAGATATTGGTCTGAAGTGTTCTTTCTTTGATGTGTCTTTGCCTGGTTTTGGAATCAGGGTAATATTGGCCTCACACAATGAGTTCAGAAGTGCTCCCTCTTTTTCTATTTCCTGAAAAAAATTGAAGAGTATTGGTATTAGTTCTTCTTTGAAGGTCTTGTAAAACTTGGTTATGTATCCATCTAGTCCTGGGCTTTTCTTGGTTAGTAGGCTTCTGATGGCGTCCTCTATTTCCTTGCTTGAAATTGATTCAATTTGGACAAATCATGAGACTCCTAGAAATTTGTCGATGCCCTTGATATTTTCTATTTTATTAGAGTACAAGTTTTCAAAATAATTTCTAATTATCTTCTGTATTTATGTAGTCTGTTGTGTTATTTCCTTTTTCATCATGTATTTATTTCCTTTTTCATTAGTAACTTGAGTTTTCTTTCTTCTTCTCTTCGTTAGCATGGCTAAGGTTTTGTCGATTTTATTTATTTTTTCAAAGAACCAACCTTTTGTTTTGTCAATTTTTTCAATGGTTTCTTTTGTCTCAGTTTCACTGGTTTCAGCTCTGATTTTAATTATTTCCTCTCTTCTACTGCTTTTGGTGTTGGTTTGCTTTTCTTTTTCTAGGGCTTTGAGATGTAATATTAGGTCACTTTTTGTTAACTTTTTCTTCTTTTAAGGAATGAACTCCATGCAATGAACTTTCCTCTTAGTACTGCCTTCATAGTGTCCCAGAGATTTCAATATGTTGAATCAGTTTTCTCATTTACCTCTAAGAATTTTTTAATCTCCTCCTTCATGTCTTTTGCAATCCATTGTTCATTTAGTAGCATATTATTTAGTCTCCAGGTGTTAGAGTAGCTTTTATTTTTTATTTTATCATTGATTTATAATTTCATTTCATTATGATCTGATAGAATGCAGGGTAGTATCTCTGCTTTTTTGTATTGGCTAAGAGTTGATTTGTGGCATAATATAGGGTCATTTTAGAGAAGGATCTATGTGCTGTTGAGCAGAAAGTATATTCGGTGATTGAAGGATAAAATATTTTATATATGTCAGTTAAATGTAAGTTATTGAATGTATTATTGAGTTCTATAGTTTCTTTGTTCAGCTTTTGTTTGGAAGATGTATCCAGTGGTGAAAGAGGTATGTTAAAATCACCTAGAATTATTTTCCTGTGGTCTATTTGACTCTTGAACTTGAGAAGAATTTGCTTGATGAATGTAGATGTTCCATTGTTTGGGGCATATATATTTATAATTATTATGTGGTTGTTAGTGTATGGTTCCCTTGAACAGTATGAAATGACCTTCTTTATCCCTTTTGATTAACTTTAGCTTGAAATCTACTTTATTTGATATGAGGATGGAAACCCTTGCTTGCTTCCGCAGTCCATGTGAGTGGTATGATTTTTCCCAAACTTTCACCTTCAGTCTGTGGCTGTCTTTTCCTATGAGATGAGCCTCTTGGAGAAAGCATATTGTTGGGGCTTCTTTTTTTTTTTTCTTTTTTTTTTTTTTATCGAATCTGCTAGTCCATGTCTTTTGATTGGTGAGTTTAGGCCATTAACATTCAGGGTTATGATTTGTTTTCTTAGCCATTTTTGTTTATTTTTGGTATTTAAGTTGACTTGGCTTCTCCTTTGATTAGTTTTTCCTTTAGTGTAATCCCTCCCTCTGCTGATTTTCATCACTGTTTTTCATTTCCTCTTTATGGAATATTTTGCCAAGGATGTTCTGTAAAGCAGGTTTTCTAGCTGTGAATTCTTTTACCTTTTGTTTATCATGGAAGGTTTTTATTTTATCAATGAATCTAAAGCTTACTTTTTTATTTTATCATTGATTTCTGTGATATCTTGGTTGGCATCCATTTTCTTTCAGAGCTTGGTATATATTGTTTCAGGATCTTCTAACTTTCATGGTCTGAGTTGAAAAATCTGCATATAACCTAATAGGTTTCCCCCATATATAATCTGATTCCTTTCTCTTGTGGCTTTTAAAATTCTCTCTTTGTTCTGTGTGTTAGGCATTTTCATTATAATGTGACTTGGTGTGGATCTGTTGTGATTTTGTACATTTGGCATCCTATAAGCCTCTTGAATTTGGTTTTCCAATTCATTCTTCATGTTTGGAAAATTTTCTGATATTATTTCATTGAATAGATTTATCATTATTTTGGTTTGGAACTCTGTACCTTCCTCTATCCCAATAACCCTTAAATTTGATCATTTTATGCTATCCCATATTTCTTGCATGTTCTGCTCATGGTTTACCATCTTCAGTGTGTGGTCTACATTCTTTTCTTTTCTTTTTTTTTTTTTTTTAGACCTTCTATATCCCTATTGAAGTAATCTTTTGCTTCCTGTATTTGTTTATGTAGCTCTGTATCGAAATGATCTTTTGCTGCCTGCATTTGCTCTCTTATATCATCCTTAGTTCACAGAATATTTCTTTTGTGAACACAATATCTTTATTTAATTTATTTATTTTTATGTGGTGCTGAGGATTGAACTTGGTGCCTCACACATGCTAGATGAACACTCTACCACAGAGCCACAACCCTAGCCCCTCACAGAACATGTTAATTATGTACCTCCTGAACTCCTTTTCTGTAATTTCTTCTGCTGTGCTGGCCCTGAATTCTAATAAGGTAGTATCTTGATTTGTTTGGGACACTTTTTTTCCTTTGTCTTTTCATGTTGTTCATGTGTCTTCCCTTATAGGGCCCCTTCAGGGTTCCGATACCTCTCCTTTGAAGGTCAGGACAATGTTAACAGATCCCAATACATACAATATACAACCTTCAACCTAATAGTTGCTATTAAGACGTTTACAGTTTGGTCACAATAAACCCAAATGGTATATATCATTATCTGCAATGTAAACAGTAGGTTAGCAAATGGGTTTACAGTTTTTGATGGTAGACAAAGAACCAGGGGTGAGGTGTAGCAAGATATGCTGAGGAGGTAGGAGGTAAGGATATTGAGTTATTATATCTTAGAAGTGGGAAAGAGGAATCTTAAGAAGAAGGTTGGAAGCAGGAGAAAAGAGAGGAAGTAATTTGGGGTAGACAAGTAAGTGGGGAGACAGTAGAGTACATAAAACACATAAATGTTAAGAAAAACCAAAACTGTAAAAATAGGAGAAAAAGAAAAAAATGAATATACAGCACAACTGTAATATACGATTCAGACAACCCAGTCCTCAGGATCCTAATTCATGTAAAGTACTTGTTTTAACATGTTGGATATGTGAGGGCAGGAGAATAGGAAGAGGAAAGAAAAAAATTTTTTGAAGGAAGAAACAGAGATTGTTTTGGTTGGAGATCAGCATCTTTCCTGCCTCCCTTCTCATCCAATAGATGGGGTTGTCGGTTCTTAGCTGGTATCTCCACCCTCAAGATGGTGGGGGGTTACCAGAATGTGAGGGTTGGTCTTGGATGCGTGGCACCTGGAGGTCGGGTATGGCACCCACCAGTCCCAGTGGGAGACAGCATCTCAAGGATCTCCTTTGGGGCCTGCTCATGTGATGTGCTGACTGGTCTTATCTCCTAATCTTGCCTGTAGACCTCACAGTTCTGCCCTCTAAATGAGTCTCTAAAGTGTATTTCCCTCACCCTCTCTCTACTTCCTAATCAGAAACCTTTCTCTCTGGGGGTCTTGTGTGTTGTACTCTGGGAGCTGCACACCTATCATGGAGAGCTGGTTTGTATTGGGCAGTTACTGTGTTGTGTTAGCAGCTGCTGGGGATTGGGTGGGGCAGAATACCTGGCTAACCAGTGTTCCAAACTGATAGTTGCTCCACTAAAGATGGTGATGGAGGTGACCCAAGATGGAGGCGGCTTCTTTTAGCCATGGGGTGTCAGGTCAGGTTGGAGGAGCCCGGCGATGGTGTTGTGCTATGTGTTCAGGGATGAGCTCTGTGGCATGTAGTGTTTCAGCTGCCGGCTGTCTTCAGAGCCTGTGCAATGTCCCCAGGTACAGGCAGGCCACTGTGAGCGTGGGAGACTATGGCAGTAGCTGCTGAGTCTCAAGATGGAGGAGACCGGGCGAGCCCCACATTGGTAGATGGGGGTCCACACAGGAGTGGTGGCCAGAGTTCCTGCGCATGGATAGCGGCTGAGTGTCCTGCGTGGGAGCAGCATCTGAGTCCTACTAGACATTTGTGAGACCTGCGTGGACCAGCAGTTGGGAGTCGGGAGTCCTACTCTAACACTGAGGCCTGGGGCCCTGCGCAGATGTGGTGGCTGTGATTCCTGAGAGCAGCTGTGTGTGTGGGGGCTCTTCTATCAATCTCAGAGAAGCAGTGTTTCCACTAGTTAAGACCCGAGTCATGGAGCCACATAGAATGCTGCCTCCCTCTGCCCGCCATCTTGCATCTCCTGTTTATTTTTCATATTTCTCTGTATAACTTACCTCTGTATAACTCATATTTCCCTTTACTGCCCTGTGCCGTACTAAATATTTTACTTATTTATATTGTATATTGTTTATCTTCCCTGACTAGAACTAATTGAGTTAGGGAATTTTTTTAAACTGTTTCCCTTATTAATGGGTGTATCATTAGTCCTTGGAGTAGAATTTGACAATAAAATAACTAATTAAAAAAATAACAGAAATCACTGAAAATTTTGATTGAATAAATAAATTTTGAAACAATTCATGTAAAAAAGTTCAATTGGATTTAAAAATACATTAACATTACCTCTAGAATTAAAAAAAATACATTTGTCAATGTGAGAGCTATTGAAGGATTTAAATATATCAGCTGCCTTGTAAATTTTAAATGATGGTAAAATCATTGGTTTGTAAATTTTATTACCCGGTTGCTTGAAGGAAATGTTCTCACCAGTGGAGATGATCAGAACAAAGAAATGGTCATTAAAATTTTCATTCAGGAGTAATGTGGAACCATTTCAAGCACTAACTACAGATATTTAAATAATATATATACATAGAAAGAACATGTCAAGGTTACCAGCAACATTTGAAAAGATCTTATTTAAAAATCAGAATAAATTCCCCTAATTTATTGTCTTTACATTTTATCATAATTATATAAAGGAAAAGTTTTTCACAAAACAGATATCCTAAAATGACTCTATTCCACCCCCTTTTGTTATGCAAAATGATGATAACGGGGTGTGCTACTAAGCACAAAAGGTTAGAAGGCAGTATACCAGAGGGCTCACCATAAGCAAATGTCCCAAAGTATGGATGTTGTTTGGAGTGGCAGGAGCCCATGAGTCTGTACTCTAGTGGGTGGAGTGAGTGGGGGAGTATCCAGTTTTTTTTTTTTTTTTTTTTTTTAATTTTTAGTTGTAGTTGGACACAATATCTTTATTTATTTATTTGTATGTTATTCTGAAGATTGAACCCAGGGCCTCGCACGTGCTAGGCAAGCGCTCTACCGCTGAGCCATAGCCCCAACCCGAGTCTCCAGTTTTGAAGGTGAAAAGGTAAGCAAGTTCTGTGAGTGGTTTGGAATGACAAAATGAAGAATTGGGATTTTATGAAGATATAGCAAGTTGTGGCAAATGCTTTTTCTAAAATAACAGACCACATTTAGGGCACTTGCTATGGTTTGGATGTGATATCCCCCAGAAGCTCACATGTCAGACACTGCAGGAAGGTTCAGAGGAGAAATGACTGGGTTGTAGGTCTCTTGGCCCAATCATTGAATTATTCTCCTGATAGGAATTAACTGAGTGGTGACTGAGGTGGTGGGGTGTGGCTGGAGGAGGTGGATATTGGGGGCGTGGCTTTAGGGTATATATTTGTATCTGACAAGTGGACATCTCTCTCTGCTTTCTGATCATCATGTGAGCTGCTTCGCTCTGCCACACTCTTTCTCCATGATGTTCAGCCTCCCCTCAAGTCCTGAGGAATGGAGATGGCCTTCTATGGCCTAAGAGCTCTGAAATTGTGAGCCTTCAAATTGTTCTGGTCAGATCTTTTAGTCACAGCAGTGAGAAAAAGTGGACTGTTTAAAGCCCAAATGATAATCAACATCTTTTAGAGGCAATTTTTTTTGTGTGTGTGTGGAGAATATGGTTTTCTTTTTTTTAGCTTTCAGATTCAAGCCCAGAGCCTCTTCCTGCCCTGTTCCATACTGCACCACCTAGGATAAGAAAACAACTTGATAGAGACAGGCCGAAATTTGAGGCTTCCCTGCAAAAAAGCAGCCATGTGGCTTCGTAGTTCAGCCCTGGAGCTAAGAGACTGAAGCAGCCCAGGCTAACCTCAACCCTGGTGATTACAGTCTTGAGGTTTACTGATGATCAGCGGCTGCCTGCCTGTGCCCTGCAAGATATCATCAGAGCTGAGTGACACACCTTTACCAGTAGTCCACAGCTACCTTTTAAATACCAGCCTCACAGCTGAGGCTCCTGCAAAAAGCCACCTTGAAGTGATCAGGGTGGCATTCTGGAAGTCTGAGCTTTACAAAAGTCCAGACATGGGTGGGAAGTGAGGCAGCACCCTTACATTTAGTCAGGACGCAACTGGTTCACTGCGCTTTGATCCCCAAATGGCTTGGATCATTAGCTGCACAATATTCAAGGGCAATGCTTCTGAAATCCAACTAGGCAACATACCCCCAAATAAATTCAAAAATTCTGACAAAACTGTTGAAAGCAGAGCAAAATGATCCCCCAAATATAGCAATGTCTTGTAACAGTGCTGTAAATACAGTGAAGAGTTAGACGGATCTGGAAGCCTTTATGTTTAGAACAAATGTGGTATTTGTGTGGCACAGCCAGGGAAGGAGCCTGGAGAGTCTCTAAAATCCAGTACTAGTATCTTCTCTGAATCAGGCAAAGGATTTGATCTACTATTTGAACTTCCCAACATATGTAAAATTAGATATCCTTAAAACAGCATAGTATGCTAAGTTTACATGTAGGACATAATTTGAAAAAGGCATACAAATTTCCTCAGTATAAAAAGGAATTGAAATGATTGATACACAATTTTGCAAAATGAAGTTGGTGGGGGACACTTAAATTAATTTTAAGAAACAACAACAATAACAACAAAAGTCTATTGAGTGTGTGAGAGTCATCAGCCCCTAGAACAGACTGGATAATCCTTTTTCTCAGTCCAAATCATATTTGCTGTTACTCTCTTCTTTTTACCCAGTTGCAGTCGGGTAGATGGGTTTTACACCTTTTAGTAACAGTGCAGAACAAGTGCTTCCATTTTAATTTAATTTGCTGCATAAATCCACTGGTTCTCTTCTTGTGAGTTGATTCCCAGTGTTTTTGGCTGCTGTAATTGGAAACCACCGATTTTACCACAAGAGCAGGGTCTCTGAAAGATACATACTTCATACAAACAAAAGTCTGCATCCTGTGCAAGACTGCAAACTGTTTTTATTGACGAGAGACCTAACTAAAGTAGGGAAAGTTGAGCCTCATTAATACCGTTTGCTTTTGAAAAACACGGCAAAATGTACTCAGTACTTCTGGACATTATTTCAGAAGGAGTAAGGATGTTTTACCTTTCTTTTTGTAATTCTTTGAAGTATGTTTCAGTTTTGCCAATTTCATTTTCATGAACATGTCCTAAATTTATTTCAACTGAGCCAGGACCTGGAACCTAGCTGGGATCTAGTATTGAAGAAGGGCAGGTCCAAGGGATTTGTAACTGAGAAAAATTTTGATGCAATTTTAGAAGTGAGAGTTAACATAATAAGTGAAGAATCAGAACAACTGAGCCGCAAAGACATTTGCATGAGGACAGTCACACTTTGTAACCTATTTAGAGTACACTCATCTGTAGAAAATTACTGCCTCTACCTCCCACGGGCAACTTAAGTTATTCTTTACCCCTGAATGGGTCATATTTATTTAGTCAACCAGGTAGCTCACACCTCTCCTTATATGCCCTGCAAACTATGTTGATTTGTAGAAATGTTGAAATACAGAATATGTGTTCCAAAAACCAAAATTACACAAAGGTTCTTGAGTCATTAGGTAAGCCCACAAAACCCTGCTTAACTCATAGCATAACTGCCGTGCAACCAAATATTACAGATGATGTAAGACCTTACTACCATGTAGAACAGTATTTCTATGAACAAATTCTGTTGAGAAATACCAGGAGCATGGTGTGCCCATCAAAAGGGAGGGGAGAGCTGTTTTGGTGGACCTGCTGAGCAGGAGTCATGGAAATCCATTGTAGAGCAAAGCCAGAATGGGGTGGTATGCATGTAGTGTCCCTTCAAGGGTTTGTTTAGCCTCTGGGCTTGGTGAGAAAGAGCCCTGAAAAAAGTGAATAGTGTATACTTGGGAATGGGGGCGGAGGAAGCAGCTTATCCTTAACAAAGACATACTTTATGAAGTGAGTGTCCCGACTGAAGGAATACTAGTTTACCAAGTTCCTGGCACTATTCACATCACTAATCACATTTAATTAGTTCTCACAGCATACGAAATTGCCATATGTGTAGGTCAGAGCTGGTTCAATATTGTTATATTGACATGATTTGAACGACCACTTTATGAATTTCCTTCCCTTACAGAGATGAAAGACATTAAGCAACTTTGTCCCACATCACAAAGCTAATGAGTGGCTGCAGGGGTCAAGTGTTCCTATAGGAACATGGAACATCAAGGGGGTGACTGAGGACACTGGTTGAAAGGCTGTTTTAAAATAGGGCTAAAGGAAATCAACAAGAAAGGGGAAGCTCCCCAGAAAGCCATCCTAGAGACTGGTGGTGGCATCTTGGGACAGCAGTGGCATCTGAGGACAGTAGAAGCTGTGGGTTGAGGGATAAGTTGAGCAAAAGGAAGAGGAGCAGGGCCAGGGAGTAGTTACAAGTAACCACTACTGGCACATGGCATTAGAAAAGGAACTTGCATTTTTCTTTTTTCATATTGAAAGGGCTGAAGTCAGGTGTTCATTCTTTTTAACATATTGTAACTGTCGAAAATTCTGCAGGAGCCATTCTGGGCTCAGCGGGCATTCCAAGGACTATTGCAATGGAATTGCAGTGAGGCATTAGTTCTGAGTCCTTAAACAACGTCCATTGATGGTCAACCTTTAAGAAGTACCCAGCTGGCCAGCCTGCTCAACTAGATTTCTGTTTCCCTTTCACCTCCCACTCTCCACTAGGGTATCCTCAGGAAGAAGGAGAATGACAAAGAAATAAGCTAATATCAGATTTTTTTTAAAAAAAATTACCTATACTCAAAGCTGCAAGTTCCTGACGAGTCCCTGGATTTTTCCAGTTGAACTTGTCTTTCTTTTCAATTGTTTGAAAACTGAGCAAGAGCATCCCCACCAGCACACCACCAGTGACGGCCAAGGCCAGCTGGCTTCCAAAGATGCTGCTGAAATCTGGGGAGACAGGAGGGGCACCATCATGCTCCAGGCCTGGTTATGTCCATCTCCTTTTGCAGGAAACTCCCTCCCGCATCCCACCTTAATCCAAGTTCTTTTGTTTCAATTTAAAAACTTGAAAATAAGTGAAAGTTCAAATACCTAACTTTTGCACGTGAACCAAATTTAATACTCCACTTTCATAGAAGTCACTTAGCTCACAGGCTGTTACTTGTATTTTATTCCAAAAAAGCAATTTCCAAGCTCTGTGCTGAGGTCAGTTCCTCTTTCTGCACCTTCTGTGTCCAAAACACTTTAATGAGAAGAGATCTTGAAATGTGGAAAGATTCTGAAAGGGTGTTCTGAATCATCAAAGTAGAAATTATGCCTGGTATTGGCATTCAGCCTATCACATAGTACTGTCGGTTTTTAAACATTGGTAACTCAAGTGTGAATAATTTGATGTAAACTAATCAGACTATTCCAAGCTTTGGTGATGGAGAGTTTTTAATACAAAGAATTTCAATTTAATCCTATCTTTTCAAAGAGTTCTATTTATTCTTGTACTTGAAAAAGCTGCTGTGCTGTTTTATTTGTAAATTTTCTTATGTGAAAACATCGCCATTGGTACAATATAAATCTAGAATGACAAGCCCTGGAGAATGACTTACTTGGTGTGGAATCTTTCTGCAGGATACCCTAAGCCATGCCCCAAGCTGACTTTCGTTTTGTTTTGTTTCTCCCTTAAGATGGTGAGAGAGGAGGTTCCCCCTACCTTCAAGACCTTCCCCAAGTCACAGATGCCCTTGCTTTGCCTCCAGTGCAACCTTCTCTTTTCAGTCCTGTCTTCAGACTGGAAGACTCAGCAAGTTGTGATTAGAAGCTGAAGCCAGCACTCCTTGGTGGCGCTCGGTCATCTGGACCGGCTTTCTTAACCCTCAGGACATTTCCCTTATAGCTCTGCTGTTTCCACCCAATGTCCATTTGGGTTAATATGCCCAATTACTGGAGCAAGAACAGATCTGTAGTAGGTAGGTGTTGGAAAGCACAAAGTATCAGACCTGTGAACTACTCCCAGAGAGATGCTGTTTTCTGAGAGTTCTATTCCCACCTCACCATCTTGTTGGGGTTCAATGAAGTGGGTTATGAATTACTCATTCTCAGGTATTCTGTTATAGTAACACAAAGTGGGTTAAAAGAAGCTTTTACTCATTGGTGCTCCCAATTCTTACACTACCATTTTATCTTTTATGATACTATATTGTACATTAGCTTCTTCTTCTTTTTTTTTTCTTAAAGACAGAGAGAGAGAGAGAGAGAGAGAGAGAGAGAATTTTTTTAATATTTATTGTTAGTTTTCGGCAGATATAACATCTTTGTTTGTATGTGGTGCTGAGGATCGAACCCAGGCCGCACGCATGCCAGGCGAGCGCGCTACCACTTGAGCCACATCCCTAGCCCATACATTAGCTTCTTTGTCTAACCATATATCTCTTTAATTTTACCTATTTATTTATTTACATACATGACAATAGTGAAATGCATTACACTCATTATTACCCATTTATAGCACAATTTTTCATAACTCTGTATATAAAGTATGTTCATGCCAAATTATGCGATTATATATGTAATCTCTTTTTTTTTTGCATTACAGTTCTTAATACACATATGTACCACAATTTATCATATCTCTGACGATTTGAATTTGGTGTCAACATATATCTCTTTATAAGCATCTGAATCAGTGACCATGATTGATTTTCTTGCTGTATAGTTTATTTCAAGGCTTTTTGAAGAGCCTATATTGACAGGTCTATTTTGGGTGATTACAATGAATGAATAGTGAAGCACTTTTTGCGGGGAGTATCATTATAGTATTTTATATGACAATTGGTGCCTCCTTGGAAACTTTCCACTTTCTGTCACTTAGGTTAGAAATGTCTATGAGGTGATGGCTGCTGTCCCCACAAGACACATATTCTTTTACTAGAATTGTAACTTCCATAGTGATTCCAATAACTACTGTTATTACAGTTGCTGCTCTTATCCTCCATCATCCTTGTTCTCTTATTGTTCCTGGGAATCAACTCATTTGATCTTGCAGAGTCCCAACATGTGGGGAGATAACAGTATTGTCGTTGGCTGGCACAGCAATTTAACTGATCCTTGTGGTGACCTTCAGAATGCTGTCTCAATACACCTCTACAGCAACGTGTAAGTGGATGAGTCGATTTCCTTTTGTAGAAGAGAAAACTGAATCACAGTAGGTCAAGTGACTTGTCACCCAACTCAGTCCTGAATCAAACATCTTTCCTCCAGGCCAGTGGTTCTCAAAGTGTGTCTTTAGACCAGTAGCACTTAAGAGCTTGCTAGAAATGCCCACTCTCAGGCCTTGCACAAGGCTAACTGAATCAGGGACCTTAGAGGTGGGTTCCAGAATTTAAACAAGCTCTCCAGGTACTTATGATGCCCTCTTGGGTTTCAAGAACCACTTCACTAGGCTTATGATTCTCTACACTGTCTGCATTGAGTCTGGTTTGTGAGTTATTAAAAATAGTAATGCCTGCCAGCCCAGCCCCCCAAACCAATTAGTTCTGAATCTTTGGAGTGATGATTCGGTTTTAGAATTACTTTAAAAATCCTCAGGTGATTCTCACTTGTAGGTAGCTTGAAGATCTGCTGCTTTGGATGACACAGTCTGTGAATTCCTTCTGTTTGAGTCTCTGATGAGCATCTCCAGAAAAGGTATCCAACAGGAATGTAGACAAGCACACAGATTTTGGAATAAGTCATATAAAACGTGTCATACAAATATAAATCCTTGTACAGAAAATCATAACTAATCCGCAAATATGTGTATGTCTATCTCGTTAGGCACCTCTTTCAGCAAGTGATGCAATAATCATGGGAACCTGCATATTCAGATTTTGGATTTGATGCACATTTATTGCATGCTCAATGTTGCCAGGATTGTGCTAGCCACACTTTAGATTCATTATTTTATTGGCAAAATTAAATTCTCACCATAGAAAAGCATGAACCCCCTACCTAAGGTAGGTGCACATGTAACCATACATTTCTATTTTGTCCCTCTAAAAATAAAAATTGACATGGCTGCAGGGAAGGATCCTAGATATAGTCACTTGGGTCACTTGAATTACATCACAAGATAAAGATTTTGCAGTTTCTAAATGGAATTTTTGCAAGCTCAGGATTATTTTTTTCTCAAACATAGCTGTTACTGAGGTAACACAGTATGAGTTCTTGTATACAAATAAGTGATGCATAGTGTTGAGAGAGAAAGAAAAATAATGTTATTACATCAGACTAATAATTTACATTTTACAAAGACCTTCTCGATTTGTTCCAGTTTCATCACATACTTTCTTATACAGCCAAAGGTATTTTTTTTCCCCTGTGGTGTGGTTATGGTCCCCCAGTTTTCAGTTCTCTTTTTAATTTCAAGTAATGAGGCTCAGAGTGTCCAGGTAAGTGGCTTAAGGTGACAATGCTAGTAATTGGCAGGCACAGGATTGCTGACTTTGAAGGCTTTTTGTTTTTTGAGGTCAGTCTTGTTTAAGCAGAGATAGGGCTAGTGATTGACAGCTTTACGTACAGGGAAGTGAAAGTTAAGCAAACTTAGACAAGCACATCTTTCAATTATACTGCAGTGACACTTAAAATTACTTTCACAATACACTAAATAACACCCTTAAAAAGCAAATGCATTGCCTAAACCACTAATGTGCCTCTAGGGAGACGCCTATTCATCTGTAAAGATCTAGCACCAAGTATTACTATAAATAACTTTGTTATCTATAATAGAAACTCATCTATCACCATTCTAATTAGAAGGTGACTAAGGAAGTCAGTATTTAACAAAGGCATCTGTAACATTTGGTGACTATAATAATGGCTTTGAAGTTGCAGGGAAAAGTCAGTTTTTCAAATTTCTTCTCATCTACGTGTTTCTGACTCTCCAATATTCTGAGTTTCTAAACAAAATTACTGGTATTATTTCTTAAACTAATTTTTAAAAAAACAAAGAATAATAGTAATCGGAACTTTGGAAAAATAGAACAGCATAAAGAAGAAAAGAGAAATTATGTTCTCTCGTTAACCAGAGAAAAATCAGTGCTATCATTCTGGAATTTTCCTAGGCATTCTCTGCACACAGGTGAATATTTTTACCTTATTAGAAACAAGATGTACAAACATATTAGGATTATTTCCTCTGTTAACATATTATGATTTTTTTTTCAAACAGAACATGTTAAATAACATGTTAGGATTATTTCATTTATCAGGTCGGTATTCTGTCATTTTTGGTTGCTGTACACAGTATTCTATCTTACATAAAATTATCATAATTTATAGAATTCTCACTTTGTTGAATATTTAAACTGTTTACTCTTTCTGGTTTTTATGAGCATTGCTGAGCCAGTCATCCCATACATTAATTCCTCTCTGTGCTTTCTTTAGGGAAAATTCCCACAGGTGTATTTGCTGAGTCAAGAACTTTGTATACATTTAAATCTGTATCTCTGTATCTGTCCTTCCCCAGACAAACTACCGACCTATATTCTTCCCAGCAATGTGGTTTAAGTGGCCTCTGCTTTGAATTGTCACCGAAACTTATAATTAAAATTTTCTTGGTCATCGAGGTATGATGGTGCAAACCTTTAATACCCATCAAAGCTTATAATTAAAATTATCTTGATCAGACAGGTATGGTGGTGCACACCTTTAATCCCAATTACTTGTAGGCTGAGGCAGGAGATCACAAGTCAGAGGTCAGGCTGGGGAACTGAGCAAGACCCTGTCTCAAAATAAAAATTAGGGCCAGGGATATAGCTCAGTGGCACAGTGCTAGTCTAGCATGTGTAAGACCCAGGGGACTGCAATTCCTAGTGTAAGGAGCCATCCATGAAAAACACATGAGGATCTTCTCTTGGCATGAAGCCAGGGAGATTTAAGGTTTAACCTTGGGAGCTATCTGTGGCTCTCCCATGCAATAGATTGTCCAAGGCACATGACCATTATCTTCACTCAGAGAGGAAGATCTCTCATGGACAATCTGGAAGTGGGCGTAACCTGTTGGGAACTGGACAGCCCGCCTTTGACCTTTTTTGGAGAACATTCTATGGAAGGCCTTTGATGTCCTCTGATATAATTAAAGCGGGCGTGGGCTCCATTTTGCCACAGTATAGAAGCTCTACCCGTATGATTGGCTATCCTGTCCCGACCCAGCTTTTTGAGATTATTTTCTGTGTCTTGTGGTTCTTTTTTTTTTTTTTTTCATTCTGCTTTTCTTAACTTTTATTTCTCAGCCAGCCCATTCCACCAAGGGGAACCCCATTCCCACCACCCACGCGGGATGCAGGCGAGACCCTAGAACTGAAAAGAAAAAGTCTTGATTAATTTGATTGTTAGAAAATTATACAGTATTAAGGCATACATTTCTTGTCTTCAGGGATCATTTAATTTCAGCATTTCAGGGCAATAAATGAGCCTGAAATTCAGCTAAAAAGTATTCTGGCTTCTCCTCATTTTATGGGGTGCTCTAGAAATCCACACTCTCTTGGTAAATTAGCTAGTCCTTAAACGTGCATGAACCTGGCCTATCTCTTACAGATCACATCTCAAAGAAGCTGGAGAGGTTCTTGTGTGTTGTGTGCACATGTCTACTGCTGGGAGCCATCAGCCAAGTAGGTATGACAATCTCCTTGCCAGCTTACTTCCATGCTGTCTAGTGGAAGGACTTCTGAAAGGTGACCTTGCTCAAGGACCAGGGCGGTTTAGCATAATAGGAGATTAGGGTGTTCCCCCTTTAGAATAGGGCAGTTTAGCATAATAGGAGATTAGGGTGTTCCCCCTTTAGAATAGGGCGTATCCTGCTGCTGAGTTCCTCTTGAGTTCTTAGGGTCAGACAGTATATTTTGGGAGACAGAAGCCCATGCGGAGTGGATTTGGGCAGAGTAGTGGATTTGGGCAGAAGTGGATTTGGGCAGAGAACGTGGATTCCCCCAGAACGTGTTTGTAGACGGCCTGAGTTCGGGAATAAAGAATTGCTGTTTGAATCTACAAGCTGTGTGGAGACTCGTGATTTGTGCCCAGCCAGAGACTGTGGCAGTCTACGTGTAATGTGTGTGTGTATTCAGAAGCCTCCCTATATTCCATTTTCAGATCCTAACAATATTTCCATGGGATAAAGACAATTTCAAAGGACTATTCTGTGAGCATCTTGAATTCCATGAATCTAAAGGATCCTTTGAGTCTCAACCTTCTGTGAGTTCTGAGCATTGCTAATAGCCTTACAAAGAAGGGTCAGGGGAGAGAAAGGATCTCCTTCCTAGATGATTGTTCTCTATGTTATAGTTTAACTAGTATTGCAGAACCCAGAACTCAATATTTGAGGATCCACTAGTCCAATTCCTTCATTTTATAAATTAGCAAACTAAGATTTAGAGAAGCTCTTTGTTCAAGATCACAAATCTAGTCAGTGCTGCTTCTAGCACCAGAATTTGTTTTCTAGTTCAAGTCTCTTTAATCAATTACGTATTTTTTCTCATCAAAGAAAAAGACAAGAGCTTTTAAAATATGCATTTTTGAAATCACACGCAGGGCAGTGGAAAATGAGTGCACAGAGATTAAAGAATAGTAACATACTGAACATTCCTTTGCCTACCACTCTCAGATGGCCCTCCCTGGTCACAGTACTCTCTTCCAGTCTTAAAAGTGACCATAATCCTGATTTTGGGTCAGTTACTTTTTGCTTTTATTGTTTGTTTTTTTTTTTTCACTATGCACATATCTTTCTCTAATCAAATATCATTTGGGCAGGTAGCACCAACCTAGCAGTATAAGGATAGGGGACTTACTGTGGCCACCTGGAAAGGACTTCAAAGTTAGGAAATTTTCATAACTACGGTGATGGATTATTCTGCTTTCTGCAACTACAGCTATTTGGATGATGCTCCATCTTGAAGATCCACTTTCATCTTTTTTCCACCTCTTTCATTTTATTGCTGTACTTTTTAGGAGATTTTCTCAAGTTCCCATTCTACTGAATTTTTCATTCCTGCTATTATGTTTCAGTTTGCAAAAGCTCCTCTTTGTTCTCTGAATGTTTCTTTGTAGCTTTCTGATCTTCAGTTTCAGATGGGGTATAGTCTCTTATCTGAGGCTGTGATTGAGTGTTTTATTTCTTTTTCAATTCCGTGCACTGTCTTATTTTCTCCTCGGAGTTGTCTTTCATGGTAGAGGCTTTTCTTAAGATATATGCTCATGATGAAAAGCAGACTAAAAAGAGAGTTGGAACTAATGAGTATGCGACAGGGCTGGTCAACTCTGATCTCCATAACGGAGACTTTGGGAAAGTGTATTGGGAAGCCGAGTGTATTTTTTTCCATTGTAATAAAATATACTATAACATGTCAGCCATAAAGAAAATGCAATTATGGCATTTGTTGGTAAATGAATATCCAGAACTTAGAACATGCTAAGTGAAATCAGCCAGACCCAGAAAATCAAGGATTTAATATTTTCTCTCATATGTAAGTACTATAGAAAAATATGGGGGGAATACAAGGGGATTAGATATTGTAAAGATAAAGGGAAGATATAATGGAGTAGAAGAAGGAGATCAAGTGGGAGGAGGAGGGATGAGAAAGGGGAGGAAATCTGGAGTGAAATTAACAAAATAACAGTGAATTCCACCTTCATGTCTATATATGAAACACAATAAAAAAATAAATACATAGCTGGGTGCAGTGACACATGCCTGTAATCCCAGAGACTTGGGAGGCTGAGGCCAGAAGATGGTGGGTTCAAAGCCAGCCTCAGCAACTTACAAAGGCCCTAAGCAACTCAGTGAGACCCCGTCTTTAAAAAAAATATAAAAAGAGGGGTGGGGATGTGTCTCAGTGGTTAGTCATCCCTGGGTTCAATCCCCAGTACCAACAAGTAAATAAATAAATAATGAATGAATGAATGAATGAATGAAAGAAAAATGAATGAACGAATGGAAGATTAGTAGACAAAGGAGAATAGGGAGAAAGGAGAAGAGGAAGGAAATGAGGGGACACTGGTAACTAAAATGGAGTAAATAAAATTCCAGACATGCATGATTTTGTTAAAATGAGCCCACCTATTATGTATAACTGTGAGCCTCCCTATTATGTATAACTGTAGTGCTCTAATGAAAAATACTATAAATAAAATTTGCCATTTTTAACCATTTTTAAGTGTGCACTTCAGTGGCATCACATACATTCATGATGTTGTACAACCAGTAACATAATCTATTTCCAAACCCTTTTAATAACTCAGAAGAGACTCAATAGCTATTAAGCAATAATTATCCATTCCCTCCTCCTCTACCTCTGACAACCACCATTCCACCTTCCATCTCTATGAATTCATCTACCTTAGGTACCTCAGATAAGTGGTAGCATATCATACTTTCCCCCTTTGGTGCCAAGCTTATTTCACTTAGCATAATGTTTTCAAGGGTAATCCATGCTATAACATTTATCATAACTTCATTATTTTCATGGGCTGAATAATATTCCATCATTTATATCTGCTATGATTTATCTACTCCTCTGTTGATGGACACTTGGGTTGTTTCCATCATTTGGTTATTGTGCAGATGCCTGTTATGGTTTGGATGTGAGGTGTCCCCCCAAAACTCAAGTGTGAGACAATGCAAGAAGGTTCAGAGGAGAAATGATTGGGTTGTGAGGGTCTTAACCCAATCAGTGATTTAATCCTCTGATAGGGATTAACTGAGTGGTAACTGAAGTGGTAGGGTGTGGCTGGAGGAGGTGGGAATTGGGGTGTGCTTTCGGTGTATATTTGTATACGGTGAGTGGAGTCACCCTCTTTGCTTCTTGATCTCCATGATGTGAGCTGCTTCCCTCTGCCACACACTCCGCCATGATGTTTAGCCTTATCTGGAGCCCTGAGAAATGAAACCAGCCTTCTATGGACTAAGACTTCAAATAAACTTTTCCTCCTTTATAGTTGTTCTGGTCAGATCCTTTAGTCACAGCATCGAAAAAGCTGTGTGGACATTGTTCTACCAGTCATGCTGGTGGAAGGATAGAGTTGACATTGGGGAATGTTGGAGAGAAAAAAAAAAAAAAGCTGGAAGATAGCACAACACACAGTGTCATGTTTAGGAATTTAGAATTGAATTTTAGGGAATGACTGAGGAGGCAATACTGAAGGGTTTTTGGTTGTGCTATGAAGGTGCTTTTTTTGATTGATTAGGAAAGTGAACAGCCTAAAGTTTGAGAGGTGGTGTGTTGATGAATGAGTAGAATTCTGAGACCAGTGAGATAATGCAACAGCCCAGATGAGAGATGATGTTATGGTTTAGTTATGAGGTGTCACCCAAAAGCTCATGTATGAGGCAATGCAAGAAGGGTCTGGGGTGAAATGATCACTTGTGAGAGTTGTAACCTCACTCGTGGATTAATCCACCAATATGGATTAACTGGGTGGTAACTACAGGCAGGTCGGGTGTGGCTGGCAGAAGTAGATCACTGGGGGGGAGACTTTGGGTTTGTTCTCAGTGAGTGCAGCTTGCTCTCTGCTTCCTGGTTGCCCATCTGCCCCAGGGTCGGCCTCACTCAGGCCCTGAGCTATGGAGTTGGCTAACCATGGTCTGAACTTCTAAAACTGTGAGCCAAGCTTTTCCTCCTCTCTGTAATTATTGTTGGGTATTTTGGTCCCAACAACAAAAAGCCAACTAAAACAGATGATGAGGGATTACAGTAGAATAAAAAGAAAGTCAGATGTGAAGGCTCTTTCACACTGTGAAGCAAATAAAGCAGTCAAAAATAACTGCAAGGTTTTAAGCCTGTGTACTAACTCTTTCACCTCCACTATATCCAGTCTGAAGGACTAATGTCTGAGATGTTATGGTAAGACTTCCACTGTCTGCAAATGGTATATCTAGTGAAATTTACAATTCTGACTTCATAGGGAAATGCCAGCTTCTAAGACCCCTTTCAAATATGACCTTTCTGATACGACAACCAGATCAAAACCTGAAGTCAACTGATCTGAGTCTGACCATCACACGGGTAATGATACCATCACTAATCAGGGGGCTAAAACCAATCCATCTCTTCTAAGGACAGATCTTTAGGGAGAGACCATCACTTGTTGGTCTCAATGATAATGGTCATGGAGTTGATGAGGATGTGAAATGGAAAATGGTTCCATTGGAGGATTGAAATAGGAAGTGCTCCATTGGGAATCACTCCTTCAATGGAAACACTTCCTATTTCAGATCTCCCATCGGCTCCCTAACCATTTCTGGGCTTCAGAGAAAATTCAGAAAAAAAAAAAAGTTTCAAATTTATCAGAGCAAAGAAAACTTTATCAGTATATTCATTTGTGCATGCAGATATTGAGCACCACTGTAAAATCCAGGAACTGAGCTTGGAGGTGAGCCACCATCTGTAAGACTCTTGACATACAGAAGAGATCCACTGAAAGAATTGGGAAGATAAATATAAATTACAACGGTGACATATTTTATTAGATAGTGTTGAGAGCATGTAAAAGAGTCAAATGGCAAAATCAGGAAAGGGAACATTTAAACTCAGATCTGAAGTTAAATTGGGGTCAGAGTAGAGTAGTGCCGGGGATGATTCCTGCAGTTAAACAGGACTGAGGCAGGTGAGAGAAGCCGGGGTGAGTGGATACATTGCTGCATATGTAACTAGAAAGCCAGTGGGTAAGAGTTGGCTCATGCATGTCTTCAGACCATGTTTGAAGCATGCAGGCCTTTCTTTATACTAAGAGCAATGGAAAGCCAACACATTTTAAATACAGGAGTGATAGGATTAAATTTTAGATTGTAAGAGATTGAAACTATGATCTAAAGCTTTGTCAGGGTGGGAATGTGCAAGGCACTGGTGGGTAGGCTGTTGGTAGTGCCATTGTTAGGTTTAAGAGTCAGCAAAGAGGGCTGGGGATGTGGCTCAAGCGGTAGTGCGCTCGCCTGGCATGCGTGCGGCCCGGGTTTGATCCTTAGCACCACATACAAACAAAGATGTTGTGTTATTTTTTATAAATATTAAAATTTTCTCTCTCTCTCTCTCTTAAAAAAAAGAGTCAGCAAATAAAAATAATTAACAAGCTGGGGAAATGAGCAAGGGAGATAGTGGTGTGAAAATCTCCCAGGTCTCTAGCTTGTATAACAAGATGCAAAGGACACCCATTTGAATACATTGTTTGTTACTTCTATTTGTTTGTAGACTTGACCTCTTCTCACCAAGTTAGATGTCCTTTAGTGTCCCTGAAATTCCGTCATTATACACAGGTAGGTAGTGTGGGTGCACACACACACATTTAATAATCACACTCATGGGGGAGCTCCAGCCTCTTTATCACCCTTCCTCGAGTTAAGTAGCCATGATAAGAAACTGTCAAAACAAAATGCTGTTTCTGAGAACACAATTTTACATGTACCAATGGCCTGCCACAAAAGTGTTATTTATAAAAAATGGAACAATCTGATTTTACTTCAAGGATAAAATGACTGTTAAGATACAAGGCCACCTCTTTGGCAATCCAAGGCAGACACTTCCCACACTGGTTAACGGAGTGAGGAAGATGAGAAAGCATTTGATGTAAGGTAATATATAATGACTCTGCTTTGTAAGTTAGAAACACTTTTGGATTCATTCAAGATTCTGATGATTTTTTAAAAAATAGCTAGGGTGGGAGCTGATTTAAATAATTGAGCAACAGATGTTCTAGGAAGAAGTTAATAAATGAAATGGATTATAGTAATTGTTTTTCAAAACTGGGCTGAGCAACCCTACAAAGTACACGATCTAACTCTGAGCCCTAAGCGCATGAACTCCGGTGGTCCTATGAAACTTGAAAGAAACAGACTAGGAGGGGATGAGAAATTCTTCCAAGAAAAGTGAAAGGACACGAAATCCCCACATTATTAGCACTTCCCTCATTTCTCTTGCTGTGGCAGTGTGTCCTGGCATTACTGAGGCTCTGTCCATTAATCTCAACCCCGAGGAGTAGGATGCACCCATACAAACTGAGGTCACACACCCAGGCTGAGTTCTGCGGGGTGGAGAGAGGGAGCATTTCACCTGAAGGAAGGTTAGTCATTTAACATAGCAATTCACTTTATGAGAGTCCAGAGAAAATAACATGTAGTTTTTATTAAAGGCTGGGTACCACTATAACTATTGCTTCTATAGATCCTTGTGGCGTTAGCATGAAAGTACAGGTTATCAGTGGGCTGTACCATGGTGGCCTTTAGACAACCATACGTTCTTATTTCCTGGATCTGAATCTTAGAGCAAATCGAAAAGCATGCTTTTCTTTTCAATGAGGCAAACAGTTATCTGAAGTAGAATTTTTAATTTCTTTTGAAGCGTAATATCTGAAGTCCTTTCCAAACCATTGGTAGTTATGGCTAAACAAAATACTCTGAGATTACTTAAGTATTCAGTAAGTGTCATCCAATCTTACTATATTTGTGGATACTGTGGGAAGAAGTCATGACTTTTGTTTTATCAATAGACTATGGCAAAGGAGATGGGAAGCCACTCCTTTGGTTATGTTATACTAGATGATGTCTTGCTAGCAGATACAAGCTGAGTGTTTTATCTTATTGCTAGCTTTCAAGCAGGAAGTTTCCCAAATCCTACAACCACAAGAGAATTCTGCCAATGATGTGAGGAGCTCAGGAGTGTGTCCTTCCCCCAGTTGAGGCCTCGGATGAGACACAGCCCTAGCTGACACTTGATCAGTGTTAGAGAAACCTGAGAACCCATACCCAGACCCCTGATCCATAGAAGCTAGGACTTAGTAGTTTGTTAGTTTGTAGTTTTTTTTCAGCTACAAATTCTGTGGCAATTTGGGATACAATAATAAAATTCAGATATTGATACTAGAAGGGAGATACTACTGTCACAAGTACCTAAATATGTGGGAAAGGCTTTGGTACTGAGCCATGGGTGGAGGTTGGAGAATTTTGAAAAGTGACATACAGAAGGAGAAGAAAGTTGCTAACTTTCTTTGCAATGAGTAATTTTATAAAAACAAAAAGAGGGGCTGGGGATGTGGCTCAAGCGGTAGCGTGCTCGCCTGGCAGGCGTGCGGCCCGGGGTTCGATCCTTAGCACCACATACAAACAAAGATGTTATATCTGCTGAAAACTAAACAATAAATATTAAAAAAAAAATTCTCTCTCTTTAAAAAAAAAAAGAAGGGGAAGTTGAGACTGAGAGAATTTTCTAAAAAAAAAAATAAATAAAAATAAAAATAAAAACAAAAAGAGTACTTATTGCTAAGGATGGGGGCACCTTGGTAACATTGGGTCTGGTTTAAAATAGCTGACATGGGTACAACTTGAAGGGTACAAACAAAGCAGACCCAGTGTAGGCATCCTTTAGATGACACTATTTTCATATAAATGAAGTATTAGTTTTTTTAAAACATATTTTTGATTCATTACAAACACAATTGAAGTGAAACATAAGGACCAGCTAGGAAATTGACTCTAAATAAGGCCAGGTCAAACCTAATAGTATGTTTTTCTTTTTGTTATTTGTTTAAAATCAGAAAGGTAAATGCGTAAGATGGTAGGAAACGTCAATAATACAGACAGGCACTGGGAACAAAATGTCTTCACCCTAGTCCCCACCCCAAGAGGAGTCTGACGCGATGGAGCTGCGGGAACAGGCTGTCCAGGCTTTTGCAGTGCATGCAGTTTGATTTATTCAGCTGTGGAGCTGATGTCTGAAAGAGATGTCCCTTTGGTAGATTAAAAGCACCCAGAAACATACAGCCTCTTTCCTTATGAAAAAAAAAAATTAAAACTTTGAACATGAGCTTCTATGATGTTCTCTTTGAAGTTGTTGCAGGCACCCAGGTATTTATGTAGACATATTTTATTTCCATTTCTAAGGGTCCACACACTGTAGACCATGTACATTTGTGTTTTTTTTTTTAAATCCTGTACAGACAGGATGTCTCTATAGTGTGGATGAATGAGGCCTTTGATGTCATGCAAATGTTAGCTCTGGGCTAAACACACATAATACTGAAATTATTAAACATGGAAAAATTAGAGCTTTCGATGCGTTTGCCATTTTTATTTCACTATGCAGAAACACCATTCACCATGGACTGTGATGCGTGGACAGTGTGGTTGGAGAATATATCTTTTTGAAGGCTATTTATAACTAAACACTCAATAATTTTAATTACAGTGGAAATTCTGTACAGTTTAAGGCTTGGCTCTGAACTAGATTGTAAATATGGACCAGATTTGGAAACAAAACACTTGAAGTCAAAGAAAAAAAAAATCAATGGAAAAATACAAGGAAAAAAAGAAACAAAGAAAGAACACAAAGCAATAGAAGTCCAACAGGTTTTCCTGAAGTGAAATTTCATAATATTGTAAATTAACAAAAACACAGGTTTTCTTCCCCCAAACAATGACAATTTACATATTTGGGTCTTGCTGGAGAACTCTGTGGAGCTTTCCAGATCAAACGCAGACCAAAGTGAACAATATTAACAACAAGAAAGAAATCACATGAATGATATGCTAAAATCAGTACTACCTTTTAACAAATTAAGTGAGATACACAAAGCAAGATTGTAAGCATTAAATATTTCCAGAGGGTCAGAGAGTCATTACTGTGTATGGATGATAATAATAAAAACAGAGGAAACAAGTACAAGATTCAAGTTGTTTACTGAATAAACTCGGTTATTGGCACATCTAATCTGAGATCAGTCCGACACACTGGACCTAGACAGCTTCTAGCATTTTAGGGTAATCTTCATTTATCTGTAAACAAAAGATTTGTCACCTAGGAAATTGCAGTTTTGTTGAGACTTTAATAATAATAAACTATGAAAGGTATGGATTGTTTTTTTTGTGTGTGTTACATGAGATCACGGTTTATATTGTTGGTTATGGAACGTGCAGGTAGAGCTGGAAACTGAGACGTTTTTGTGAAAATTAAAAATGCTGCTCTTTTGTAATTTTATCGTTGCTTCATGCAATATCAGTTTAGTGATGCTGATTCGGATTGCTTTATTATGGGAAGATCTCTCTGCCAGTGTCTTTATTAATAGTCAAGGTCAATTCTTCTGGATTGGAATTTTCCACGGACAGATACAAGTCAGTTGGGTTAGAAGAGGGAACTCCATATAGGCTCTGGTTTTCCTAATGGTTTGCATGACTGGATTCATGTGCAAGCTAAATTATTCCTGTAGAAAAGAGATTCGATTAGTTATCCATCAGAAAACACCCGAGAAGTTTGCTCAGATCAAGGTCACAGAAAAGTACCTTGGATGTTAAAATTCTTCTTCTTCTTTTTTTTTTTTTTTTGACAAGATACTATAACACTCCATCCCAAGCCACTATGCTTTCTCTTCAATAATGACAACATACCAAGTGGCTAAAACTTACTGAAGGAAATCTTTTTTTTTTTTTTCCTTTACATTCTATCTTCCCAATATATTATTACTTTGAATATAGTAAGTGATTTTTGATATTTCTGTGTTAAGAGATGCTGCTTGTCCATCTAAATGTTTCTTAAATTGAGGTTACAAAGCTTATGAAGGCTCTTCAATTTTTATCCCATTAAGCACAGGTGCAAATAGCTCACTGTTGCATTCAGCATTCAGAGCCCTCTGAGGGATGCTCACGGGCCCACGAGTTCTTGCACAGCAGGTCAGTATGTATGGCAAGTCTGTGCACACACACAGGAGACTGTTGGTCTGCTCATGATGCTGGCCATACGGCAGCTAGCAAGGCATGCACTTTCTAAAGGAAAACAGGCTGCATTTTTGCTTTCTCCTGAGACAAGAGTATACTAAGGGGGAAAGTCATCCCACATAAACAGGAAATGTACTGACACCCAAAAAGAAAGTGTCCAGGTTCTGAATTAACAAATCGAAATCAAACAATGAACCAACCAACCAAACAAACAAAAAAACCCCCAAAGCATGAGTAGGCATAGTCAAAGAGCAAGCTACCAAGAAACAAGGTCATCAAAAGGAGAAAGGGGTATATTTAATTTCCCTGGTAGCTGGAACACACAAACGGCATCTCTCTGAACAAAAATTGCTTTAGTTCTGAGTACACAGGAAGTGAAATCGAATTTGACATTTCAAATTTGGATAATATAAAGAGTGCAGGGCCTGGGTTTAAAGGGAATAGTGGTGAGACCACTCAAGCAGACTCTGCTCTCCCTTTCTCCTCTAACTGGCAGTAGCTGCAAAACATACCCAAGTATGGAACTTCCAATTCTTAGACAATCTGGCACCTGCAGACCAATTCTTCACCCTCTTGGTAACCAGCCCCCGAAATACCAGTGAGAGGAGAAAATAGGAAGAGGAGGATCAGGCAAAGGAGGAGGGGGAAGTGCCCCATGCCACATGCCAGCCTAGGCAAGCCTAGAGAATGAGCATCACCTCTTACCTCTGGTCAATCCTCTCCATCTTCTGGTGTGATCTCTGTCTCTTTATGGACCACTACTTTGGTCACTGACATGTCAGGGTGCTGCTCTTTGGCCTCTTTAATTGCCTGAGCCAGAGCCTATCCCCAGGAAATCACAGAAGGGCAAAAACAGAAAGGAGTCGGACATGCATGATCACTAGCAAAGTGTAGACTTACGAGCTAATTCTACATCCACAATTTACAAATGAGGTACAATGATTACAAAAGGAATCAAAAATCATATACAGGAAAGCTAATTCAGAAAGATTTTTAGAGTACATGCTGAACTAGAAGAATAACATTGGAAACTGAAGGGCAAACATGTTTGTCTTTGTGTCTCTGCTATGGGATTTACCATCTCACATAACACTACCTGGTCATGGTCAATGTCCGCATCTCCTGTGATGACTATTCGCTTCTCAATTCTCGTCTCTGAAATGCCTCCTTTCACAGTCTGAATGAAACAAAGAGAAGCTTCATGAATCAGCTTACTGGCAGGAATGATCCCCATTCCACAGAGGGAATGGCAGAAAATGGTGAGAGTTTTAGCTAATATCACCAACTGAGATAGAATTTTCCAGCAGTTATTTAACATGTTTAATTTCAGAAGTGAGGATCAAGTGCAGTCCTTTGGGTTTGGCTAGCTAGTTTTTCTTGAAGACCCACCCATGCTCAGAACTGGAATGAATGTTAGGCACAGGACACCATAAAGAATATTCCTGCTGGGTGCAGGGGATGCATGCCTGTAATCCCAGTGACTCGGGGAGCCAAGACAGGAGGATGGTGGGTTCAAAGCCAGCCTCAGCAATAGTGAGGTTCTAAGTGACTCAGCAAGACCCTCTCTGTCTCTAAATAAAATACAAAATAGGGCTGGGGATATGGCTCAGTGGTTGAGTGTCTCTGAGTTCAAGCCCTAGTACCTGCACCTCTAGCCTCCCCCACTAAAAAAGGAAAGAATATTCCATCATATGGAGCCAAGTGCATCACAAACCTAAAAATTGGAGACTCTCCCTCTGCAGCTATCCTGGGCATCCTGACAGTCAATTAACTATCAACTAACCTGTCAGAAGTTCTGCATGATCACCATCCCCTAGCTCTCAAGGTCTGCGCTCTCACTTACTTTGGTGATGTGCGTGGTGGTGGTGGTACTGGTGGTTTCTGATGTGATTGTCTGTGCGCTCATCAGCACGCCTGGCTCCAGATCAGCCCCAGGATCCACCTGAAGCAAGGGCAGGAACAGACACCACCTTCAGGTGTTTACATTTCCTCTTTGGGAGTTAGCTATGTTATTTAAAGCATTAAAATGACTGAAGTATAGTCAGCCCTCTGAATCTATGTGTTTCTTATCTGAGGATTCAACCAAGGACGGCAAGTATTCAGTAAAAAACTGCAGCTGTACTGAACACAAACTGACTTTTCTTCCTTGTCAGTATTCCCTAAATAACACAGCACAACTCTTTACAGGGCATTTATACCATACTAGGTATTTTATGGCATCTAGAAATGAGTTAAAGTGCATGAGATATGTGAATATGTTTTATGAATAAATGTTATGGCATTTTATATAAGCAAATTGAGCATCTGCAGATTTTAGTGTCCATGAGGGTCCCCCCCAACAGATGGAGAGGGATGACCTTCTCTCACAATCACTGTGCAGAACCTGGGAGCTGAACACAGCTAGAGCTAACAGGCATTAAAAACAAAACAAAACAAAAAAAAAACCCGGGACTTTGAAATGTATGCAGTGGATGATTAAGTGCATATTTCCCCTTATCTGTAGTGACAAAACTGAGTTTCTGAGCCGCCTTCTCCATTTCAAGATCTATGAAGACCTGGTGAAGTCACTTGCTACTTTATGATCAGTAATAAAATGACAATTATTGCATTTCTCTCTGTAGAGATGGTCTGGCTGCAGGATTCTCTAGGTCTCATGAATTAAATATTACGTAGCTATACTTAAGTGCACTCAGCCCTAAGAGGAGGAAAATGTAAATTGCCAGGGATCTGGCCTTCAGAGACTGTCTTACCTGTGATGATTCATATGTGATGGTTTTTGTTTCTGTGTGAACTACTGGCACTTCCTTGGTAGAAACTTCTAGCTTTACTCCTCCTGTGGGAACACTGCCATAACTGATGGTTTCCATCTTCACAGTTGATGACTGTGCCAACAGGAAGTGAAGAGATGGCTATTACAGTTTGTACCAACACACCTTTTTTTTTTTTTTCCTCTCTCCTCTTTGGTACTTCAGTACTTGATAAAAGCACAGGTTAACATGAAATCAATGTTCACACATTACATGGGGATAAACCGAAGAATAAGCCACACAACAGACAAGTGTCAAATCATCTCCCAAAACCCCATAGCATTTTTCATATGGAACGTTTGAGGTGAAGAAAAGATTTTGAAGGAATTTTTAAAAAGTTTTCATGTTCTCTCTCTTCAATCTTTTAAACTCATCTTAATAGAGTAAAACCCGTAAATATGCCTTTAAATTAATCACTGTTAAAAAGAAGGAACAAAGCATTAAGACATCAACTCTCCAAATACTTTGGGAATCTTCCTAAAAGTGGATAAAGAATAAACTACACTGATATTTCACCTTATTCCTCAGAATGGCAATAATCAAGAATATAAGTAACAATAAATGTTGGCGAGGATGTAGGGGAAAAGGTATACTCATACATTACTGGTGGGACTGCAAATAGATGGAAAGCAGTATGGAGATTCCTCAGAAAACTTGGAATGGAACCACCACTTGACCCAGTCATCCCACTCCTTGGTATATACCCAAAGGACTTAAAATCAACATATTACAGTGATGTAGCCACATTAATGTTTATAGCAGCTCAATTCATAATAGTTAAGCTATGGAACCAAGCTAGGTGCCCTTCATCAGATGAATGGATAAAAAATATGTATATATATATATATATGTGTATATGTAATAATGCTATGCATTATTAACAACCAATATATATACATAATGGAATATTATTCAGTCATAAGAATGACTTTATGACCTTTTTTGGTAAACGGGAGGAACTGGAGACTATCATGCTAAGTGAAATAAGCTAATCTCAAAAAAACCAAAGGCTAAATTTTCTTTCTGATATGCAGATGCTGACTCACAATAGGTCTGTGGGGAGGAGGGAAGATTTGCTGGATTGGACAGCAGAGGGTGGGGTAGGGGCAGGGGAAGGGAGAAGGGATGGGAATGGGAAGACAGTAGAATGAATTGGACATAACTTTACTATATTCATATATGAATACGTGACCAGTGTAACTCTACATCATATACAACCAAAATAATGGGAAGTTATATTCCATGTACATATGATATGTCAAAATACATTCTACTGTCATGTATAAAAAGAAAAATACAAAAAAAAAAAAAAAAAAGAACTAAGTTTTGACACTTGGAGACTGAAAAGGCGTAGTCTTTGGTCCTTCTGGATAAGTACACTACTCAGGAATAAGTCTACCAGAATTTCTAATATCCTGGCTCACGATGCTCTCTCCAGATTGGCTGCCAATTAGACTTTCAATGACAGAAACCACTTCCTGGAGCGATGCATTATTAACAACCAATAGATATGTCTGTAAATGACCCCAAAGCTGAAAACCAGCATGAAGGCCCCTAATTGCCATATGCAAAGGAAACAGGATAAACAAACCACATGGGAAAGGCAGGAGATTGAACTTAGCTCCATCTCTATGCTGATCAAAATTTCAGGGCACCACATTATCAGTTTAGTGTTCAGAGTAACGATAGCTACTAGTTACCTCAAAATGAGGCTTTTGTTCTGAAGTTTCAGAAACCTGGGTGGCTGCACCCTGCTCCTCTTCTCGCTCCTGGGAAGCACGGGCTGTTTCTTCTTGCTCAGATCCAGCCTTAGCAGACTCTTCCTGTCTTTCCTCTTTGGACCCCTCCGTCACAGCAGAGCCTTCCTTCTCTTTCACACTGACTGCTTCAGTAGGTATGGGCTGTGCTGCAGCATCTGCATCTTCCCCAGCTGCGTAAGAAGCATCCCCACTCGCGTGCACGTTCATCACACGCCTCTCCTCCACCAACACAGTTTCCTGCACCACCTTCTCAGTGCTGAGTGGCTGGGGGTGTGGGGTGGTTTCTGTCTCTGTTTCACTGGACTCGATCTTGGTTTCCACTTTCTGTATGGGAAAACAGTGTGGCATCAGAGTGATTTTCCTTAAGTCAAAGGTCAAGAAACAAAAATAAAAGTTAAAAAAAAAAAGAAAGAAAAATGAAAGCCGCCACTCACTACAATGATTAAAGCCAGCATCAGGTGCTTATAATCAGAAACACTGATAGAAATTATATATTAGCTTCCATTCCTCCCACAAGAAGCTTTGCTGCATGCCTCCTGCTAAACATACACACTGGAGCCTATGCTGCTACTCCACAGCATCCACAAAAGAAAACAGAATAAAATATGCAAGTGAAAAACAATGAACGGAAGCATCATAGCACATTTGCATTGGTTCTGGCTGTTTTTCTCAGACCCAATAGATGAGATAAAATGCTTCTAAAAATTAAATGCTATTACAATTTCTCAATGTGATTGCCTCTGGAATATGTGAGGTGTATTCTTGAAATGGAACTAAAGGCATATGACCAAGCAGGCACAAAGGACAATCACGGAAGACACCTTGGAATGTTGAATGCAAAACACGAACACAAAACCCGCCCCCAAAGGCACAGAGCAAGGCAGATGAGAACATTCAGAAACCCCAGGATGGAAGCAAATGGCCACCTGCACCCAGCTTTGAGAAGTAGAAGTAACCCCTCCTATGAACTCTGTTGGTTTTCGCGCAGACTCTAATAAACTGAAGATTTCAGAGCCATCCATGAGCTTTTCACCAGAAGTCTGCTTAGTCTGAGAGGATAAAGAAATGGACAGAGTCAAGCACAAGAGACAGACACATACTTAGCCACATACACATTCACAGCTTGTTAGACAAAATTGTAGGCAGAGGAAAAAAAAGAACGGAGAAATGAAAGAATCCAAGATACGGACTGTGGAAACAGAAAAGAATGGGAAATAAAATAGCAAAGTGGGGTGACCATGAGCTGTTGTTTGGTAAAGCAGAGAGTTATTAGGAACAGGGTAGTGCTGATTTAAGCAGATCTTTTTTTTTTTTTTTTTTTTTTTTTCTCCTTCATTGCAAGCCACAGCAGTGCTATCAAATCTTGGGAACGGGCAGCTGGAAATAAAACAGAAAAGTGTTTTAATGCTGACTTTGGACTGCAGTATTGACTCAACCATGAAAAAAAAAAAAATCATAAAGCTGGGTTGGCTGCTCTCAACATAAAGCCAAGCAGCAAGAGAAACGGAAAGGTTTGGGGTAGAAGGGTACTGCTTCAAATAACATCATGCTGGAATCTTAAACTGCAACCGAATGAGAGCTGCTGGTTACCACCACTCGGGACGCGGACGACTCGGTGACATAATGAGCAGTAGCAACAGTAAAGGCCGGTTCCTGGGAATATCTCCACTCGGACAGGCTCTTCCTTCGGGGACCAAAGAGTCCCACTTTTAAGACCTCACTATCTGGTACTTGCTCTGTTATGCTGTACCGGGCACTTTCTGGGCGAGGGTGGACGGCCACACCCTCCCCTGGCTTTGCAGCCTTCTGGAGGTCATCCTCCTCAGGACTCTGCCGACGAGACTCGGCTTCCTTGATGGGAGCCAGGGATTCTGACAATTTCCGCTTTGTCGTCTGGACCTCCGGTCCTCGCCTGGACTTGTCATCGGCCAGGGACTCCAGGACCTCGTATTCTGTCAGGATGGAAACAGCCTTCCCTGACTCTGACACGCCTCTCTCCATTTTCTGAAGGGACTCTAGCAGGGAGGGCTGCGCTCCTCTCTCCCCGTCTTTGGTTTTCCCAGTCATAGTAACGATTCTTCCAGAGACAGTGTCGTAGGATTTTCCTAGAGTGTATATTTTCTGTTTGTTTTCTTCTTTCAGTTGCAATTCTCGGGCCAAATCATCGAAGCTCTGCATTTCAACAGTGCTAGATTTCAGAATGTCCGCTGGGATGTCACCGGTTCTACTGCTCACCGTCACCACCTTGTAAGTCACAATCTTTTTCGAATCACCACCAACTACCTCAGTGGGTATTTTGTCTACAATAACCCAATCCTCTGTGCCCTATATTTAAAATATAAAAGCTAAATTAGAAATTCTGATGATATCTCATTTCTAAAATAAGAACCCTTTAAGAAAATCAGGCCCGGGGCTACACATAGGTCTGCAATGGGACTGCCCAGGACGGTGTTATTAATCTAAAAATTATGGCTATTATCTCTTTTCCTCTGAAATTAACTAACTATAACCTTCATCCTGAAATGTATCCTTCAGGGTAGGTTTACAATTTCATATTTCTTTAACAGGAACAGATCTTCTTGGTAAATTTTGCAAGGAATCTATCTGCAAGATGCACATTTGATTATTTTGTATTTCAAGATTAGATAACATTATTGAAGTTATTGTGCAAGTTTTTCATAATAAATATAATAATAAAGTTCATATGCCATTAATTTCCACAAAGAACTTTCCAACAGTCTACAAATTTCTGTAAACATCACTTTCCACGTTTGTAGATTGTGCTTCCTTATAAGGGGAAGGGAATCCATGATCACACTTATCGTTCAAATAATATTGAGCGCACCTGTGTTCACAGCATCCTTACAAAACATTCCCCACTGATCAGACACTTTGGGATCTTTTTAAAATAAGCCTGAGAGGTGTGTACAGGGTCCCAATCTTAATTACAGCTGAAGTTCACTGTCTCAATAGTTTGACTTCCTCTTAGCTTAATGTTAGCTCCAACAAAGCAGATTAAAGTTAAGAAAACTTTGCATTCAGGGAGACCTAATAGGAAGTGGTAGGTTAACAGCTGACCAGTTTAACAGGTGACGAAGGGAAGAGCAATTAAACCAGAAGGAGGTGAACAGCTTGGTTTACTAGAAAGTTTTTTATTTTTGTACTTATTGTAGCCAGGAAACTTGAATCTAGAAATAAGTATGCCTTAAGAAGAATGATCACAGTTTGATCTACATGTTGGTGCTATACTAAATGAAATGAATTGAAAAGAATAACCTCTAGGGCCGATGGGACAGTTTTCTGGAAAATTATTTGACGAGAAGTAGCCACAGAATCAGCAGAGTCTCCTTCCTGTATTTTCTTAATCACACTTGGCTAGTGGGAAAAACCAATACAAGTTCAGAACTTTCAAAGTCAACCAAGTCATTTAAATTAGCGCCACTCTACGGGTAAAAACAGGCAGTACAAACTTCAGTAAGATTATTACTAGAAAGTACAATCATAATGCTTCAATGGTAATACATATAATCACCTAGGATTAGAAGCCATAAAGAAATGATGCATAACTGATAACCAACATATTAAAATTATTTTCCCCTTCCCCAGAGCCTAAGCAAAAATAATATACTTACCTTAGTTTGAAACAAGGTAATTTTAAAAGGAAAATAAAAACTAAAGATACTTTAATGACACTGAAGTCTGAAGAACAGTTCCTTTAGAAAATCATTTTTGCTTGTTTGTTTGTTTGTTTTTTACCTGAGACTCAAGGAATGGAGCACTTCCTTGCTGCAAAAATATAACTTTTTCAGAAATCTCTCTTTCTTCTTTGGTCTGTTTGAATAAAGGGGGTTGGGTTGGAGAAGAGGAAGTAGACAGTTTCCAAAAAGGCAAGTTAGGAAGAGAGTCCTTTAACTGTATATCCATATATATATATACATTTAAATGTATATATATATCCATATATAAATGAATATATATTTGTTTTTCCTGAAGAAGTAAATCATTGTTATTAATGTAAAAAATAGTCTGATACCATCTCAAAATTTAAAAATTATTTACAAAGAGCAGTAGATTATTTTATGAAAGTTGGATGTTTATATGACTCAAACATTTTTCCATTTCTATGATGACAGAATATGCTAGAGAGAAATAAAGGGTTTCTTCACATTTGAACAGTGTTTGTGTTAGTTACCTGCAAAATCATGAGTGAGTAATTAAAGTAAAAAAGAAATAAATTTAAAAAATTTAAGCAGGAACAAATTCTTACTCAGGTGCTGCCTGCTGCAGAGCAAGGAAATACACACAAGGTTGTTGGCTCATTAGCTGCCAATTTGAATAAGCTCAGATGGACTTAGACTGATTGCTTTGTTGTTCAACAAATAAACAAAAATTCAAGTTTTTTTTTGAACTTTTATAACATGGTGAATAAATTTTGAAGTTAATTTAAGAATATCTTAAATTAAGCAGACTAAATCATACTTTTCTTTATAGAATTAAGAAACATTAAAGTAAATATTTCATGTTAGGCACTAGCTTTTTACTTCTTAAACTACTTTATTTTTTTCTTTAATTCAAATGGCAATACAGTAGCTACCAAATCTAACTTTGCACAGAGTATAGCTCTACAGAGTAGGAACTGAAGGATATTTTTGGAAAATTAGTCTAAAAACAAATCATAGAACGTTCAAAGTTTCTAGAACAATGGAACTCTTTAAATGAATCTTATCATTATAAACAATATAATTTTAGGAAACTACTTAAAGTTCCTGTTTACCTACTAATGTATTGATAAGTACTACATCGAATGGTTTGCCTGCAAGAGGTTGTAGTGGAACATCTGGCACTTACTTCCTCCAGGAGCTACTGAGATTTTGACAGTGCCATACTCACATGACCCTTCCTAATGAGAGATAAAAAACATTATTTGAAGGAAAAAAAAATCCTGTCCTGCTGCAATTTTGAAGGAAGGCATTGGAAAACATAAAATGTGCTATATGGCATCATAACATGTAGATCATCTGATGCTTTCTTCCTTCCTTTTAAAACTTTCAATCATAGCCTCTTTTTCAAATAGAAATGAGAAACATGAAGGAAAGGTCAAAATTACTGGTACTTTTTAGAATAACATTTCTGGGCCTCTAATTATAATCACAGAACTACATCTTATTCCTCATATTATTCCCAAGATAAAAGCTTTTTAAAAAAAAATGCCCAGTGGCTAAAGTGGTTTTCAGTATACTCTGTTGTCTGAAACAAACTAATTTTTAAAATGTCTGTGTGTCTTACCATTGGAAATGTCAGCACGGGCTACATGCAGAACTGTGTATGTCCATAACAGAAATAGTATAACATAAAGGGATGGATCTGAGATTTAACTTTTAAACATGGCCAACCTTCCAATCCAACTACTTCAGCTACTAGAGAAGTAGTTACTACTAAATGAAGTGCTGATAAAGAGAAGCTGCTAATCTAAAAGAGGACTTATTATTAGAGTTCAGAAAATAATCAGATAGTATATTCCAACTGTTATAACATTAGTTTCTTAAACATTCATCTCTGTATTATACTTGGAAAACAAGGTCCTATTTCTGGCACACCTTTATAAAACTGTCATTCACTCTTGAGTGATTAAGGGTCTCTCTACAAATAAATTTTAGGGAGCTGGGCACAGTAGTGCATGCCTGTAATCCCAGCAGCTCAGGAGGCTGAGGGAGGAGGATCATGAGTTCAAAGCCAGCCTCAGCTACTTAGAGAGGCTTGAAGCAGCTTAGCAAGATCCTGTCTCAAAAGAAAAAAAATGGGCTGGGGATGTGGCTCAGTGTTTGAATAGCTCTGGGTTCAATCCCTGTTACCAAATATATATATTTATTTATTTAGGGAGCAAGTGAATTTGCAAATTCAGAATCTGTGGATAATGAGAATCAACTGTGCTAAGCATCTAGCTCAAGGAGTTACATAGTGAACACATTTAATGTTAATCTACCACTCCCATGAAACAGGGGACAATATTGGTGCTGCATAGGTATTGATGGATACTGATTTGGGGCTGGGATTTGAAAACTTTGGGTATTCAAATAACCACTAAGGAATATATCCCTAACATGGGCTAGGCCTATGTGCATTATAAAAGGCCATTGTGGAAATATGTGTGGGCAGAGAAGCACAGAAAAGGTACCACCATCCATGGAAAGTTCATTATAGTCAAAATATCACCTCCTTAAATTATAATATTTTGGGGTTTATCCAACATCATTTTCTAAGAATCAGGATTAAATCAGAAGTAAAAAATAGATATTTTACCATTCTAATGGCTTTTTTAAAAAGTCCCCCTTGTTTTTATCACCACCCTTTAAATTCTCTAAGCTAAAACCTAAAACATTCAAAGTGGCTACCACCTCACATTTTCTTAAGTATTAGCAATGGGAAGAGACATTTGGCTCCTTTTGTCTGTTATGCTTTGGGTAGCTACTTATTATGTATGTTCGTAACTTAGTCCAGTTGTCTGACATCTTTAGGGCTAGCACATTATTCTAAAAGAAATAGCAAAAAATAGGGTGAGGCTAAACTTGAACAATTAAAATAAAATTTATGACAGCATAACTGACAAGTGGTCTTCTTAATAAGGCAAGAACTATAATATTTAAATCAAACATGGAATGAGAAAATTTTGTCTCTTGAAACTCAAGTCCTCTGAATGGCAGTGGTGTTTCGTGGTACAAGCATACCTTGGGTAAAGGTACTTTTCATTTATTCTGCATAAAGGGCCCTTTATAAAGTAATTCCCATGGGTACTTTTTAGCTGGTATTGAAATTGTCATGAAAACAGCAATAGTGAGATCTTGGTCACTTTGATAAAAAGTTTTCAAAGGCGGTTTAGAAAACGATCAACAATGAGCGTAATTCGATTCTTAATTTCACTGCAAGGACCTGAATGTTGCCTACAGATCACTGTTTAATGGCTTTTTCACACATAAAGGCATAAGTTCTAATTTTCTGTTCTGTGTCAGCTTCCTGGACAAACAGTTCACACTAAAGGGTTCTTGGTTAAGAAGGAGATTAACCAAAACAATGCCCAAAATATGCAGTTTTCCAAACCTGCTTGTTTTGGAAGAGAGATAAAGCAAAATGATATCTAACAGTAGGATAGTAATCTGTGGGTCCCACACAATGGGAGCCCTGAAATAACACCAGCTGTACCCTAACTCTGGCTGTATACTGAAAGAGAGCTTTCCTATATGGAAAAGCTTTTACGTACCACCAAAATGTGAGCACTGTATGGTAGTAAGTGGGGATGGCTTCTCAGCCTACTCTGATTCCTTACCCTCTCCTAGATGGAGAGCCTTTTTCCTATGTATTTATTTTAACTCTCTTTGGTCACATGAAGATTACATTCCTTACAGTTTACCTTTATAATATTCTTTGGAATTTTATGCTAGTATGAACTGGATATTTTTTTCCTTTGTCCTTTTCCCTAAAAAGATTCCATTTTCACTAGATATGGTGTGTTAAACCTTACTTAAAAAGAAATTTGTCAGCTGGGTGCCGTGGCACACGCCTATAATCGCAGTGGCTTGGAAGGCTGAGGCAGGAGGATCGCAAGTTCAAAGCCAGCCTTGGGGTAATGGTGAGGCACTACGCAACTCAGTGAGACCCTGTCTCTAAATAAAATACAAAAAAGGGATGGGGATGTGTCCCAGGGGTTGACTGAGTGCCCAGGTTCAATCCCCAGTACCAAAAAGAAAAAAAAAAAAAAAAGAAAAGAAATTTGTCCTGTAATTTCCCCATTAAAAAAAGTCAAATAAAAACCAATTATAAATCAGTTAAAATAATCAGTTATCAGAAAAATCAAATAATGTGTACAGAAATGCTAACAACTTCTGATCACTCAAACAGCAGACAATCTCAGTAGGTCCCACCTTGCAACTGATAAGAAACATACATGGGTTTTCAGGTCATTCACGAATGCAGAAGGAGGAAGCACATTTACAAAAAGTACCTGTTTGCTATGATAGTATCTTAATTTCTCTGCTGTAAAATACAGGTTTTTTGGTCAGAATTAGCCAATTGGCACTACAGTCTCCCTGGGGCTTTCTGCTCATTGCCAGCACCACCTGAAACCATGCTTTATGGCCACCTATTCATTTTATTTGCAGCTTTCCTCTGGAGCACACAGCATCTCAATTCAGGAAATATACAGAAAAGAGGGAAGGTTCTCTACTCAGAAGTTTGCCAAATCCTTTTCCTAGTTTCAGACCCTGTAGAGAAGTGAAACCAGTGAACAGAAGACAATTCCAACCCAAAGCTTGAATACTGACCTCTTCGGGTACCAGTGGCTCGATCATGGGTGCATCCTCCTGCCTGGCAGCCAGTCGCACCGGGGAGGTAGAAAGCCTCTTTTCCCACTCATTCGTTACGGCAGTGTCTGTTGAGGTTTCTAAGAAGGTTCTTTTCAGTTCACTAATGTTGGTCTGATGTTTCATCAGTTCATCTTGAGTTTTATCTAGCTCCTACATTTGGAACATAAAGAATCCAATAGTCAGCCTTTCATGTTGGCTTTCAACTTCAAAAAAAAAAAAAAGTCAAGTCAATCTCATTAGTAGTCAAAAGAAAACAATTTTGAAGAGGGTTCATGACACTACCCCCCCCACACACACTCTGGTGAAAATGTGATATTTTCTAGAGAAAAGAGAAAGAAAAGAAATCAAATTCACACAAGCATAAAAAAACCAAAAGAATTTTGAAAAGTAAAAACTGTAAGGAATGTAATGCACATGTGACCAAAGAGAACTAAATTAAGTACACACAGAAGAAAAAGGGATCTACATCTAGGAGAGGATAAGGAATCAGAGTAGGCTGAGAAGTCATCCCCACTTATTAACAGGTGAGCACACAGTTCATGCATCATGGTACGAGCCCACAGGTAAGCCACTACGGGGGGCGGGGAAACAACACACACAAACATGCACTGGTATATACCAATACCAACCTCTAACATAAGATTACTATGTTTGACATACACATTTTCACCCTTTATTCGCTTAATCAGACTATTCTGAAAAAAGTGGAGAAGAAAGGGAAAGGTAAGGGACACCGTAGTCAAGGGAACAAACTCCATCCTGCGCACTGCACCATCGACATGGTAACAGTTACAGAGCATGCTGAGATCTGAACACCGTACACAGACCATGACTTATCACGCACTGGTATGTGTTTTACTTTTAATTTTCTACCTGTGCCTTGAGCTCTGCATCTTCCTCCTGGTCCGACTGCCAGCATCAAGAAAGAGTGGGAAATAAAGTCTTACCATGCAATTTACTCTGAGATTAGAGAACTCAAAAGCCTGTATAAACTTGCTAAGTGTGGGCACTGGTTTGCACTTGTGTAATGATGCAGTTCTTTCTTATGCACAATCCACAACACTCTCACAAATTATGAAGCTTAACAAGCACTGAGAAGGAAAAGATTTCCTGCCCATTGGGTCTTTGGTGTTTTGATGAGCAGATGTACGTGGTTGGGAAGGTGGCAGCAAGGGCTTGGTAGGCTGTTCTTAGTGAACATCACCAACGGTTCAGGAGGTATGGGGAGCCAGATTACAATTCCTAGAAGGGCTATGGCTACATGGTAATGACAGCTACCTTACAATGGATGAGTCTTTACAAGAGTCCTATGAGGTTAGCTACACAACCCCCAATTTGTGGATCAAAGAACTGAGGATGGAAGAATTAAACACAGAGATTCTTACATTTTAAAACTTATAAGAACCTTGATTTTCTTTTTTTTTCACATTTTTAGTTGTAGTTGGATTCAATATCTTTATTGATTTATTTTTATGTGGTGCTAAGGATCGAACCCAGGGCCTTGCACGTCTAAATGAGTGCTCTACTGCTAAGCCCCAGCCCCAGCCCTAAGAACCTTGATTTTCTTAGAAAGAAAAAATTTAAAAAAGAAGAAAAAGGAATGACTGTCATCAATAGCAGCATCATTCCTTTAAAATAAGGACAACTTTTGAGTTAAAAAAAGTATTAAAATATTTTTAGAAAATACCCCGAGCTACTATATTATCCTTCTTTGTCTAATTTCAACAACCTGCCTACAACTTGGACATGTGAGTACCAGTAATTAGGTAAGTGTGCCAAGCCACAGGTTGCATGGTAAAGCTGTGCTTCTCACAGGGCTTTCTGACCCAGAGCCTGGGCTTTGGGCCACTGTGCTCCAAGCAGACATGCACAGTGAATGACAGGTAAAACAAGGGTCACTCTCAAGCAAGTGGCCTTAAGCATATAATTTCAATTACAAGGGTCTCAGTTTCCTTATCTGCCAGTGGGGTCGAGTACCTACTCTGTAGACCCCATGCATTGGCCATATAAAGGGAAGGGAAAGATGGAAAGGATCTACTAGAAACTAACAGTGCTGGTGACGACCTGATGCTCAAGGGTGTGGTGTGTTCACAGCTCTTCACAATCTACTGTTCCATGTATTTGCTTCCTTGCTTTAAGTGTTCTGTAATGAGTTTTAAAACTGCTATAGAAATTTAAAGTATTATTATTAAATGTTTTTCATTTACAGCATATAGGAGGATGGAGACATTCATTGAATTTATGAGCCTATGTCACTAACTCTTACAAAATCAAGGTGTAGTTTTTTTATATTTGGCATAGAAAATTATTAGCTTTTAATAAGTGTATTTATAATTGCTAAAAAGAAACTGGATAATAGCTATTACCTTTTACTTTAAAAAATTGTAATTCTTTAAAATATGGCATTTCCAAAAGAAGAAACTTAATAATATACCATTATGAAATATTTTTTTTCTGAGATTAAGTGATGTACAGATACAACGTAACAGTACTTTCATTTTTTCCTAAATAGCTAACTAGAAAATATGTTTATGACTGGATGATGTAAAAAATAAAATAAGACTCCAAGTAAAATTTATTGCAAAGTAAAAACTGAATTCTCTAGCACTCTGGAAAATTTTAACTTCCATTACTAAAGATAAATACTGTTTTTTACAGAAATTTGAATCAGTTACTGATAGTGCATGTTTTAAAAATGACAAAAATCCATACACACAATATAATGTATTCTAAAGAATTAACAAAGGAGAATCAATAGCACTATTTCTCTCCTGTTAATGTGATTACATTTTTTTTTTCAATAAAGTATTGAAAAAATTTTCTCTTCTTTCGAGAATTCATTCCTTATGACTCACCTGTTCTATAGCCAAAGGCTACAAAAAACGAATTAAGTATGTTTTTTAACAAATATTATTTTACTATTTGGGATTTTAAACTCTATATCTATCCAGCCAGCAAGCTAATTAAATTAATTGTGATTTATCTCACAAATCAAGGGTATCATACAAAAAGAGCCTCTCATTTGAGATAGGAGAAAAAAACAATTCTCATTTTTTTTTTTTTTTTTTTTTGGTACAAGGAATGGAACCCAAGAACCAAATGCTCCTCTGAGCCACATCCCCCCAGCCCTTTTTTGGGGCATGCATGTGTGCATGTACACACACACACACACACACACAACTTTTTTTTTTTTTTTTTTTTTGAGACAGGTCTCACTGAGTTGCTTAGGGCCTTGCTTAATTGCTAAGGCTGGCTTTGAACTCTCTTCTTGTCTCAGCCTCAGAAGCAGCTGGGATTGCAGGCAAGCACCACCATGCCTAGCTGCATTCCCCACCCCCACTCCCTTCTTTTTTAAGGTGTTATCAGTTTAGGAAAGTAGTTCTCCAAATATGATCCTAGAATTAATAGTCAACCTCCTCTGGGAAACTTGTTAGAAACATACATTTCCCACATACATAGTCCCATCTCAGTCCTTCCGAAGGGAAAACCGTGGGTTGCGGCCCTAGGAGTAATTCCGGCACAAGCCAGTTTGAGATCCACTGACCTGTGCAATTAAAAATGGATCTAACTCCTACTTTGGAAGTTAGAATTTACAAATTCATCCCCACTCCAAAGCTAATAGGCAGCATTCATACTTGCGGAGGGCTCCCCCCACCCGCTGGGCCATTTTCCTGAGGCAGCTCCCAGCCAGACTCAGGGGAACACCAACCTCGGTGGCGGTGGTTTCTCCATCCGCGGCGGTGTCGGTTCGCTCACTGTCAGTCTATTGAGCGCAGAGGTGATCAGGTTCCAGGAAGGAGGCAGGGATAGAAAACAAACCCATCTGGTCAAGCGGGGTGACCTATAAGTTGAACCGCTCATTTCCTTTCTCTGGGGTCTGTGGCATACTACCTTCCCACAAGAATGCAGCTTCAAGCCAAAGCAAAAGAAGAGCCAGAGCTAGGTGCTGTCAACAGAGCCCCCTTCGAGGAAGACCCGAGGCACGCACAGCCCGCAGGAACTGCAGCGACGGCGTGGGCCACACTGACCTGTCTGGTGCTACATGTCACGAAAACCAATTTGTCACTTTCCTCCCACCCTTTCCACTAACATCCCGAAAAAGCCCTCCTAAAAATGCTTAATGCAAATAAAAGAGGTTTATGTATTTTCTATCTATTTATTTATTCATTCATTCATTCTAGCAATATCACATTTGAAAGGTAAGTGAAAGTACAAATTTACATAAAAAGCTACTGTTAACAGTCACTGGACTTTCAGCCCCTCATTTATACGGTTTGGATAATTTATGCCCATTTACGAACATCAGGCTGTCTGCATTACTTATGAATTATAAAAAGCACATGCCAGTGACTCACAGGCATATGTTTTATAGATGAAAAATGTAACTCAATTTTCAAGTAGCATTGTTAATAGGTACTTTTTAAGACTACATGTTGTTTATTTTATCCCACCCTCTAATATAGAGGTATATCAAAATATGTATTTAAATATCTCTATTGCAAAAAATACCATTCAAATGATGCAAATAATAGTAAAAATCATTTAAAAATAAGGAAAAAGAGAGAGAGAGAGACATCTACTTGGAAACAAATAAAACAAAGCACAGCATTTGACAGAGCCTAGGATTTTAGGGGAGAATTAAAATAATAATTTCAGGACAGGTTTTCAATGTGTTTCATAGGGGGTTATGACTGAAAACAGTATTTTCTCTGGGGTAAAGTAGAGCAATGAGCTTTGAAATGAAGACATAATCTAAACACCCTATTAATGGACTTACCCTCTTCAAATGTCAACTAATTATTCATAACATTCCCTTGATCAAATTTTTGGACTGGTATTTTGAAAATAAAAATTGGAACTGGGGGCTCTATAGTTCTGAATCTCTCTTAAAATATCCCTTCCTTTGAAAAACAAAAAAATGTCAGGAAGTGATAACTGGGACATTGTTATCTCTATGGACTTATGGCCAGTCTGACTTTTTGGCACTGTCCCTAAACTTTCATTTTTGTGAATTTCTAAAGAGAAGGAGTCAGAATGCAATGTTGGCGTATGGACCTGAGGCTGTCATCTGACTAAACCCAAGTAGAAAATAATTTTCAGTAGATTTCTTTCAGAGAAGAAAGCCTGGCTGATATATTTTCATGATCTGACCACCTTGGTTAACAATTGGGGCAGAGGGGCTGTGAATTCTTTTATAGGGTGATTGTTATGGTATTACTTTGGCTTTACAAACTGACAGCCCAAGGAAAGATCAATTTGATTGAAAAAGACAGGCTACTGTTGAAACGTACAGAATAACTCAAAGATCTTAGGCTTTCATGAAATAATTATGCTTAATGTCCTAATTAGTTGTGTCAAACACTTCTCAAGTTCTTTGAGATATTTGTATTCCTACATAGATCATCTCCCATGTGGTTTTAAAATTTAATTCAGTAACTTTCCAACATCTTGGCACTAGAGTTCAGTTGTAGATTCAAGTGAGGGGTCAGATGTCAAAACAATTTGCTCAAATCCTTGCTGTTCAAACTAGCGACACACTGGGTGTATTTCATATTTTATCCCAGTTTCCTTCTTGGAAAACAGGGGAAATAACGTGACAAATTATATTGGATAGTGGATACTAAGTGCTTTATAAGATGCCTAACATGGATAGAGCTAAAAATTGCCTATAATGATATATGGATATTAACCTATTATATAATTATTAAGTTTCCTTGGCAAACATAATCAAATATCTTTAGCCATATCTAAACTGCCTTAAAAGGGGTGCAGTGGCATCTGCCTATAATCCCAGAAACTTGGAAAGAGCTGAGGCAGGTAGGATCACAAGTTTGAGGCCAGCCTGGGCAACATAGCAAGACCCCCATCTCAAACAAAATAAAACAAAACAAAATCCCAAAGCTATAAACTCCCTCAAATTCCTACTTAGTTTCTAGTTAGTAAACTAACATAGTATCTGATTAATAGTCAATGAAGTAAGAAAAACTGAATATAGCAGTTTTTTAAGCAACTGCTGTTCATAAGATATATATTATGACTACACAAAACTAGAAAAGGTGCAGCATGCCATCAGTTACCATACAATAATACTGTCTCCCACAAACTAGAATATATAAATGAGGTGATTAATCTTTTTCTCCAAATTTGAACCTCTTTGTTTTGTATTATCAAAAAAATTACTCAGAAATTCACAATTACATGTTATGATGAGCTAAATTTATCTTATGATTCTTGACTGATGATTTGATATTCTGTCCTTCTTATTTGATCATTCTGAAAGTATAAAAGAAAAGAAATGATTGGCCAACCACTTTTTATTGTTTGAAATGATTAATCCTTTTTATACTGGGGTTTACTCTTGAAAAAGGCTGGCACTATGATTTAGCCACTGTAACATATGAGAGATGTAAAAAGAACTACTGTCATTAGTGATTTTGTAAAAGGAACGTGACAGATGAATTATATGGGAAGTCACCCAGTTTAAGCTGCCAAAGAGCTTGAGGCCCAGGGAATAAAACGGGCCATGTAAGCAAACTGCAATTTTTTTTTTTTTTAAACCGAATGACCTAAATATGACTTCTTTTGCTCAAGTGGAACTAGTATGCACAGCTCTTTGCACCTGGGGTTAAGAGTCGACACTGAACAGATGGTGAAATACTAAGTCTGGTGGCAGAAGAGCTGTAGTAGGCTAAGTCTGGGGAAGGGGGTGGCAAGGACTGCAGTGGTCAGCGCTATTTTACGGTTTCAGAGGTTTGCAATAACAAGGACAGCCAGGCCTGGGAAGCTCCCATCCTGTGTTCACTGGCTTGCAACAATGAACTGCTGTGATTTGTTTTGCTGATGTAATGCAGACATGCCCAAGTTTACATTAACTCTCATGCACCGATTACAACAAGATGTATACCCTGGATTAGGCACAAGATCTGTGTGGCTGGCTATGGAAATGTTCAGTTCTTTAGAATTTAGAAAAGCATAAAAATAGAAATCTTTTCTTTCTTTCTTTTTTTTTTTTTTTTTTGGCTTTATTTTAGACTCAGGACTAACTCACTGCTAAAGGAAAAACATATCTGTAGGTTGGAAATATGCTAATATTATACACAAACTTTATAGATAATATTGTCTTCTTAATTGTATAGTGTTCTAGGCTATTTGATAATATTGCTACTGTGAGAAATAGTGATAATAAAGCCTTGGACTTAAAATAGTTATCTAAATTATTTTTCAAGTACAAAAAGATACATATGTGTATGTGTGCATATATGTGTGTGAGAGAGAGGGTGAAAGGGGTAGGGGGAGAGTTGGAGCTAACACTCTCATAGCCCAAGAACTTTGAAAAAGAATCTCATGCAATATCAAATTAAAAAAAAAAAAAAAAACTAGACTTCCATTTACAGCACCTGTGAGATCATTCATATTTTTTTTCCCATTTGCTGTACAGAAATGGCTATAATATCACTAAATACAGGTACTCACACACCTTCACAATACTAACTACTCACAGGTGCACCTCAAATTATGACTTTCTAGCTGAGCATGAATCTGAATAGTCTCTTTTTGTGTGTGTTGCCTTGACTTTGTCATATATATTTTTTAAATGCTAGGAGCACATGTGTCTCCTGTCTCAGAAGCCCTTGTTTTGTGGAAACAGGAGAACTGGAGGGAGCCTAGGAGAGGCTCAGGGGGAGAGAATGTGACAGCCAGTTCCTCTGGCGGCTGCTTCTATTCTTTTCCCTAAGCTCTGTTTGAAGTGTGGAGAAAGGGAAGCTGCTGTGCTGTTCACAGGGCTGTGGAGAGGTGGGAAACGGGAGCAATTAGGAGCAAAAGCTGCTGAGGGCTGTACCCTCAACTCGCCCAGTTGCTGAGATGAGGAAGGGAGACCCACATGCTGACAGATTCTTTCCTCCACTATGCGATGCCTGGTTTAGGGCCAGAGACACCTCACCAGCTTTCTTGATTTGACCCTCTTGTCAACTTACGGGGAGATTTTGTCTCTCGTGGAACTGAAATAATCACTGCTATCTGATTTATGCACCGGCACTGCTAACACAGACAAAATTTCAGCCTGGTTTTATAATGTAAAGAAAATTTAAATAAATCCTTCCCTGACTGTATTTGGATACTGCTGTACTGCATGCAGGTCTTCCTGGTCCTGTTTCTGGTCCTATCAATGACGAATGACAGGTGGCTGTTTCACACTGTTGTTGACATCCTTTCTGACCCAATGCGTGATGGGACCTGATCCACTCAAGGAATAAAGATAACTGTAATCCAGGAGAGTAGTGGGGGCGCATTTCAGAATCTCCAGGAGACGAGTTTGCATATTTGGAAAGCTACCCAGGAGATTGTGACATGGCCCCTCTGGCAGTGCTCTCTCCATCTCTCCTTGAATCTCATTTTAAGCAGGAAGCTATTTATCTGTCTTATATGTGATTTGTTTTGTAACTGATCCGAAACTTTAACTTAGCCCTGATCTTTTACACAGCTAATGGGCTATTTGAAATTGACTTCTGGCTGAGTCCTTTACCCCACCTAGTGGGTAGCAGAGAATTCAGGATTGCACTCAGACTGCTGCATCCACATGGTGTTGTGCCTAACCCTGGGGCCTGGGTTGGACTCCCCAACACACAAAACCTCAACATAATTGGCACAGACAATAAATGAGGCTCTGAAAGTAGGACCACTATCGCAGCAGCCGGCTAACACTTGTTTCGGACCGAAGCACGGAACACGCAGGGGAAGTGTGTTCTATGCCGAGGTACACACCTCTTCCTCTGAACTGTCACTCGGGTCATTGTCTAGGGAGGCGCTCAAGGAGGCCGCCTTGGGCTCCAGGTAGCAGAGGCACAGAGCCAGAGGGAAAGAGAGAGTGAGGGCATATGGCACTGAGAAGGAGGCAGAGAGCAGAAAGAAAAAGATGAAGAGGAAACAGGGCACGAGGGAGGGTGAGCGGATCGGGAGATAATGCTGCAGGCTCTGGGGCAGGAAGTTGGTTTCAGACAGGTTGGGGAAAGAGAGGTACCCATCATCATCTAGAAGGGAGGGGAAGGACTCAGGGAGCTGTAAGGAGAAGGAAAACAAAGTGGCTCCTTTGCTAGTTTGCTGTCTGTAGCTAAATGCCACGTCCTGATCCCCTATGTAAGCTTTCCCTTGGCCATCAGAGTCCAGGGCCAGCTCTCCCTGCAAATGCTCGGCTCTGGGCGGGGTGGAACCCGGAGCTCTGCATTCGTTCTCCTTACACCTCCTTCGGAGCTCAGTGGGGGATGCGGGGTCAGAATGGGCTGATGGGGGTGACAAGGGACATGAGTCAGTGCCAAGCTCAGATGACTAATGTGAAAGAGACAGAGAGAGACAGGAAGCAGCAAACAGAGGTGCAAAAGGACAAAAAGAAAACTGCAATTAGTTAATTTTCTTATGGGCATCAATATAAAATCGTAAAACAAGAATTTTAGCAGTAGGGTTGCTTGGGAATTTTTAAGTCGTTAAGCTGCATGCCAACATTGCTGCAGACAGCTACAGTTCTCCCATCAGACCATCATATAACAGGGTGGAATCCCAATGTCTACATGTTTCCCATGATCAAAAAATTTCATAGTACACTGACAACTCTAGGAAGGTTGAGGGTTCTGAGAGCAAATATAACTCTCCAATAAATCAAAATCAAGACTTTCAATAACCTTCTCCTGATCTCCAGGTAATAGATTTGTTACAATGGTTTAGCTGGATTAGGAAATGAAAATAAAATTCAATTCCAATTGCAATTATTTAAAAAAATTTCTTGTAGCATTATTCCTTTCCTTGGTTAGTCAACTATATCCCAAATAGGTGGGTTTGCAAATCTAGAAGTTTCTGGCCCCACTCCTATCTGATAATGGGGGGAGGATTCAACAACTAGCATTTCAGAAACTCTGACTCCCCAACAAAGGACTGAGGTTGCTCTGAAAAGTCTTCTATTTTGGCTCCTTTATGCAGGGTGTAAGTGGAACTCACACTCAAAGTCGTTTCAATAAGCTAACCAGCTAAAATAATGTGTTTCCTTGTAATATAGTTTCTATGTGTTAGTTTCTATTATTTGTGGGCCATAAATAATAGAAAGATACAATTTCCCAGCCTCCTGATTTCTTTTAGTAGATAAAGGGCATGTTTATACCTTTGGTTTGTCCTTAATACAATGCTAAAGCAGGCATCTGAACAAAAGTGGCCCCCTGATGAGCTCTGGCTTTCATGGGACAAGTGAACCTAGTTCCATTCTCTGGGGCCCTGGCGGTTTCAATGCCCAAAGCTGGTTTCTTATGCAGGTGGTGGAGCGGCTGTTGGGCAAGAAAGGGAAGAAAGGAAGCAAGCTGACTCTGAGCAGAGCATAGGAGCTGCTATAGCCTAGTAAGTTCAAGGCCAGGGCACATGGAGCCTGAAGATAATTAGACTTCTGTTGCTGTGTGTGTGTGTGTGTGTGTGTGTTTTCTGCCTAGTGACCTGAGAGCATGGAAATTACTCAGCCTTGACTGCCTGGTGATGGTTATCCAATCCTGACTTACAGAGAAGTGGTAAACACAGCAACAGAGGGAAAGAAAACGTACAAGTAAAATTACATCTGAGGCACGAGGGAAAGAAAATGCACAAAGAAAAAAAGTATCTCTTGAATATATCTGCAGAAGAAGTGTCTCTTTGGACCATGACAGGAGTGTGTCTTCCCACACACTCCCATTTGACATTAAACACTGCATTTTAAACAGGAACCTGTGAAAATCTCTAAGACTAATGTAGACGTTACAAAGTCACCTTGAAGACAACTGTCCTCTGGTGGTGAGACTGGCCCTCTGACCTGGGGGAAGGAAAAAGCCAGGGAAACCAGCTTCCTTCCCAGGCCAATTCTGGGGGACCAGTCTTTTAAGAATTATTTGCAATAATAGTTTTCATTTTGGTTTAAAAAAATAAGTATCTCTATGTTACTGTTTGGAGGTAGAAAATAATAAAATTAAGGGTTAATCTTCCATTCTGCTTAAGAATGTAGTTTTAAAGACAGCTTTGTCTTTTTAAAAGATTTGGGGGGAAATAAAGACAGCTGGCAACTATGCAGCCTCCTGAAGGCACCCTGCTCAAAGCACTGGCTCTGCTGAGATCAGACAATGAGGGGAGTCATTTTCTTTCTTTTTATTTTCCCATGGCATAAATGGCACAAGGTGAGGATAGCTCAGTGCTACATGTTACATAAATGAATTGGCAGTCTTTTAAAATTGAATAAAGTGAGACTGGCTGCACCTATTTGGGGAGTAAACTAAAAATAATTTACCTCTGTATACCACTTAATTCCACTTACACATCCATGGGGATCATTTGTTGGCATGGACAATCTTGAGAAATTCTGTAATAACCAAGGGTAAGAAGGACACCTTCGCCTTTAGGTATATTATCTTCAGTTCATGTCCCAGTTAAAACCAGCCCTTGACTCAACTGATAGAAAGAGTGTGAAAATGAAATTTAGAACAAAGCAACAAAAGTGATCCAAATATCCCTGCACTTTTTTTTTGGTTTGGCAAATTAGGGAAACTTATCCTAAAAGAGCAAAATTTAAAAATGATGGATTGGGTCACTTGGAATATTCTGACTACAAAATTATTTGTTGATCTATCCCCTTAAGATGCTGCTGTTAAAATCAACATGGAAAGAAATATTTTTCCAAGGAGTCGAACTTTTCATCTGTATTTGAAAAGCCCACTTAAGGGAGCACTTGGAAATAGAGCAAAATCATGTTTCAGGATAACCCACAGATGATATGAGCATTTTTCTTCCCCTGTCTCCTCTATTTACTTTGTATGTCCCAATAGCTGCCCCGCTTTTCCATGATTATTATGCATAAACTTTCCAATGTGTTGATGGTCAAAACTGTTTTCCTAAGAAGTTGCTTTACAAGTGCTGGGTCACCAGAAATAAGCCTGATATTTAAAAACCATGTTTAAGAAGAAATTTAATTTGGTGGCGGGGGTGGGGACATGATTTCATGAAATCACCTAGAGAAAACACCAATAAGTCCACTTCTCAACTTCTGGTGCAAACTTGTACCTCCATATCCCATTTTAAAATATAGCTACTAACTAACTACTTTCCTGATTAGATCACAATTATAAGACTAAGGAAGATGAATTATATACACACAGGCCTGTGATATTTGTGGTTAGAAGAATGGCGATGTGATTATTGTGTATCTAGAAAAATATATCATTCTTGGGTAGGAGAATGGGGCCAGAAACAAAGAAAATAGCTTTAGTGACAGTTCTGAAATGAGAGCCAGAACAGAAAGGCAAATTCCACCACCCGAAGAATTTTTAAGAGAGACAGACAGGACAGCTGTTGAAAGTCTTATGTAGCACATTGCTCACTAAAGTAAAAAATTTCAGAAAACTAAGAAAGCAACTTTCAGAGTAAAAAAAAAAAAATGTCAAAATAGGAATAGTAATTTTAAAACTGACATATGACTGTAACTAGCGCTGAGTTATGACCGACCCTATGCTCAACATATTTCTGGTTCCATCCTCAGCATTACTGAGCCTTTGTTAAGCTGGAGCAAGCTCAATATGAGGCAGCCTGGGAGCTGTACCTTTCCCTCGTGCCGGATGGCTGAGACCGGCGTGGCTTCCTCAGCCTTTTTCCGTCTCTCCTCTTCCTCGTCGCGCTCCTCCTCAGCCTTTTTCTCCGGAGTCACAGTGGTGATCAAGTTGGTCTGAGAGATGCCCTTTGTTGTGGCGTACTGGCCAGTACCAACCTCTGCAGCAGACATAGAATCCTTCATGTATATTTCATGGTTTTCATTCACTGACGCTAAAAGCAAATACAATTGGAGAAATAAGATCTGAAATTGTTAAGTAGAAGAGAAATCAACAACACCACTGTGCCGTTACTGGGAAAGAAAATACCACTACAAAATACCAGCTTTGACATGAAAAGAATCTAAGTTATCACAGACTTTCTGTTCCACCTAGACCGTGTAGTTTAAAATTACTTAAATGCTCACGTCTTGAAGTCCAGAATAATGCCCACCCATTCTCATGCTCTCTGGTGAGGGTGTGTGTGTGAGGGTGGAGGAGAGTGGAAGGAGGTGAAACTGGGCTTCCCCTGAACCCCCTGCTGCCTGAGCACCAGCTGGCTGGGCACCAGCACCAGGCACTGAGTGGCAAGTTCAGGAACTCAAAGCAGTGGATAATACTCTAATACACTTGACTTTGAACACATTTTTGGAAGTAACATTTACCCAAGAGCACTGAATTGGTTTTATTATTATTATGGGATGCTAAAAAAAAAAAAAAAAAACCAAAACCGAACACTCCTACAATATTAAAGTCCCAAGGGTAATAATGAAAATTAACCATGTTGTGGCACAGATTATAAAATTCTGATGGTAATTCCATTCAAGTGAAATAGAGAAATGCTTTAATATCCACTGCATTTTAAACAGTCTGCCATGATGAGATGCATATATACTCATTCCCATCTCTAATATTTTGAGAAAACAAGACAAATGCTGCTAAATGAAATTCATGCAAATGCAAAGCGTGCAAACATAAGAGACGTAAGATATAGCCCTTCATACCAGCTAAAATGTCTCAGTGAAAGAGATGCTAAAATTCAGTTCGATGTCCAAATTATTTGGTATTCATTATTTTAGATTATAAAAATTTGATATCATGAAAAATAAACACTGCTTTTCAAATACACAGCAGTTGATCACAGACAAAATGTAATCTGCCTTCGACTTTTAGGAGTTTTAAAACAGAGAAAGGATTATGAAATGAAATCCTTTCGGAGATCCTTTTGATAGCTAAACTACTAAAATATCTTCACCAAGATATTTTATCTGTCTTTCTATCAGTGAGAAAGCTTGTATGAGACACGGTTTCTTAATAGACCAGTTAGGCTGTTTTCTACAAGATGCTGCCACCTTGCAAAAAAGCAATTTATGTTCCAACATGCAGCCACGGCCCCCAGCTCAGCAGCGTAGAAAACATACGAGAACTGGCAGGACCACCAAGAGGGAGACAACACATACTAACATCACTTTTGGGCAGGGAGGAAGAGACAGCATGATATTAGTACATTGACTTCACAATTATCTTCCATCTTCTCCGAAGTCATTAGCACACAAAAGGTCAAGAGGAAAACAACATTCACGAGAAATGTGCTCCCTTGGGCGCACATCACTGAACAAAGTAGATGGTGGGAAAAAGAAGAGGTGTGATTCTATAAAAGTTCCTCAGTTCTGACACAGAGAATATACAAACAGTGAAGAGAGATTCTCTAAAGAGGAGTAAATGGGACGAAGTGAAAAAGAAAACACTTGAGTGTAACATCACAGATACTCAATATCTTAAAACAGTTCTGGTACATTTTTTATTCTAAAGGGTTGGCTCTAGGTTTGGTATTCTGCAAATCTTAGAAGATACAGAATGGTACAGTTGTCCCTTGGTATCCCTGGGGGATTGCTTCCAGGAACCCCGTGGATATCAAATCCGAAGATGTTCAAGTCTCTTATATAAAGCAGTGCTGTATTTGCATATAATTGCACACTCTCCTTTACATCTCTAGATAATAAAGTAACACACTGTAAATGCTATGGAAATAGTTGTCACATTGTGTTATCCAGGGAATTATGACAAAAACCAAGTCGGTGGTATATATTTAGTGTAGCTGTGATTTTTCTAAAAAGAAATTTGCAGATTTGGAACCCACAAATACAAAGAGACAATTAGAGTTAACTTTTTGGGCCAGCTCACAAATGTAAGAATCGTCATCAATATAATCATTGAAATAATTTATCTCTATACAAAGACTGTGTTCTACCTGTATCTTCACAACAACCCTGTGAAGATGGCCTAATTCCCATTTTCTGGGAAACTACTTCAGACCTGGAGAGCTGAAATCATTTGCCAACCATTACCCAGACAGAGGACAGCCGAGTCTGGATTCACTCTGAGTTTTTCTTGCCAGATGAGTGCTGTTCTCATTTTAGCAGTAACATACAAAATATAGCACTAACAATACAAGTGTGATTTCTTCTACAGTTTTCTAAATTATGCAATCAGGAAAATACCGTCTTTTTAATCAGGGGATTCAGGAAATAATATGTCGTCCCCATCAACTATACTAGGGATGGCAGGGGCAGGAGAAATGAGATTCCTTGGGAAGCAGATACAAAAAAAAAAAACAAAAACAGAGGGACAGAGATGATTCTAGGTTCCTGTAACTTTATTTTATTTATGTTTTTGTTACTTACTAAAATCATACGTGCATGCCAAAAACTAAAGCTTTTCATTTGCACAAGACGGGTCTTCAATAGAACAACTAATCTCCAGGTTCTCTGAACTACAAGATGGAAGCTTGGGCATGACTTAGGTCCTAAGTGTCACTGTAGCTGGCATGCCTTGTGGCAGAAGCCCCGCTCCATCATACTACAGAAGCAACATACAACTGATAGACAAGGCAAAAACAGACAAAAACAAAAACAGGAATTATTAAATTCCTGTTTGTTATTCCTTAGGTAGGTCATCTAAGTGACGCTGTCCCTGATTTTCTTTTAGGTGGGGTGGCATGCTGGGGATTGAACCCAGGGGTGTTTTACCTCTAAGCCACATCCCCAGGCCTTTCTTAGTTTTTCTTTTGCTTAGGGTATTGCTAAGTTTCTGAGGCTGCCTTCAATTCTCCTGCCTCAGCCTCCTGAGTTGCTGGGATTATAGGCATGTGCCATGGAACCGGGCTCTGCCCCTGAATTAATCATCTGACTCACTTATCTGACTTAATAGCAGAGAGCACCTACATAGCATCCTTTCTCCTCGCTATCATCAATGACTAACAAAGGCCACATTTTTCCTAAAAAAAAAAAAAATAATAATAATAATAAATAAAAAAAACCTTTTAAGTAAGAGAGATAAATTAAACCTACGTTTTATTTCTGAAACAAATATTCTTGAGACAAAACTGCTAATCATTTCAGGTCAGCTGGCAAGAGAACAGAATTACTTGGAGTCCTTGACTCCTATATTTAGAATGTGACCATCTTTCTCCAAATTTGGGGTACTGGCTTATGAAAGCTATGCTCCTCATTCTCAAAGTGCCTAATTTATCTCAGTTTATACACATCTACAGATAGACTGACAAAGGCATTATTTTTGGAGGTGGGGATGTTAAAAATCTCCCACTTAGTTCAGATCCACTGCTGCTTTCCCTTTCACAATATCCAAGAGGATCTACATTTACACGTTCATGACACTCCTTTTCCTGGTGAGTTACTGGAAATTATTAAGAGCCAGTGAGCAATACCTACCTCCATCCAAGCTGCGAGACATGGTGTAACGTTTGCTGGATGAACGTTCAAAGTAAGGCGCGGGGCGATCTATCAATGCACTGGCTCTTCTCGTCTGGGCTTGCGTCCTGCCACTGTACCGGAACTTGGAACCCAAGGTTAGGAATTTCTTTGGAGGTGCTTCTGGTAACAACAGTCTAAAGATATTAAAGAAAACCACCAGAAAAGACCATTAAGTCAAATATTCAGAATGCTTTTTTTTTTTTTTAACTTTTCATAGTGTATTAAAGGTTTACCACGAAGCTTGTAGGTAATGAATCTGATTTTTATTAGAAAAGCTATCAAGTCTTACAGTATATGTTAATGAGGGATGCAGGAGACAAGACATAAGTAAAACTGGGGCTGGGCTGGACTGTAGGAACATTAACCTTTATCTTATAAACTAGAGAGTCTAGGACATCTAGAGAAGCCATGGCTCCATAAACCCAAGGAACAATTAAATAGATGATTTAGTGAAGAAGAATGATAATTTGTTATTTTATAGGCACAAATCTGATGGGCTGAGTATATATATGCATAAAGGAGTCCAGGGTATCAAGAAATTTTTGAAGTAGTAAGGAATGAACTGGATACTTGAAGAGGACACTCTTTTATAAAAACAATGAAAAGACCAAAAAAAAAAAAAAAAAAAAAAAAGGTAGGGCAGATAAAGTACAAGACAAATTGAAGTAAATCCTTTAAATTTATTCAGAAGTGTTTTTAGGATTTCTTATCAAGATATCTGGTGAAAATGAACTTGAAGGAATAGAAAGGATGTTTCTAGATTGTCCTTCTTGCCCCAAACCTTTTCAATATAAGCGATCGAGTCATTTGAATTCTTCCTTAGGGAAAAAACAAAAACCAACTCGCAAATGATCTCTACCTACCTGAAAAATGTATGGTGTTCAACACATACTTTCCACAAACGCTTGGCAGCCCGATGGTTTGGCAGCTTAAACCCAATGGTGCTTTCAAATTGTTCAAACTAAATTTAAAAAAGCATATATGCATGGACAGAGTCAAGTTTGGAATTATGAATAATAGATGCTTTGCAAATAATTTATAAAATCATACTCCCATAAGTTTTTTCTTTGCTCACAAAAGCAATCGCTATATGCAGAATTCATGTAATATACATTCATGTAAAAAATCATCACATCTACCTCTTTAAAATGTGGCAAAGGTAGATAATCGTGTCATGCATACAGTAAATGCCTTCTGCATCAATGTGGATCTTATAAAAACTAAATACAAAAAAAGTCAAGATAACTGGATTCCTCCTAAAGATCAAATTTTTTCCTGATCCCATTTTTCTTATTTTCATGGTTTCTTAATGACATGACTTGAACTGGAATTCCCAGAAATGAACAAAATATAGGTATAGACATAGTCTACAGCATGCTTAGAAATGACATTTCCTCCCAGGATCTTGCCAGGAAATATGCATATTTCTTAAACATTCAATGACTTGGTGTCAGATATTTCTGATTTCATCTGTATGCTCCACTATAGATTATAATGTTAAATGTCAACATCTGTCTATATGATACATAAGCAGATATTGGGAGAATACATTTTCATACTTTCCAGCATGTATATTTTCATATGATATTCTATCAGCCATTTGGTTTTTCAAGATGGATTATCTGATTAGATTTTCTGCACAATATATTTTAATACGATTATTGCAGATGCACAATAATTTTCAGTTTCTGAAGACAGTATACATCAGGCCACCAGAGGGCAATCATCTTAAACAGTAAAGGTTTATATTAAGGATGACAAAACAACTGGACTACTGATACAGTCATTAGCCAAAGTAATCTCTGGGGCAAGAAGCCACAGGTCAGGGGTCATGTGCATGGCATGTGAGACATGATCACGCTTGACCTTTATTTCTTGCTTGCTGAAGATGACTGGGGAAATTGGGAAATACATCACAAGTTGCTCCAACATAAGTGCCCTTCCCAATTTCTTATTCATTCTGTATGTTCATGGGCAGGGGTGGTTGTAAAAGTTGCTGCTGTCTTAGGGACCTGGTCAAGGCAAAGGTACTGTGGCTCTTGACTAAAGCATTATGCATTTACCCGTCCAGCATCTAATATGCCCCTACACTATGCTAAAGCCAAGACTTACAAAAGAGAGTCACCTTGCTCTCTGGGGCAAGAAGTATGTTGCTTTTCAAAAGTTTTCAAAAATTTTTACTGACATACAATAATTGTACATATTTCTGGGGTACCATGTGCTATTTCAACACATATAGGCAATGTGTACTGATCAGATCAGGGTAACTGGTTTATCTACCACCTCAATCATATATCATTTCTTTGTGCTGGACATATTCCACATGTTCTATACTGGGTATTTGGAAATACATGTTTAATTGTTGTCGACCATGTAGTTACACTACTGAGCTAAAGAACATTCTTCTATCCAACTGCACCCCTAGGTTGATCATTTTCTCACCATTTCCACCACCCGCTCTGCAGACCCTGGTAACTACTTAGAGTACTACTCTCTACTCATGTGAGATCAACATTTTTAGTGGGGCAGAGTATCTTACTGTCATCCTCCTTTACACAAGGATGAGTTGGGCCCCTAGGCTTTCTGAATGCTTACTTCTCTGTGCTTTGTGTCTGCTTTCTTCAACCTCTTCGCAGACTATATGCTATCAATAATTTCTTCTCATTCTTCCCTGCCTATAAATATGACTGTAAAACAGGATGGGGTGGGAAGCCAATTTGGGGCCTGCTTCAGCCAAACCCTGCCTCACTCCTTACTGCTAAGCCACCTCTGCTACTTCACTCCTCGCCTCAATGCACCCTTGGCAGGTGCTCCTAAAATGTTCCTGAACTCTCCCATGCCACAAAGGGACCTGACTATCAAGTTCAACATGCTTTACTTAGTCTGCACCCCGTGTGCCCTCTCTGTAACATATGGCACTGCTGGTTAGCCACTAGGCCCTGAAACTCATCTGTCATCTGACAGTCTCTGTTCTTTCTTTTATTTCTGGCTGTCTTCCTGTTTTTCTTCTACTGGCCCCTCAATCAAATGGTGTCATCACCCAGAGTGTTTATTTTAGGGTCTCTCCTCTAACTTCCCTTGCTCTTTGGGGAATTTATCCCATATATTCAAGACTTGGGTAAACCAGTCATCACTGGTTGGTGTTCAATTTCTTACTAGGCAAGAATTGCCTCTTGAAAATTAGTCCCAAAGGAATTTTAATCTCTCTCTTTTTTTTCTCCCTTCAAATTCTGATCCTTTCTCTTTCTTGTTGGAAATCATCTCCATCAACTTTAGTCATGCAAATGGAACCCCTCTGGTTATGTGGATTCTTCCCTTTTTGAATCCCTTCCTTCATCTTATCTCAGAGACCTACTACTGGTTCTGCTCCTGAAATTATCCCATCTTCAATTTGCTCCCTCCATGCCATGATTTGGGTCTTATCGCATGGTTATCACTCAGTAGCTGCATTTCATTGAGAAACCCATCATTCCAGAATGTTCGTCCAGTATGTCAACTTAAGGCCTTCCACGGCTCACTACTGTCTACTAGTTCATTTCCCCTGGTGGCCTCACAGTGGACTCACTCCTTTTCTATTATATTATTTATTTATATGTGGTGCTGAGGATCAAACCCAGTGCTTCACATATGCTAGGTAAGTGCTCTACCATTGAGCCACAATGCCAGCCCCTCACTCTTTTTCTACAGATCATCTCCTCTCTTGTATCATGGTCTTATTATTCAAGGGTTAAGTCTGTTACTCTGATAGAAATCCTTTTAAGAAAAAGAACAAGGTCATATTTCTCTCTATCCAATTCCCACCATGTAGCCTGATAATAAGTGCTCATTTAATAAATAGTTGTTCAATGAATTAAAACGAACACATATCAGTTATAAGTTTCACAAACAATTTTTGCAAGTATTTTTAAAACACTACAGTTTCAAGTATTTAAATGAAAAGCTTACAGATTATTTCAGTTGTCACAGACAACTGAATATTTAATATAAATATTTAATATATTTATAATGTAAAATATTTAATATAAGTCATACTTATGTTAAACATGATTGCTAGCTTTATCTTCTGATTTTTTATAACTGCATTTTCCACCAAGAAATTACATGGCAGAGGTATATTTTGAAGGCAGGATAAAACTATATTGAATGAGTAAATGTTTAGAGATATATAGGAGTTGGAACCTTTGAGTTTTGTTTCTAGTATATTAAGGTACCAATTAGAAATTGGAGATATTCATTAATTAATTCATAAACAAATACAAGTAGAATTCAATTCTTATTATGTATAAATCACTAAGAATATATAAATATAACTTGATCATGGAGGCTGCTGCCCAACGAGTAAGAATTAATAATTCTGATTTTTTTATTAGTTTCTCTGATTAAAAAGAAATCAGAAATACACTGGAAATGCACTAGGCTGTGTACTATTTACATAATTCACACCTCCTCATCCTTTGTCTTAAACTTTTCTGTATCTTGAAGCACATCTTCTCTAGATATTTACTTTAGGGTACAGTCAGACTTGCAGAAAAAAATAAAAAGGAAAAGGAGTGATAACAGCAGGACACAAAAGAAGAGATCTATTCATCAAGCTTGAAATGTACAAAAAATTATTCATGAATCCTGATTTTATACCAAAATATATTTTTAAAAACCCTCTCAATTAGCGTATGCAGCTCAACTAGAACAACATGATAAAGAAGAGAACATTTTATTTATTACTGCTTTGGATAAAACTACAATAAATTCTCTCAGGATCAGACATAATTCACCATGTTGCATGGTGCTTAGAATCTGTGAGCAAAAAATTTATATTATTGTTTGCTATTATGGATCTTTTTTTTCCCCCAATGCAAATGCAAATGAAGGCATACTTACCTCTCCTGGCCGAATCTTAATGTAAAAGTTGTTTCGTTTGTATGAAATTTTTAGAACCTTGGGCCAGGCAAATCTGTTTATTCGCAACCGGTCACGATATATCAACAGACCACTCGCACAAACTCCTAACATAATTTCTACTCCTTCTGAATCCTAGAGAATTACAAAAACAATATATCAGTATCTCTCTTCTTTCTACTTTTCATTGGGTACAACATTTAAGTCATGATAGAATCTACAATTGAAAAAATTAAATATAAAAAATACTGAATAAATATTTTTAAAAACATCCCTTAAGTAAGCTTTGTTGGTACCAGGGATTGAACCCAGGGACATTTAGCCACTGAGCCACATCCTCAACCCTTTTTTATTCATTCATTTATTTATTTATCTTTTTTATTTTGAGACAGGGTATCACTAAGTTGCTTAGGGCCTCTCTAAGTTGCTGAGACTGGCTTTGAACTTGTAATCCTCCTGCCTCCGCCACCCAATGCACTGGGATTACTGGTGTGTGCCACCACACCCAGCTAATTAAGTTTTTTTTTTTTAATTAGCTACATATGACATTACAATGATCTTGGCAATTTACATTTGAATCAATTGGGGTATAATTTCTCATTTTTCTGATTGTATAGATTGCAGAATCACATTGGTCATTCAGTCACCTATATACATACAGCAATCATAATGTCTATTCTATTCTGCTGCCCTTCCTATCCCCCCTTCCCCTCCCCTCCCCTCCCCTCCCCTCCCCTCCCCTCCCATCACTTCTCTCTATCCAATCTATTAAGTTTTTAACAATGATATTTTTCACTGTGGACATTTGTTGGAGTAACATTTGTTCACCCAGGTACCTCAGATTTATGGCATAAATGCTGCACAGAGCAAAGGTCAAGCAGGGGCTGTGTATTAATAACCAAAACACGTAACTCTTACCTATGGGGTGTCTAGACACTGCTCTATTCTATGTATTTTAACTTTTTCAATCTTCACTATGCTGTCTTGAGATGGTTGCTACTATTATTCCCATTTTACAGATGAGGAAACTGTAAATGGGGACTCAGCTGCACACCCGCTGTCTGGCAGTGCTTTTAGCTGATTTGGATACTAACAAGAGGGGACCTGTCTTTTCCTTTGAGCATTTTGAGTCTTGTTACTTTGAAAAGAGTCTCAACCTTTATTTGCTATTATTGTCAGAGAAAATTTTTTAAAATGAAAGTTTTAAAAAAAATACAAACCTACTGCCCCCAATATACCTCCATACATGGAAAAACTGCCCAGTGGTAATCACACTAAATAATATGACACCTATAGATAAATGCACATACGCTTTAAATATGATTACAGGGGTTTTTTAAAAACAAAAATGGGATGCTATTATAATTTCAACTTGCTTTTGTTACTTGGACATTTCATCTTTTACATAATTTCCTAAGAAATGTGTGATGCTCAGAGGTCATTAGCTATTACATTAAGCTTAAGAGGGATATTGTACATACGATGTCCCTGTTAAATACTGGATTCCACTGAAATTGGGGTAAAATGAAAATGCACAAGGCCTTGAATTGGGTGAAAAATACCGAGGCAGGACTGAATGTGAGCTGCAGCATTAATGCCTTTTTTACACCTGTTTGTTGGAATCTGGACAGAAAGGGTCACGGGCTGGTCACACCTTATGCTCAGGCTTCCTTATCATTGACAGGGCTGTCCCTGATTTTGAATTACTCTGCAAAAATAGCAAAGCAGAGAAGGAAAAAATTAAGAATTCAGAGAGGAGATTTTCACTCATGCTTATAGTGGGAAGATACTTCCTAAATCCTATAGATGCAAGGCATAAGATGGACACTACCAGAATAAAAAATTAATATATTGGTCCATCTCTGGGAAACAGGAAGTTTACTAACAGAATATAATTGGTTTAGAATTAAATATCTTACCTTGGAAACATATCACTCCATTAGATATTGAATTACTCTACAGGAAAAGAACTACTGGATGGCAGGATATTAGAATATAATACAATTAGAGAATCCAAAGATCAGAAACTGCCCACTATTTATCAGAGGCTATAGTGACCATGCAAGTTAAAGAATTATAACCCGATGCTCCCAAATTATTGGTATTACTGATTCTTGAGAACCAGCCCATCTGCACAACCCCTCAGAGGTGACCACCTCCTGCCAGGAGGCAGAAAGGCAGGCATGAGGAAGGAACGCTTGAATAACTGTTCTTTGGTTCACTCTCTTTTCAATATAGAATGTAAGTTTAGGAAATAGCGTTTGGTCCACAGAGGGAAAGGCCATTTAAAACCTCTTTCGGTTTTATCTATTTTTAAATCACCATTAGTGTCCTTGATCACAAGGAAACAATATCCCCTCCTGGGAAACAGGAGGAAGGAATAAAACCTCCTTTTCTTGGGTCCTCCAACATTCTGCTCTGGTCCCAAATCAGTCTCTTATCACAAGCACAACCTTACTAAATGGTCCTAAAATAATATTCCCTCCCTGTCTTCCTTCCCTGGAGACTGTATGCTGATTAGGAGCAGCAGTTCTGTTTTCTATTTGTAATCTCATGGCTAGCACAGGCCTGCCCAGCATGTATCAAACTAATGCGTGCCTGCTGAAAGTAAAAATGAATGAGGAATAAAAATGGCAGGAAAAGTGGGGTTTTATACTGGCTAAAGGGTCTATTTCTTTAATTGCATAGGGACAAAAAATATGTACATACCAAATTTTCTGACATTGACCAGAGTACTTAGTTGGATAAATCTTTGGTATTAAAAGCTATGCCAGCCTTTCTTGGGGACAGGTCCATTTCACTCTCAACACATAAAACACACCTATACTCCCATTAACAGGACACTGAGGTAGACCTGGAAAGTCTGTCTGTCACAATGAAAATAAGTGGCCATGACACTCCCTTCGTTTAGAATCATGGCTCACACACTGCTATCCTTCAGTATCACTTGGCCCATGGGGTATTTGACAGGGATTTATATCTATGTTTCGTATCTTACATGAAATAAATGACTCTGACAAAGTCTATTAAAACTAACATTAAGCACTGAGCGCCGTGGTGCACACCTGTAATCCCAGCAGCTCGGGGGGCTGAGAGAGGAGGATCACAAGTTTAAAACCAGTCTCAGCAATGGCAGTGAGGTGCTAAGCAACTCAGTGAGACCCTGTCTCTAAATAAAATACAAAAGAGGGCTGGGATTGGGGCTCAGTGGTTGAGTGCCCTGGAGTTCAATCCCTGGTCCTCCTCCCTTCTCCCCCACCAAACAAACAAACAAACAAAAAACAACTAACATTAAACAACAAACAAGCAGAGACAGACTTCCTAATATTAAAAATAATAAAAAATAAAAAAAGCTTTTGGGATTGATTATCCAAAACATAGGACCTTCATCTAATTCTTCATCTAATATTCTTCATATGGAGCTGTGGAGTCCATGATCACAATTCAGAATGCTTAAATGGATCATAAAGCTTTGGGACTTTCATACCATCAATAGAAGGAGAAGCATCTAGCTCATGACCGGAAATTGTCTCTAATTTAATTCAGTAAATTTCCTCCTTGAAATGATAGTGTGTGACTGCATGAGAAAATGGAGTCTATGAGTCGTTTGTTATACTTAATATTCAGATAAAATCCTATAATGGGCTACATTTGCACTTCCTTAATTCTTTCTTCTTAATTGGCATAATTTCAAATCATATTATTGAATGAGAAAGCAGCCATCCATTTTAATGCAGTAGCTACAGCAATGTGAAGTGATTTTATTTTTACTGATGGGAACACTGATACAACCTGAGTTGCACTTCCCTCAATCATTTCCCTAATCATTTATTTATTTATCTATTTATTTGGGGGAGGGTAGTTAATGCATCAAAGTGCAAGGTATAACTCAAAAATAGCTTTAGGTTCACTCAAATTTTCATGCTACTTTTATTTCCTTTTTGGTTATCTTTTAGCCACCTAGGGAAAAACTCTAAAAGAAATTAAAAAAAAAAACTTAATTATCTGGTTCTTTATGTTGAAATTCTACCCTACTTATATCTGACATAAGAGAGAAAAACATCTTCATTATCCAAGGGCAAAATATGTGAAAACATGCAATAAAAAATTGGCAAGTAAACAGCTACACCTGCTGTTGTAATGACACATAAATGTCAAAGAGCTTGCCGTTTAGTATACCAAAACTTGTCCCCAGTCAAACCCCAGTGATCTTGCTGGTATTCAGGCATTGGAAGTCCTCCTCTCTGTGATGCAGGAGTTCACCCACAGACATCACCCATCAAACCCACATTCACTCAATGGCTACCATCTGTCTGTCCAAAGTCACGGAGGATTGGTTTGCTCCCTAAACATCTACCAAAGAGCAGCAACAAAACTTGCAAATCACATATTTTCTTCTGTTTGGTGATCAAGGTTGCTGAGATGTTTACTTAAACACAGACAGCTGAAATTGCTCTTCATTTCTAGCCTTAAAACTGACTGTGGGAGACACTTGCCTGCCTGGAAGGCTGTAATTGCACATTCTTGTGAGACCCAGACCGTGAAATTGGTGACTGTCTAACAGAGGTCAAGTCCACATCCCTATGCAGGAGCAATATTATCTTGTCAATCCTAAATAACCCTGAACTTTAAATACTGACCTTTTGAACACAGCCCAAATATCAGAATCCGTCTCTAGAAACCTAGCAAATTGCATATGTTTTGCTGATAAAAGTTCTCATGAAATCTTCCCCATATTTCCATAGGTCTTTGTCCATGGCTTTTTAAATAATAGACTAGTAGTAGTCCACATGCTCATTCTCTCGCTTCTGAAAAGCACAAAGATTCTAGAAAAAGCATGACTGGGTCAAAGCTGCTCTATGTGTCTCAAACACTGAAGCCCTACAGTTTAATTCCAATTTCTTTCTTGCTAAGATACATCTCTAACACTGCCCCCATTATCAGTCAACAAGGCACTTCTTAGCCAGGATGACTAGTTTTGGTTGCACTTTAAAAATAATCTTATTTCAAAGTACTGGTTACATGTACAAGTGCTTAAACACAAGAGACAGAATTCTTAAAATATAACATGAATTTACGAAGTACCTGGTGGGGTTCTAGAATGAGGGACATACACAGACCAAGTTGAGACAGACAGACATGAAAGAGCAGAGAAGTCAGATGTCAGAAGGACATATTCAGGGAAGAGGCAGAGTCAGGGTGCAGAGGCAGCAAAAGGTACATGTTGGTGCAGAGTGGGAGAAAACAGAGAAGGCAGCAGGGTCCAAGAGCTTGTTTGGTCAAGATAAGCTTCCAACTGAATCAACAGGCAATCAGAGGGTTTGTCTACTGTGAGCTTTCAGGAGGCTTAGCCCATGGGGAGAGTGAGTCTGAGCCATGAAAAGCAACCCCTCCAGTAAAAACCAAAGAGCCAAGTTTGTTTTAACATGAAATAGGACTTGCAAGGCAAACAGAAATTTGCACCCCCAATATTTCCATTACATTCACTAAAATAAGAATTACGGTAACAGAGTTGAATTAAATAAAATAGTGGGGGGTTTAAAAATGCATACCTTGGCATGATGCAAATCTACTCCATACATAGATAGTTTTTTGGCATTTTCCAAGAAATGCATCTCGGCTTCTGCAGGTGTCATTCCTCTGATTAGGGGGAAAAAAAAGTGTTATAAGGTTGCCTTTCCCTTTTATTCATTAGAATGAAAAAGCAGTTAGCTGATTTTCCTTCCTTTTTCAGTTAATTGCTTATCCTTTATCTGGCTGGATTGCAAAATTTCCCACTGAGCTCCCTGTTAATTTATAAGAAAGCATCTATTGAGGCACTGGCAGATACAGGTTGACCATTCCTAATTTAAAAATCTTAAGTCTGAATAATTTTGAATGCCAGCATGATGTCACAAGTAGAAAACTCTACACCTGATCTCATGAGACCAGTTAGTCAAAACCCAGGTGTACCATAAATTAACTTCATGTGTAAGATGAATAAGAAACATAAAATGAATTTTGTGTTGAAACTAGGGTCCCATTCCCAACACATCTCATTATATATATGTAAATATTCCAAAGTCTGAAAAAAATCTGAAATTTGAAACACTTCTGGGCCCAAGCATTTTGGATAAGGGATACTCAGCATCTGAGAAAAGAATAACAAGAAAAATGGCTTTGAAGGACAACATTACAAATAGATGCCTAGATATTCTGAGGGAAAGCTTACTTACTCCAGAACTTTCCCATATAAAGACCCACTGTGCTAAAAATCCCATCCTTAATGTACTGAAATCAACACTGGGAAGAGACAGGCTGTAGAACTGATGATCACCCATAAAGCACAAGTTAAATGTATGCTCCTGTTCACTGACCTGTGGCTCTTGTGCAGCTCGATCACTTTATCTTCGAGTTCTTTAGTGTGGTTTGGTGCAAAGCGGAACTCACTAATGTAATCATTCCCACATTCATCGGGGTCATAGTCTCCAAGTTCTGATTGGACTGTGTAGGAGCCCAGCAGGGCGAGGGTCACAAAGGAGCAGGGCAGCCTTCCTGACACGATGTCATCGCGCAACTGTAGGCAGAGGTAGTACCTTCCAGGAGCCGAAAGGTCAAAATAAAAGGCCAGCATTAGGACACATGAAAAGGAGATCATTCAGTAAAAACTGTAGGTAGACAAATTCTCCCTGTGCAATAACCTGTCCAGGACACATTTCCTACCATTCACAGATGCTGATATTTATTTCATCTATATTTGATCTAGATATCAAGGGAAAATACTAGGCTATAAAATATAATATTTAAAGAAGGCGGCAATGGTCATAATTATTCTACCACAGTAGAAGAAATCTAAACGGATCCTCTATGTTGTATGCATGCATGAATATATAATGACAAATCCCACTATTATGTATAATTATAATACATCAATAAAAAATAACTTTTAAAGTCTTAAAGACAGTCTTCAACACACTCCCAGAAATCCTTGGTTGGTAGAATTATAATTCAAAAATTGATGCTCTTGCATATAATTATTAGGCTCTAACTAGCCTTACAGAGGGATGATTTTGATAACTGGATGACAGATCTTACCATATGACTAAGACAGATGTTAGGTAAGAGTCCTACCTTCATAAACTCTGTTCTCAACTGCTTGCATTTTGGATGACATCATCTCTTTATAATAATGCTTTCTTCTGCTTTAAGTTATTTCTTTTTATTTAGTTATCTCCCTAGAATCTAACTGACCTGAATATTAATTTCAAGGAACTATTAACTTATAATATGAGAATCTTGTCCCTGTAAGTAAACAGCTTTAAACTGAAGAAATAGAAAATATTTTTTATATAATTTTGTCATATGATAAAAATATTCCTATCAATAGCTGATTTATCTTCTCTGTTATTTTATTCTTAAGCATTACAGGTATAATACCAACTGCAAAAGATCTCAAGATTAAGTATTAACCTTGATGAGTATTAATAGCATCTTATCATGCACCTTCCATATAAGAAAAGAACAGTTAGTCTGTTGGAACAGATTATTATTGCAAAGTCTTAAGTCCCCTGTCGGGTGATTTGATGCTGATGTAAGTAAAATCCATGTAACCCAGATATAAAAATTCCAAAGTATTTAACAGACTCTACAAACATTACACAAGTAGATAGGGAAGGGAATCATGCACTAAATTTTCAAATACAAGTATATTTGTGTTCCACGACCAAGAACGATGAAATAGTTCTTCAATATTGACAAAAAAGTGTCTGCTTATAAGAAATTATAAATTTTCTCTGACTTATTGCCAAGAAAAAAAAATCCTCTGGAACTAATTGCTACCCTTCTAATATATCAAATGAAATTATTTTTACTGTAGCAAGTTACTAAAGCTGTTTTGGGTCATTTCTCTTTTATGAACAGCTAAGAAAAATATGAGCCTTACATAGAAAAATATTCACACACAGGACAAAATTGTTTTGCATGATCATAAACTTACTACAAACAAAGCAAGAGTCAGAGTCTCCAAAGCAGAATGTAGGGCCATCTAGGAGGACATTCAGTAAACCAAGAATGACAAGCTGAATGTTTGTGGCCCCATTCCTATCTCCCAAATTCTTATGTTGAAATCCTGTCCCCAAGGTAAATGGATTAGAGGTGTTTTGTTGATTTGTTTTGTTTTCCCCAGAAATAATTAGGTAGAGCCTTTAAGAATGGGACTGGTACCCTTATAAGAGGCCAGAGGAAGACCCTCTCACCCTTCCCACCTCCACCACGCAAGAACACAGTAAGAAGCCAGGGGTCCACAACATGGAAGCAGACCCTCACCAGAATATGACCATGCTTGCACCCTGATATCAAATTTTCAGCTTCTAGAATTATGAGAAGTAAATTCCTATTGTTTTAAAACTGCCCAGTCTCTGGGATTTCATGATTGCAACCTAAACAGACTAAGCTACCCAGCACTGCTTTATAAAGGAAATCCCTTTTCACACTCTAAATTCAGCCACCAAGATGGGATATTTTTATGTTAGATTATATTCTTAACATCTTTATTTCAGAAAACAAATTAATCATATTCCTCTTATACACTGGGCATGAAAAGTTAACCTTAAATTGACATGAATGTTATTTTTATTTTTAGACAGCTAGAGGTTGATTATATGCATAGCATAAACATCTAAAGACTTTTTTGCCTCTAGGTTTTAAAGCAGGCACACTTAAGAATCGCTTTATCATTGAAGACTGAATCTCATCCAATTTGACTGTGGTGGGTGGGTGACAGCATCTCAATTTTGCATGTTTTCCCACCAGGGTCAGGCAGCCGGAAATATCAGCCTAGCACCAAAGATTCAACTGTGAGCTAGATTTGGCAAATCTTCTCATCAGATGTGTGCTTCATTCATTTGCCTTTTGTTTGCCATTTGAGCATTGTTATGGTGGCGAGGTGTCCCCCAAAAGCTCCCATGTGAGACAATGCAAGAAGGTTCAGAGGAGAAATGATTGGGTTGTGAGTGCCTTAACCCCCAACCAGTGAATTAATCCCCTGATAGGGATTAACTGAGTGGTAACTGAAGTGGTGGGGTGTGGCTGGAGGAGGTGGGCATTGGGGGCGTGACTTTGGGGTATATATTTGTATCTGGCAAGTGGAGTTGCTCTCTCTTCTTCCTGATCATCATGTGAGCTTGCTTGTCTCTACCACACTCTTCCACCATGATGTTCTGTCTGCCATTGTCCATGGACTGAGACCTTTGAAACTGTGAGCCCCCAAATAAATCTACAATTGTGCTGGTTGGGTCTTTTAGTCATGGCAGCAAAAAAGCTAACTACAACAAGCACGGATGACTGTAAGGCCACCAGATGTAAGTGTGCTCTTCTCCGGAGATGTTGGGAGCCGCACCACATTCCCAGTATGGCTTCCTACTCATCACCAATCGTCAAATACCTGGTGATATCTTCAGATAGCTGAGCAGGGTCTGGTGGGTAAAATTTCACATTAAATGAAAACTGCCAAGCACCACCTGTAAGGATAGAAGGTGGGGGAATCAGATTAAAACCTCAGAAAACTCCCCTAGACTTAGGATTCTAATTGATAGCTAGAACCATCTCAACTCTAAGTATTAACAGCCAGGCTGCTTTGATCACTAATAGAAAACAAGGACATCTCTGTTAAATGAAATACACAGGTAAGTCTGAAACCTCATCTAATTTCTAATCTTCTCTATTATCAAATCCTTTACTGGTCCTTCTAACTAGAAAGGAAATTGATGGAACTTCCTCTCTTTCCCAGGATCAAAGATAAGCCTCAGGAAGAAGTTAGGGGAGGGAAAGTGAATGATATGGATAATCCTCTATCAGATAAGTCTGGAAATGACGAGATTTACTGCTCTGAATTTCTGGAGAGCTCACATACCAAGGCTATGGACCCTCCAATTCCAATTTTCTTTGCGCTTCATTGTGTTGTTACAGGTCAGATCCTATTATAATAAATGTCAAGGGACTAGTCAACACAATTTATTTTATGGAAAGATTTGTTGTGGTGAATACTGCTTTCATAAGTGGGCTGCTCTGCTGGCTGTGAAATGTTCTTTTTTATTTTTTATTTAAGAAAATTTTTGATGCAATACATACCTGGCCGTGCATTACCCAATTTTATACCCCTTTAATCCAAGACTTGGGCAGATCTTTACAATACCACTCTTTATCCTGCAGTATCTACTCCAGCAGCTGAAAGGGTCTTCAAGATGTTCCTTCATAGGTTCCTAACTCTCTGCATTGGCTACCATTATCCTTGAAACATTATTTAGCTTTAACTAAGCTCCATATCTCATCAACACTATCTTTAATTGTGAATGGTTTATCAAAATAAATAAGAATAAACATCCTTTTCTCCTTCTCTTATTTTATCTGTGTGAAAACTCCTTTAACTTATTCATATTGTTATTTTGGCTTCTCAATGTGTTAATTTACCAAAGTTTGAGTATTTCTTCTCTGTGACACTATTTATAAATAATTTTTACCCTCCACCCCATAAACACATTAGAAGTTCCTCTGGCCCTGCTATGTTCCGAATGGACTACCAGAAAACTCTTCCCAGGCTCACTGGCTTCTCTCCATGGGTGTGACCTGAAGCCATGCTTCTGTGACCTTACAGAACAGCGCTTATGCTTCAGGTACTCTCTCAAGACTTCCAAATGCTCTCCCCACCCCAATTAATGACTTTGGAAACTTCATTTTTTCCCTAGAAGCACCACACAACACTCCAACAAAAAGGTACAGTAAAGTCAAATATTTCTTAGCTGCTTTCTTTTGTACTGTTTCTTGTATGTGTGGCAAAACTTAGCTTCCTTAAATCCCTACGTTTCTGTCATAAAATACACAGACCCATTTATTCTTTCTAGTTTATTCTTGATGCTACTATTTATACCACACTTGAGATTCCACATGCCAAGAACTCTCCTATAAAGGACTTAGCATAGGATCAGATATTATTGGATAGTTAATATCATAGTGTAAACCAGTCAAAATATTACTCAAATATGGGCTATAAGAATTATAAGCCATAAAATATCTGTTAATCAAATATATTTCTAATGGTTGTTTTTTCCACTGTTCTTAAAAAAAAAATCCTTTTCTTATTCTAAAATTAGTCTGATTTGGTTTTACTTTCCTATTGATTCCTGCTCACTTCCTACTAAAATAGATCCCTTTAACGCTTGCCAGTAGGAAGACTCATAACGAGAGCTGGCTTTCCCTCAAGTGAAATTAAAAGTAATGGATTAGTTATGGGAAACGGATTTATTGCTCTTTTGTAATTTTCATCGACTTCAAAGTATGCCTCGACTCCAATGAATAGTCTGGCAATGTAATTAAAACAATCTTATAATAAACTCAGGGTAAAAATTCTAAGTTGGAAAACAGTAAGTAATAAAAGCATAAGCAACCCATTTCAATGCAAAAAATCCTCATTTTAGGAAAGTATGTTGCAAATAACAGTGGGCCTAAAAAGAAACTGAAATAACATGTTAAAAATGCCTATTTCTAGGCTCTATCCCAGAGATTTTTATTCCTGAGTCTTGGAATATGATCTAGAACTCATAATTTTATTAATATTCTTTTGTGCTTTTGACGGAGGTAGACTTTGGAACCACAGTGAAAATCACTACTCCTAAGAAATCCAAATGTAAGGTTATAATCCAAGCAACTACGAGGTCTTTCAGGGCATTATTTTGAAATGATGGAATAGTTTATGGAAACTACAATCTACATTCCAATCAAGAAAAAAGTCAGTGAAATAAGGCATAAAACCTGGGATTAATGAGGAAAGAAGATAAAGCGCAAATACACATCCTTGTAAAGGAAAGTGGCAGAAACAAATAACTCGGGAGGGTGCACTTATGTGATGAGTGACTTGTAGACCCACATCTGCTCAGATGAGGGCCCTGGTGAGAAACAGGAAATGAAACAGCTGGAACACATTAAAACGAATATTTCTATAATGCTGATGTAGGATTTTTAAATTGCAAATTTATGATAAACAGAAAAGGCATTGAAGGGAGTTCATTCTTACAAAAAATTTCTAATTTTACTCTCCTAAAGCAGGCCAAATCTTAAAAGTTCATTTATATCATGAAATTACTATAGACCATATATTCTATATCATAAATTACCATATTTTAAATATGCTTTACTTATGATAAAAAATATAGTATTTTTAGAGGTTTTTAAGATCCGGCATGCATTAAACATGACTAGAGTTAGAATTTTTTGTTTTTTTTATTAAGAACAAACTTTTTGGTTTTAAAATTTACCATGTATCACAAATTTGTAACTTAAAATGTATATCAGATTGATCTCCGTTCTCTAACTGATCTCCATGTAGAGTCTACTATGGACCTACAGAATATAAAAGGATCCTTTGTCATCTCTGGGAAGAAACGTGTGATGGCAAATGATTATATAATATAACACCTCTCTGCTCTGGTGGGAAGAAATTTTGTGGAAAGAGGACATTTTAGTAGATAGGAAACAAGAAGATAGAAAAAAAATACTAAATTATACTCTTAATAACTTCCAATTTCCTTTGGCTCCTCTCTTGCAACATAGCTTTTTTTTTTTTTTTAACTTATGATTCACATGACTTCCTAACCTGCATGGTGAAAAAATATCATTTACATTTCATACTTAGATTATCTTTTTAAATTTTGTGTCTCAAGAAGACAGGAGACAGCATAAATGGAAAAGTAAGGGGGAAAAAGAAATTCTACTAACAATATGCAAAAAAGTTTATACCACTTTTCTTGTAACAGTGTTACAACTTATTCTTGAGCATTTTACATATTTTCAAAGCACTTTGCAATTACTGATTGCCTCGACATTTTATTAGTTAGATGTATACAAGATAACATTATGCAAAACACTATGATATATATTCTTCACATCTGTTTTTAATAATGCCATATAAAACCTTTAGAACACATCTGTCATCATAAAATTTTTATTAGGATTCCTTGGAACAAGAAAAAAAAGTGTTTTGATCTATTTATCAACAGTAGATATTCCTGTCTTCAATCTCAAACTATTTCCATCCAACTGATTGATCAGTGGATACACTGAATCTCTCTTCAGAATATGGTAAATGATGTTGAATTGTATAAATAATCAACAGACTCTCTAACATCTAGAAGACAGTGACTTTTGGAGGGATGTTAGATAAAATCAAACCATTTCTAACTGCTCATTACCAATTGTTTTATTAGTACTTGGGTTATTTTTATATCTCAGGACTTTCAAAGGCACTAAGAAGTATTTTCCTCTCTTTTAACAGTAAACTCTTTGAAAAGTTAAAATCGAAGGATATTCCCATTAATTATTTGATCTTAAATTTATTCTTTATTCTTCAACTTGAATTAGTTATTCAGGATAATTAAGCTAATTATCCTTAGTTTTATTGATAAAAATATGAACAATTTTTTAAATAAGTAGTTATTTACAATAAAGATTTTCCATGCTTATGGCAAAAGTAATAGCTATAGAGAATGTTAAAAAATAAAACTAGAAAACCTCCTTTCTCACATCTCTATAGTGCAGGCCATTCCTGGAGATAATTACTGTTAATCTGTCATGCTTTGTACAAATATCCCATGCTTCTATATAAGCATAACATTTTATTTTTGATTTTCGGTATTGAGGACTGAACTCAGGAAAGCTTTATTAACACTGAGCCACATCCCCAGCCCCCCATTTTTCCTATGTGCATTATTTTTTTTATTAATTTGTTCTTTATATATATATATGTGTGTGTGTGTGTGTATATATATATATATATATATATACACACATACATATTTATACATATATATATATATATACCGTCTATATATGATGGTAGAGTATATGTGGACATATTAAAAATACATGGAATATATTTTATTCTAATTAGGACCCTACTCCTACGGTTGTACATGATGTGAAGCTTCACTGTGGTATATTCATATATGAACATAGGAAAGTTATGTCTGATTCATTTCATTGCCCAGTCCTTTTGATTTTTAATCAGACAGCATCTCATTAGGTTACTTAGGGCCTCACTAAGTTGCTGAGGCTGGCCTTAAACTTGTGATCTTCCTGCCTCTGCCTCCCAAACAGCAGGTGTGTGCTACTGCACCCGGCTCTATGTATGCATAACTTTTAAAAAGCAAATGTGATTATATTACAGATATGATTTTTCAACCTGATTTTCACTAATAAACCCAAAGACATCTGTCTATGATTATTCCCTGATTGATTTAATCATCTTTATAAATGGGTATTTAACTTGCCTCTAGTTTCCTGTTACTGCAAACAGCACTGTAATGAACTTTCACTTGTGTACACACTTGCATTTTTTTCTCTAACACATATGCTGAATTAATTTATTCAAGTAAAATGGAAGGTCAAGGAGTAGGTACATTTTAAATTTTAATAAATACTGACAAACTGCTCCCTTGGGAGGTTGCACCAATTTATACTTCTACCCGTTGGGTTCTTAGTAGTCAGTGCCGTTATTATTAAACAGTTATTATTAAACATATTAAACTTTTAAAATCTTTGTTAATCCAAACAGATGGAAAATGATTTCTCAGGTTAAAATGCATTTGGTCATTAGATTTAGCAACTTAATAATGCTTATTGGCCACTTATGTTTCAATTTTGAGATGTGCTTGTGGAATTTTTTGATATATTCATTAAAACATATATTTCCCTTTTTTTGGGAAATATATATTTATTAATTCACTTTCAGGGACTAAGAAAAGAGGTTGTCACCAGACAATAAACTTCGTTCTGATTTGTTATTCCATCTTTAAAGTATCTAATGACTACTGCTTTTAGCCTGGTTTTTAAGTGGTTGTGACAATTAGGCTTAATACAACATTAATAATTAAATTTGGAACTTTTAATGATTAACTGCCAATGGAGCATGACATGATTAAATCATACATTTCACATGGGTGTACAGGCAGAGGAATAGGTCAAGTGTCAAAGTTAATTCGAGTTATAATGACAAAAAAATGGGTTCTGTCTGAGCTGGATCAATGTGCCAGATCAAATATGAACTTGTAATCTGTCTTTCAAAAACCTCTATTCACATTGGCCACTTGGGTATGAGCTACCAATTCAGATTAACCAGCTCTCTTAAGTATATTTACCTTGCCACGTAAAATAATACAAAAGAACTTACTTCGAATCTGTTTTTTAATTTCCTTAGCAGGGTCCAACCAATTCTGCAAAGGAAATGACATTATGAATTGGAATCAGAGAAGAATAAAGGTGATTTAATGTTGCTCTGATACAGACATTCCCACAACGCTTTCCCCACCCTTCCCTCAATTCTGGTGGCCTCCGCCTGGCCCTGCCCTGTAAGGGTCTGGACACTGGTCTAAGGAGAAAATACACACATGTGTCATTCATGCTTGACATTTTCTTTTTACAATCATTACCTTCAGGGATCTGAGCTAGCACAGACACAGAAGGGCAAAAAATGGAAGAAGATTCAGAATTCAAACAAGTTGCTAGAATAAATTAAAGATTTACATATCCTGACACCCGGTGGCTCTAGACATTCACTTCTACGTTAGTGACTTCTATCATCACAGATGCTTAGGCATCTTCTTAAACCTTTTCTAACAAATGAACACTTGTTTGAGGTCAGTGGTCTTCCTCATTACAGAAGTCAGATGTTTAATAATGAAGTCAGACACTGTTTAGTAAATTCAGTAAGAATGAGTCTGACTCAAGATACACCACAATGGTAAGCAACATCTATGAGCAAAACTTATGTGACTTAGTTTTTAGCACTAGTACAATGGAAACAATCTTCTCCTTATTTTTCAGGTAGTTGTGGGGAAAAGTTTTAAAAAGATGACTTTCCTCAGGTGTAAGCACCTATAGAGGTATTGCCTTAAATATTAAGAACTTATGAAATTATAGGTGCCAGGTTAGCAAATGCACCACCTCCTATTTTGATTCATAAAGAAAATGAAAATATAAGAAGATGAATCAAGAAAGACAGGAGCCCCAGTAGTGAACTGTTCCAAAAGTTTATGTTACAACTGTAATATCTTCATAGAATTTGAGGGCATGAACACGTTTGCTTCATAAGAATCAAAGTGTTTGTATTTCTTGGGCTCAAATATTCCACTGAAATATATATTATCTAAAAAAGCACCAAATAAAGTACTTTGCTGGAGCCATAAATAACTCAAGGATGAAAAACAGAAGAGCTGACTTACTGTTTTCAAGATATTCAAGAACAAAGGAAGCCGGCCAGGATTTCTTTCATGAAGAAAAGGGGTGAGGAACAGTATTTGGGGGATGCTAAGTCATAAAGGTAGGCGTGTGAGGGAGGGTGGCGAAAGTGATCCACCCTTCTGGATTTTCCTGGGGGAGCAATTCAAGCCACAACAGTTGGCACTGCTCTTCTCTCTCACCTTCTGATTTTCAGCATCTCGATACGTGAGGCCAAAGTAGTCCTTTTCTAGCAGGTTCAGGTGTTCACACACTTTGTCAAACAGCACTTGCCCTCTGGAGCGTTTCTATGGAAACAACAGAAAAACAAGTCAACATCCACAAGGAAGTTCTCCCAACTGGAACAAATAAAACTTGGTAAAACTTCAGACGCTGTGTGCTGCCACTGTTCACCTGTGTTCACACCATCCTCTCCTGTTGAATAAAAAGGCTACCTACAAAGGGGGGCCTCGACTTATAAAAGCCGACCCCAACAGACAAAGAATAAAACCAAATGTCAATGGTGTCACAGAGTACAGGAGCCATGAATAACTCAAGGATGAAAAACAGAAGATGGGAAGTGAAAAACTAGGATGGGGAGTGATTCCTAAACAGAGATGAGGTGATGCTCAGAAGCCTCAAATATTCTGTGAAACATAAAAATCCTGATGGTAAAAGAGGATCCACAACGGCCATGTTTTGGATGCCCCATCTGCGCTCCCCAGGCTGTAAGATTCCAAGCCCAGAAAAATCAGCCCTGCTTCCTGTTTTAGGCAGAACCTCACTTAGAACTTTCTATTCCAATCCTTACTCAGAAAGATGAAGGGTCATTTTCTAAAGTCCATTAGACTAAGTTAATTAGTTAATTTCTGGTTTTGTGCCATGAATTTCAGTAGAGTGTTCAAATTTCTCTTAATTTCTGTGAGAACAAATACTTCTTATTAAACATCATAAAACATTCATTAGGTTTCAAGATTTTAATTATCCTATATAAACAGAAGATCTAGATATCTATGCTATATTTTGGACCATCAAATAGTCCTATGAATGGAGAAGGGGAAATGTACTCATAGTGGGGAAAATCCATCCCCTTAATTGATCTACTGCTTCAAAGGTCTTTAAACATGCTTTGAAGTCTGTGTTGGATTAACTGGCAACAATTAAGCTAAGTTCCCTTTTTGTTTGTGTGGTACTAATATTTTACATCTAATATGCTCAGCAAATTTGTCCTTAAGATTTAATATGTTAACAATGAGACATATGAAAATTGATAAACTATGTTCATGCCAAAATAATGAGCACTCAAAAGACCTGTAGGTGGTATCTATTACTGTGCGACTGTAATTATTTTGAAAGTTAATTACTCAGTCCCCTCAAGCATGACTGTTTAGGGAAAAGGATACATTTATGATAGGAGAGCAAAGCCTAAATTATAGCTAGCTAAATAATCAATGATGCATTTGAAAAAAAAAACTACCATAAAGAATGAAAATAAATAACTTGTTAGCAAAACTACATAACATTGCTCATTGGCTATGAATAAATGATACAACAATGAAATGCTCCTTCATGGTTTAAATCCTTATTTATAAACAATACCAAGTTATTTTCTTTTTTTAAAAAAATCTTTTTTAGTTGTTCAATGCACCTTTATTTTATTTATTTATATATGGTGCTGAGAATTGAACACAGTGCCTCACACATGCTAGGTGAGCACTCTACCACTGAGCCACAACCCCAGGCCAGCAAGTTATTTCAGAGTAGTACTTGACAAATTTTTATAGTTTTCACAAAATCTGGTTCTTCCAGTGCTTCTCTAGGTATTATCTACAGTTCCTAGATAAGAACAGAGGTTCAGAGAAGCTGGATGAGAGGATAGTATTATGCTGATGGCTATGGGTGGTAGCTTTAGAATCAGATCAAACCTGGGTTTGAATCTTCAGTATTCCCTTGCAGTTAATGTGAACCTCTGTTTCCCCACTATAAAGCAGGCAAGGACATCACATACTTCTTTGGAATGGCTGACATTAAAATAATGTATTCAAAGTCCACTGTTGGCATATATCATGCATTCCATGAATGTCAGTCATTATTATGGCCCAGTGACTGATAAATGGCAGACTGTTAAATGCAGAACGTGTTATAATGCACGTTTTCTGTAGGAGCCATGAATACAAGTCCTGGGGATACCAATGAACTGATTTAGTATTAACACATTCTACTCCTACTTCTTCTTATCCTTTACTTCCATATCTCTATTATTATTATTATTTATTGGTACCTCATAATCATATATTATAGTGGGATTCTTATATTTGTACATGCATATAACAACTTTATCCATCTATTTTCCTAGCACCTTCCCTTCCCTATCTTCACCTGCTCTACTCTACTGATGAGATGGTAATCATTAAGAATACAGATAACAATAATTGCTGGTGTGAATGGAGGGGAAAGGTACAATTATCCATTGCTGGTGGAATTGCAAATTGGGACAACCATTTTGGAAAGCAGTAAGGAGATTCCACAGAAGACTAGGAATGGAAACCACATATGACCCAACTATCCCACTCCTTGGTATTCGTCCAAAATAACTAAAATTATCATGCTTTTGTGATACATGCATACCAATTGAATTCAAAAGTGCATGGGAAGGCCCCCATTCACTTGCTCTACTCTACTGATCTCTCTTCTATCATTATTATCATTTTAGTGCAGTGTGTGTGTGTGTGTGTGTGTGTGTGTGTGTGTGTGTATATATATATAAAAACAGGATTCACGGGGCTGGGATCGTGGCTCAGAGATAGAGCACTTGCCTAGCTCGGGCGGGACTCGGGTTCGATCCTCGGCACCACATAAAATAATAAAGGCATTGTGTTGTGTCCATGTACACCTAAAAAATAAATATTAAAAATAAACAGGATTCACTGTAGTATATTCATATATGGACATAGCATAATTTTATAGATTTCATTCATTCTCCAGTACTTCCTCATGTCATCCTCTTCTCCCTCCCTCTCGATTCCTTTCCTCTACTCTATTGGCATCCCTTCTATTTTTATGAGATCCTTTTTTTATACCTACCCCCAGCTTCTGCTAATGAGAAAAAAATATTCAACCCTAGACTTTTTGAGTCTGGCTTATGTCACTTAGTTGAATGTTCTCTAGTTCCATCCATTTACCAGCAAATGACATAATTTCATTCTTCTTTATGGCTGAATAAAACTCCACTGTGTATATATACCACAATTTCTTAACCTATTCATCTCTCAATGGGCACCTAGGCTGGTTGCATTACTTGGCTATGGTGAATTTTGCTGCTATAAACATTGGTATGTGTGAATCACAAAAGCATGATGATTTTAGTTATTTTGGATACATACCAAGGAGTGGGATAGCTGGGTCTATGTAGTTTCCATTCCTAGTCTTCTGTGGACTCTCCATACTACTTTCCAAAATCGTTGTTCCAATTTGCAATTCCACCAGCAATGTATAAGTGTACTTTTACCCTTCATTCACACCAGTAATTATTGTTATCTGTATTCTTAATGATTGCCATTCTAACTGGAATAAAATGAAATCTCAGTATAATTTTGATTTGCATTTCCCTGATTGCTAAGAATGTTGAACATGCTCTTTCTTCAAATGTCACCTGCTTACTACCTAACTGCTTCAGCTAGAACACATTACTTACGCATGCACATGGGTGCGTGTGTGTGCGCGCACACACATACACACACACACACACCAATAACTGCCCACGTACTTTCTCAGTGAGTAAACAAAAACCAAATGCAAATACAACAACTTCACAAGGCTTTGCTTGATTCTACACCTCCTCTGAACCACCAGATCAGAGCCAGCCTTCAAAACAAGAATTTTTTCTGAATGTGTCACAGGCAAACCTGGTCATCAATTTCAATTAGCTGTCTTCTGGTCTATTCTTCCTTTTGCCTAACAGGTAACATGGATTAGCTCAAGCAGAGACTACTAGGATGACTCCTATTTTTCCTGTTTCCCAGAATTTGATTTCTGTTAAAGACTCAGTGCTCTCTGAAATAGACCATATCCTTTCTTACTGAGTATTTTAAACATTTGAATCCTATAGTCCTTAAAAAAATGAGAGTGGTCCATTCCTTATACTGGAGATACTTTTTTTCTGGCCCTCAGAACCCAGATCAGTTGTCTAGAATCTACTGTAGAAGCCTATTATGGACTGGAAACAATGATATTCCTATTAAACATTAGCATGGCTACCAACTAGGTTGGTGACTTTGGAAAAGGCTCTTAAGTCATTTGAGTCTCCATTTTCTCTTCTTTGAGCAAGGATGTAAGACTCTGTAGAGCAAGCAGAGTATGGGTTCAAGATTATAACTGGATCTTGCTCATGGCAAACTATTAGTGGATAAGAGTACTCTTTTCCCAGGAGTCCAGATGGGGCTTTGGTACCCTTCTGCACATAGCAATGACAAAAATTCTGCCAATGGATGGAGACAGAGCATCTCTTAAAACCCACTTTCTAGCCCTGGAATGGATCCCCTCTGCAATCTCTCCCAACTCTAAACATTTCTCTACTCTTCTAACTCAGATGGTTTTCTCCTAGCTTTGAAAGTCAAGTATTTCTAGTTGTTGACATCTGCAGTTACCCACAGATAATAACCTTATGCTCAACATCCAGATTGGAAAATTTGGAGAAATTATATTAAATATTACAGTTCTCAAAGATATCACTTGATAAGTGATCAAATCTAAGTATCTATCTTACTACTAATTAGATATAATGGCTATATATACCCATGAGTCAAAAATCGACAGAGAAGTATTCTGAATGGACAATTTACCTAATCAGATAAAACTAAGAGTTTTCAGTCTTGTGATTTCTGGTGAGTTAAGTCATCTTTGGCTTAAAGGCATCCCCAGTTCACATATACTTTTACTAGGCAATCATCCAGAAAAGGCAGTTTTACTTTCCTGGAGTGACAAGTCAAAGGTGGCCTGCTCTCTTCCTGGAATTTCCCCTGACCACCTGTATTTCTCTTTCTTGTATAGTAAATGAGGATATTACAACCTAACAATCTGGAGAGCTTTATCTTAAAAACAGCACACTCCCAAGCAATGTAAATAAGCTTCATTCTTGACTATTAGTATTTTTCTTTAGGGGCTGAGGTTGTAGTTCAGTGGTAGAGCATTTGCCTAGCATGTGTGAGGCACTGGGTTTGATCCTCAGCACCACATAGTAATGTTATTGTGTCCATTTACAATTAAAAAAGTTTCTAAAAAAGAATTTTTCTTTAATTTAAATTTTCCAAATTGACATGCAACTTGGTGTTTGGAGAATGAATGAATATTGAAAATGAAGAGAATGAAAAGTCACATACTGAGAGAAAATATTTGTCAAACAAATCTGTCAAAGGACTGATGATCAAAATTCAACAATAAGAAAATGACGATTTACTTAAAAAATGGGTAAAATAATTTGAAATGACATTTAACCAAAGAATTTAAAATATATATATATATATATATATATATATATATATATATATATATAGCAAATAAGCAAAAATAAAAAGCTGCCCAACATCCTATGTCATTAGGGAACTACAAATTAAAACAATCATACCATTATACACCTATCAGAAGGGCTAAACTCCAAAGACAACACCACCAAAGGTCAGTGTGAATGTGGAACGATAGGAACCTTCGTTCCTAGTAGGAATACAAAATGGTACAACTACTTTGGAAGACAGTTTGGTAGTTTCTTGCTAATTTAAGCCTACTTTTACCGTATGATTCGGCAATCATGTTCCCTGGTATTTACGGAAATGAGTTGAAACGTATGTCCAAACAAAAACCTGCATACAAATGTTTATAGCAGCTTTATTCATAATTGACAAAACCTGGAAGCAACTAAGATATTCTTCGAAAGGTAAATGGAAACACAAACTGGTACATCTAGCAGTGCATAAAAAGAAATGAGCTGTCAAGCCATGAAAAGACACAAAAGAAACTTAAATGCATATTGCTAAGTGAAAAAAGAGTCAGAAAAGCTCACGTATTGCATGATTCTAACTATATGACATTTTGGAAAGAGCACATATGGTGATAATAAAAAAGATCAATGGTTGCCAGAGATTAGAGGGTAGGATGGGATGAATAAGAGGTGCAGTGGGCATTTTTAGGGCAGCTGAACTACTTTGTATGATACTGTAATGTTGGCTACATGTCATTTCGTATTTGTCAAAACCTACAGAATACACAACACCAGGAATGAACTGTAATGTAAACTATGAGTTTAGTTAATGATAATATATCAATGTTGGCTCATCAAGTGTAAGAAATATACCCCACTAATATAAAATGCTAAAAATAAAGAACACTGGAAGGAAGGGTACATGGGAACTCTGTACCTTCAGCATAATTTTTCTGTAAACCTAAAAGTACTCAAAAAAGTAATGTCTACTAAATTAAAAAAAAAAAGACAGATAAAGAAAGAATGCAATAAAAAGCAATAATCTCTTAAGTTGTCCATAATTTATCAAATAGATAAAAATATAAATTAAACTCCAAGTGATTTTACTTTTATCATGCATAAACAAAAACTTAAAACATTATTTTTCAGAAAAACCAAACTGTGGTATGCAGCTTCTCCATTTACCTTGATTTTCTCCTCGAAATTAACTTATCTTAGAAATGAGGTCACTGCAGGCAGAGCTCCTTCATTCTAGACTTGGCTATTTGCATCTGCATGGTACAATTTAATTTGTTCCCAGTCGCCCACATTTTCTGTACATTGCTAGTTAAATCTAGAGGCTTGATGAGACTGGGGCCTGTTTTTGTGTGATTTCACCAGGAGGCACAAAGTGAGGGCTTGCCTTTGTTGCCATAATAGCTGTCGCTGATGATCACTGCCCCAGATCCAGTGGCTCCAGGGCAACATGGTGATATCTTGATACTAACCACACTTTCCTCTTTATTAGCTAGAGTATAGTTATAAAGAGATACTTTGTCAGAACTATTCATCTACCCACAGTCCAGATAAATGCTTGCTTCTGTCTCTTGTCTCCATTTTCACGGTAACAAGTTGGGGCTCTAGCACCCTTCCAAGTCTCCAAGTTGAGTATTTTTTATTCTAAAATATCACTATGAACTCATGGATTTAAACAGGTTGGATGTGTTTAATCCCATCTCAGATGTCACCTGTACTAGTGCCCTGAAAGCCCCAAGATGCTCGGCCTGGCTTTTGCCTGCCAAGTCCCCCTCATCCTTCCAGAGGATTCTCCAGAGTTACTTCTTCTTCAATGCATGTCCTGTCCTCCCAGACCCATGAGAGAGCGCCTTTGAACCTGACAGCACTCTGAATCTACAGCACCACAACAGCACTTTCCATACCTGTCTGTCTCCCAGTGGACTCTCCACACTTGCCTCTGATCCCTGACTGTGTTAAGGACTTTTCAGTGGCACTGTGACTGCCTGTGCTTTATCTTTCACTGAGTTTTATTTTTGGTCAAATGCCATGAAGAGATTCCAACAGTTACTTGATGAAACTTTATGTAAATTGTTTTCCACTAGCATGTCATAACCAATGACACGCAGGCAACATTTTAAACTAGTGGTTTTCAACAGCGGATCCTGGGAGCACTTAGAACATGCACCAGTGCCCAGGTCTTGTGTGTCAGGTCAATTAAATCACATTTCTGAAGTTGAGCCCCAGGTATCTGCATTTTGTAAGATTCCCCAGGTTACTCATTCAAGAACAGTTGAAAGTTACATCTTAAGTTAAACTACGCTTAAAAGTTTTAAAAAAATTGAAATGTGAGAACTCTGAAGGAATTTGACATTTTCTTTTGTGACAATATATGTACCTTCTTCAGATTTTGCCTAGGTCCAACTCAGTATTTTTTTAAGCCTTTTGTATACACTCTCATAGTTACATTAAGATACAATTGGTTTACCTATGTCCACATGCTTAAAACTCTAAAACATCCTTTCTAAGAGATTTTCTTGAGAAATGTAAGGCCTCAAGAAATGGTAAACCAGTCAAATGCTACAATAAAAAGATTCAAATGAGAAACAGCAAGTCATCAAACTCTGGAGGAAAAAAAAATCACAAAATACTTCCTTACATTTAAAGCTATGAATGAAATATGCATGCTTGTGAAAAACAGAAATCTTGAAAGTTTGTTGACTTTTGTTTATTTAAGAAGAGAAACTTCCCCTTTGTAGAGCTGGGACACGTAGCTTTTTCTCATGATCCTGCTACAAGACTATAGAATCAACACAGGGACATAAATAAATGTCTAGATCTCCTCTTTTCTAAGGAGCAAGAGCATTAACACCTTTCCTGTGATTGACAGGCATAAATACGCAGAACTAAACCCAGGAGAGGACCCAACGTGGAGACAGCTACACTTGGCAGTGCCTTTTCTTAAATGAGTGTTTTCTCCATGTTTGAGTGCCAGCAAATCGTTTCTTAATTTGTGCTTAAGTTAATGAGTGCAAAAGCAGGAACACAGATTGTACTGTATCTGCACAAGACGACAACAGAACTTGTTTTATTTCTTCAGTCTCAGAAAGCTATGAATCAGCTCTCAAAAGGCACAGATTAAAAGCAATATTCTAACCTTAGAAGATGGGTTCCCGTTATCCATCTGAAGCCACACAGTCATGAAGAAAAGAAGGAAGAGCAAGATGTTCTGCCTGAGAGCTGGAGCTAGTCAGCAATGCCTACATCTCAGGAAGAGGAGGGACAGCCTACATCAGGGGGTGTGGATATCCTTAGGGCTCCTTAGAATTTATGCATACATTTCTGTACACATTCATTGTGAAAACAGAAAAACTAATAAACAACAAAGCCCCCTTCTATACTGGCTTTGCCTTAGACCACCCCTGTTAATATGAGAAAATACTCAGAATGATATTGAGAACTTTCAGGAAAACTGATACTTTTGTGCCCTTAGTTCAGGGGACAAAATACCACAAGGAGTTCATGCTTTCTATGGCATCTCTTCCTCAAACACACCACTGATTTTCCTTTGGAACTGGTGTTCTTAAATGGCTGACTTTTATTTCTGCTCACTGAGGACAGGAAACAGTTCACCCTTTTTACTACCCTGACGCAGGGCCCTGAAACAGCAGGAATTCAACCTATGGGCACCAATTCCAGGAAAGGATTTATCCTTATGTTAGTTATCTTGGATTAATCTTGAAGCAAATGCTCTCCTCCCTCCCTCCCCTACACCCATACTTCCTACCGGAACCGATTTTCCTCACTGAATGCTTTTCTATTTTCCTCATTGCTAAAGGTCAGTCAGAATTCTATTTCTAAATGATCACACCACTGCCTACCTCAAGTACAGGACCCCTGAAGAGCTCACCACACTTCTCTGACCAGAGTGTGAGTCCAATCAGACACTTGGACTCGGTGTAAATCATCTTGCTCTGGGCTTTTTTTTTTTTTTTCTCTATCAAATTCTTGATTTAAAGAAAAAAAAATTTTTTTTGAACATTGCCCTGAAGTGGACAGTGGGTTTGTTTGTGTGTTTTTAAATTTACCCTTGGAAACTACCAAGATGCTGTGGTCAAACCCAGGAACAAAAGGTGATGGCATCTGATCTGTGACTAAAGAGTCCACAGGCCTTTAAAACAGAGCTAGAGCCAGAGGCCCCAGTAGCAAGACATGACACCAGCTGCCTTGTGGATATCTACTGCCACTTTACACTTTGTCTCCAGTGTACATTCAATGCCAAGTTTAATAAGCATAGTGGAAAGTCCATTATCCGCATCACTTCTGCCAGAATCTGTTCATTCCCATAGGGGCAGGACTTAATGGGATCTTTCAGGCTAAGCACTAATCCCAAGTGTGACCCAGGCATCATATTCACAGAGGGCTGACATGAGGGGCAGAGATCACATAGCTAGATGACAATATATTGCCAGCTCTTTCTTTAATTCCATAAGCAATCTGCTTTTCAGAAAACCATGGGAGATCAATCAATAATTATTCTACTACATTCTTACTCAATCAAGTTAGCAATGACCATCTGGAGTGTTCTGTTAAACTAGGAATGGGGAACTTTTTCCTGGTCTCTAAGTTCTTCAGCAAAATAGTGAACATGTGATTTATTTGCATGTCTAAATTATCTAGAAATCAGAATTTATCTCACAGTACTTACATATGTTTATAAAAGGGACATTCTTAGCCTGTACAAGTTTGCTTTTCCAATATTCCCAACGCTACAACTAACTAGCAATGTGTTGTTAGACAAGTCATCCAACCTGTTTGTACTTCACGACTCTCATTATAAACTGGAGATAGTATCACATGTACAGAGTTACTGCATGAAATAAGGTAAAAACACCTCACATTGCCTAGCTCTCGGAAAGTTACAACAACAAATGTTGGTAATTAAGGTGCTTTTGATAAGGAGACTGATCAAATTTCCAATGCTAAAATTTAATATAAAGACTGACTTAGTATTGAAAGTCTAAGCTGGACTCAGGGGCACAAACCTGTATAATCCCAGCGACTCAGGAGGCTGAGGCAGGAAGATCACAAGATTGATGCCAGCCTTGGCAACTTACTGAGATCTTGTTTCAAAATAAAAATAAAAAGGGGTGGGGTGTCAATCAGTGGAAAAGTGCCCCTGGGTTCAATGCTTAAGAAAAAAAAGGCTACATCTTCTGTAATGAAATTACAGAAAACACATCACCCCTGTTACTCCCATGAAAAACAAATCCCTACTTGTTGTATAGGTAAAACTACAAAATAGTATTATCTGGGAACTGGTATTATCAGAACTGAGTGTACACTCAATTGCGCCACACACACACACAAATGGTTTTGAATATGCATTGCGTACACTGGCACATTTGGCACATCTTAGGCCAAAACATAAGATGGGCATATATCATCATACATATGGCACACAGCACTGCCAAAGCAGGAATGAACTGTTGGAAGGCCACAGAGTCGACTCTACTTTTTGACTGAGATTCAGTGTACAAAATACTTCCAGCACAGACATGACAACAGTCCCTTCCTGCACATTAAACCCCTCCACCTTCTTTTATTTTTTAAGGACCCCTTGTTCTTTCAGCCATCATGGGTTCTGCCTGCATTTGTCATAGAAATTTCAGCCTGTGTTTGAAATCAGACTTCTGTGCTCTGAGCATGCACTGTAGTAGATAATAGCTTTCCAGCAAAGCACGCTTCCTCTTGGCCAGCAAAAACACTGGGCTTGATTTTTTACAAAGAGTTTCACAGCGTACATACGAGATGTTGGCAGCGGAGTGTCAGACAACATTTCCTGCTGTTAATCTGCTAAGGATTCAGGTCACTAAGCCAATGTGTGCAAAATGAATGCAGAAGAGGAAGCCTGAGCAAGAGGAATGCTTGAAAGAGACACAAACTTGAACTTGAATCATGTCAAATGCCCATATTGGCTAATCCTGAATGATATGAAACTTGGAGAATTTTTCTTGTAAGAGGAAATACACAATCTCCTTTCTATGACACGTCTTGAGAAAAAGAAAAAAAGAAAAGAAAAAAAAAGAAAGAAAATCAACAAAACTCAAACTGAGATTTACAATTCATTTGGCCAAAGAAAGAGCAGGGGAAATGCAAATATTGAGAATGAAAACATGACTTTTAGTAGTGTGGAGTTCATGGGGATGGATCTGGATTTGCAGCATTGTCACTTTTCAAATCCTACAGCATTGACGTTTAAAACAACATAATAACAGTCACTGCTTTAAATATATGTATCTACTAAATGATTTCAAGGTCATTATATAAGCTACCCACATAATTAAAAAATATTATTATATATCATTTTACCAGTTAAATGTAAAATTTTAAACCAAAGGGATCTTATAATCTATGTATGGCCTATAATAAAATATAAACAAACAATGATTATCACACTGTAAATGATACTTTCTATTTTTCTTCAGCTGTTTTCTGATACACATAACACCCCACATGGACCCCTACATGTCAAAGACAGTATCATCTGCTAACACCACTCTATCAGAGCAGCCAGCCTTAATACTGTTGGAGCTCACAATCCTGAAAAGCCAGTACTAATCCTCTTTGCCCATCCATGGGGAGGAAGCTGCTGAACCTTGCTAAGAAGATGAGTTTCCCGGTCCTAATTCTAGACCCAGATCAGAGGAGCTCCACCTTACTGGGTCAGCAGAGTTAGAAATGGGAGCCCCATCAACACAGACTCACTCCTGCGGTTCCAACAGCTCGTAACCTGGAGAGCAGCAGCCACTGCTCTGATCCAAATCTAAGGTGGTCATTTCTTTAACTGCTGGAGCTAAAATGTTTTAAATGTACCAGCAGCATTAGCGAAGTGGAAAATGAGAAGGCAAATTGAATCAAGAAAATAAATTGTTTTATAAACAGATACAGCCTTTCTCCCTACCAAACAAGTATAATAGATCTAAGTCATCTTTTTTTTTCCCCCAGTACTGAAGTTTGAACCCTGTACCTAGTGCATGCTAAGCAAGATCTACACCACTGAGCTGCAGCCCCGTCCCTTTTTATTTTACTTGGAGACAGTGTCTCACTACGTTACCCAGGCTGGCCTCACACTTTGTGATCTTTCTTCCTCCTTCAGACTCTCAAGTTGGTGAAATCACAGGCATGTGACTCCACATTGGCTTATCAATGTTCTTTTATTTATGGGAAAATGATATTCTATGTAAGCAACAAATAAAATATTACACAATCAGATTATGTGGCTTTTTCTTTTGCTCATGGTACTGCAACTATCTTACCTGGGGATTATGTGTACCCAGGGTTTGTCTTCATTCATTGTCTGTTGCTGTATCAGAATAGAAGAGACTGGCTAACTTATAAAGAGTTATTTGGTCTGTGATTCTGATGGTTGGAGGGTCCAAATGCCATGCTGCCTGCATTCTGGCAAGGGGCCCCAGGCTAGATGATAACACGAAAAAGGAAAGGGATGGGGGATAGGTAACAAGTAGAAGGAGTCCTGTGAAGGGGCCCTCACACTGGCTCTCAGGAGAGCTAACTTACCTCAGGGGACCTCATCATGTCCATTAGCCCCACCTCTTAAAGGTTCTACCCCCTCAACACTGCCACATTGGGGATCAGGCTTTTAGGAGGCTTTGGGGGACATGCTCAAACCACATGCAAACTGCAGCAGGAAGTGAGATTCAGGATGCAGGTTGTAGGCAGTTCTGTATCCTTTTCTTTTAAAAAAAAAGTGTGGATTCATTAAGCCACAACTGCCTGCTCTCACCTAGCTTAACAAGCGATCTGGGTAATAAGCCAGAAGGTGGAAATCCAGGGAGGTCTTTATCAAATTTATGTTGTTTCTACAATTAAAATGTTTTAAATGATCTTGGAGAGAATAGATCTGTATGGGAAGACCAGAACTGAGCTATCAGGTTCAGTGGTGAGAGAGTCATCTGGGGCACAGAGAGCCTGAATGTGACACGGAAAGACCTGCCACAGGCTCCAGGCCCTGCCTTCCTCTTGAGCTTCACCCCCCCCCCCAAAAAAAAAAATGCTCCCCTTGCCCTCCAGACTCCATCAGAGAACACTGGACAGCCCCTTGCTTCCGCCCAGATTTTCTTCTGACAAAGGGAATCTACCTCCACATTCTGGAATGTTCTACCTGCTCATCCTTCTGACCTCTACTCAGCACCCTTCCTCAGGACTCCCTCCTGAATTCTGGGTCTGGGTCAAGCAGCAGAGAACCTAATTTAGAGGTCTCACACTGCATCTGTCAAGGGAGAAATTTTACACTTGTTAGGGTTATGTTTTGAGTAAGGGTCATGGTAGCTTCCCAGGTAAGCCGTGCTCACTCATGACTGGAAACAGAGCATGCATACCACAACACCCGGAATTGAGTAGAATCATTTAAAAAAAAATAGAAAAGAAAATCAAGTTAAATAAATGCACCTGGGGTTGATTTCCTGCTTTGAAACTCTTCAAAACCTGCTCTGATTCTTGAAACTTGTTCTTGACCAGTGTGTTTATATTTCGCTCCCATGTGTGCATAACACGCTCAAGTTAGATCTACAATGTTGGGTCCCACCACTCCATTTTTGTAAGAGAAAACTTTATTTTCGCAGATGAAAGACTAATTAGTTGTTTTAGGATTTCATCCCTAATGCCAAAAGGTCAACTTCTTGAGAAATTTCTAAAATTCTCTTGGAGTCACTGGTCTCACTCTATTACTTTCATCTGATACACACAAAGCAGAAAATCACAAGGTGGATCATGGTTTGTAACAATGCACCTTGGTTGTATTGCCTTATTCTAGCCCCACTGGTTCCAACAGATCTGCATCTTTATGGCTCGTTTTTACCTTTTTTTTTTTCTTTTGATGGATGCAGACAGCATTTCCATGCATAATATAGGGATATGTCCTGGTTTCTCTTTTTAAAACTCCTGGGTAGCTAGGAAGAATATTCTCTCTCTCCATTTAACTATACAAAACAGAAACATAAACATGTGGACCACAGTTTGGAACATTAAGTATATAACTGGTCTCGCTACTAAAAACTGCTGTAACATTGAGTTCAATATTTTTCTAGCAGTTAACAATATTTAATGGGCTTAGAGCTATTAGTCCTATAAGGAAAATGAACTCATTTGCATATCCGGGCATACATTTTGCTTTGAGGTTATCTTGAAGAGTACAGAAGAAATTATATTACTTGAGTTTAAATGCCCTATGAGTGCTTTAAAGTTTTAATGGGATGACATTACTGAAGTGATGCTCTATAAAGTACAATTGGGAGACCTCAAGTTTCTTTTTGTCTCTGAAGTGGCTTAGGTCCAAATTTTTGAGGTGTAACTGAACCTCACCTCCAGGCACTACTGCCATGGCCCATGTCATACATGTGTGCATACGGAGAATTTTGTTCTCTTTGTGAATGTGTTGTCAAGTCCTCACCGCTCAGGAGAAAATGCCCAAATCATCTCTAAGTTCTCCTGTTGAAAAACAGAGTTCTGAAATATTGCCTAAACAGTGTGACTACCTGCATCTTAGTAGAAGGAATACTTAGTGCTGTGCTCGGAGCCTAATATCCATTGTTCCACTTCTCTCTGTTGAGTGAATCAGTAGGTTCATGGCCCCTATACATGAGTGGCCTCTCACTTGGATTCTCTGGGCCATGTCCTTCAGGAAGATTGCCAGAAACAGAGATCACTCCATGGGCCCAAACCGTCTCCTGCCATGGTCCCACCATCTAAACTTGGGGATGAAAACAGGAAGCCTATTTTGGACCCTTGTCCTTGAGACATTCCCTAGTTTTATCCATAGTAAAATTTGTGTGTGTGTGTGTGTGTATGTGTGTGTGTGTATACTTTTTATGTGTTTCTGCCTAAATATCCTAAGAAGCCATATATATCTTGGGTACTTAATATGGACCATAATCTCAAACTGATAAGTCACTGCTTAACTCTTATTAACAGTTTGATTGGGGAAAATGGCAATCATTGAATTTGCTGATTGCAATTAATAATCCACTCCCAGAATAAGCTCTCAGAGAGCTTCAGCACAGAGTTTTTCTGCAACAGGAACTGGAATAAATGAGCTTCTTTCAAACAACTGAGGAGTTTTTATGGTATGGAAACTGAGTCACAGTTTCTCCTTTGTGCCTTTTAAAAGCTCAGAACACACATTCTGTGAGCTAACTTTGTTCTAGCCTCTTACATTCATTTTCTTTTGGTCATGCTTTCTACTTCTTTATTTTCTTATTATATTATGTATTTATGAAAAATAAAATACCCTATGTCCTTGTTGGAGCACAATGGGGTATAAATAATAAAGCTTCAAGTTAAAATAAAATGTACTTTTGAAACAGATTACGTGTCCTATTTTGCTTGTGGTGGTGAGTTTTGTTTTTCCCCTGTGACAACAGGTTCTTGATTGTTGTAACTATTACAAAAAGCTCTGCAAGTCATGACATTCCTGGCAGTATTTTTTCTAAAAGGAATAACTGGAGAAATTAACTAAGCATTTCATTTGGGGTAATCATTTAGAACCATTCATGTGCTTTACAAGCTCAGTCTAATGGCATTTCCCAAAAGAATGTGGTGCCTCTTTAGTGACTTTATTTGCTGTCACCATGGCATTCCATAAGAAATAACAAGTCTCTGTATTCCTTCCAGTTTTCCAAACACCATAACAAGAACCAATTCCTTGTACTGCTGTGCATCTGCACACCATCACTCATTCCCATAAGCAGCAGCGGGGAAAATGAGGTGCATTCCTAAGGGTAAATGTGACTTAGAGAAAGGATTTCCTTTCACCCATATTAGAAAATGACTCCAAATGTACATACACAGCTGTCTGTCACATTGAACAAACACATTCCCATTCAACAAAGATATTTTGTTTATTGACAAGAAGAAACCCCCAAGGATGAGAGCATATCATGAATTAATATCTAATCTGGTCATCTTTATTTGTACAGTTATCCTCGTCCTAATTGCAGGAAAAAAATCACTAGGCTAGGCTAACAAAATTGGCCTGTCTTATAAGAGAAGCAATAAGAAGATCCCAAAGCCCATGTATCTAGAAAAAAATACCCTTAATAGTTATTGGACAAGGGAAATCACACCAATGAGTTAGGAAGCTAACTGTTAATGGTTTAGACAGGGAATGTCCCACAAAGGCTCATATGTTGAAGATTTGGTCCCCAGTGCAAGCAATGTTCAGAGGTGGGGCTTTGGGGAAAGTGATTGGATCGTGAAAGAGCAATCCACTGATGGGTTCATCATTGAATGGACTACTGGAAGGTGATAGAAACTTTAAAAGGTGAGTCACCTGGGCATGCCATTGAACGATGTCATGGTTTGAATGTGAGGAATCTTCCAAAAGTTCCTTGTGTTAATGCAGCAGGTGGAATGATCAGATTAGCAGAGCTGTAACCTAATCAGTGGATTAATCCATTTGATGCATCAGTAATTTAAAAGGACCACTGTACGGGGTAGCAACTGTAGGCAGGTATGGTGTAGCTGAAAGAAGGTGGTCACTGGGGGCATGCCTAGGGGGATTATATCTTTTCCCCTGGGCTACTCCTTCTCTCTGTTTTCCAACCACCATGAATGAGTAGCTTTCTTCCACCATGATGTTCGGCACCATCTCTGACCCACAGCAATGGAGCTGGCCAACCATGGACTGAACCTCTAAAACCGTGAGACAAAATATGCTTCTTTTCCTCCTCTATGTTGTTTCTGTCAAGAATTTTGGTCACAGTGGCAAAAAGCTGACCAACACAAAAGGCATCTCTTGTCCCCAGCTTCTAGTGTGTGCTCTCTTTCTCTGTTTCCCAGCTGCCATGAGGTGAGCAGCTCTTCAGCCCTACAGCCTTTCGGTCATTATGCTCTGCTTCACAACAAGTCCACAGCAATGGAACCCGGTGCCCACGGACTGAAACCATGAGTGAAAACAAATCTCTCCTCTCCTTAAGCTGACTTTCTCAGGAATTCCCAGCAAAGGAAAGCTGAGTCACTTTACTGAAACCATTACAGGTCCCCTCATCGTTTCCTCTTAGTCTATGGCCTCTCATGGAACAACCATATAAAAATCTCATGGTGCTTTTTAATGTAATCCACAAAGTGGAAAAGGGAAATAATCCCTTGCTTCTCCACTGTGGAGAAAGAGTGAGACTAGATGCCTTTGGCTTCCACCAGAAAGAAGGGGATTCTCAGAAGCGAGAAGAGGAGGTAGGGTGGTGCTTGAACAAAGAGCAGGGTGTTGCCTCAGTCCCAAAGTGGGAAAATGCTGGAGGCTACACATACAGGGTTTGTTTTTTTTCTCATTTGAAGTAAACACTGTAGGAGAACTCACTGCATCAGGCATTCCTTACGAGCAACGTCATGTCATAGTTTTTATCCGTGTATATAACTGAAACTCTAAAGTACAAAAATGAGCACAAAGTCCAATTAAAGAAATAGAAGAACTGGCAACGAACTGCAGGGAGGCACAGGAATTAATCACAAAGCACGACAATACTTGTTTCTCCGTGAACGGTGCCTTATACAATCTCCTGCTTTCTGTTTTCTATCTCATAGAGCAAGGCCTAAGTGGTATTTAGAAAATGATATGAGGAATGCTTTCCTATGCAGACTTCTTAAGAACTGTTTGAAAAGAGCCTGACTCAGCCATAATCACTCTTGTAGTTTCCCCAGGGCTCAGGCACACCCAGTTCATAAGCCAGAGTATGCCTAAAAGGGGTAACGGGTTATGCATATGGAAAAAAAATCTGAAAATGAGTAAACTAGATCAATCAGACAAGTGGGGGGACATGGGTAGGGCAGGGGGATTTAACAATGCTGTTGCCACACCCATCAGTATTCTCATTCACCCCTAGGTTTGAATGAGTATAAAAGATAATGGCTCCCATAAAACTCATCATCTTGCCTTACCTTCAAAACACCAAGCCATGTATCCATTTATAACAGTAGATTGCTATTTCCATATTCCAAGCTATTTAAATTAACCGGTCTAAGGTAAATTTGTTATTTCCCCAGCTAAACTTTTTTTCCTGTGTTTTACATGCATTAGTAGTACCACTGTCTATGAGTCATTCAACTGAGAAATTCTGAAGTTGCTCTAGTTTAAATTTGTTCCCTTTTCTAAAAGTGTCTGTATTAGAAGCCCAACTCTCAAATTCAAACCTTAATGGTATTTGGAGGTGGGGTCTTTGAGAGATAATTAGGACTAGATGAGGTCATGAGGGCAGGGCTCCCATGATGATATGAGAGGATTCATAAGGAGAGAGACCTGAACTGGGATGCTTGCTCTCATTACCATGTTATGCCTTCAGTGTTAAATGCAGTAAGGAGGAACTCATGGTGGGTGCCATGTACTTGGACTTCTCAGCCTCTAGAACCATAAGCCAACCTTTTATTTTTTATAAATTACCCAGTCCTACATATTTTATTATAGTAGCAGAAAACAGACTAAGACAGGGGTCATTAAGTTAATGTCTCTTATCGCCATCCCCCCAGAGCCAATTAATGAAATCTGCTTATTTTCAAGACAGTTCATTAAAAATCCATTCCTTCCTTTCTACAGATAACGTTTCTCTCCTCTTTACTGCTACTGTCTTGGTTCTGGTCCTCCGCAACTCATGCATATTTCACCGTAACACAGCCAACTCCTATTTCTGTTTCTACTCTCTAACCCCTACAACAATTAGCATTTAATAGAAAAATATTTTAAAAACATAAAAGAGCCAAACAGTTCTGCCATGTAAAGCCCCTCAGAAGCACCCACCCCTACCTGTAATAGGCAGAATTCTAGATAGCCCCAGGCTTTCCTGCCTCCCTAGTGTACTGGACTGCATAATGCCTGGGACTATGAATAAAGTGGTCCTATTCACTTTAGAGTAAGAGGACATGGCTGGTCTTAATACAGAGGGATGATCCAGGTGGCCCTGATCTACTAATCACAGGCGCAGTTAAAAGTAGAGTTTTCTCCAGCTTATTCTAAAAGGGGAATTAGAGATTCCCAAGAGAGACAGATGAAGCTGAGGGAGCTATCACTGCTCTAGAGGAGGCCCCACGGCAAGGATCTGACAGCAAACTCTGCAGCTAGAGGGCACTTCTCAGACAACAGCCAGTAAGACAGTGGGGACCCCACTCCTACTACCACAAGTAATGAATTCCACCAACAACCCTAAGGAGCAGGAAGCTGAATTTTTCCTTAGTGTGGCCTCTAGATAAAAAGATGCAATCAGTGAAAAACTTGATTGCTGCTTTATGAGACCCCCAAGCCCAGGACCCACTAAACATATCAGACTCCTGAAAAATGTGAGATGATGAATATGTTCTGTTTTAAGCTGCTTTATTCATGGGTATTTTGTTATGCAGCCGAAGGAAACCAATACATTGACAGAACAATACGGAACCTTGTTAGCTCTTCAAACCCATCCTTCCTGACAAGTCCCTGGTCTTCCCTCTCAGCTATCCTCTGTCCGTCGGTACCTGATGTTTAAATTGCACTTGATGCTTCCTTTTCACATCTCCTCTTCTGCCTAAAGGATGGAGGTTCTACGCAGCATTATATAAATATTGTGTCTATAATTCGGCTTATTCTAGAAGTTCAAAAATTATAATGTAATATGTGAGTGCTTCTTGACTTAATGTGGCCTTAAATACCACTGCAGGGATTATCAGCCAGCATTTTCTAATAATTGACACCTGCCTGCCAAGAGTGATTGGAGACCCTTTTATCATTTTTAACAGTCTGAAAGAAACATGAGTAAACAGAGGAATGTTTACTCCCAAGGAGGTACTTATAGCCACCTAAAGATCTGCAGTTGGGGTTTAATATGTCAGTTCTGCTTCAAAACCTAAACCCTAAAAAAAAAAAAAAAGAAAGAAAGAAAAATCCAGGAAATGTCCCTCAAACAGGCACACTCAATTTCTTCAGGGGAAAGCAAGTTCTCTCCGATAGTGAAGGATCTGTCCCAACATGAAGAAGGAGAGAGCTGGGTCAGTCTCCATCTCTTCCCCCATCCCCTACAGCTTCTCCTGTGTCCCTAGTTATTTTATGTAAAACCCAGCATACCACAGAACTCCTCATGTGACAATTGGCCAGAAAGGGTCCCAGCCTACACATGCCACAGAAGGTTAAATACAAGACGACCTGTCATTTGAAAGATACTTAAATCAAACCAAGCAGTGGAAGACGCCTCTTCGAACGCACCCCTCGAATTTACTAGGCAAGAAATCCAAAACAATACAGACTCCACAGAAAATAAAAAATGTTCGGTGCCAACTTCCAAAGGGATCAAATAAAGAAGAAGTGTGGTGACTTCCTCGGGTCCCTTCTCCAACAGACTCCCCTGTGTCATGTCAGGGAGTTCATTAGTGAAGCCAAGGACCACTGCTCTTCCTTGCTCAACATAAAATGTGAGTCAATTCAGAGTCAGAGATGAGCACTGAAAGCAGAAATGGAGTGTGTGTAATTATTCTCGGAACATATTCAGGCTTGTTAGACACCTACTGATTTCTGACGAACGGCAAAGACGCAGCTGAATCTGGGCTGCATCTACAGTCTAATCACGCAGCAGGTTCAACTGGGGCAGGGTGAGAAAAAGCACCTTGCTACACTTTCCATATGAGCTTCCCAATTCTACAGGCTTGTGGGTGGGTGGGTTTTTAAAAACTTAAGCACAAGTACAGTTCCTTCCTGTTCCTTCCGTGATAACATTTAGTTTGGCATTGCTAAAGTTGTCAAATTAATGACTGGATGATTGGAAAATACTGATACTATTCTTTCCAGGTTAAAAAAAAATCTGGAAATGGAGATTCAAATGCTTTATTTTTCACAGTGCAGTGTCTAATACATTGTTGGGTGATAAAAACAAATCTATAGACAGTTTAGAGGCTATAATCTGATTTTTTTTTTTTTTTTTTGGTACTAGGGATTGATCCCAGGGATACTTAACCACTGAGCCACATCCTTAGCCCTTTTTATTTTGGGACAGGGCCTCACTAAGTTGCTGAGGATGGCTTTGAACTTGTGATCCTCCTGCCTCAGCCTCCTGAGCCACTGGGATTACCGGCATACACCACTATTCCCAGCTACAGTCCAGTGTTTGTGTTGAAAAAAACACTACTCTAGCCAGGGGCAGTGGCGTGTGCCTGTAATACCAGTGGCTTGGGAGGCTGAGGCAGGAGGATGGTGAGTTCAAAGCCAGCCTCAGCAATAGCGAGGCACTAAGCAACTCAGTGAGGCCCTATCTCTAAATAAAATAAAAAATAGGGCTGGGGATGTGGCTTAGTGGTTGAGTGGCCCTGGGTTCAATTTCTGGTTACTGCCCGCCCCCCCCAAAAAAAAACACTCTATAGAATATTTTATCTTTAGAATATGTTCTTAACAGATGAATTTCTGGAAGGATATGCTTTATTTTTTTATGGGATAGAATTCTATGAAGTTAGGGAAGCTTTCAAATTTGCCAGCCATTTCAGACCCTGAAAGGTCGGGTCTCTGGCATCTGTAGACACTTCCCATTCACTCTCTCTACTGCTCATCCTAGGCCTGTGAGCTCTATTTCACAGATGAGAAAACTGAGGACTTTGGGGGATTGAAGAGCTTGCAACGAAATGGCAAAGCCAGGATGCCACAGAGGCTCATGTTATAATATACTTACTGCCTTCCCACGTTTGATATCCTTAAGCTGAAATGCAATTCCTTAATCGAGTGCATTGGGAAAACTTTGACACTATATGACAATCCTCCAGTCTGAGTTTATTCATAATTACTTCCACAGGAATGCAAATATTCAATTGTCAGGGTGTTTACACATTAGGAGCTTCATAAACATATTTTAAAAGCCTGAGTGGGAGAGTTATTCTTCTAAATGAAATACTAAATGTAGGACCCACGAGTGCTGAGTAGATTAAAAGTAAAAATTAAAGCTCAACATTTCTACTCTGTCTTCAAACGAAGCCTCGATATTTTGAGCAGGCAGCATAAAACTGACAAGGCGGGTTTCTTTGCAGAAGTCTCCAGCTCTTTTAGAAAGCATAAATGTGTCCAATGTGTCTTTAATGTTTAAATTAATTTAGAATTTTAAAATGGCCCTCAGTTTATTGGTCCGACTTTCACTGGTATTGTCAGTCTGTTTGTCTTAAATGGAAAAGCCTTGAGAGAATGAGTAGGCATAAGAAACATATAAAACCTTGGTGAGAATGATTAGCATTTTGTTTAATATACTTATGGCCCCAAACAAAGGCTGCCTTCAAAGCTAAATATACCATTCACCTTGAAATAAATGCCCAAACTGGCTGCTATAATTTATTTATTATTAGTAAATATTAGCTATGCATATCCATTACCAAATTAAAAAATAGGGGGAAAAACTATTAAATTTCACTATATAACATTTCAGCAGAGCTTTTCCTTCTATTTCATTATCATTTTTTTCCCTCTCCCACTGAATTATTTAATTGCCAAATCCAAACTGCAAACACCACTGGACTGAACTATTAACATGACGGATTTTCCCTTCTTCCTTTGCTGTAAACATTAGCAAGATCACAGGAATAGTAAAAACCACAGGGTACTCACCAATGCATTTTAATATCTGCTTGTAATTTAAAAACGTTTTTCAAATCAATAGTAGTAACACACTCCTTTTGTGAAAAAAAAAAGTCTAAAAAAAATGGTTACCTCTCTCCACACACCGATCACACACTGGACTGTAAGGCACTTGTGTCAGCCAAATCCTGAAACTAATTACTGCCAGGGTGTGCTTCCTGTTGAGATCAAATAAGCAGGTGTCTAACATGCCTGGAGTTGTGTGAATGCTAGTCCTCTGTAAATATTTCACCTGTCCCTAGAACAGGGCCTTCAACAGTATACTTTAAGACTCGACCACAGTCTTCCCTGAATCTGCTTCTATATTTTGTTAGAAATATACATATAATTTGTGGGTGCTGAACTAGAGACTATGTTCTCCTCCACTCTAGGATACGGTGATTCTCCCCGAACTCACCTTTATAGTCAAAAGAGATCAAAGGTGCTGTGTGCTGTTTATAAGCCTCAACAGGGACTGACCCTTATTGATGTCTTGGGGGACAAGGTCAAAAGACAGATCTCTCAGAAACGTACTAACAAAAATAAAGGCATATGAAAGTCAGGACTGTGCAGAGGAGCTGCCAGCCTATTATCCATCTACAAAAAGACTTCCTAATTTTATGGTTGATACCAGTAACCCACTTCCTAAACTTCCTCAAGTGTCCAGAACTTCCATGGAAAAAAAAAAAAGCACCAATTTAAATGCTAAGAGATGATATGAGCTATAATCTTGAAAATTATAACCTGTCCTTCATAGGGAAATGCTGTAATTATGAAATGAACTGGCAAATGATCAGGAAAATGAATCACTAGATGGTGAAATTTGTTCCCTTGGGAAGGGATGACTAGGGTCCCCAGCTTTTCTTTTCTTTTTTGGTACTTGGGATTAAACACAGGGGCACTTTACTACTGAGCCATATTCTCAGTTCATTTTTATTTATTTTATTTTATTATTTATTTTTGAGACAGGGTCAGTTGCTTAGAGCCTCACTAAATTGCTGAGGCTGGCCTCAATCTTGTGATCCTCCTGACTCAGTCTCTGGAGTCACTGCGATTACAGGCATGCACCCAGCCTTTCTAAGTGATCATTTAGAACTTGGCCTAAAATCATTCTTCATAAAGGCTAAGGGCCGAGTTGAGACTTCAACCTTGCTCCTTGCTCCATGAACCACTTTTTTTCCACATTACTTCTCTCACTCCACTCTCCATTATTCTCCTCTCACTCAAAATGGGAAGCATTCATGGCTTCCAAGCTCTACTCTTCATATAAGTTTATTTCATCTGAGCATATCCAACACTAGAGCTTTAGTAGTCGTTTTTAGGAATAAGACTTAGGAAATACGGGGAGAATGACATTCTGCCCACTGACTTCACATGTCTCTCTCGAATGGGATCTGCTTAAAACCTCTGAGCTCTTTTGCTCCAACAGAGGGCAAATCAACCTGCTGCAGACCTCAAGTTTATTACAAAGAGATACCTACTTCACTGTCAAGGGAAGATATGATTCAAGGTTTGAAAGCCACAAGAGCAGGGGAAGAAAAGGAAAGGGAATAAAGTGAAAAGGAGAGAGAGAATTTCAGTGGCCTCCCTCCTTCTATCTTCTCCCAAACTGTACATATACAACTAGCCAAAAAAAAAAAAAAAAAAATTTAGAGAAACTGATCAATGTTGAAGTCAAATGATTACAGAATTATAAATACAGTAGAAAATCAAGAATCTATTTTCTTCAGCCTGATAAACATTTTGTAGGGCTGGGGATGTGGCTCAAGCAGTAGCGCGCTCGCCTGGCATGCGTGTGGCCTGGGTTCGATCCTCAGCACCACATACAAAGATGTTGTGTCCGCCAAATACTAAAAAATAAATATTAAAATTCTCTCTCTCTCTCCCTCTCTCTTAAAAAAAAAAAAACATTTTTTAAAGCAGATCTTTTTCCTCCTTTTCTTTTTTCTTTCTACTTCTCAAGTCTGTGTTGGGGGCAAATATTACAGTTCCTTCTTTCTGCGGCTTTCACTTCATTCTGACTTTGGAAGTTTTGACCCAGGAGTACACACACCTCTGGATCAGAAGGTGAGAGCTCTGGATTATTACCTTTCTGATAGGCTGTGTGCTCCCAGGCTTACCATTAACTTCTCGGAGCTCATTTTCTCATTAGTGGCAAGACATATCCAATATAAGGATTCTAATCATTGCTAATGCCAGTATAAGGCTGATTCTATGGCAAAAACACCCTCATATCTAGGCTTAAAGTCTTTGATTCGTTGGTTTTACAATGCCTGGAACCTAACAGGCCCCAAAGAAATATATTACATTAAATTCTCATAAGATCAATAAAGCTGTTTGGCAACTTTTGTACATGTTAACAAGTTGTTGTGCTAGTTTTATAGATTAATATTGGCATAAATTATAAGAAACATATAATAATTAAAACTCAAATGATTCACTCTCGTTAAAAAAATATCAGTATCTACTATGTGCAAATTGAACACACAAAGATTTTAATGAGGTGCCTGGTAGGAATCACACCTTAGGGGACTTTTTCAAGCTATAAGCTTAGGTCTACTATGCTTACACTAGGTAACAGAGTTCCTGTCCTGGGGTCATGGGCCAGGTACGCCTGTGCAATGGAAGGCTGTGGTGCCAATATGAGTGGTTGGCTAAATCCTGCCATGCTAGAAAAAGCTTTTTCCTGAGGAAGGAAATGCCCTGTATTACAATAGGGAACTTCTTTTTCTGCCTGGGGTTAGGGCTAAGTGGGGACTGGAATCAACAGGAGAAGGGGTTCCACCTACAGTGGGTATGATTGGCATCTGCCATGTGTGAGCAGAGTGGGCACTGGGTGTAAGATACCGAGGATGGTCTATGACTTCTGAGGATAGTGTATGGTGTAGCAGATGTTTGTTCTGTCTTTCCCCAAGAAGTGCCTGGGGGAAAATCAGGGAGCACCTGCTCTATTTCTGAAGTAGCCAAGAGGGAGCAGCACCCCCAAAGGCACCCAGCACAATAGGTATACCTGGGGTGCCTTTGACAGCTAAGTCACCATCACATAGGGGCTGTGGCAACAAGGCCACCAAGAGAGTAGGTGAAATCAAAGGACTCCTTCCAGAGCACATGTGACAACGCTCAGCAATAAAACCAGGAAAGATTCTCAAAGAGGTAATTCCATGCAAGTAGGTTAGATATAAAAACACAAAGTATAACCTGGATTTTTAGTGGCAGAATGGTGAAAACTAGGAAATTTGGATCATTAATAAACCTGCAAGATTGTTTTCTCCATTCAACAAATAAGTCAGTGCACAGCTACTATGAGAAATCAGCCATGGTGTGGTACAAAGCACAAAGATGAACAAGAGGGGTCCTCTGGAACAGAAAAGGCAACAGCGTTTTTATCTGTGAATCTACCTGCTTGGAAGTAGGGCGAGACAGCTCATTTCCTAAAATCAGCAATACCAAGTGGCCACAAAACACAGTGGGAACATGAAGTCGGGGGACAGTAGCCAGGAAAGAACAAGCCTACTGTGTCAGTATGACAGGGTTAGAAAATTAACATTTGCAACCTGAGTTCTCATCAGGTCTTGGCACAAGGTGAGCACCAGGGTAAATGCGAACCGGATTCCTTGGTGAAGTTTTCCTTTCACAAAAGCCTCCATCACCCAACGCCCACAAGCACTCAAGCTTCAAAAGTCTCTGCTTCCAAAACAACCTACACCACAGTGACATACCAGAGGTTTTCACTGTTTGTATTTCTTGACATATATGCTCACATTTTCAACCTTAATATTCTTTGGAGTGTTTAATAGACCATGTCTAAATTGCAATGGGCCATTAAAATTTATTACTTTTTAAAAATGAAGACCAAGATGAACAGATTTAACAGTTTTATAAGAGTCTCTTTTCATTGAACCTGAATAGGGACAATTTTGATACCTTGGGAAGAAGATTTAATGGTAATTTTGTCAGGCAAATGAGACATTTTGTGCCAAGTGCCAACAGTCTCTGTATGTAACTGTTCCTACGGTTGCACCAAAGAGCCATCACACAAGGAAACAAAGTTAATTTACACCCTTCCATCCTTCCCAGTCCCTAGGGCCATCATACTTCAGGCAGGGAATTACTGCTGCTGCTAGATGGGGCCAGTGGGTTGCAGCACATGACAGATGTTTAGGATGGCAAGTCATTCAGCAGAGCAGAGGACCACTGTGAAGAGTGGCATGTTATAGGTTAAGCTGAAGTTCACAGTTACACAACGAAAATCTCTGTGATTTATGTGTTCTTTGAATGAATAATATTTATGCAAGCATTGAAAAAGTCACTTTCTTCCATTGATTATTTATGGTTTCTTTTAATTCGAGAAAGGCAATAACTGTTCTAATTCACAGTGGAGACAATTCTGTTCCCTTTCCAAAGGGATCGGAAAGCATTTTAATCACATAACCTATAGAAGCTGGAAAATTTGGACACCGAATTTGTTTTTCCAACCAAACCCCAGTAATCAGAGAATACAACATGGGAGCATGATTTGGCCACTTAATCAAATCACCAGCAGGACAGAGCATGTGGCGATTTTGTGAACATTCCTTTCCTGACCAATAGCTGGAAGATGCCAAAGAGCACATCTATGGCAGAGATCCATGAGCTTCCTCAGCCACTATGGTTCCTGAGGAGCATCTCTGGATGGCCTCAGGAAAGCTGTTGGGGCCAACTTGACTGGTTGGGTGATGACTACAGATTTGGGGACGTGAATATCCTTCAGTCACGGAATCCATTCAATCACAGGATCTCTGGAGGGGGCAGCCTAACTAACCTAGGACCCAGGCTTTTAAGGTTTTACTGCTGTGCTTATATAGTTCTGTATGATTTGCCTGGATCTTGATACAAATCTCATTCTAGTTTGTCTGAAGCACTAGAATTTTCTCTGGAGTGTGAGCCTACTGTGGATGTACCTGGGCCCCACAAGCACTAAGTCTCCTGAGTTTACTGAACTGAAAATATTTAGGAACTAAGGAAAGTGATGCTTCACAAGATGAGAGAAACAAGGCAGGACACTTGTGAGTGAACCCCGCTTGGTAAACCCTCCACTGCTTTCCCAGTAATGTTTTAGAAAACCCCCCAATAAGTTTTCCAGTGGAAAACAAGCCATACTGCACTACAAAGTGTCTTTTGAAACACTGTATTCATGCAGCAGTGAACCTATGTTAGAAATACGGACTCAAAATTGAGACCCCGTCTGACAGATTTTCCAAAACCAAATCAAACTTGATTAGAAGGGCCCCTGAGGAGAAAGCAAATGTCTAACTGGATGATCATTAGGAACTCTATTGTATGCAGATCAAACAGACACAAATCAAGTTTGTCAAACATGGAATCAAATAAAATAAATGTAATAAACACATATTTGGGACTGAGGTATTTTTATTTTCTCTCTTAAAATTTATGTTTGAAAAGCAAACACCAACAATGACAATAAACTGGCTATAGAAAGTTGCTCGGGTTCTCTAATAGTCAAACTGAACATACTAAGTAGGAAATCACAATCTTAGTGCTTTTGTTAGCATATGTGAAAATCTGGTAGAGTTTAAACATTCCCCAAGCATATATATCAAGTTGCCTATAATAAGATCTTTGGCTTATTATATAAGATCTTTTCTTCTAATGTAGAAAATTAAGACTAAAAGTCTGAACAAAAATGGAGGTAAAGTCTCTCAAATGGAAAAACACTGTATTCTACAATGAGTACACCGATTGCTAGGAGAAAGTTAGAAAAACCCAGCACATTCTGCAAAGTTTAAATCAAAATGCAGTTGGGGGAGGGGCAGAAAATGAAGTGGCAGTAAGTGTTCAGTCATTTGTCTCCAGGATCTAGGTCTTTGCAGGCTGCCTGAATGGTTCACTGGGTCTCCTGCTGTAGCACTGTTTGGCAAGGAAAAATGCCACTTTATAGCTTCAAAAGAAAAGAGAACCAAGCTATTCCAAGGGCTGTGTGTTTGTGTATGTGTGTGCAGGGGGCCCTTCATAGATGACTGCAAATTCTCATGATTAAGTCATGGCAGAATTGAGCCTGTTCATTCTGATGGTGAAGTAGTGGAGACATTAAGCAAGCCACAGAAAATGCATCACTGCTTCATTAAAATAAAAGGCCTTTTTTAAAGCTTAAAAAATGCATAAAAAAGTTTTCCTGCTACTGTCTTCCTTATTCTGTTCATAATTCACCTATAATTAATTACATGTATGGGGACAGGGATTAGGGAAGCAATTCGGCTTCTTCCTTGGAGATTTTTGAGTGTTTGTTGTCTCTTTTCTCCTTGGGTCTGAGTAGGAAGGGGCACTGGAAGTTGGTCTGGTCTTAAATAGTGTCTGAGGAATAGCTGGCTTCCCTAAATGCAATTACAGTTTCTCCTGAAATTCTCCTAATGGCAGAACAAGCATCATCACAAGGTTGACAACAATAATCTAAAAACATCTATTTTTGTTAACTTAAAATTTGACATCCTATGATGACTATCTTAGTTTTGTTTTGTGTGCATTAAAAAAGGTTATGAAAACCCTAAAATGATAATCTTTTCAAGTACCTGAAAATAGCTACCCTGTCCCCTCCAAATCCTATGTCTCATTTGTCATGAGAATGTTTTCAGATCATTCACAATCCTGTAATTCTCTCCTGAACAAGCCACAGTCAGAGTTCAAGGTTCTTATCATCATTATAAAACAGCTCTTATATACTAGGAACATACTATAACACAGAAAGTGTAAAATAAATTATTTGCTTTAATAATCTTCTCAATAATATATTTTTAAGGCAAGTGTTTTTGCTTATTGAGTGAACTCTTTGTCCATTTTCTGTTGCTATAACAAAACAGCAGAGACTGGGTAATTCAAAAGAATCTAAGTTTTTTGAGCTCACAGTTTTGGAGGTGATGACATCCATAAACGTGGCACCAGCATCTGGTGAGGGCCATCTAACTCCACTGTAACATGGCAGAGGGCATCATATGGCAAGGCAGAACAAACATACCAGCTGGGGTCACTTTCTTCTTCTACAACCAATAATGCCATCATGGGCCACCTCCAACCCCATGATCTCATCTAATCCCAGTTTTTTTCCAAAGGTGTCAACTCCAAATGCCATCAATATATGAATGTGGGGAACTTCTGGGGGACACATTTAAGCCATGGCAGGAATTAAAGTTTGAAAAATTTAGAAAGTTTCTCAAAATTGCATGAGTTCAAAGAGGCAAGGCTGTTAGCTCACCCTTGTCTGAAGGCTTTGGAGCATTTCTCACATGTCTACAAACACAGTCCTAGAGAGGGCAATGATCCAGCTGAAGGAACCAACAGCTCACCACCTTGTACAAAATAAATATTATATTTCCACGGAAGCGGCCTTTGATAACAGAAGCAGTCTTCACAGCTACACCACACTGTTGAGTTCACATTGAGTTTGCTAATCAACTTAAGCCCAAAGAAGACTTTTACCCAAACTCTTACTAAAACTGATGGCCATTTCCACCAAACAAAAGATCAAGGGATTTGTACTTGATCCCTTCTAGTAGATGAAGTTTTACCTCCAATCCAGCTTTGCCTTACAAGAAAACTGGATTCTGACACTTGGGGGCTTTCACTAGCCTCTTTAAGCTCTTCATCACTTAAAAAAAAAAAATCAAAAACAAAAACTCTGTTCTGTATTTCTGTACCTTCTTCCAAGTCTTGAGAAAAACTCCACTCAGAGAAGAGCAAAGGCCAAAGGACAATCCCCGGGACAATGCTTTTCATTCTCTGTTTACCTATGATGTCCTGTGTGTATCTCGCCATCGAAGCTTTACTTTCCATAATTTACGTCAAACAAGAGGTGTTTTCAGTATGCCTTTTCAACTAGCATCTCACTGCCACCTTGGGAACTACACACTGATGATCCACAATTCACTTTTCTTATTCAATTAATCCACAACAAATAAATGCACTGAACTTTACCATATTCGTGTCCCTCCATCTTTGTCACAATGATGTTAGTAGTAAACATATTTTTTTTCTACCACCAATGTCTGTTGGTGGTAGAAAATATTCTGCTTGGTTTGATGATGTGAGGGAAAAATAAATAAATAAATTAATAAATTAATTAATTAATTTTAAAAAATAAAAAAAGAAGTGGATCACATTAGATTGGGTAGAGAGAAGAGATGGGAGGGGAGGGAAGGGGAAGGGGGGATAGGAAGGACAGCAGAACAAAATAGACATTATTATTGCTGTGGGTATATATGTGACTGCATGACCAATGTAATTATGCAACCTATACACTCAGAAAAATGAGAAATTATATCCCATCTGATTCAAATGTATGATATGTCAAGATCATTGTACTGTCATGTATAACTAATTAAAACAAATAAAAAAATAAGAATAGAGAAATAAAGAGATTTTCAGACAACAACAAAAAAAAAGAAAATATTCTGCTTGCAAACTTTTACATCCCAGAAAAAGTTACTCTTACAAATTTGTCAAATGCATAAAATATTTTATGATAAAGAGTAAGAATTGACCCAACATTGCTATGCTACTCAAAATGCTCACACAGTGAGCATTAAAAGTAAAAATGAATTCTATCCAAATTAATTACAAAAGAAAAATCCTGTGCCCAAAATTACAGTGATTAGCGATAATGAATTGGAAGGCATATATAAAGTAAATTTGACGACCTTTCTCAAGGTTACCAAGTCCTTTAACCTTCACAGAAAAACCCAACTACAAGTACATTATTGGTATCTCCCCATTTTTACAATTATATCTGAATCAAAAATTGAACCCTTTGGTCTAAGAAATTAACCAAAAGCAGAGGCAACAAAATATAAGCAATGGATCTGTGCATGACGAACCTTATTGCATCCTTGGAACCTCCTGAGGTAGCCCACTAATGTTTGTAAAGCTAAAGGATGATTGATTTTTTTTTACAAACCAGTATATGACTGAATAATTTTGATGTAAGAATTATTTTTCTTAAATTTTCTTCTACGTTCCTACAGTTTTTCTTAATTTTTTTCTGTGTTCCTCCAATCTGTAATCATTTAGTAACCCACTCTCACCCCCACCCTAAATTATACTACTGGTATAAAATGAATTTTATCTTGCAAGAAAAGCACTGGCTCCGTGGTTATATATATATATATATATATATATATATATATATATATATATATATATATATGGAAAAAATATATATATAATGATAAGGGGGTTGTAATATGGAGGAAGTAGAGATAATGACTGGGGAACATGAGGAATTAGTTTGATACTGGCCATCAGAGGAGGAAAGAGAAATAGAAACCTGTGACCATACACATGGGCAGTGCCTGTGGGGACTGAGATGGGTGGACTGTGAAAGCTTCAGGGGGAGGGACTGGCTTGGAGGAACACAGAATGCCCCCTTCCTGGATGAAAAGGGCAGAGGCTGGGGGCAGGAAGAATAAGCTCTTTAAATGAAGATACTGAACCTGAAATTGAATCACCTTGCATAAGAGCAAGCCACTGGTTGGTGCATGCAGGGACCTACTCTAATAGCTTGAGTTCATGCCCTGAGTATCACACTATGATACTCAGAGAAGTAAACACTCATCCATCTCCATAGCTACTGACAGGCTGCGTTGTTCTCATCTGCTACCTTGGTCTTACAAAATATCTCTAACCAAGTCATTTAACTGCCCCTTCTCCAAAAGGAATTTTACTTTTCTTTACAGAAAAGAATGAAGAGGAGTATACTCTCTTATACCAAGATCAATGTTCCCCACCAAATGCATATTAAAAATTACTATTCCCTGAGCAAAAAAAGGACATAAATATTTTAAATTCTCCCTCTATTGCTATGTACAGAATTTTAAGTTTCTGCTAATAAGTGACTTGGCCATAAATTATGCAAATAAAAAGGTAAACTTCACTTAAATAACAGGATATAATTTAAAATTTTAATTTTTTAAGCTTCTAATTGTTTTGGTTCCCATCCTGGAAAGTGTTGGGAGAATCCATCTTTTTAATTTTTTTAAAAAAATATGTATAAGATCATGTTTTACTTTTAATTTTAAGATTTTGGGACACCATACATATTTTGAATAATTTGGTTCCCTGTTAAGAGTCAGAAATAATTTTGTATTTATAGATCAGTTGTGATTTTCCAGAGTTCTAGAAAAATAAAGAGGTGGCTTGTGTGTTTTATACCAATATTCCCCAGCTTTCGCCATCTAGGACACCAGAGTTTTAAAATACGTACTTACCTCCACATCACAGGAATATTCTGACCCATCTAGAAGTATCACTTTGCACTGCATGCTTTTAGGTTTTTTGACAATCTTTAATGGAGACCGAGAGAGTTTACTGCTATATGATTTCTGAGAAAGTTTATCTTCTTCAAATTGCTGATACTCAAGCTGTTTTGCAGCTGCGGCAGCAAACTCCTGTTCCTTGTCAGTGACCTGTGAAGAGCAAACAATGAAGAGTTTTCATTGCAAGGCAGGAAATAAATATTGCATCGCTTGGGCAATGGCACAACTCTTTTGGGAAAGAGGCTGTTTTCCCCTGTTCTAGAGGAGAAGGATCTGAAATAAAGTATCAGGAGTGGATAAACATACACACACAGGTATTTATAACGCTCAGTTTCACCTAAACAACTTTTGCCATTTAAATGCACCGATGAGTCCTTATATCAATTTGACTCCAGGATTTAATTTAGAAGCACTGAGTTAGAAATGCCATCAAGATTTCACTAAGCAAAAAAGGAGAAATTCACTCCTGACATTTCAAAAAAGGCATCAAATCAGATGGATCTCTAATCATCTAGATTTCATCTTATCTACTCCATTTTTCAAAATTCACTTGATACTTGTATATTCCTTGACCTTTTTCTATCTGTTCCATCCATAGACTTACAAGGAATCTTACAAACGACAAGGCTTAAGAGAGCTTCAAGTATTAATCTTTTCAGTAATTTTATAACTGTTAAAATATTTGATTTAGCTCTAAATCAATTCGATGAAGTCAGCAGTACTGAAATTCATCACAAAGTAATCCCTTAAGTCTGCTTCTCTTCATTATAATGAGTCTGTATGAGAACAGATCAAAACTGTCCAAAAGCTTTAATCTGCTTCTGAATGACAATAGGCTAGTCCAGGCCAGACTCTGCAGTGGACACCCCAGGAGGCACAGAAATTCTCCCTGAGTCGATTCCCTTGACATCTCTGTGCATGGCTCTCTTACAACTCTCTTTGGTTAAGTGACCACCAGTGGTGGTAGGACACATTCAATCTATAGCCAGACTATCATCTCCACCAGCCTAAAAATATGCACCAGCAGTCCTCACAAAGATACACACTGATATTCTGTTCAGGCTCCTCGAAATAAGTGTGAAATTTTCTCTCACAGGAGTATACTATTAGTTTGGTGCTAAAAGTACATGGGCTCTTGAGTAAAGACAGTATTGACAGTTTATCATTTCAGCTGTTTTTTTTTCCCCCCATTGGCTTCTACAATTTTATAACTACAATGTCATTCTAGGTATATTTATTTTGGATTTTAGGTATGGATTTCTGCATTTTCTACCTTGTTTTCGATCTAGAAGACTGCTAATACAGTCCTTTCTTCTAACACCATGCCTAGGAACTCTAAGTCTTGTGAAGTCATTAAGAATAGAAAGAGAACAGTCTGTTGAGCTTATAAAAATAAGCCAAGAAAAACAAATTGAGTAACCATTACCACAAGTTAGAATAGTTGAGAAGGCTGAGACAGGAGGATCATGAGTTCAAAGCCAGCCTCAGCAAAAGCAAGGCTCTAAGCAACTCAGTGAGACCCTGTCTCTCTAAATAAAATACGAAATAGGGCTGGGGATGTGGCTCAGTGGTCAAGTGCCCCTGAGTTCAATCCCTGGTACCTAAAAAAAAAAACAAAAAAACAAAAACCTGTTGAGAAGGCAAGCTCCAGCTCAAATAGGTTAGTAAACTAAAGAAAACTTTCTCTGGCCATCTGCTACAACTTTTTTGACCATTATCCTTTTCCTATCATTGCATTAAAATTTTTAAAAAGTATAAGAAATCCATAAAACTGTCATTAATATTGGCTTTGAGGTAGTTTAAGGAGAAGTTTAATAACCCTGGAATTGTTTATCAACAACCACACTTCATTTTGTGAGATGCTCTATAATTTATACAAGGCTTTTTGCACGCTTAACTTACATTTCATCTCATCATAGGCAAGGTCAATTGAAGCTATGTTTTTATTTAATTTTATCTGGAATCAACTTTTTCTATGTATTGGGAATGACAAAATTTCATTTTTCCTCTACAAAAATAAAAATGTCTGTGTCTGAGAATAAAGTTTCTGGGGTACTGAATTGTCAACTCCAGAGCATCTTAAACCACCACTCAAAGGGCAGGCCTCATTTCTGGGAACACTTGAAAGACGAATCTACATCTGAGGCTCTTATAACACATTTTACAAATAACTTTAACAGCTCTAGAAGAGCAGACCAAGTACCTCAAATGAAATGTCAATCGCCGACACACAATGCATTGGAATTTTAAAATATCAGTATCAACCACTTTAATAAATCCTGTATTTTATTCAATCCTCAATAGCAGCTCTGAAATGGAGCTATTATCACTCTCATTTGTAGAGGAGGAAAGACAGAACCAGGGAACCTTCTCAAGGTTAGAAAAATTAGAAAACTGGAATTAAAATTCTGCCAAACCCATGTTTAATCATCACTATACACCAAAATATGCCTTTCTCCAATTACCTGCAACATAACTGGCTTCCTCTATTATGAAGCAAAGAACTTCATGGAAGAGCCTTAGACAAGACCATTTCTGAGAGTTTCATTTTGTAGACGAACATTATAAAGCCTGAGGGCCTGAAGAGTCCTTTGAGGCTAGTAATAATCAGGAGATAAGACTAAGGTCTTGCCCTGTGCAGCCAGGTATCGCCCTCTCTGGTGATTTTATATCACTTCTCTTGCTTAGCTTCAAGCATCTGACTATAGAATGTAGAAGTACAGTCTCATACCACATAACAATATTTTGGCCAACAATGGACTGACTGTACATGATGGTGGTCCTGTTAAGATTACAATAAAACTGAAAAATTCCTATTGCCTGGTGACATCACAGCCATTGTAATGTCATAGTGAAATGCACTGCTCACATGTCTGTGGTGTGCTGATGCAAACAACCTTCCTGTGCTGGTAGTCATATAAAAGTATAGCATATGCATAATACTCAACAATGATATCAAATGACTATGTTATGGGTTTATGTCTTCCCCATACTGTATGTTTTAAGGTTACTTTAGACTGTACTCCTTCTACTTCTAAAAAACAAGTCTGTTCCCAGCTTGGTGATACATACCTACAATCCAAGAAATATGGGAGACTGAGATAAGAGAATTGCAAGTTCAAGGCTAGCTGTGGCAATTTAGAAAGACCCTGTTTCAAAATAAAATAAAAAGGGGTGGGATGTAGCTCAGTAGAACAGCACCCCTGAGTTCTATCCCCAGCATTGCAAATAAAACAGAACAAAAATCAAGTTTGTTATAAAAACAGAATGCTGTGTTAGGATAGTAGCGGTCTCGCTGAGCTCATGTTTGCCATGCTTTTTTATTATCATTTTCTCTTGTGCTTCATTTCATCTCATATCGTTCTGTTCATGATGGCACAAGGTGCCATAGGCCACACACACAGGTGTGTGTGTGTGTGTGTGTGTGTATACACACACACGTACATGTATATATAACCATATGTATGGCTATATTTACACATACAGTACATATATATACATATACATACATAAAACCCTGCACTTACACAACCTGAATGGTACAGCCTGCTACCACCTAGGTTATGTAAGTGCACTCTATGATGTTGACATGATGATGAAATGACCTAATGACGCATTTCTCAGGATGTGTCCTGCCCATGAGGAACACCTGACTGTGTATTAAGTCATGTTTAGGCACAGAGACTCATCCTTTTCTAGAATTATCTCCCATTTTCATGTTTCATTTTAGAACTAAGAGGAAAAAATTTTTAAAAAGCCAAATAACCTAATAATTTTAAATTTCTGAAGATTAAAGGAAACCAAACAAATATTAAAAAAAAAACACCAGAAAACATACAGAAAACCATAATGCCAACAACAGCAGTTCCTTAGATTTTATATGCAGGGCTGGGATGGCATCCCCATCACTCAGCACAAAACCTCCTGGACCAAATAGAACAACTACTCATAAACTGAAAGTACATGTTATTATTAATTCTATTTAAAAGAAGAACTTGCAAAGGTAGGACAAGAAAAAAATAATCTGGTTGTAAACATAGAGCTTAAAATTATAATAGTAATGCTGTCATTTCCAGAGATTTTCACTGATAACACTGATTTCCCTCATCATTTTCTAAAATTTCTAGCTCAACACAAATACTTTCAAACTATAAGAAGCCAATCATTTGGTAAGGACTCCAGATTTTGTACTACATGCAAATTAGTACTCTAAAACGTATTGATTCCAATTCCGAAGTTTTAAGGCAAAAGAAAGGCAGATTCATTGGAAGCCTGGATATAAACCATAATTTGTCTTTGGTAATGCTGGGGGGATAGAAGTCGGGGCTTCCAGGGCCTCTTGCATTCTAAGCATGTGCTTTACCACTGAGTCATAGCCCCAGCCTCTCGAATAAAATCTTGTTTTAAAAAAATACATTATTCATGACAACTCGAACATGTGTAGGCACAGAGTTGATGATATACAGGGGAGGAAAAGAGACCTATGTGAACAGCCACTAAAAATAGGGGGGAAAAAAACAAAACAGTTCTAACCCTTAGACTTGAAATTAAAAAACACCACCAGCATAATTAAAGCTGCCAGTTTTCTGTCCACCCTTCTTATAAATCCAGATATGAACAATTGAACAATAATTTCTCCAAGTCCAGATTTCAGTGTGAGTTTAAGTGTTTTAATTTAAGGAAGGAGTCACCACGCAGGCTTGGGGGATGGCATTGACTGACAGCCTTAAAATAGCATACATTTTCATCTGCCTGGAACCACGGGGCCAAAGCAGATGACCCCTCATAGCTGCCTCTGGTGCTAAGAAACCAAGGTGAAAGTAGAGCCTGGAGAAGCTCAGCAAACAGCCCTTAATTGCTTTCCTGGCCTTTGCCTGCGGGGGCGCGGCTCACCTCCCTCCGCACCGGGGTGCTGTGCGCCGCCGCAGCCTCAAACTGCTCCAGCGCCGGAGGCTCCTCACCGCTGCCGCTCCCGCTCCCGCTCGGGGGCTCCGGAGGCCCGGGCTGAGCCCCCGCTTGCCCCTGTGCACCCGCTGCCTCCTGGGGCTCGGTCTCCTGGTCTGCCTTGGATTCAGAGTCTGATCCGGATTCGGTCGTCATGGTGGATTGTTCTGCAAAGAGACAAAAAAAGGGAAGGTCCTGTGACTGGGTGCAAGCAAAGCAGGGTGCTAACCTTGAAAGGCAGAGATACCCATACACAGGGAAGGAAGAGAGATTGCTTAACCAGGAGCAATTCTTTCTATTCCGCAGGCCCAAGAGAAGACTTCTCAGAGGTACCACAAAGAACTCCCAATAGCTAAATTGTGGAATCAACCCAGATGCCCTTCAGTAGATGCATGGATAGGGAAACTTTGGTATAATATGCACAATGGAATATTACTCAGCATTAAAAGAGAATAAAATCATGGCACTTGCAGGTAAATGGACAGAGTAAGAGGATATAATGCTAAGTGAAGTAAGCCAATCCCAAAAAACTAAATGCTGAATGCATTCTTTGATATGAGGATGCCCGCTCATAATGCTGATGGGGGTCAGGGGAGAATGGAGGAACTTTAGATAGGGCAAAGGAGAGGGAGGGGATGGGAGGCGGCAGGGGGGTAGGAAAGACTGGAATGAGTTAGACCTCATTACCCTAAGGACATGTATAAAGACCCAAATGGTGTGAATATACTTTGTGTACAACCAGTGACTTGAAAAATTGTGCTCTATATGTGTAATCTGAATTGCATTGCATCCTGCCAACATATATAACAAATTAGGGTAAATAAATAATTTAATAAAAGAGAAAAAGATGAGCACCCAAGAGCAGCTCAAAAGGAACAGAGAACCAGGAGTGGAAGTTGATTTGTAATGATTACAGGTTTTCTTCCAGTAGCCTAATAAGGCTTCTGCCACAGATGATCACAAACAGACATTTCAAAAATGGTTAATAATTGAATAACAATTTCAGAAAAGTGAATTAGCTGACATGAGGGAAGGATGATCTTGCAATGGTAGACATTCCCTCTCATTCTCATGTTTCTTCCCTCTTTTCTCTACACAGGGGTCATCCCCACCACTGAATCTGTAGATTTTTCTAGGAACAAATGCCTTTCCCATGTGACTTCTCTTAATTCGGCTACCTTCTTTGGAAGTGGAAACTGCAACTACCATAGAGATTTCTTCAGGAGTGTGGCCTCAAACCAAGATCCTAATAATATGTAATATGACCTTCTGACATATAACCACCATCTTCTAATAGTTTGCTGTTCAAGTTTATTATTTTGTGCTCGTTTCCACAGCTGCCAAAAGAGACTCATTTACACCTGAGAAGTGATTTTCTATTGTTATTTGTTCTCCTAATAGACACACTACTGTGTTTTAAGGAAGATTTTTACTCTAAGCAAGAAAGCTGCTATGCCAAGTAGATACGACATTTTGTTTCTTAACCTACGAATGTGAGGTAAATATCTCAAAAATATGTATCTCAGGTTGTGTAATAATTTCCCTTCCTAGTTCTAATTTTATGATAAAAATATCCTGAGCAAAGGGCTAGTGTAATACCTTCAGTAAATGATATATTCACTGACATAATATAGAATTATTGAAAAATAAACTAGTAACTGTAGTAAAGCCCTATCTTCACAACACACATTGGAATATGTTTACAAATTTGAAGAACATTGCAAAAAAACCACTCAATGCTTCATCTGCACTTTTTTTTAAAATTATTATTCCTTTTCCCAATTCCCAGCTACACCTTCTGTTGAATAAAAGACATGTCAACTTGGCATGTGCTGAGCTGCCCAAAGCATATGTAAATACCAAGTCCACAGGCAGAGCAAGAAAATGATCCAAGCAAAACTAACATAGTCTCTTCTTTTTCTTCCTATATCACATTTTAGATTTTAGAGCAAATCTTGAAGGTAAACATTTGTATTTTCTCTGGTCCACTTATCCTGGAAAGTGGAATGAGCCCAAAGAGATAACAGCTGAGGGAGACAAGGTGTTCATATGGAAGAATTCAGAGCCTACAGCTGAATTCCCATCTTGGGAAGGGGGAGGATCAGAACTAATAGTCAACTGAACTCACCCAACATTTACCGAGTACCAAATAGAAGCCAAGTGTTGCCTGTGGTTTAGAAGCAGGAGATTAAAATGTTATAACCCATCCCCCCTCTACCCCAAGGACTTCATCGCCTGAGGCAGAAATGGAGTGTCCTTTAGTAACTTCCTTTAGTAAGTGAGCATTTTGTTTTAGCTAGAATCCCTCCGCCTGCCTTGAGATGGTGATGAGCAGTGATCATGTGATTAAGTCTGGACAATGAAACAACAGGAAAAAAAAAAAAACTTATTCAATATTCAGATCGTCTTCATAGAGACAAAGTCACTTGCTCCGGGGGACTCCGATTGTCATTGACTAGAAAATGATGACAAATGTCATAGTCTCCCTTAGACACAGCCATGGATGTGCCATGTTGAGGAGAATGTCAGAGTCACACCACTTGTTCTGAGTTGTCACATGAAGCAGAAGTCTGCTTTTGCCTTGTGTGAACCTTAGTGTACTGGCCCATACCCCTATGTGTGATGCATTCTATGGACGACGGCATTAATGCCCCTGTGGTTCTCACTCTCCCTGATCTCACACCCCCCTCAGCTGCTACTGAGTTCCTCTTCTTCTCACTCCTGACTCAACCTAAAAGGAAAAAAAAAAAAGTTGCTGACCCTACTTGTCTTCCTCACTTCCTCTCTTCTGGCTCCTACCCCACCCACTTCATTGAGGTGCTCTTGTGGTCAAGGCAGCGGACCATGCGCTCTTCCCTGTTCTACCATCTGACCTCCGGGCAGCTCTGACCCAGGCAATGAACTCTCCTTGTCAACCCACTTCCCTGTCTTGGGGATTCAGACAGCACCATTCTCCCCGCAGTCTCCTTCTGTCTGGCCTCTGTGTGGCCAAATTCCAGAGTATTCCATCCTGGGCCCTCTGTTCTCTCATCACACCTTATCACACCTTCTTCCCAGCGTGCCACACACTTTCCCAGGGTTTTAGATCCTTCCTCTATGTCAGAGGTTTCCACACTCACACCTCTAGTTCACATCTCTGTTCTGAGCTTCCGACTTAGCATCCCTTCGCCCACTTACCACTCCCGCCGAGGCCATGGAGGTGTCTCCTGATTTCCCCCTATACCCATCCCCTCCCTCCCTCATCTTCCTCACCTCAACAAGGGGAAAGGCTGCTTCTTCAAGCCCATCACCCCTGATATTTTCCTTCCCCTCAACCTTCTTATCTCATACACAAGGGAAAGTTCTCCTGGTTCCATTTCCAAAATAAATCTTTAGTTGTCCCCTGTCCCTCCATGAGCCCCTATCATTTCTCTCCTGGATTCCTTTCTGTCACCTCTGACTAGTTCTTGTCCTGCTCCCGCTCACCTCTGTGTCTAATCTCCATAAAACAGTCATCCAGTCCTATCCACACTCACTGCTGAAAATGCTTTTAACAGCTTCTCAAGGCACTTGAAGTAAAATCTAAACTCATAATTACCATGGCCTTCAGGGATATGTCCAGGCCCTGACACCCTAGAGGTGCCTGGCCCCTCAACCCACTATGACCCAGCCACAGTAGATGTCATTTAATTTCTACTCCACAAAGTCACCTCATTCTTCTGTTCTTAGGCAGCCCACTCCCCATTCCTCAAATGTTGGCTGAGAAAGGCCTTCCTCATTCACCAACATTCTAGCTGTGCCTGAGTTTTCTTCCTGCAATAGTTAAACTATAATCATTCTCTTCTCCTTTACCTCCAACCTAGCTATTCCCGGTGGGAACCATGTATTTATATCTACTATACCCAATAACAACCCAGTATCTGGAATGTGGTGTATCACAAGTTACTTGATAAAGAATGAGGCTGCAAAACCAACCTCATTTATTATCCAATCTATGTATTTTAAAGTGTAATGACTCTTACTGAAAGGATAGATATTTCTATGTCTGACATAGCTAAGAAAATAGAACTTGATCAAAAATTTCTGAAAAGGACTGGGATTGTGGCTCAGCAGTAGAGCATTTCCGAGCCCATGTGAGGCTCTGGGTTCCATCCTCAGCACCACATAAAAATAAATAAATAAAAAATATAAAGGTATTGTGTACAACTACTACTAAAAAATAAATATTAAACAAAAAATTTCTGAAAGATCCATAAGGAAAAAAATTTACAAATATAAATTTCATATATGTATATGTAGACATGTATATTTGTTACCTATACCTATGTATATGGATTTAATCTAAATTACACACAAATGGTAAATTTAGTATTAAAAGTAAATATGAGGGGCTGGGGTTGTGGCTCAATGGTAGAGTGCTTGCCTAGCACGTGTGAAGCCTTGGGTTCGATTCACAGCACTACATATAAATAAATAAAATGAAGGTCTATTGACAATTAAAAAAGTATTTAAAGAAAAGTAAATATGAGAATATTTACTTTCAGTGAACCAACCCAAATAACAGTTAATTTAGTCCAAAGTGAAAATATCAGAAGAGGAAAAGGGAAAATTGGAAAACAGTTTTCACTGCGTTGGAAAGGAAAAGGTACAATTTTAAATAGCAAGAATCATCCCAGAAAGCAAGGAATTAGTATAATGTGTGTGTGTGTGTGTGTGTGTGTGTGTGTGTGTGTGTGTATGTATGTGTTTCTACCTGCCAAGTTTGAAAAATCGTAACACAGTTAACATCAATGCAGTCCACTGACACTACTGGTTTTTTTTTTTTTTTTTTTTTTTTTTTTAATATAATGCTTCTGTCAAATGAAAGTCTTCCAAAAGAAACAAAAAGAAAAGGTTTAGAGCTGGGTGTGGTGGTACACGTCTGTAATCTTGGTGGCTTGGGAGGCTGAGGCAGGAGGATCGCATATTGGAGGCTAGCTTCAACATTAGCAAGGCCCTAAGCAACTTAGTGAGAACTTGTCTCAAAATAAAAAAATAAAAAGGGCTTTGTATGTGGCTCAGTGGTTAAGCATCCCTGTGTTCAATCCCTGGTACCAAAAAAGCAGCAGCAGTAGCAGCAGCAGCAGCAGCACACTCCTGTAATCCCAGTGACTTAAGAAACTGAGACAGAATGGCAACTCTGAGGCCAGGCGGGAAAACTTAGCAAAGTCTTTTATCAAAATAAAGTTTTAAAAGGCTGTGGATGTGGCTCAGTAGTTAAGTGTCCCTGGGTTCAATCTCTGGTACCAAAAACAAAAACAAACAAGCAAAAAAGGTTTGGGTAGGTGTTTCACAGAATCCCTATTTAAAAAAAAAATAAAAATCACAGTCACTAAATCGTGAGTAAAAAATGGAAAACATAAACAGCCAATAGAAAAAGCATTAAAATAAAGATGCTCAATTTTTCCTATGGCAATAAAGTTCTTGCATACAGATCACTTTCTTATTATTAAAGGATTTTGAATATAATCAAATTTTTCTTACTATATTTTATCAGTATCATATTTAGGATTCTCTGTTACTGTTACAAAGAATGGCTCAGTAAGTCATAGCCATAACATCGAATGTCAAAACTGTTAAAGAAAGAAAAAGCTAAAATCTTATTCCAAACTACAAATGTTTCTCTTCATTTCACTTTAAAAATCTATACATAATCTTTAGAGACATAATACATGGAAATAACCAGCAGCAAATAAGTTTCATGTATGATGCTGGGTGAATAAATTTCTGCTTCCTTTTCCATAAAATGAGCTCAGACTAGGAATTAGAATGCATAGGATTCCTCTCTGAGGAGTGAAGTGAGTGGGCTGGAGAGATGGGAAGGAGGAGGCAGAAACTGCAGATCCCCCCATCGGAGCCAACAAATCTGTCATCTCTTGCACTATCTTCCTGCAACTTCTTTACTACTTTTTACATACAGCTTTTAAAATGTAGTTTATATATACTTTTAATACCAACATGTTCCTTGCTAAATAGGTTTTTTAAAAAAGAAATCTATCTAAACACATTAGTCCCTGGACTCACTAAATATGAACAATGGAAGGAAAAATTAATACAGCAATATCCCAACTGTTGTCAGTGTTATCACTCCAGTCATGAAATCATTTTGTACCTTCTTTTATCTTTAATTCCAAGACTTGTCTCCAAGGCAGAAAGCCAGCTCTACACAAGCTGAATTAATATGCAAAATAGATGGGGTTCAACAACTGCCTATCAACTAGTTAAATAATAACCCACCATTTTTTTTTTAATATTTTTTAGTTGCGGATAGATTTTTATTTTTTTAATACATGGTGCTGAGAATCGAACCCAGTGCCTCACACAGATCAGGCACGTGCGCTGCCACTGAGCCACAGCCACAGCTCCCCCACCATTATTTTCTATATATGACTATTCCACAGCATACCTTACCTGTCATACACCCCAGAAACCACAGAACCTCCAATCTCAAACTCCTGTGCCCCTCTCAAACATTTCACTGGCATATTACTTTTTCTAGTACTATATGAATAATATAATGAATGAAAAGCATTGCTGCTTTTTTATTAATGTTAATAAAATAAAACTTTTCTATCAAGAGAGAGTTAAGTAATAAGCCTTAAAATGTAAGGCTTTTTAATTCTGAAATCTCACTAGAATCAATATCCAGAGTTCCACATCTGAAGGGGCCTAAGTTCATATGGTTCCAAAAAAACAAAAAAACCAAAAAACCAGTAATGATGGCCTAGATCAGCAAATTCCATTTCCAAACTTTTTCTAATATTCCTCTTCTCTATGTACATGACAACATAAGCAATTAATAAACTGATTTTTTAAATGGCAAACAATTAACATCCAATATTATAACTTTAATAGGTTTATAAGTACACTACTTCACTCGAGTACATAAATGCCAAACCATTATTTCAAACTAGATTTTTATGATATTTACATTGGTTTGTTTCTTCTTCTTTTTTTAATTTTTTTTGGGGGGGTTGGTTTTTTCAGTGCTGAGGACAGAACCCAAGGCCCCTTGCATGAGCTACATCACTGGCCTATGGTTAATGTTGTTGTTCTTCTTCTTACACTATTTCTTGCTTTTGGGATGACTCTTGCTACTTAAAATTGCACCTTTCCCTTTCCAAATCAGTAAAGACAATTTTCCAAAATTCCCTCCTCTTCTAATATACTCACTTTGCATTAAATTAACTGTTGATTACTTGGATCACTTTACTGAAAGTAAACATTCTCATTTGCAATCCCAAATAGAGAGTGATAGAAAATGCTTAACTTTGAATTAAAACTGTGCCCTTTTAATATTAAATTTACCTTACTCTTTGTGGGATTTTTTTCCTTTCTTTTTGGTACAGAGGATTGAACCCAGGGGCTCTTTACCACTGAGCTGCATCCCCAGCCATTAGAGACAGGGTCTCACCAAATTGCTCAGGGGCCTTGCTAAGTCTCCGAGGCTGGCTTCAAACTTGCTATTCTCCTGCCTCAACCTCCAGAGTCACTGGGATTACTGGCATGTGCCATGGTGCCTGGCTCTTTCGTGTTTTGTTTAGGCTGAAAAGCTTTAAATTTCTAAAAACTTCAAGTCCTAAAAGTTGAGGTAAGGACTTTCCTAAGCATGCTAGGCTGGTGGAAAGAAGAGTCTTTTATTTTTTAAAAGAAACATAAATTGCATTTCCATATGCCTTTCAGGGATATATTTATTAAGAGATTACCAAGAGAAATGTTAATGAGCTTCAAAGGATGTATCCTGCAAGTGTTAATGAAATCATATGTACAATTCCCAATCCAATCACCTACAAAAGGATGTGGTCATTGTCATGCATTTCAAGCTTTCTTTCTTTTCAGCTCTAATTTTTTACTCCAAAGGAAAAAAAAAATTGTCAGTAGGTCTTCATCTTTTCCACCACTAAAAGTAGCATCTTTAAAGTCTCCATCTCCTAACTAAATGACTGTTAAATTACATTTTGTATTCAAATTTACCTCTCATGCTGAAATGAAAATTCAGTGACATTTTATTAAAAGATACAAATGTAAGACTTAATGAAAGAAAATGCTTAATATAGATGTGTGAGACAGACTTCCTATGGAATAGCAAAGTATTTCATACATGAAAAACCCCTTTGTACTATTTACCCGCTTACAAGGATACTGAGCCAACAATGGACAAATTTTTTAAAAATCAGCTTTTTCCCTTATATATTTCAATTACAAATTTATAGGTGAGGAAAAGCAAATAGGCTGATAGAACTTAGCAGAAATACTTGTGACCACCAAATGCTATTTACCAGCCTGCTAAAGCCCTCAGTTGTTAACACATGAGAAGACGGTAATATCCCTTAGCCCTTCCACTGGAGTGTCTTTATTTGCATTTTTAAAAAAATTTCATATACCCAAAACTAACCACTCACAAGAAACCAAAATGATCTGCTGTGGGTCTCACCCTCCAGCCTTCCCAGATGGCCCTACGTCTCTGCTTTTCTTTAGAGCCAGTCTTCTGGAGAGAATCTTCTTATGCTATCTCCACATTCTCTCTCTTACTTATTCATTCGTCAGTATATTCCCTATTATCTTAGTCAATCTCACCAAGGATATCAGTGGCATCCCCTCGAGCCAATGAATCCCAAGTGACATCTCTTCTGTCTTTCAATTCTCCACGAGTGGGGGACACTTGCAATCTTCCTTCTATCTTTCCTGACTACTTTTCCTCGTTTTCATTTGCCCCTTCATATCCCAGTTTTTAAACTTGACAGCTTTTTGGGAATCAGTGTCACTCTTCAAATTCTCTGTCTTGGAGAGATCATTTACTTCTTTTTAGATACAAGGACAATTCCAAAATATAAGTCTCTCAATTTGTCCCTTGTGAACTTCAGACCCAAATTCACCCTCCTCCTCGCTTGTCTCAAAGGCAGCTACACCTAAAGGGACAGACCACTTGTTAAGTGTAGTGGTTCCCCACTACCGCCAGCTTCCTCCCCACCCCACTTCAGCCTTCTGCATTTCAACAAGTGGGCCTCCATCTGTCCAGCTGCATCATGCTGGGTACAGACCACCTCTCAGATTCCCAACTCCAATCTGCCTCATGCATATCAAGGTCACCTCTTGTGTTTAAAGAAAGAATAAGAGGAAGACGAAAGGAAGATCTAGGCAGAGGTTGTCAACAAGCAAAATCAGAACAGCATGAAAGATCACTGGCTCTTACTTAGGTGAGAAGATACGGTCTTCTGTGGCTGGAACAGAGGGATGTGGGAGTGGACGACGAGGGGCCACAAGAGCCAGACAAGCAGAGAGAGAGCCCAGCAAGCTGTCTGGTCTCACCAGGGGGAGCTGGCCTCCTTACACAGAGGTCAGTTGGGCAGCTATGAGGACAGCTGACATGGGAAGGACAGCTGGATTTCCCCATTGTTTCAGCTCAAAATTAGGCCAAACAGGCCTTGATGAGGCAACAGAGGGTCATTTTCTCCTCATAGTACAAAGCAGTCAGCTTTAGGATTAGACATTAAAAATACCTTCCAAAAAGTTGACAATAAAGAGTTGACCAATAGTAGGGAAAATTCTGAACAATTTTTTTTGTTTGTTTGTTTTGTTTTTTCCCAAATATGCTTTTTAGCCACATACACACAAAAGTAAGTTAAAATCCTCTAAGCCAGGGCTAGGTTTGTAGCTCAGTGGTAGAGCACTTGCCTAGCATGTGTGAGGCACTGGGTTTGATTCTCCGCACCACATGCAAATAAATTAAATAAAGGTCTGTCAACAACTTAAAAAAAATTTTTTTTTAAATCCTCTAAGCCAATATGTCAACTCTGGTAGAGGTCACTGATTTTTTTAAGATTATGTCGAAAGCAACAATTTGGAATTTTTATGAAGGAAATATAAGAATCAAAAATTACTTCCATAATGACCCTTGTAAGCCTGCAAAAGATTTCCCAAGGTCTATCAATATGGAGATGAAGATTTCAAAACAGCACTGGGCATTACTATTCAGTGTTATAAATTTAAAACACCTAATCAAGATTTTTTTTTTTTTTTTAAGGCCACAGTCCTCTATTTCAAGCCGTTTGCATTCTGACAAGTTACCCTGAGAAGCAAAAACATCCCAGTCCTCAGGAAGTAAGGACTCAGCCCAGAGAAGGGGACTGCAAGCAAGTCTGTGGGGCAAGATGGGTTTCCATAAGAAATGATCACTAACCTTCAGTCCCAAGTTAAGAGACCAGTTTTAAACTGCAGATGTAAATAAAGTCACAGACTATTTCAGATAGACAAAAGGGAAATCAGAGGTACATAAATGTGCAAGGACACACCCTGGTAGGGAGTCACATGATGGGGCAAGAGGGTATGGACCAGCCAGGGGGCCCAAATCTGCCACACGCTCTGTGACCTCAATAGAATTTGGTTTCCCTTTCTGTTCCAAAATTCCAAAATTCTAGGGTTCCTGGGAACCAAAAAACAAAACTGTTGTATTACCAGCACGAAATCTAAGGGAAAAAAATCTGCCCTGTAAGATTAGTGAAGACAGATGCCAGCTGTGTTCACTACTGTCCCTCCTGGTCCACTGGCACACTTCTTCTAGGGCAGGCAATCATCAGCACTCTAGTAAGAGACAGGGGCATTTACCACTGCACAGGTCAGGCAGAAGGCCTCATTAACTATTTGAATCTATTACATTTCTTCCCTCTTTTTTTTCTTTTTTTAAGTAAGGTACTGGGGATTGAACCACTGAGCCACATTCCCAGACCTACATTGTATTTTATTTAGAGACAGGGTCTCAGTTGCTTAGCACGTCACTTTTGCTGACTGACGATGACTTTGAACTCGTGATCCTCCTGCCACAGCCTCCCAAGCCCCTGGGATTACAGGTGTGACACCACCTCGCCCGGCTAATATTTCATTTTGTTCACTGAAACAATACATTATTCAGATACCAGATAATATGAAAAAGTTAGAAAAAACACTCTTACCTAATAGATTGGAAAAATCTATTTATAGTAAGCTGGTGGCTTTTATTTTAAAAATGTTTAGGTCTATGAGTAAGCAGAAAAATTAACAAATGCAGTTTAAAATATATGAAGGCCTAGATATGGTGACAAATGTAAGCATAAGCATCCACCTTATCAATATACATAGTTTCATATTTCCAAACCCACCTGGTGCCAAATACCAGAGCATAAAACTTCCTATACTTCAGGAAAAAACACCAAGAATCTTTCTTTGGCTGTTCTTATAAGTTCCCCTAATAAGTTTTAATAAAGTAGGCAGCTGGCTCCCTTTTGGAGGAAGAGGGACTTGAACTAGTGTCAGGTTTTAATAGAGTTCAGGGACCCTTTAGGTGGGGCTAGGGGCTGGCAGAACTACTTGCAAATTAAGACTATGGTGTGAGTGGCAGATGAACCCATTCAAATTCCAGGGTCTTTGCATTATGTGCGCTGTCAAGAACAAGGTTATCAAACCTGGATTCCTGGATACCAAAAGTTCAGGAAGGGGCAACTAAGGTCCCCAGAGTGTGTCTTGCAATTTCAAAGCAAAGTGCACATCTAGCAATGACACTGGCTGCACACACCAATCTGGCTTCTTTGCTTTTGGTTGGGAATTTATTAGTTAAGGTTACAAACTATGGCTGCAACACTGCTTCGTTCATTATTACATCCCTTCAACAAACACTTGCAGAACAGATGTTCCGAGGCCTGGTGATACATCTTAAAAAGATGAGCAAGGTCTCTGCTTTGATGAGGACTGTATTTGGAAGTGCAAAATAAATTTTAAAAGTCAGCTCGAGATGGATGTTGTTAAACAGTCCAGGTATAGTAGAGGAGTGCTGCTTTGGGCTGGGTGGTTAGGAATGACCACTCTCAGAAGAGGGCATATAAGCCCTATTCAGATATCCGGCAGAACGGCCATGTAGAGATACGGAGGTAGGGATAAGCCTCTAAGGAAGACTTGGGCTCAGACCTTAAGGATGAACTGAGCTTGGGGTGATCAACGAACAAAACCAAGGCCCGAGTCCCTGGAATGGGGGAAGCATGGGGAAGAACAGAAGCAGACAAAGAAGATGGAAGCCGGGGTAAGACCCCACGGTCTTTGAAAGCCAGTGGATGAAGCTGGATTTTACTGTCAATGCAATGGAGCATTTTAAAGTGGGGAATGGTTTTATGGCTGCTTTGAAAGGTTACTCTGGTTTCTGAATGAAGGTGCAAAGGTGGGCACAAGTAGATCAAGCAATGGCAACAGAATTTCCAGGTGACAGAAAATCCCAGGTAGCAAGAGAGAAAATGAAGGGAAGCGGTATCCATCTAGTGCTGATCCAAAGCTTTTTTTTTTTTTTTTTAATATTTATTTTTTAGGTGTGGATGGACACAACACAATGCCTTCATTTTTATGTGGTGCTGAGATTGGAACCCGGGTCCCACCCATGTTAGGGGAGCACTCTACCACTGAGCCACAATCCCAGACCCTCGATCCGAAGCTTTGACTGCAGCTTTGGTAAGAGAGAGAAAATGAACTGAGCTAATGGGCAAAATCAATCTCTTAAATGTGTTAGGTCTCTTGTTTACATCAGGGTCCCTGGAGGGGAAAAGACTGCAAATAATACACTCTCCAACAGGCCCTTAGACAGGGAGCCCACCAACAAACAAATGTCAACAGTTTGGCCATTATTCTTCGATAATGGTTCCTCCATCACGGGAAATCATTAGCCCACCATACCTCACCAGCAATACTTCTTAAAATCATCAAGACCAGGTGAAAAGCAATGCCTGCCTTCATTTATAAATGATGTGTTCCTGTGGTTTCAGTGGCACTTTCAGTCTTCCAAAGAAAGCAAACCTAAAACAGGTTCAGGTGAAGAGCTATGGCCTTTGGAGTATTAAATGTGCTTCTACGCGTCATCTGAGAATCTAACCAAAGGACAAATGGCACCTGTACCTATATGCTTGTTTGGTACGTAATTCAGCAGAAAATCAGAGTCTCCATAAAATTTTAACCTGTCTCTGATTTTGTCATTATTGGGAACCTACTCAAGTTTTGACATGGTATATACAAGAATCAGGTTGATGCTATTAAAGGTTTTAGGCTCATAAGCGGTCCACATGTGAATTCTGTCTTGTACTGGGTTTGACTTAGAAAGAACCACCCTCACCCAGCAAAAGGCAGGGTTTCTCTACAATTCATTTACGTCTTTTTCACTTTGATAAGCATTTTAAACGTATTACTCAATATACAGTAGAAATACTTAAATAGTTGACCTCAGGATTGGAAACTGTCAAAAATATTTTTTTTCAAGAGTTAACACAAATACTTGAATTCAGTTTCGTGGTAGCTGTATTTATAGCAAATCATTAGCATTCCTTATCATTGAAATAGAACTCAGAATTGACTAGGACTCATTTCTCTTTGCTGGAGGCAACCCCTTAAGAGTATTCTTCAGCTTTTAAGCAGAAAAATTAAATCAAAATGGAAATTTCAGAACACCAATAACAGACCTAACAGCAAAATATTCAGTCTTTATGTTAAGCTGGAAAGAGTGAGTAAATAAGTGTAGCAACTGCTCTCTCCATTTTCTGTTAACTGTAAGTCATTTTCGGTAAGAAAGGAACTGTCATTATGTGTTCAATGCATAGTGCATAATTTAAATACTGTGGAATTGCTTAAGAACTCTAAACAAATCTTATCAAACATTGCCTTACAGTTCCCTATGTGGAAAACTGAATGTATAAAATCATTGGATTTTCATGAATTTGGCAGCTGAAATAATTTCTTATAAGTCGTTTGGGATGATATGACTTTTTCATTAACGGGGCGGGGGTCAGTGATGGAGAACATAAAAGAAGCTGTTCACAGGGAAGCACAGGGCTGGGTGCTAGGCACCTCCCTCAGACAAGGTCAGCTCAAACCCAACCTATGGAGGATATGGGACCCTCAGGACAGCAAGGTTAGAATCCAACTCAGGTAGGTCACAAGATAATGAGCGCAGAGCCAAAAATGAAATCTGACTTTCTACTGCCCTCACATAGCTCTTTCTCCTACCCAAGATGCGCACAAAGGCACACCATACAACCTCCTCTTGTCCAAGTCACTGAATGATGTGACCATTTATCCTTCCATGTTGCCAATGTGCTACCTCCTTATTATTTTACTTAATGTATGTCAGGTATTAGTAAATTCAAACATTTATAAAATTGTGTTCTTAAAAACTATTTTCTCTACTATTTATCTTTAATAAGTACATAAAGCATCACAAAATAACTAATTCCTTTGTAAAAAGAAGTTTCAATCTAATGTGAAACTTCAGAAATCTGACACAGATTGCCATTTTATTCATGGAAAACAAACAATAAATGATCATTGTTGCTTCTAGGGAAAATATGAATGGTTCTGATGGTTCCCAGATCCCCAGCAATTCATGCCTTCCCACTGTGGTGGCTCTAATGGGCAAGCCCGAGCCTCAATCAGTGACAAACTCTGAGATTGTTCATGGAGGGCTTCAAGGTGATGAGAGTCAGGGTCATAACTTCCACTTTATCAATGTCCAGCTTCACTGCTGAAAATCTCCATGCCTTCCTTCTACTAAAATTCCAAGGAGGAGGAAAAAGGAAACAGTGTATTTCCCCTGTGTTCTTGGCCAATTCTATTTAGGGAAAAACTTATTAGCAAAAAGATAACTTTGGCACCTAAATTCAGGAGCATATTTTTCTATTACTCAACATCTGACTGTGCATCTGTGAGGAATGTGGTGTGAACTGCAGAGAATGAATAAATTAAAACAGACTCTATGCAGTCGTCAACCACTACCGAATAGGAGCTCTCTGACTCTTGAAATGGGTTTCTCTCACAGACTCACTGTAAAAAAACAGGGCAAGGGTTCTGAGAAAAAAAATTCCCAGCTTTTGCATCTTACGGGGAGAGACAGTATATACCCTCTACTATCTGGGAATATCTGGTGTAGAATCCATGGTTCAGGTCTTTTGTGATGGGTGCCCATACCATGGGGTTGAGCAAAGACAGAACAACAAAACTGGCTGTCTCAAAATGACCTAAGCACAAACATCCTGTGCTTCCAATCCCCTGTCTGTCCAGAAGAATTTGGCATATGTGGACCCTGAAAAATAGAAAATGAATGAACAGCTTGTTTTCTGCATCTCACGAATACAGCAGTACAGTAGGTCTCACTTAGGAGCCCTGTAGATTCAGACAAACTACAGAACAAGGAGCTGGCACAGACATTTTCTGTAACTGCTTGCGTGTCTCAATGTTTTTATCTCTGTGGTTAGCGCAAGCTTCATGCAAGCCCCCCCTCCCCACAACTACTTACCATAAGGACATGTGGTGTGAACAGAAAGAAAACAAAGGGGAAAAGAAGACCTTATGGGGACCTAGGAAGGCAAGCTGCCTGTAAATATTTGTATCTTGCCTTTTAAAGCAGTTCTAGGCAGTGAGCCTTGGAGACTCACACAGCATGAATAACCTTTGATCAAATCAATAAAGAAATATGAAAAAGACAACTTCTATTGCTATGAAAATACAAAATCAAATGTATGAGAGAATTCCAGATATTCTATTTTTGTTTCTATTTAATTCTTATAAAGTCATAAGACGGGGCTAGGGAGATATATATAGATCAGTGGCACAGCACTTGCCTAGCATGCACAAGGCCCTGGGTTCCAGCCCCAACACTGCAAAAATAGATAGATAGATAGATAGATAGATAGATAGATAGATAGATAGATAGATAGATAGATAATCAAATCAAGATGTAAATATCAGCAACAACCTGGTGGTCATTAAATATTTAAATGAATGAATGAATGAATGAAAGAATATAGCAGCTTCCTGTAACCTAAATGTGCCCTAAGTAACATGTCTACAAATGATGTCTTGGAAATCAGATCCCTCTGGCTGTTCTGCGGCAGACTGCATTGAATAGAAATACACACAAGTCAGTATCTCTCGAATACTTCCTATATAGAATATGCTCAATTTGACCAGTTACCTTTCCAATCCTGACACTTTCTAGGTAATGTACCGAATTCCAGAGCCAAATTAATAGAATTTGGTCTTCTCCAAAGTTCTATATTATGGTGTCTCTGACACCCAGCAATTAACAATACCATTTATTACGGTTCTTAAACAGAACAAAAATGGGGAACTCTTCTGAAACTTAAGACCCTCCTGTACTATATAAGGGTTGATCAGAGAGTTGAATTTTCATCCTTTAATATAAACGAGAGGCCAAATAATTAATTGTTCTGTTTTTACTGTAATGCATCAGCTTTTATCTTGATGCTAGAAATGGATGGAGACAATGAAGAATGGTGTTAAACGATCTCACTGGCATACAAAAATGACTTGCTTGAAAATATTTTCTCATCAAAGTCTCTGAAGGCGCTGATAAGAGGATTCCTTGCTCCAGGGTTATTTATTCCAGGCCTAAAGAGCTGCTAAAGGGCTCCCCATGTATGCTTCAAATACACTGTTAAGAAAGCCTGAAGAGTTGAGCTGGGCGCCATCTTCCTTCCTGCCCTAGAGGTGACTTAGAAGACTAAACAAATGGCCCTATGGCAGGAGCTTTATGCTGGGATTCTGATTATGGGAGCTGAGTGTGTCCCACACAATGTACTAAAAAATGATTGAGCAGCCACAAGTATGATGTTCCATTTATATTCTTTTTCTCCAATGGGCAACTAAGCCAATAAATAGCTCTTTCAATTTTTAAATCCACATATTTCCAGTTCAGTGGGATTAACTCAAAACCCTAGAGCCAAAAATAAATTTGAAGAAAAACTAAAATCCTGAAATGCAATTCATCTTAAGAATTTTCTTTTTAAATAGGTTCTTTATGGTGTTTTTTTTTTTTTAAGGTTTAATCACAGCGAACCTGCTTCACTTCATGTGTTGATAATTTTTTTAATTACTGTGGTTTTCACAATGGAATTAGTTTAAATCCTTCAACTTGTCTATTTAAAAATGAATGTAAAGTAAATCTGTCGAGGTAAACGCTTTCTATGCAGCAAATAAGAAGTTACACTAATTCCTTACTTTGAACTCCTGTGTTCATAGGGGTCCTCAAACATGCAGAGAAAGGGGCACTTGCTCCCTTGAGCCAGATTTTGACAGACAGGTGAGAAATGTAAGAAGTTGCAAAGGAAGGGTGATAATTCAAAGCAAAACTGGGACTGACCTGAGGACCACACTGGTCCCAATGTGTTTACCCAGGAAAAACTGTCCTAGAAAGGGTCACAGGTTTGGGCAGAATAAGAGTTTCCTGGACTCCACTGTGCTTCTGTCCCGCAGTAGGAAGAGGAAGACAGATTAAGCCATTTGCTGGGAACAGGGAGGTCATTCATTCTAGGCTATCACCAGGGGCCAGACCATGGAAGAAGTCACCCTAACCTAATGCTACAGGCGTTGTGGATTCAGCCTGGGTGCAAGGGCTTTGTACAGTTGAAATTTGTCCTCCAAGAGTTTGTGTGTGGGAAGCTTGATCCTTACCATAGTGGTATTGGAAAGTGGTGGGACCTGTAAACGGTGGCTTAGTGAGAAGTGCTTAGGTCACTGAGGGCATTGCTCTCAGAAGAGATTCCTAATCCTAGTTCTCAAGAGAGTAAGTTGATGCGTAAGTGAAACTACCCCTGAATTGTTCTCTGGCTTCTTGTTTCTTGATGTGATCTTTTCCTCTCAAACTAGTTTCCACCATGAGGTGACATCATTCCCCTGTGGTGTACTGCTGCCAGCACAAGGCCTTCAAACCTACAGAATTATGACCTAAATGAACTTCTTTTCTTGACAGAGTTGGCCTGTCTCAGGTATTTCAGTACAATAACAACAACAACAACAAATGGACTAATACACTAGGGTTTTCAATATCAAGATTCATCATGAAAAGATCTTTTTCAGTGACCAGGCAAAATGCTGAGAGTGATCATCTCTGGATGGCTGACTCTGTCTTTTTGAGAGTTTCTACAGAAGTATTATTTTTATAATTAGAAGAAAACAAATCAACAAAATATTTCCTCTTAGAGACAAATACCCATCAAATACTCTTTCATCCAGGAGATTATCTATGGTTTTTAACTCAGCTTTATAATAGTAATAATTGTAATTTGTTTTAACATTTCATCCTGCATTAACATAGCTTGGCACCTCTCTGCTGCAGATGGACCATGCCAGTGAAGGCCTGAAGTTTGTGCAGGGTGATGATATGCAGGACACTTGGAACAGAGGCTTACAGAACGCTCTTAAAAATTCAGATTCCTCAGGCCTAAGTGCAGGAATAATCAGCATGCAAATGCCTAGGTTCCATTTCCCAATTCAAACAGAATCTCTCACGGGAGGCTGTGTGGTTAGGTAATTTGAAAAAGCGACTACAGGATTCTAAAATGCAGCCTGGACTGAGAATGATCAGATTATATATCCACATTTTTAATGAGCACCTAGGAGACTCTTACACACAAAAAAAAGTTTGCAATGACTGGTGTATAGTGAAATTAATAGCCTCTCCACCACCCCAGAGCATTTGGATGCAGAAATGACAAGTAGATAACGAAAGATCACTGGCGCTAGACAGGGCCATCAGCGTGTGCATATCTTGAACACTGCCACAAAACGAGCTTGGCAATCTGAATGCTTTTTTGCATTTCATATATATACACGCCATTCTGCTTTTGCAGGTTTACTCAGAAGGTATTTGCAGATTACTCTAGAATTTGAGGATCTCAGCTTTAATAATAATGTAGTACTCACATTCTGATATTCTGATTTTGTAGTGGATATAATTTTCCAACTCAGTTACGCTCCATCTTCTCCCCCAAACAATACTAATCATGTTATCGCCTCTGAAGCAAAGTTGAAAACATCTTATTTACTCTTCTTTCCAAAGGAGCACCTCCCTTAAATTAGAATGGGGTTACAGCTGAGGACAAACTGAAGAGGAGGAGAAAGAGGAGTGCACAAGAAAGTGGGCAGAATGCAACTCTGCTCATTACAATTCCTGGGCTACTTTCAGTTTCTATCTCAGTGACCACTCCAACCTAGTCACCCATCTAGCACTTACCAGTGCTGAGTACCTAAACTTGCTGAGTACCTAATCCTGATTTGGCATCTTGGTCACCTAAAAGAGTAACAGACACTGAATTATTATTACTATTTTTTTTGTAAAACCCCAACCCTTCATTTAACTAATTCTGAATATCAGAAACTCTGTTGAATCCTTTCTAATAACGTCTTCACTATGTTTGTTTTCCCCCTGGCAGCCCGTTTTTAAATTGGGTTTTAAACACCATTTACCAAATCCAGTCCATGATGGAGTCTGGGTCACAACTAGGAGCACACTGTTTTTACAGCTTGAGAAACACTGGTCCGGAGAAAAACATGAAATAGTAGTAAAATAAGCACATAGATTACAACCTACTATAATGATTTTCTGCTGGTGTCCATCCTCAGCTGGATCTTTGCAGGTCTGGAATTGAGAGACTATTTCCTCCCACATACTAAAACGAGTTCCCTGTCCCTTATTTCTTCTCAATGCAACACAAAGGGCAGCCGCATCCACATTACTTGTTGATTCTCAAGTCTCATTTTGATCCTCACCACACCAACTTCAGCAATAAAGATCCTACTGAATGACCTGCATGGAGTTCTCCAAGTGCTCCAAGAGTTTGAATCTTCCAGTGCCCTTGAATATGCTGCCTTGTGTCTAGAAGCCTCCAACTCACCCATTTTCCAGAGAACTATTGAACACTTATGCTTCCAAATACAACTTTAACACCATCTCTACTGTATAATCTCTCTTGAGTTCCCTCCTCCCCAAGAATAGATTCATCTGGGCAACCACTAGACTCGTGCATATTCTGACCACTAAGTATTTCTTACTAAAGTTGTATTGATCTTAGCTTCAGAGAGTCTCTGTTACCAGCTGTGAGATTCTCCAGGGCAAGTGAAGGTTTTCTACACACTCTCTCCTAGAAGTTTACCTTAAACCTAAGGTGTTCAGTAATGAACTCCAGAACATTTTTCCCCCAACCACCTGCAACCTTCTCCAACAATCAACCCATCCTTCTAGGATCTTAAGCCAAAGAAAATAGGAATCAACAACAACTACAAAAACAACTTTCCCTCACATTCTGTGTGGTTCATCAGCAAATCCTGTCACTCTACCTTCAAATTATATCCAAAGTGTGACCATCTCCCCACCTATACCCACCACACCTTCACCTCCACTGATATCCACTACACCTTCACCTCTACCACCACTATGCCATGTTTTTTACCACTACCAATACCCAACGTATCTTCAACTCAACCACTACATCTTTACCTCTATCATACCCACTACACCTTCACCATTCCCAATACCCAACATACTTTCAAGTCTACCAACACCCCATTCCAACTTTACTTCCACCAATATTACCACAACTTCACCTCTACCACTACCTCCCCATCCAGCCCAACATCATTGCTTGATCAGTTACTCCAATAACCCCCAACTGGTGTCTCTTTTTGTTTCTGCACACTCTATAGTATATTTTCCATAAATCAACAAAGTCAATCCTTTTATGAATACAAATCACATCAATTCTTTGCTCAAAATCCTCCAATGACTCCATTTCACTAAAGTAAAATCCCGAGTCTAGAACACTACTGTGATGCTTCCTGTTCTACTTCCATTCCACTTACCACTGTGGCCGGCCTCAGGGACCTCCCCACCATTCCCCTGACATCAGAAGGACACTCTCACCCACAGCCTTTGCACTCGCCATTCTTACCTGGAATGTGCTTCTCCCCTGGCTCATTCCCCCACCTTGTTTGCATCTTTGTTCTAATTTACCTTCTCAGGAGGCCTTGACCATCTGCCCCTCTTACTCTCTATGCTCCATTTTATGTTCTGTTTTCTCCTTAAAATTTATCACTAACTAAATATATTAAATATTTCTGTTATTTCCTTTGATTTTTTTTTTATCTGTCTTATCCAACTGGAGGCTCTAAGCCTCAGGAGGTGTGGTGGGTATTGATGGAGGGTTTTTATCTATTGCATTCACTGTTGTATATGCTTTGTCTAAAACAGTATGTGGCACAGGGTAGGTACTCGGTGACTATTTATTGTATGCATAAACTCAGCTTTGGGTTTTCAAGTCCTTGAACACTTGAGTGTCAGGCACTTGAGGCATTCTCTACATTGTATCTGCTGAATCATGACACCAATCTGTTCAACTCTTAAAAAGCTATTTCAGTTCTAGGTAAAACAGTACTACCAATAACATGTGCATCAGTGTTCTTAGGATCATTTTTCTTAAGGATGGTTCACACCCAGAGAAAAGAACTTGGACACTGATGTTAGTCAGAGAGTCATAGCTGGAATCCTGGCTCTACTGTCTGTTAATTGTGCATGCTTGGGCAGTGTGACCTCACAAATCACGTTTTTCGTCTTTAACATGTACCTTAAAAGGTCATTGTAATTGTAATGAGCAGAAGTAATACACACACACACTTGTGTATATGTGTGTATATATAAATATGTGTGTGTATGTATGTATATGCATGTGTATGGTATGTGTATGTATGTATATGCATGTGTGTATGTACGTATATGTGTGTGTGTGTGTGTGTGTGTGTGTGTGTGTGTGTGTGTGTATAGTACTTGTCTGAACACCAAAGAGAACACACAGAAGCGCAAAGCAACCAAAGGAAATTTAAACTTGAATGCTACATCCAAGAAGCAAGATATGACCTGCCTCGCTGATGTTTGGTTAAACAATTTGGGATAAATCTTGCCTTTTTCAAGGAGGATTAATGATAGAAGTCAAAAGGCTCTTATGAGAGACATTAATAAAGCCATTAATCACTTTTGCCAGTTGGTGTCAGTTGCTGACCTCCTACAAACTGATGGCAACTGACAGACAATGTTCAAAGTTTAACTCTATCCCTTTCCAGCCATGCAGCTATTAAAACTCTCTAAAGATCAATTGAAACAAGTATCAACTGGAAAATGCAAAAACAAAAACAAACAAACAAAAACCTTAATTCTTACAATTGTTGAGAAGGAAGTAAAATCATGCACAATGGCACAGCATTTGACAGAGCAGAACACTCACAGGAGGCACTTAGTAAATGGGCCATCATCATTTTTAAGCCTATAGAGCAATTCCTCCTATTACCAACTCCTGGCTGGCATTTCTGGGGGTTTCTTTAGTTTGGTTGGTGTTTTGTTTTTGTTGGTGTGTCTTTTTTGTTCTGCTTCTTGCGGGGCTGGAGATGGAACCCAGGGCCCAGCACACACTAGGTGAGAGCTCTACCATGGTGCTGCATCCCCAGCCCTTGATGCAGTGAGAACAACGTTAACACTTCTTCAACCCCCAGCATGGGGTGGGGCAGGGATCATGTTAAAATTGATGGTGAGTTGGGCCAAGTTCTTTAAAACTTATGAAACATCACCTGCCCTTAGCTTTCCAGGCCTTAAGGATCACTAGTGCTCATATAATCATAATTATTAAACCAAATTTAGAGTCGAGTTGAACTCTCTCCATACCACTGTCAGAAAAAAAAAACAACAGCAGCTTCTACAACTTTTATGCATTTACCATTTCAAGCAACATGCTTCTGTGAACACTGCTGAAAATCAGGGCTTAGGAGAAAATTACCTCACACCAGGACTGTCTCAGAAGGAAGATAAGGGAAAAGAGTTCAGACAAAGGTTACATGGGACAAAGATGCCCTGGGTTAGCCAGGAAGAATGAAAATAGATTTTCTAAGGACTGGAAAACTATGAAAATCACAATTACCAGAGACTAGTTCTTATCTGATACTAGAAATATTTTGTCTTCTTCATTTAGCTTCTAAAAGACATGATAAAGCATATGCTTTCTCCCAGGTGATGGGAGAAAGTAGGAATAATATACTGAAGCATCATTTTTATATTGCTAGTGTCCAAAAACTCCACTGAAAATACACCTCCGACTGAAATATCCTTTGTTCTAGGCTTGTTCAGAGTGTTCCTCTTCTTTCTCCCTATTCTCTGAATGTATCCTCTCATTCCTGACCATCATGTACCTACTCCTTATATATAACAGAATCTAGTAGGAATCACACCTTTTTGGTGTCTCCATTAAGTCTGATAACTACTCCTAGACCAGATAGGCAGAGTATTAACGTGACAAGCCAGCATACTGGGCATAACCACAAAGATGATCCCCAGGGATTTCCCTCGATGCCATCTACCGGGAGGTGCTGAGCAGCTTCTCATGGGATGTTATAAGACTAGCAGCCTAGCAGAGGCTGGCTTCAGAGTCTAGTTAGGAAAATACCCTGGAAGGTAAAAAAAAAGGCAAGAATTCTGGGACTGGGTGGGGGGTGCATAGCTCAGTGTTAAAGGACGAGTTTAGCATGTGTGAGGCCATGGATGATTCTATCCCCAGCGTTACAAGAAACATAAAAATGCCAGTTTTCATAATCAGACCTTGGTAAAGCGTTAAGAACTTCCTCATGAAATCAAACAGGTTTTTGCATTTTTTTGGGGGGGGGGAGAGGATGTTTTAACAGAAATAAATTCCTTTTAAGATGTCCAAAATAAATAAAAAATAAATAAACTGAAGAACACTTAAAGAGGCCACTAGCCCAGTGGCAAAGGAGGGCTGAGGTCCTCAGCTGCCCCAAACTAGCAGCTCCACCACCTCCAAGGTGAATATTTCTTCCCTTGAGTTGAAGGATTATGTCTTAAATGGTCACTATCTCTGCTGGTGACACATGAAGGGGGATGAGTCAGCAGAGGTGTTGCAGCCGCCAACGGACAGCAAAGTTCTAAGGGAATGGAGTGGAATGTAGTAGGAACAAAGAAATGGTTAGAAATTTAAATGGAATTGAAGACATTAATCTTCCTATTTCATGGGTTGGTGCTTTAGAATCACACTAATCTAAAAGGAATCAACGGAGATCAGAAAGGTAAGGAAGTCTACTGACCCCCAACTGCATATTCTCAAAGCAGAGGTGCTGCCCCCACCAAGCAGAGTGACATCAGAGTGAAACTGGTCTACAAAGCACTTCGAGTAAATTTCTCCTAAAAGGGTTTAGGTTGTTTTTGTTATTTTCCTGCTTTGTTTGGGTAAAATAGTTACTTTAATCATGCTCAAGTTATAGCCATTCACTTATTTAATTATTCAATAATATGGACAGTCAGTCTTCCATAGTCACAGAGTTTGTATCTGCACAGTCGACCTACCATAAATCAAAAATATTTTGGGAAAAAATGAACTATTTTTGTCATATTCCCTAAACAACACAAGTCCAACAACCGTTTAGATTGTATTAGATATTACAGTAATCTGGAGATGGTTTAAAATATATGGGAGGATGTGCACAGGTTATACAGAAATACTATGCTACTTAGGCCTTGAGCATCTGTGGATTTCCATATCCTTCCAGGGTCCCAGAACTGGACCCAGAACCAGTCCCCTGTGGATGCTAAAGAATGATTATATATTATGAGCTTGGTCCTGAGGATATGAGACTTGTGTATCTCATTCTCAATATGGCCTACTTTTAATTTTTATCATTGAACATGTTATAGAGTGCAATCATTAAAATAGCTAAATTTGTGCAAACAAGTGACTTATAGCTAATCACCAGCCTAGAGCCAGGCCAGAAGGCACTTGTACCTCTAGAACGCATACACTCGTGCCCTATGATAGATGTTAATTTTAATATGTAAATCAAGAAAGCTGGTATTGCAATATTGGCTTTAACAGATAAGGGCTGACAAAGGAGTCGTTTTCATTGCAAGAAAGACATTAATGTCATATGAGTTCATACTTACTGCTTAATTTCATTATAAAACTAGCATTGAGGACCCAGGGAATATCTGCGTCTAGACAATCTCTGGTCTACCAAAAGGCATGATTTGACATAGTATGCTTAGCAATGGGAGTCTGCATGAGAAAAGGGCCCAGAGGACCCAACTTTCTTCTTCAAGGATCCAGGTGAAGCATCATCCCTTATACAAAACCAAGCCCAGTTCCCAGGCAGTTGGGGAGCCCCTCTCCAGTGCTCAGAAACAGTAACTACATTCTTAAGGGTGCAGCTGTAGCCAGGTGTTGTCAGGCACCGATGGTACATGCCTGTAATCCCAGCAGCTCTGGAGGCTAATGGAGGAGGATCACAAGTTTAAAGCCAGCCTCAGGAAAAGCAAGGCACTAAGCAACTCAATGAGATCCTGTCTTGAAATTAATTAAAAAAAAAAAAAAAAAGAGGGCTAGGGATGTGGGTCAGTCACAGTGCCCCTGAGTTCAGTCCCCAGTACTCCCTGGCAAAAAAGAAAAAAAAAAAAAGTGCAGCTATATTGTCCAGTCACTGCCTAGTGCCAGCCTGACTCTCTGGGCTCTTTCTCAGCAGGAAAGTTTTTAGCTTTCTCTTCCAGTGCTCAAAACTAGTTCATATTTTTCTCTATGAATGTATGGTGAGTAAATTAATCTAGTACTTTTTCAAAAGAATATTTCATTACTTAAATTTTTTTATCTGACAAAAATTATTAAATGTATAATATTTTTATCTTAAATGCTAGCTCATTTGCCTACTATTTAAAAGAATAAATGAGGAATTCACTGTAGACATCAATCTGCTTAAAAAAAAAAAAAAAAGAACATTTGAAGTCACTCTACTTGTGTGCTATTCTTTTTCTAAAGTGAGGGGAAATGATTTGGCTCCACAACCAATGGATATTCCAGAGGCCCTGGGATATGTGTTACATGGTAAAAGCAAAAGGAGGGAGAAATCTGTTTGACCAAAGACCTTATTCCCCATTAACCACAGGCAGACAATAGACTATCATCCCTGGGCCTCTTGCTTCTTCCTGTCTGGAGGGCACCTTTTGATAAGCCTGATCCCAGCATTAGGATTTCATCCCAAGGGAAGGAGGAAAAAACAGAGAGCATGCAGAATTCAAATGAATTCATTCAACTTCTCTCCAATATCTCCTTGGAAAGACTGAATCAAAGAAGCAAGCAGAGATGGCTGAACGTATTGAGTCTCACCCTTTCTTTTAATAGCTGTGGTATGTACACCCAACTTTTATTTGCAAAGAATCAAATGATGAGAACTTGGATTCACTGTTCTACGAAGGGAAGGAATTTGGCTTTGGGCCAGATTTTTCATAATGAGACTGACAAAATCAAGAGGATGCTGGTCAAATATTAGATCCAAATTTCACAATTCTGAACTGATGTCTTTTCTTTTTCCCCATTTATCATATAAAACATTAAGAGAAATTTTCAAAGAGATGACTCTTACTGCTTACTTTACAAGGACCATTAACATCCCAACTTTCCATATGTGCACTGAATACCCCTGGCCAGAAAATGTTTCATAGAATCACCTTACTAGACCTTAAGAATGCAGGAAAATCAATCTGTGCCCAGGTAGTTGCAAAAGATTTCCCAAATAAAATGATATTTGAGAACAGCTATGTTGAGAATAGCTAGTTCATAAGACAAGGAAATCAGGTGGAGTTAGAATTTTCTTTCTGGTAAAATTCAATACTGCAGGAAAACAGGTATAGATTTTTAAGAGAAATGAGAGGGCAGTTAGACCAACTCATACTGCTTGGTTGTTTATTGTGTGTTCTCTGAGCATAGAGTTCACAGGATCCTGATTATGCTAGAGAACCAATGATGAGCAAAGAGACATGGATGTACACTCCCACCCTCAACGACCTCATAACTTAGAGAAAAGCACACCCAAGCCAATTGCTCTAATCAGAGCTGGGAAATGCCACGAGACAGGGAAATCCTGGCTGGTTCAAATCACAGAGAAGGACCACTTACCCTCTAATGGGGAAAGGGGAGTTCCTTTCAAAACAAAAGTGAAATCTGATACCCAAAAAAGATGGTCCAGTGAAGAGAGTGACTTGGCTTAGATGGGGACAGAACAGACAGGAAGCTAAAGAGGTGATCAGGAATCCAATCACAAAGAGCCCTTCCATGTGAATTAAGAGCAACAGGGAGAGGGAGTGCAAGGTTTTAAACTGTGGAACAGTGAGGTTGGATTTGGATTGGGGTTTTAGACACATCACACTGGCTAGAGAGTAAATCGGTTAAAGAACAGATCTGGAGTCTAAAAGCAGAGAGGAAGACCAGTGAGGAACATGTTACAATGATCCAGGAGAAAGAAGATCAGAGCCTGAATAATTATAATACTGCAGAAATGAAGAAGGGTTTTGGGAGGAAGGGAGACTAGGGAATTTGGAGTCCCTCATTATCTCCAGTAGTTCCAGCTCCCAACATATGCCATTCCTAGACCATTACTACCAACTCCAAAGTTAAAAATGGCTGGCTATGCAAATGCAGGGGTAAGATAAAGCCTTAGTTCTCCACTTCCAAATAGTTCACCTGGCTAAGCTCCACCAATATAAATATGTTAGACCACTGCTAAGAGTCACTAGTAAAGAGATTTACAAAAATATAATACACACAATTTATCAGATGAGGGAAACAGAATCAGCCAGGCACTTGGGCACCCAGTGGATGGGGTGCTCCGACCCCTTGGTTGGAGAATGCAGCTGTCGTCAACTGGTTCTCCTTTCTCCGGGCACATAGTAGGACCACACTTCCTTGTCAGCTGGGGTCCCTCAGTTATTAACATGAGTCAAGACCCTCTTGTAAACTATAAAGCATATACAGCTCAAACTAAATGTCAGTCTTTGCTCTTTTAAGCCTCAGAGATGAAAGGGTTGATATGGCAGATAAACCTGGCCTTCCCTAAGTGAGCTGGAGATGTCAAATGTCTAGTAAAGAGGAGAAATGAAATACAGTTATGTCTGTGCTGAATCTGGAGCATCCAGAAACAGGAGAGAATACAATGGCAAGATTCAAGAAGAGGTAGCAGCCCAGAAAATGGAAGGATTTTCCTCATTTAAATATTTATGGAGCATCTTCTCTGTGACTCGGTCATCGATTGCTCACACTGCTCATTGGTCTCCATCTGTTTTAGAGAGTCAGAGGGTAAGAGCCCAGACTCTGAAGCCAGACTGCTTGGGTTTACTGGCTCCACAATTAATTAGCTGTGTAACTTTGGGTAAGTCATTTAACCTCTCTGAGTTTTGGGTAAGTGGGAATAACAATCATATCCACAAAAGGGATAATAATCATTTCCTTCTCATTTGCTTAGGAGGATTTATTGAGAGAATCATGTTATTTATACAGTGTCTGGCACATATTAAGTACTCAGATATTAGCCATTATTTATTATTTATATTTCACCTTGCTAAACTCAGTACATATAGAATATAGTATCTTATAGTTATTATGGCTCATGCATAATGAGCTGAAAATCAAGACAATTTTAATAGATGTCCTAGCAGAAATCTGATGAATAAAAATATGATAGAGCAAAGCTAGTTACATTTTAAAATGTAAAGTTTCATCAATTAAAAAAGTAATAATGACTTTGGTCATGTTCACACACAGGCAAAAAAACCTAATTATTAGGTTGCAAACGTGGAAGAAAATGAGCATTTCTCACAGTGTGTCCTGTGTATTAAATTACAACCCTTGACAGCAACAGAGATGACATCAACCCTTACGTGGTGATTATTTCAGTAAGAAATGCTCCTTCTTCCTTCCTGCCCCAACTTAATTGAAACAGAACACCAGCACAGCTGGTAACACTCGCTTACGTTACGAGGTTCGTCTTTTCTTTACAGGAAAAAAACAAAAACACAAAACATTAAGTGATACACATGTTTGTACGTGATTTTGCCAATCACAAATGGTATAAAATGTTCTTGCACTTCTTAGGAGTAATTTGAAACAATAACCAAAATAAGATGTCACATTACATTACATAAATGGCAAAAATGTAGGTCATATGGCAGGATTGCTCTGGAAATACACTTTCCTTCTCCATTTATGTACACAGCATTATAGTCCACCTGCAAACAATTATTTTATTTCCCAAGTGGTTTTCTCCTCTTTAAAGGACAACTTTATTTGCATTGGATACCATTAACATATGTACTATTTTATTTTACTTTTTTTAGAAAGCCCGATAGTAAAGGAAAGTCACAAATAAAACACCTCTTAAAATGAACCTCTTATGAAAAATGCTGAGTCTCATAAATGTATCCAATCACAGGAATGATTACTACTTTCTTCGTATTAATTTGGTGCTCAAGGTGTGTGTCTGTGTGTGTGTGTGTGTGTGTGTGTGTGTGTGTGTGGTTTTTTTTTATCAAAATATTTCTCACTCCATGTTTCTGAAGAGAAGGTGAGATTTCCTTGGTCCTAGAATCCATTAGTACAAGCAGGGTACAGCCGTACCCATAATATTCTGATATTCCCAATTACATGTATATAATGTTTATTTCCTATGCTCTCTTTAAGTCAACATGTAGGAAGCATTCAAATGTTTCAAACACACAATTCTGAACTATAAAAGAAATGCATGTGTTTGTTCTCTTTGTCCCAGAGCTTCGGAGCCCACACTATTTCAGTAATTGACCATCCATCTATTATTACTAAAGTAGAGTCATTTTCACAAGTGTCTAAAGCCAGCATATGCTGGACAGGACACTTTATTTTTATTCTACATGCACTTTGGTTCCCTGGTGTCCAAGGCAAACAGCTGTCATTTACATCAGGCCTTTTGCTAACACTTTCTGTAATTCCTTAGGGGCTTCCCAGCCTATAATTAGGCCTTCCAGCTGCCACCATGTACACTGTGGGGCGGTACTGAGTGTTTCTGCTTTACAGCATTCCCTATAAAACCCTCTTCAAGATGGTGTTGCTGGAATAACACTGTTTGGAATTCAGCTCAGACAGCAAAGAGGAATTCTCAACCAGTTGCTATGAACAAGTCTCTTTAACCAGACAGGTCTGCTTGGAAATCAACTCTGCATCAGCCACATGGGCAAGGAATTGAGACTAAGCATAGAAAAGAGGAAGTAGAAAGCAATACTCAGAACTTCCTAATTTTAAGTTGCAGAGAACATCAGTATTGAACCAGTGACAATAGGCTCTCTTGGATTTTTACGTAATTCGCCTTCCCAGGGAATATCCCCATGATTAACTGAAATGGCCCAGCAAGAAGGAACTAAGAGAGAACAGGCTCAAGTCTCACTCTATTTTGAAATCCTTAGGTCAACAATGCCAGAAAAGAGAGTTATGTGAGTCCAAGTTCTAAGTTCAAAACAAAAGAGGAAGAAGCAGGCTTTAACCTGGAGAAAATGAAAGTCTGATTTTTTTTTTTTTTAAATGGAAACATTTTCAACATACACAGTGCTGCCACCCACCACCTCTCTGGTTCCAGCCCTAGTATTCCCAAAAAACAAATGCTCAAGGGCTGATTTTTCTCAGCAGAGGACCCACTACAATTCCAGAGGGAAGCCTGTCCATCAGAACCATCCTCAACCCAAGATGTCGTGTTTTCTCTGACTACAAAACTGCCACAGTCCTGATGACCTGAAAGGCGAGCACCAATATAAAGCCAAATACCTTAACAGCCGATAAGTGATGGAGTTTTTATAGTAGTTGCTAGTCAGTTTTCCATCACTGTTATAAGATACCTGAGATAAGCTAATTACAAGGAGAAAAGATTTGTTTTGTCTCACAGTTTCAGAGATTTCAGTCCACAGTTGCTTAACCCCTTGCTTTGGGCCTATGGCAAGGGAGAACATCATGGCGGGAGTGCATGGTAGAGGAAACTGCCCAACTCATGGCAGCCAAGAGATGAAAGATAGGGGAAAGAAGTCCCTATATCTCCTTTAAGGGCATGTCCTCAATGACCAACGTCGTTCAATTACATCCCAACTCCTAAAGTTTCCAGCACCTCCCAACAGTGCCATCAGCTGGGGGACAAGCCTTCAAAACATGAGCTTTTAGGGGGCATTAAAGATTCAAACCATTAACAGGCAGTAAGATATTTTTACTAACAAATCTCTCAAGTGCCTCAGATGTCCTTGGTCTGAGTACCAAATCCAAGGACTGATATTCCCAAAGTCCTCACTGCTACCATGGCTGTGCTCCTCCTAGGTAGTTGACATTGACCCATGACTGGGAACTCTCTGAGCCCAAAAGAACAAGACAACAACTAAGACCCCTGGTGTATCTGTTTTGTGGGTTTTTGAAATTCCAAAGTGAGAAGATACTACTCTTAGTCAGCTTTCTGTTTCTATAACAAATAGCTGGAGACAGTCAACTTATGAAGACAAAAAGTATACTTTAGTTCATAGTTTTGGAGGTTCCAGTCTAGGATGGGGTAGATGATTGCTTTTAGACCCCTGTGGAGGATAGCACATCATGGTGGGGGAGTAAAATCACTCATCTCATGGCTAAGAAGTGAAAAAGAGAAAGAGAATGAGGCTGTGGTCTCACCGTCCTTTAGAAGATACTCGCACAGTGAACTGAAGACCTCCAACTAGGTCCCATGTCTTAAAGATTCCATTATCTTCCAACGAAGCCATGCCCAACATGCACCTTCAGCACACGGACCTCTGGAGTAAACTTAAGATCCAAACTATAACAATACTTAAAAGAAAATTAACAAGCTCAGCTATCTCACCAGCGGTGAAGGTGTTCACCGTTAACATCTGTTCCAGGAAGAGAGCACTTGGGAATATGTGTTCTCCTTGCTTTCTAGTTAGCAGTGTGAGGATTTTTCAAGCCCAAAATCACATGGTTAAAGAGAGAATAGTCTATCCATGCTGATTCCTGACAGTCCCAGCCGTCCCTCATGCAATTTTCTAAAAAACCTGAAGTTCATTTCTTCCAGTACCCAAAAGAGCTTTCAAATCATCTTTGATAGGAAGATGGAAAATATTCCTTACCCTCCTCCCGTGTCCCCTTAAACCAAAGATGGACAGCAGTGAATTTCCAGCATCTCTTTCTCCACAGCAGCAGCTAGACTGCTGTCCTGGATATCAGCTGCTATGAATCCAGGAATCCAAACACATTTTAGGATTGACTTAAGCAAGACAATTAAAGAGACAAAATTGATTTTTTTTAACTCAGCAGTTAAAATAAATGCATTTATCTGACTATAGATTTCTATTAGCTGAGATATCTAACAGGTGAGAGTTCAAAATCTGCTGATCAGAACAGTTAAAACGGGAGTATGGGAAATCGTCAAGAACTGAAAGTTCCATTTTCCACAAAAAAAATAGTTCATTAGACCCCACCCTCCTTTATCTCAGGGATATGCTCCAAGACTCTCAGTGGGTGCCTGAAACCTCAGATGAATCTCTATACACTGTTTTGTTTTTTCCTGTACACACACACACACACACACACACACACACACACACATTTAATGGCTATTCCGTTTAACTAAGCATTTATCATGCAATGTGGCCATATCTTTGGCAGTTTGAGGTGTGACAGCAATATAATCATAATTTTTTTTTTCCGTCTACATAATTTCATGGGTAGAAGATTTCTTCTTACCATACATCTTAACAATTCAGGATACAATATATTTTTTTTTCTTCCTGTAAGTTAAGAAATTCATTTATATGTGGGTCTTATCCCCAAGATATCTCATTATTTATATGCAGATATTCCAAAATGTCAAAAAACTCAAAGACCTAAAACACTTCAGGTCCCGGGAATTTTAAATAAAAGGATACTCAACCTGTACTTTTTGAATAAGCAAATGAACAAGTAACATATTTTAAATACCATTTCCTGACACTTTCTTTTATCAGAGGGCCAAAATGCCATCTTCGTATTTAACACAGGACTGGTGATCTCATGCATGATTTGAACATTCATGCAATGGGTCCTCTCCTGACGGGCAGTTGGGGTTCCCACTTGTGTCTCTGCTTAGAAACAGAACTGGAACACAGAGCCTTTCTCACGGGCATATATTTGCCAACAAAAACGAATATTAAAATGAGAAAATACAAATACTTTAAAGTTTAATAAGAATAAGAAAAAAAAAACTCACTAAAACGTGTCTGAACTACTTGTTTGGCAAATTAGCAGGCAATCTGTTTGCTCGGCAAAGACGTAGGCTCAGATTGTGTCAAGTGACATCCTGCAGTGAATTATTACAATAAAATTATAGGGTTGATAAGAGAGAAAAATTACAGGGAAAATAACTCATGCTGAGCTTTGAAGAGAGGAAAACAACGGCTGCAACAACAACAACAAATCCCCAACAGTTGCCTTTGGTGAAGGCACGTCCCTCATAAAAACTGCCCTTAGCCAGGTGTGGTGGGGCCCATAATTCCAGTGACTTGGGAGGCAAGAGAATCACAAGTTCAGGGCCACCCTGGACAATTAAGGGAGACTCTGCCTCAGAATACAAAAAAAGTACAAAGAGCTGGGGATGTAGCTCAGTGGTAAAGTGGGGGAGGGGGTCGTCACTGTGGCTGGGTAGTGCATTTGTCCCTGTTCATGGGTACTCTGGCAGAAGGTACACGGATGTGCTCAGGAGACTATGAAATGCTCAGATCTTACAGTAAATTAAGGGGAAACTCAGTAGGACCAAACTCCTCTCTCTTCGGTGCTAATGCTACCCTCCTGTCCTGCGTTCTCAGCTACTCCCCTGACATGTTCACATCACTTCCTATTTTTTTTTTTTTCTTTTCAAACATCCTTAAGGGAAATAGTCACTTAGTTATCACCTACCTCCAAGAATCACTGGACCTCAACAAATCAAATACCAACTATTTTTTTTTTCAGAGTAGAGGTTGGCTCCTGGTAAGCTTTTCCAACCTCCTTTTCCAAATAAAAATGCTGAAGCCATTAACTGTGCCCTTACCTCAGAGTCCCTAAGGAGCTCTGCCAGAGCAACATCTGCTACTGCTTCCTCACTGAATTGCTACAGAACCTCCGCCAGAGAGGATGGGGACGTGTCCTACTTTCAACCTCTAGGCAATCACTGGTCCATCTCACATGCAAGACAGTATACATTCTTTTCTTAAAAAGGACTGACCCCATAGTGCATGGTAGTGCATGCCTGTAATCCCAGACACTTGGGAGACTGAGGCAGGAAGATCAAAACTTTGAGGCCAGCCTCAACAACTGTGCAGGACCCTGTCTCAAAAATAAATACATAAAAAATGCTGGCGGGGGGGGGGGGGGCGGGCTGGGGTTGTGGCTCAGTGGTTGAGTGCTCGCCTAGCACATGCAAGGCCCTGGGTTTGATCCTCAGCACCACATAAAAATAAAGTAAGAAAATAAAGACATTGTGTCCAACTACAACTAAAAATTAAACTTTTTTTTTTTTTTAAGTGCTGGGGATGTGGCTCAGTGGTAGAGTGTACCTGGGTTCAATTCCCAGAATGGAGGGGGAAAAAAAACCTTCCCTGCATCTGCAGTAGATTCAGCTGAGTAATTACGGATAACTTCTCATCATCCCACAGACTGACAGTGTTTAATTTTCAAAGAAATCACAAGCATGAAGACTACCGTTTCCTGGAGAGTGGTGCACAAATGTTGGTTAATGCAATCACCTAAAATGTCTCCCTGAGAGCAGCAAATGATTCTCAGCCATGGACCTGTTTTGCCTTCTGAGGTGAGGCAAGCATCTTGTCCATGGTGCTTTGCTAATTTCCCACTCCACCGTTAGGCTTCGTGATACCCAAACCAATAACAATACACAGCATTCGTCAACAATTTCCATTTTCCAAGATGTCACAGAAGAGATGCCCTCAAAAGAAAGATGCTGCAAATCAAGGAGAAAATAATCAAGGCCAAATAAACTAGGTCACTAGATTTATTTCTGAGTGAATAAGTTGGACATGTTTCTGAGCCACAGAGTATTAATCTAGAAGAGCAATCAAGCTGCCTGCCTCATTCTGGAGAGGAAGAACCAGGGCCAGGGTGATTAAGTACCTCCCCTGTGAGTTACAATGTTCTGGTTAGAAAATGCCCCAGTACGATAAGAGATTTTCCATGTGAATATTATTTTGTTGAACTGGTATGTGAAACAGAGTTAAAGATAAAACAGGTAAAAACACTAACCCAGCATTTCACAAATTGGAACATTAATTCCAAGAAGGACAATGCTCTTATGACATCTATTATTTGGTTAAACACAATTAGAAAATGCTGCACCAATTAACTTTGGTCTTTCTCCTTCTGAGCAGTATCACCTCTGCTCTTCTCCCCCAACTTCTAGGGCAAAGGAATATAAAAGCAAGAGCTTCTATTCAGGAATTGCAAACAGACAATGAAAACACAATAGAAAAAGAAACACACACACACACACAAACACACACAAAAGTTGAATAATGAACTGTTGCCACAACTGCACCATTAAATCACCAAAACGGAGATCAGGTAAGGGAGATCTCAACTCCAACCTGGGAGGCCAGTAGCCTTGGGCAGGGATCTGGTCACCCTGAACTTCCACTTTATTACTTACTTGTAAATGGAAGCTTTGAATAAGACAAACTCCAAAATGAACCTTCAGCTTTAACATAAGACATTTCCAGGAATGCACAATATATCTCCTGAGTGAATATTTACCAAAACATAAACTCAGTAATGGATGCTTAAAAAAACAAACGCAGCAAGAGATGCACTACATGCTCACACACCACTCAAATACTGGGAAAAGAATATCATGAGTAATTATCAATATTAACTTAAGTCTTTGTCCTTGGTCAAAACAATGAATGATATGATTCCAGAATGCATCACGATTTTAACAATACAGATGCCCCATCTGTAAAGTGTATTTCCATTTTATCATTCCAACATAAGTATTTTCAATAACTGACCAGGAAATGATTTGCTTTTAAAGCTCTGGATTGAAGTGTTGGCTGATGTTGAATATACCTCATTAAGGTATTTATCTGAGTACACAAAACCTACATCCTATCTAGAATTTCATTGTAGGTTTTTTCTTGGGTGAGCGGTGCACATCTCCTGTGCCCACTTGGAAGATCACAGCTGAGGTCTAGACTAGGGTAACAGCCAGCTCATCCAGTTAATCCCAAATTCTATCTAGTTTGCACCACATACAAGGAATTTATCACAGCCATACATGTTTCTAATTTTCAGTCATTTCACACAGAAGTAAGAGTATAGTCTGGTAAGGAATATCAGGAAAGGAACTATTTAAAGTTTAAAGAAGAGCAGCATATAATGGCAAAATGGCTTTGGGATGAGACAGTCCCAAGTTGAAGTTCTAAATCTGCATTTACTCCTCCACATGTTGTAACATATCATGTAACTCCTTAAACTTTAGTTTCCTCTCTATAAACCAAGAAGTAAATACCTATCTGACATGCTGTGGGCTTACAAATAATGGAAGATCCCACTAGAATATAAGCTCTACCTAGCCAGGATTTTTTTTTTTTTTTTTTTTTTTTTTTTTTGGTTTTACCTTGCTGCTATGTAGAAAAGTTCACACCACATAATAGGTATTTAAGAAACATGTGATGCAGAAGGGAATGCTTGTAAAATGACTACCTCAATTGGTACTCCAAAGATCACTGAAATTAACATAGCCATAAAATATTGAAATACTGACCACTCTGACCACTAGTCTCAACCTTAGCCATAAAAAACCTTAATCATAATATATAATATTAACAAAAATGCCCCTGGCAAAGTTGGTTCCAAGTAAAAGGATTATCTTGGTAGAACAGAAATATTTACTCTGTTCAATGCCAAACAGATTTTTAGTTGCATTATAATAATATAATCAATGTATGTATGTAGATATAATTCATGCTCTAGATGAAAGAAGGTATTGGTCATTCAAGTTATGCACAATATACTATCTTTTGGAGCCTGTACATTTCAACCTTTCCTATTCTACTCAGATTCTGAAGCACACAGGTAAAACCAACAGTCCATGCTCTAAAATATCATGGGAGTTGAGAGCCTTCAGAGCACACACATATGTATTTCTAGATTTTGATCAATGTCTACATTTTTTGAGCCAAAAAAGAAATATAATTCTTCTTAAAAGCCATCGTAATTGGGGAGAGGGGAGATCTTACACAATAAAAAAAGCAAAGTAAAGCAACAGATTCAAAATAATACACAAGTTTTCAGTTTTACTATGATTACCATAAATCAAATTATAAACTATATTTTGATATTGAAAGAGAATAACAAAATATGAAAATATCAGAACCATCATAGCTTTAGTAAACAGGGATATACAAAATGAGTAATTCCCGTGATAATCTTCCATAAGGACAAACATCTGCTGTACTCATCCTATAAGGGCCACAAATGCTCTGAAACAGTGGTTTCCTTACTTGCAGATTTCACAGACGGGAAAGTGGCATTATTGAACATCAGTGATGTGAGACATGGGTACTGAGGCAAAAATGATCCATACTGGTTTCTGAATAGATGCTTTGTAAGTGTGAATTTCTTCAAGGTTTTTTTGTCTCACCAAGTCTTCCTTTGATTCTTAGTCACTAGTCACCTTCTTGTAAATCTGTTTTTTCTTCCTCAAACAAAATGGGGCTTTTGCAAATGAAACTATAAACCAACACCACAAATCAGAAATAGGCTAATACTAATAATCTGACATAAACAAATAACTTACAATCTTTTTTGCAAAATACAACGCAATTTTTCTTTATTCAAATTCATCCAACTTTTAAAAATTTTAGTAACTGTTTTTATAAGTTTGTTAATTCATGTTTTTGAGAAAAGTCATACAATATCATGTCCTTCCTACTATTTTTGGTTTAAAATTTTTTCTTTTAAAAAAAGTACATGTTTGGGTGCATACATATATAACTTTATAATAAAAATGAATATGTTTAAATGCATATTCTATATAAATGATCTATGTGAATATCTGTATGTGTATGTTTATCCCTATAAATATGAATTCATTTAACTTTCAACTCTCACAATTTATGAAATAGGTACTATTATTATTACCAACTGAAGAAATTGATGCACAGAAATGTTATTAAACTTTGCTTGGGTCATAAAGTTAGCAATTGGCTGGGCTCTTAATTACTACCCTATACTGTTAACATCTGCTTTCCTAACATAAGAGAAAAACAATTTTTTGGCTATCTCTATTGATTATCTGCAGGAAACAAGGTAGCTCTGCAACCTCAGGAATTCCACTTTGCTAAAATACAATCTCACATCCTCTGAGCAGGTTAATGTGGGATCAGAAAACCAAAGCAATGAGAAATTATCCAAGAGAAAGACCACAGTTCCGGGAAAATGTTCACATGGCCCAGCGAGGCTCCATGGCCTGGCATTTTGAAACTAATTCCATAAGCATTAGTAATACTAACTCAGAACACACTGTGGTCAATCTTACCTCAATTTCCATTTTGTACATATCCTATTCTACATTTTGGACATGCACATAAACTTCCCATAAACAAAACAAGGCTAATTTTGCTATCCACACTTTAGAGAAGACGACACTAAAATTAAGGGGCACTGAAGAACTTGCCTACAGCTGACACTGTTAGTAAAAAGTGGCTGAATTGGGATTCAATGTGATTAGAAACAGAAATCTGATCCAAAACTTCCATATTGATTTAACACATTATCATATACATATAATTATAACATATATGTATGATTATTATGTATATTATATGCAACAATACAAAACACAAAATAACACTTTACATATCTTCTCAGAATTTAGAAACCTGAGAATAATTTTCGGGGGTTCAGGCCTCCTGAATCCTGAGTTATTAGAGAATATCTAAGTTGATATCTTTTCTACAACCAAAAAACTTCCCTTTTCTGCATTAACATTACTGCAGGTACTGTAAGACCGCACCTCCATCTAAGAAGGTGTCTTTTATAGAAGGAATCATGGATGCATATTTAACATTTATGAGGATAATGCTGATGCTGGCATTTCTGTTGAAACATTTTCAGCCTCACCCTCTTTTCAGTATCAGATAAAAGGCCCCTAGGAAACAAGACAGCTCTATCAAGCAATTCCATTTTACAGAAGGCCATAAAAACAATTACCTATGGCATTGGAGACTCTTTAAAAAAGAGCTTCAAAACATCATACTTGTTGGTCCAGGTCTGAGACAGAATCCTGGCAGGCCTTGCTGAAGAACAAGTTGAGTGACAGTCATCATCAGACATCTAAAAATCAGGGAGACCAAATATAAACAGGGCCAGAGATGGGGCACTTGTGTTTTTAAGTCAGACTATTCATGGAGATCATCACAGAATCAGTTTACAAGGAATGATTAAGAAGAATCCATGCCTCCCACACCTTCAGTTTATACAGAATATCTAAGTGGACATATTTACCACTCAATTGACTTCTCTTTATCAACCAGACATAATCAAATCATCCTGCCAATCCTAGAACTTCACTCAAGAACAATATTGGCATCAAGCAGAAATGCAATTAAATACAAACTTAACAATAAATAGAGAACATTCAATGTCACCAACATGCACCAAGAAACTGGATCTAGAAGAGAAATTTCAGATTTCTGCTCTCCCAAAATCTACATGTGCAACTTAGATTTACAGAAAATTTTAATTGCCTAGAAAGAAATAAAAATAAGACAATAACAAGAACTTCCTTGAGGATACGAAATTCTTCAAAACTAAGTTACAAATCGCTTTACAGACAGGAAAATGTAATTGTCAATCTTTATACTTGAGAATAATCTATAGGAGTCCAGACAAAAAATTACCATTCTTTTTTCTTTGATTAGAATGCACACCTAATCAAACTCTCCCTTATCTACTTGGTGCTTAACTGAAGAACTCAGAATTAACACCAACTGCACTTTGATTTTCCCAGTGCTGAATACAGAGAGTGAAAATTAGAAGTGTACAAATTAGTTTCCATATGATAAGACAATGGAATATTCATTGTTTTTTTTTTCCATTCACTTGTTTGTTTTAATTTTAAAGTAGAACAACAAAGAAGTTTTCACAATTATCTCTCTATTCATTGGTTAAGAAGAAAAAAGTCTGTTTACCTTCGACTGTGCTAAAATTGGAAGAGATCAAAAGGGGGAAGCCAGATGGTGTATCAGATAAAGTATTAACAAAATGAAAGTGCTAATTCTTAGGGAGGGGAAAATTCTCTAACAAGCATAAAAAATCCCACATCTAAGTTAACTGAAAACCACTGGAACACAACTGTCATCCAGGGAAGCATGGCCACACTCCTTGCTCAGTGGAGTAAGGACTTGGTCTGACCTACACCAATTAGCTCACGTCTCAGAGGGTCCTTCAGGTGAACAGCCAAGCTCACGTTTTAAGGTTATACGATGTTAAGTCAAATCGTTTTTAATAAAATCATTATCTGCCATGTAAAATATTAAAGATTGATCTAGAATTTTCCTTCATAAGTTTATGGGATTGTTTCACATGATATTTTTAAACTTCTCCCGCATTTAAATATTACTGAAGGGTGGGGATGTAGCTCAGTGACAGAACCCATGCAAACCGACAACACCTCATTTATAAGTAAATACAAATAAATGAATATTTAGTAAGCAACCATTAAGGGCCAAGCACTGTTCTAAGAGCGGGACATCTACGGCAGTGAATACATAGGTACAAATCCTGTATCTGTGTATCTGGTAATCTGGATGAAGGAGACACAATGAATGAGTAAAATATATTGTCATAGGTGAGAAGTATTCAAGGAAGGGACCTGGGCTGTGCTAGAGAGGAGTGGGAGAAAGTGGAAGGGGGTAGGTGCCAGTTTCACTAACAAGCAAAGGATTATGGGAGGTAAGGGAGTGACCAGCTGTGTAAATAAGCTGGGGGAGAATGTTCCAGGCTGAGGGCGACAAGTCCAAGTCTTCTGCATGATCCAGGTCAAGGGTCAGTGAGGAAGCCATATCCTTGATTAAGACAATGGAATATTCATTGGTGAGAGAAAAAAAAAGTCTGTTTACCTTCAACTGTGCTAAAATTGCCCAGCCTTCGTCACTAAGAAATATACCATGAATGAATACTACACAAAATCAACACACAGGAATCTACGAGACTCTCAGACACACTGATAAACAACAAAGCAAGTTACAGAAGGATATACGCAGTGTTATTAAAGATTCTGAAGCATTAAAAACAATATCACAAATAATTTAATGATGCTACCTATAGTGATGGGGAAGGATAGCTATGGTTACATTGAACAATTTCAGAAGAGTAGCAGCTCAGGCACAGGTTTGGAGGGAAATGCCGTGGTAATGTTTTCTTGAGGTGGATGCTGAAGTAGGGAGGTGGTTATTAGACTCTCCTTCAACCTTCTCATGCTATCAGAACCTTTTCACACTATTTTTAAAAAAGAACTCTCCGTCTTATCTCAGCATTCTCTGGCTGCTTAGCTATTCACCCTTGGGTCCAACCGAGGCTGATCTCTGAGTCATGGGCAGGTCAATACCAATATTTCTGTTCAGCCAGGATCAAGAATATGCTGCCACTGATAGAATCAATTCCATTTTCAAGAGGAGAATAAGAGTATATTAAGGGAATTAAAGAGCTGCCATGACTTCTCTGGTAACTCTGCAACTGCACATTAGAGACCCTGTGATCTACAGAAAAGCGCCGCTTGAAAGAAAACATCACAGATTTGTATTTGGTGCTTTTAGCCCAGCCGCCTGTCACCATTTTAAATACAGCCCCTCATCTACCTAGGAGGTCAGCATTTTCAGTTGATGTCACCTCTGCTTCTCAACCAAATCCTCTACAAAAATAGAACATGGTGGAAAAAACTGACATTCTGTTTCTAAAAAGACAAATATTCTTTTCTATTTCTTGCCTCCCCTCCAGCAGGGTAGAAAGAGCAGCGGTTGGTTTCTCCGCCAGCTTCCAAGTATTCCTGCTGGTGCGCTAGAGCGCCACATCCTGACTTCTTCTCTCTAGGAAACCCACTCCAGGTGGCTGCCCTTAGAAAAGGGGGGTTGAAGAGCAAAGAAAAGCCAAGAAGTGGAAGAATCAGTGCACTTACTGGGAAAACCAGTGCTGCTGCTCTAAGCTCCTCATGGCCTCCAAGAGCACAGCCAAGATCAAAGGGAAGAGGCCAGAGGTCAAGATGAACTGGATGCTGGAGGACCTAGGCACTGCTTGGTCCATGATCACATTTCCCTCCTTGATTTCTTTCCTCCTTGCAGACTCTTTTCACTCTTATCCTCTTTGGTGGCCTCATCTTCCATAGTTATAATTACCTTCCTATTTGGATGATTCTGTTTCTCCATCATTGAGCTGAAGTGCCCAGTGAACTGCAACAGCTCAGGAGGCAAGTTCTTATCTCTAAGCCAGGGTGGCAGGAAACCCATGAGGATGGGCACTGTTGTCCCATCCAGCTCAGTGACTGCACAGGGCTGGCACTTCAGGATATACCCCATGGTTAGGAGGAGGAACAAAAATATAGACTACAGGAGCAGAGCAGGAAAGCAAGCAAAGACATTTGTGCCTCTGAGGGCTTTCCGTGGTCCCCAACAACTGGACAATTATTATCTCACACCTTTACAGTTCAAAAGGGGCTTTCCTGAACGCCACTGTATCTCCACAAGAATTCTGTAGGAAGAAGAAAGCGGCTGCTCTGCACATTTACAGATGAATGTGTGTTCATTAGCCAGGCCACAAATAAATTCAAGCCTATCAATGTGTCATGTGCCCACCAGATATTTCAAAGGAATGTGAGTTGGTATAATGTCAAATTCTGGATCCTGATTTTACTAGAATGCACAAATGGGCAGGTTAATGTGTTTTAGGCTCAGGGACAGATGAAAGTTTCATAAGCAATGAAGATTCTACAAATGTGGAGTACCTTCTTAAGGAAAAAAATTATAAAACTATGAATTCAAATTTAGGTGCAAACCATGGAAAACCATTCTGCCAGGAATGTCTCCTGAAGCTTCGGAAGTCCACGTCTGAATGGAGCCACAGAAGCAATTAAACTTACATGAAAGAGAGTATACATTTTAAGTCAAAATACTATCACAAGGAAAGCCAAGCTAAGAGAGCCAAGCCAAGAAAGAAAAGTAGTGAGTCAGAGCTATTTTTCCAGCAGTTAACAAGAGACCGCTCTGTATAAGATACTGTACCAGGCTCAAACACCTGCCAGATACCTCTTAAAATCTAGAACTGACATCACACTTGCAGAGAAGAGGGGCAAAGAGGAATACAGGATGTGATGAAATGTTAAACATCCCCCAAGTAACAGCATCCAAAGAAGTCTTCTACACCCAAAGCCACTGGGATCCAATCCTACTCAGATCACTCATGGCTATTTGAAATCGTATTCACTTGTCCCCCCTGTTTAAAATACAGGTCGTAGAAGAACAGAGCTTGATTTGTCCTGTTTATTGTTGCAATCCCAGGACTAAGCAAGGAACCAAGTTTGCAATAATCATTCCCTAAGTATTTGTGGAACAACAAATTGGAAGATAAAGGAACAAAGAAAGAAACACAACTTTAAAAAGGCTCAAAGTGTCCTGGTATGTGTCATCAGTCTTTTCAGTGTGAATATGTATTTAAGTACACTTTGGTGAATCTTTTAATTCTGTCACTGTGGTCAAAGAGTATCCTGCCTGGACAAATTATAATTTCAAAAAGTTTGGCTCAAGGCCAAGAGCTGAGAAGCAGTATTGGCAATAACCTTGAAGTGGAAGCTGATTCAAAAGATGGGTTGGTTTGTTTTCTTTAGGTTGAGAGACACTTGAACAAGAGTCATTCGGAGATAATTCTGAGGCTGGCCTGCATTCAATTTGTGGGTACAGTAAAGCATCCACTGAGATAAGAAGCCACCAGCAACACAGGCTCTTGAATACACTAATATGATCAAATAAAATATTTTAAAATGCTAGCCAGGAGAAGCCTCAGGCAAGGAAATCACCAAATTGAAATCCAAATCTAACAAGAACATGTAAAAATAACAGGTCTGAAGGTAAACATAAACAACTAGTAAATACTGCAGGCAGAATACATAACTAGAAATTGAGTGGAAAAAAATCATCAACTTTAATTTACATATGTGTGTGTGTGTGTGTGTGTATACGTATGTGTGTGTGTGTGTGTGTGTGTTTTATAAAAGATCTTCACACATGTCTTAGTCTTAATACTAAAGACTTTTAGCACACTTAGCTTCAATTTTGCATGTTTGATGATACCTGGAGACAGTTCAATAGGGGGAAGTCATCATTATAGTCTGAAGATGGGTGATAACTCACTGGCTTGCTGGCCCTGTACCAAGCAGGGGAAACGCTGAAAAAATATTTTAAGTTCCTAAAGGATGATTGGCAACTACAGCCTCTTGAATTCACTTTTGGATTCTAAGAAACCAATGCAATCTATATGTACCCATACAGTGACTTTTACTTTGGTGTCCCTATCTATATATGGCTTATGTGAGTATGTGTGTCCTCCTTGAATATGAATACAGTGCCTAAAATGCTAATTAACGTACACTACATTACAATCTGATCACTCACCACCTGTTAACATCACTAACACAGTAATACCTACCTATAGAGAAAACAAAGTTTAAGTTTCACATATATAAGAACTTCATCATACTTTTGAGAATATCAGTGGGACCCCAATAGTTCAGTATGATTTTGATCAAGAGAATTATTTACTCAGGGAGACATCCCTTCTTCACTGTCATTTAACTCCTTTATCAATCACAATGACCGAAAATTAACCCCAACTGCTAGACATATGAAGAGCCATGTATTTTCACTTTGATTATGTTAATCCCCCTGACCCATTCAGCTCCATAATTACTATCATCCCTATTTAATAGATAAGAAAACTAGCCCTTTACCCTGTTTCCTTAACCTTTTAAATTTGACATAATTTCCTCGGGCAACAAAAATTGCCAGTGCTGGACCAGCCATCATGGAAACCCAGGCATTCTGAGCCCAAGGCTGGGGCTTTTTGCTCTATGCTAAACATTCTCTTAAATATACTAGTGTTATTTGTTTATGGTGCATTATCTTTCCAGATTAAATGCTTATCTGACAACAGCCAATAAGCTGAAGAATCGTTAAGACAAGAGTCTTTAGTCTTTTAGTTCAAAATGTGGTTCAGGGCCCACTGAGCTACCTATTGGATAGAGGCTGCCTGGATGCAGCTCCAGACCTATTAAGTGAGAATCTGTGGATGGATCCCCTTAACAAACTCCATAACAAATCCCTCCTTAACAAACTCCCCAGGTTATTCTGTTGCCCATGAAAACTTGAAGACCCTTGTGTCTCATTCTTTGCAAACCTCTAAAATTGTTGTTTGGAGTTTCATACTTAACCAAAAGCTACATTACCATCAGGAATCATGTTTTGGATTATGGGGTTTGTGGTGGAAAGCCACAAATATTCTAGACTCTCTTTAAGGGTCACCTTTGGATTCTCAAAATTTCTAACCGTAGTCCCTAGTAACAAGCAAAAGAAAGCAAACAATATATAGTAGCTGAAATGGAAAAACATGAACTATGTACCTACTCTCATTACTCGCTGACCTAGATGTTTATAATATAGATCTCATTTCACGCAGCACCACTACCATATCACAGCTGGGGACCCTTGCCCAGAGAAAGGGAGTGAGCTACCCACAGCTAACTAGTTCAAAATTAGCAGGTGTTTCAATCTGTGTCTTGTGTAACTTAACATATTCTTTTTATTCTATGACATGGCTGCTCCCCATGAATTACTGCTATCAACATTTTAAGAATTCCAAAGGTCTTGAGCTAGAGAAATAAGTCAATGCTATTTCCCCGGGCCTATACTTACTCCAAAATAATTGTATAAAGTTGTATGGTTTGAGTCTTCAATGTCCCCCAAAGCTCCACATGCTCAAGGCTTGGTCTCCAAATGTGGGGAGGAAGAACCTTTAGGAGGTGGGGCCTAGGTCACTAGGGCTATTGGGATGCAAAGCCCTTCCTCTCTATGCTTTCCCTTCCAGCTGCCATGAGGTTTTCCTCCACCACACACAACTGGCATGATGTGCTGCCTTGCTCCAGGCCCAAAGCACCCTGTCACAGAGTGAAAGCTCTAAAACCATGAGTCCAAATAAATCCTTCCTTCTTACAAGCCGATTATCTTAGGCACATTGTCATAGAGGCAGGAAAATAACTATCACAAAAAGCACCAAAAATTCATTAAGAATAATTCTCTATGATGAAATTGCCAAAGAATTTCTACATCTTTGTGATATCAGTAATGTTAGGTATAAATGACATCCAGCAGACAACTTTCAGGCCTGGCCTTGAGCTTACAGACTCCTTCACAGAAGTCTGGGAGACACACCAGGCAACACACCTTCAGGATCACAACCTGATCAGAACCTGATCTTTAGCTGAATGAACATGGGGAACACAAGATGGAGATCCAAGCAAACCCAAGGCCAGTCAGCACCTTGCACTTGTAAATAACAACACAGTGGCCCACATCCCTGGAGACTTTGCATGAAATCTGTGCCCTGAGGCTGAGAGCTGACACCACTCAGAATATCTTGCCTCTGAAGAGTCTAGTTCAAGTACAGGCTGTTTTGCACACTGCCCCTTGGGGCCTATCTGAAGTCACACGGGAATTCAGGGTAGACTGGGCTGGTTGAAGCCAACCTACTAGGAAGAGACAACATTAAAATTGGAAGGAAGAAATTGGAAATGGTGAAAGTCTGATTGTTTAGAATGACAAAAAGCAAAAGTTCCCACAGGACAGAGATGTACATAATGATCCTCAGAGATTTTCATTGTGCTCTCTGTCCTGTTTACCACAGCCTTCTGATGTATGTGCTAGAAGAGGATGATGAAAAGGGCAGCAGTGAGGAGCAGGAGGAGGCAGGGCTAGAGGACAATCTGATCAAATGATCCTTAGAAGAAGGTAATGATCCTTTACCTGAACTGTACAGGACTAAATGAAATGTTTATTTGCCATTAAGCATAATGATATGGGTACAGATTCACATATGTGAAAAAGCTTTCCTGAACATAGAGTTACGTAAAAAAGAAAATGATGCACAGTAGTATTTAAGACAGAAGTCAAACCATGTAAAACATTATGCATCCATCCATAAAAAAATTATATGTGTGTGTGTGTGTGTGTATATAGATAGATAGATAGATAGATAGATAGATAGATAATGTTATGGCTACTTACCAGACATGATACACCAGGAGTTGTGGATAGTGTTTGTGTTATTGCACATTTAATCCTCATGCATTACGGACTTTTATAAATGAACTCACTCATTTATAAAAGACTTGACCCACATCACGTACTTATTGCACAAGGAATCCAGAAGCCCAGCCCAGATCAATTTGATGTTAAGACCCACTACAGATTTCACTTTCAGACACGTAGCTTTGGAAAGATATTTATCAAGAACATTAACAGTATATATTTCCAAATGGGATTTCTTCTTTTTTTATTCCTTCAATACTGTCGGAATATACTGTAAAATGAGTGTGCATTATTTTTAACAACTGAATAATAAAGGCATTTTAACTGGAAGGACAAATAAAAAGGAAAATGTTATCCTCTATTACATCTCATTTTGTACCTCTCACAGTCCAAAAATTCATATTTAATCTTCAGCTAAACACAACCACAAAAAATATATAGGATGAATTGCCAAAATATCAATCACTGAGAGGAAAAACTGTTACATTCACTTCTCAAAAATTTTGGATTAGTCCTTCAACAAAAGACCATCTGTCTCTATATTCCTAACTTTGCAATTCGTGCTACATTTATGATTAGATACACATTTTTCTTCCCTAGTTAACCACTTTCAATGGGTCCCCACTATCTAGTGAAGTGCAAAATATCCCAAAACCTTCCACAATTAGGCCACAGCCTCCCTCCTTAGATCATCTCCCACTACTCCCCGGCATAGAGGCTACACTCCAGCTAGTTCCGGCATGCCCCATCCAGAATGTCTTCTCAAGGACTAATCTCCATCAAAATCTAACTCTCTACCAAAGATCAAAATAGCAAATGAACATCATTCAACATATCTCTCCTATAAAATGAGGCACTTAGGAAACATAATTACTAACACATCATACAACTGACCCTGTAAATAAGCACTCAATATTATAAATCATTTTTTAAAAGCTAGCACAGCTAAGTGCTGCAGTATGGATATGAAATGTCTCCCACAGGGCCATGAGTTAAAAGGCGTGGTCCTCAGCCTGTGGTACTACTGGGAGGTGATGGAACCTTTTAGAGGTGGGGTCTAGTAGAAGGAAGTCAGGTCACTGGGGGTTTCATCTTTGAAGCCCAATTTGGGACCCTGCCCCTCCCTGCCCTTTAGGCTCCTAGTAGTCAGGAGGTGAGCAGCTTTGCTCCACCACTGTCTCATCACAAGCCCAAAAGCATCAGGCCAATGACCATGGATGGAAACCTCCAAAACTGTGAGCACAGATAAACTTTTCTACTTTTTAAGTTGATTATCTCAGCTATGTTACAGTGATAGAAAGCTGCCCTACTTCATAAAAGTGACAAACCATGTTTCATGAAAGGCATGACATCATTGGTTGTAAGAGATAACATCATGTGATGCAGCACTCTGCCAATTAAGCAATGACTCACACATTTTTAAAGACTGCAATTTGAATTTTCCACTTAAAAAACTTTTAGACTTATCTAGGTATTCAATGCATGCATAAGGAAAATATAAGCAAATGAAATATTCTAGGGGCTTCTAAAATTTTTCACACATACAGAATCCAACTCCACCAACCTACATGCCTGCTCAGAATTACTGCTCTTTATGATTCTGCACATGTTACCATCTTCTGTGTCCTCAAGAGCACAGGAACCACATTATTTCTTAAAAGAGTGCTCCATTACTGTCTTCAGGACTTTCTTCCAATCAGCTGATCTCCAAAGTCCAATTTTTGATACACATTCACAATCAAATGACTATCAGCTTCTTCTCCGCCATGATGGTCTTGTAAAACATATCCCAACTTCAGAGATGTTAAATGTGGGAGAAATAAGTTTGTTTTTAGAAATGATGAAATTTAAGGCCTGAATAAAATGCATGGAAACTATTTGACAATGTAAAACCATAAGTACCAAAGCCCCAAAAGAGAGATCTACAACAGAAAAGAGTTTTTTCCTTTCTTCAGTTCAATGCTAGGATCAATACCATCTTCCAGCACTAATCCATGTCAGCTTTTGTCGCCCTCCCATCTGCTTCCTCCCCTCCTCTCTGAGTATTCCCCCTACACTGACACCAATTAGAGCTGGCAGGGGAGGATGCAGAACCCCCTGCAGTACTTCCCTCAAAGAAACCATTCTTTTTTTAAAATGTTTTTTATCTTAATACCTGCAGTATTCTCTTCTCGGATATGGAAAAACCTCTAGAAGTTACACAATTGGAGCTACAGACAGAGGACCAGAGTTTCTTATGAAGAGGATCCTGCTATTAAAAATAATGACTGCATGCGTGAGCATGGTAATTCGAATTTTTACAAACACCACAGCACTTCTTAAGCCATCCCATTTTTTTTTCCCCTAAAGTGCACCATAAGTCACAAATGGCCTCATTTTTTATTCAGTTCCATAAATATTTACTCAATACTTTAGGGGTTTCAATGTCTGCTTGGTTTGGGGACAAAAGCTCAAAAGAAGTTCCCACCCACATCAGGCACTCACTCAGTGCAACTGGAAGAAAAAACACAGGAGGCAGGTTAAATATTGCATTTGTTTTCTATGTCTAATATAGACCTTTCTGTCTCTCCCCTTTTCCCCAACCCTTTTGAATCTGTAAGGAAGAGCTATAAGAACAATGCCTCAAAATGTCAGCAATCTTAAAATTAAATTGTCAGCTTTTTCTCTATACTGCAAATTACAAAAGAATTAGAGGTTTGGTGCTAATAGAAGCTTACAATCCTAAAGTGTGCAATTTAACCAATCATCTGGAGGTCTAAAAATGTAGTACCCAAGACATTTCTACCAAGAGATCTGCAGTTCTGGTACCTAATTTCAACTTCTCTACTTCCACCATCCTTCCCATTTTTTTTCTCTTTTCCTTTTGATTTGGAAAAGCTACACAATTTAGTAAAATCTGCCCTGAGCTCTCATATATGTAATATTCTCCACATGAAAAACTGACAGTCATCTTAGCAATGAGATATAGAAAAGACAATGAATATCTACAGCTGCTCTGTGGATCTTCATATTTTTATGCTTGCATATGTTAAATTCAGAAATCAAAACATCAGATGTACTTAATAGTTTCAGAATCTCAGTTCTTCCTTTTATAATTTATGCAACACTAATTTGAGAGAAACATGTCTCAGATCATCTCTGCACTAGAATTCTAAATGAGGATTAAAATGCTAAATTATAAAATAATTAGCAAATAAAACAAAAATTTAAATGGCAATCAATTACCTCAAATTACTGCAGGTATCACTACACTTGTGAAACCCCAAGCTTTAGATTTTTTTCCATTACCAACTGTAAGCACATCACTTAAAAACAAATGAGAAAGAACACTGCTTACCCAGAACATGAACTGTACCTTTAAACAGACCACGTACTTTTAAAAGAAAACCCCAAGAATCTAAACCAAGAATCCTATTTTGGTGCAAAGAAGAGTAAGAAACAGATTGATCTCAATGCATTATTAAAATACTGAGTCATTATTCTAATTCTTTTGATAATTTTTTAAATTATAGTATTTTCCTTCACAAAAGGAATATTCAATAATTGCTACTGTTTGACCAAAAACCTCTTCTTCCTTGATCTTTGAGACATATTCTCCCATGCAGTCTTATATTTACGCTTTTGGTCCAATTCTCCAAACAATACCTTGTGGCGAAGTTCAATGTGAGAAAAGAGTCTCATTCATTCATCAGGCAAAGTTAAAGCCAGGAAGATGCTTCAGACAGTCTGGTTTTGCCTGCCCCACCCTTGTTTCCTCTGAGCCACAGTGATGTCACAACACCAAGCAGGGCAATGACTTCACTGCTCCAGTCCTTGCTTCTGAGCACATAATTCTATATAGCCAGGGCAAATCAAATGACAGTGAAATCCTCCAGGAGCCCAGCGTGTCTGATGAATTCCCAACAAATTAGCAGCTAGCAAGCCTTCTGAAAGAAATAGATGCTGCAATTGCACCATTAAGGATCTCTCTAAATGAAGTGGTGCTAAAGATAAATTTGATTCATGGTTTTCAATGGTACATCCATGCTCCATAATAAAGCTGACATCCAAAAAGGAAAATTTTGATAGGGTACTTGGGAAAGACTATGAGAAGTAAAGATGATCAGGGGATACTACTTAAGAAACCTCTCTCATTTTAGTCAAATTCTCAAAGAAAGAAAACACATCATGTTTCACTCTACCCTTGAAGTTCCATATTATTGGTGAGGGACATGAATTCTAATTTGTCAATTCTGAAACTTTTTTAAAGCACTAACTTAAAAGATAAATGCACATTCTACAACAAGGAAGAACACACTTGTACAGAAAGTTCCTGCCACACTTAATCCAATATATGGCAAATTCAGAAAAAAAAGTCACAAAATGATGATAACATCATCTCTCTTAAGACTTGGATTGTTGCCCCTCTTCTACTTAGGTGGTTCCTTGATGCATTTGATGTATCAGTTTTTAAAGGGATATATATATATATATATATATATATATATATGCAAATGTTTGCATCTGATTAAGTTTTTTAAAAATTCTTGATCTAATGTTCTGACACAAATCAAAGTTGGCCCAAGTCCAAGCCCCAGGCAAATTGGTGACAAAAACTGCTTTTAACCTAAATCACATTCATGAAAAAGGAATGACTTAAAAATTAAACGTAAATATTTCACTGAGATGCTGACCTTTGACCTACAGTTCTTCAGTTCTTCACTTAAAAAGGGTTTATGAATTAAAGTGGCTTCTCTTGACAATGATAAATCATTTACAAAACATGGGGTTTTTTTCACAAAAGTGACTTAAGTGTTTTTTAGCTAAACTTTATGCAATAACTTATGCATCTAATTATTTTTCTTTCCTAAATCATCAGAGAATCATAATGCAAAAGACAGTATTTAGCATTCAGCTTTTATTAGTGCCTTGCAAATCAACACATTAAAGTCACGCCTCTCTAATCTAGAATTGTTTTCCTCTCATAATAGTTTTGTTACTCCAAATAAGGTTTTAAAAGTTTGATGCCAAAATTAACATACTTTTTTAAAAATAAATACCCTCTCTGAGCCAAGATATAAATCACCTCCCAGGGCCCCACATTCTCTAGGCTTTGATGTGTTCCTTTGTTGTAATTGGTGCTGGGTTCATGGCTCCCAGATATACGCAGAGTTTACCATTTTGTTTCCTTGAGCCTTTAAAACTCAGTGCGAAATTCAAAAAGAATGTTTTTAGCATTTGGCTTGACTACTCCTCTATTTGGAAAGTTAATGCTACTGAGACAAACTCCAGCACACCTGGATGCCTCAGAGACCCTAAAATGGGCCCAAAAGAAGGACAGGAAGGATATCTGCAAAAGCAATTCCGCAAGACTAATGTAAAAAAGCTGAAACACCAACTTAAACACGTAATGGAAGCACTGCATTAGCAGGACTGCCTGGCTCTCTCAGGATTTCCCAGCCCAGCCTCCACACGTAATTAATACCACATGTTTTCTTTATCATTCTATTTGTTCCGCAACAATCTCTTCCCAACTTTAACCCTGGCCTGCAAAGGCAGGAAAAACCTCTAGTAAACTTCAGATCCCTACATCTAAGAGAAAGGGAAAGAATGCTCCCCACCGCAAAGGACCACAGTTACAATTTACTAGGTAACCACACCCACCGCATTGCAGAAGCCATGAACTTGGCGCGGGGGTGAGAAGTGGGGAGAGGGAAGGGGGTAAGGAAGAAGTAGGGCGAGATTAAGACAGGAAACCCGAGAAAGCGAGCCCCTACGGCAAAAGCCAGGAAACACTAGTCCGAACTGGTTGAGACCCCGACTCCAGCGGTCCCAAGTCCCGGCCTCCCCACCCCCACCGCCGCAGAACCGCCTTCGCAGACACCTCCCAAGGCAGCTCGCAGCGCGGCAGGCAGCAGGCGCCAGGTGAGCAGCACCCTGCCGCGCCCTGGGCTTGGCCTGCCCGCGGGGAGGAGGCAGGGGTTAGGAGACCCGCAGGTGCCCAGACCCAAGAAACCTCGTTCTGACGCTTCCCTCTCCTCCCCCTCCCCCCACCGCCGGGCTGTGCTCCCGCTGCCGACCGGGGACGCTGCCCCAGTTTGGGGAAGAAGCAAGTTACATAAAAGCGGTCAGCTCCGCCGTGGAGCAAGGATGCTTTGTGCCCCGCGCACCTTACCGGCCCCACGCCGCACCCGCCAGCGACTGCACCCGGGATGAGCCCGCAGTCGCTGGGCGCTGGGCGCTGGGCGCTGGGCCCCTCCCGCAGCGGGCCACACGCCCAGGGCGGCGCCGCAGTGTCGCCCCCCGCCCTCCGCACCTCCCAGCACGGAAAGCTCGCTCCCTAGCGCTTGCCCCCAACCCCTGGAGTAACTTAAAACATGGCGCCCCGAAACGGGAATTTGCGCAAATTGGCAGAGAAAGGACGCGGGGACAGAGTCGCCCCTTTCGGCCAGGGCTCCGAGGGAGGCCCCCAGGCCGGAGGCCGGGCTCCGGCTACGCGCGCCGGCCCTGGCGATGCTTCGAAGCGCCCGGTAGAGCGAGCAAGTCCCCCGGAGCGGAGCGCAGTGTACTGATGGCCCAGCCCGGCGGGGGTCCCGGGGCGGGCGGCAGTGGGGAACGCGGGCCGCACTGCGCGCTGGGCTCCCGCAATTCAGGCGGCCGCGCGGCTCCGGAGCCACGCGTCAGCCGCACAGCCCAGCGCGCCTCGCCCCCAACCTCGGGGTCGTCCTTCGCACCTCGGAAATCAGAGACCCCCTTGGAATCCTCCCTCTGCGTGAGGCAGAAAAGTTACCTGGGGTCGGCCGGGAGGCCGGGCAAGCCGCGGCGTGGGGACCAGGCTCGGGCTCGCGTCCTGGTCGGCGGTGCGCAGGAGACGGCGTGGGGAGGAAGCCGCAGCCCAGGGCTGCTCGCCGCGGCTCCCCCCGCCCCCCTTGCAAGAGACACCGAGGCTCCGCGGAGCTGCGGCGGGGCCCACGCCCAGACAGGGTGCAAAGAAAGCCAACCTCGTCCCCACTTCCCTCTCAGGCGCGGGGGAGGGGGCCACCGCAGTACTTTAGGACAGTTATATTGGAACAGCCTTCTCCGTCCTGGCGCAGCATCAGGCTCAGGGGACAACGCCTGGAGACAGTTGCCAATATCCTTAGCCTTTGCATTTCCACTTAGGTAACTGCTGGGCCTCTATATCCCCTTCTCTTCTCCTCCCAGACCCCTCTGTGGGAAAGGAGGGAGGGGTATTCCGGTGACCTTCAGGTGAGTTATTTATTGGCTTAGGGACTACAGAGTTTTTTCCCCCCTTTTAAAATTCAAATTGGATGTGCCTTGCACAGGATGTGGGCTCCAGAAATGTTAATAGATAAGACTTAAATTAAAGCTTGATAAAAAGAGGTTTTCTAGTCTGTTAGTAATTCAGCTACTCCGTCCAACTCAGCTACTCAGCTTTCTGCAGAAATGGAAAGAAGGGGAATCACACACTGACTTGTAGGTGAAAGAAGATGGTCATTTCACAGTCTTGAAGCTCTAAGGCGTATTTATATAAGAATTTTTAAGCCCTTTACAAACCACCCAGTCACCCCTTCACAAGCTCAAAGACAATAAGGAATGGCAGAGGGATTCACAAAAATATTGTATTTAACAATGGGTGCCAAAGATGTGATGCAGAATAAATGCCTCTGGTGGAGATGAGTAGGTTGATCTTTCAGCCAGGCCTCAGGAAGTGGGGAGACTTGACCTGGGGTTCTAAGATAAGAAAGCTTCAATAGAAAAGGGAGGTGGCATTTGATTACCTTGCCTTGGAAGGATGGTCAACTTCTATGAGGGACAAGATTGGAAAATTATCCTTACTGTATTGCTATAGAGTTTAGCAAACTACATTTTGTAGAAGACATGTTACTTCAGGAAATATTGAGTGAGAAAGTTTGAATTAAGTCATTTAAAAAAAAAAATAACCAGAGGGCACTTCAAAGATTAGAATTGATGGGCAAATACCAGGTTGGGAGGAGACTGTGGCACTGATCCAAGTGCCAAAAGTAATGAAGACCTAGACTCTTTCAAGTGACAGATAAGGTGACATTCCAAATATTGGATACATTGGAGGGTCACCTATATTGGCCTCAAGAAATCTACATGAATGTTAAAGACATACATATCACATGCACATATGTGGCAGGGTGTGTGTGTGTGTTACATACAAGATCTATGAATGAAGAAGCTCTCCTTTGAAAGTGGACTTGAACAAACCATATTGTTTACAATAAACACAAAGTTGTCATTATCATTAGAGACACAGATGGGTTCATACTTCCATTCATTTTATTGCAGCATTTTTGTTAATTTTTTTTAATTGCAAGCAAACTGTTCTCTCCATGACTCATGAATCTTAATCTTTGTGGTGATAAAAATCAATGATAGTATATGAATGACTTTTTCCTAAGGGGTAAAAAAGTTAGACTACTAGGTATTCTATTTCAAAAGTGAGAAATACATAGCTGGTTATCATAATAGTTCATGAGTTCAAGAATTGGAGTATAAAGAGAGCTGCTGCATAGTTTAATAGTAAATCTGGGAAATAATTATTATGAAACTCTTTGGGCTTGACCAAGGTTCTCCACTATTCTTTTGTGTTTGTTTTTCCTAGCACAGCTATGGAGAAAAATAAATACCAAACACATGAACGACACACGAACAGGGCATACCTCCCTTGGCAACTGGCTTGCATCTCTGAAACAATGCTGTCTTCCTTCTACCTTGTTAACATTATGCAGGATCCCATCTTAGTCATCTCTGTCTCCCCACAGTGCCTTACTGGGTACATTGCAAGCCAAGCACTTATTTTTGCTAAATCAATGAATGGACATTCAATAATGAAAGAACTACACTGACATTTTTCTTTAGGGTTCAGTTTTTTTCAGATAGAAAGAAAATAAAGGACTAGTTCCAGAGTTCCATGTGCTTCAATAAATTAGGGATCCATAAAACTATAAGACATATAATGTCTGCTGAGGAGAAGCAATAATGAAAACCCAAATTCTCATCAGCATAAAAAATAATGATATCTTCCATTTGAACAGAGAAGGAAGGTGAGAAAGTAGAAGCATGGTGGTGACACAATGAGTTAGATGTGCTTTCTTTTCTGGAGGTCTGATTTTTCCCTATGTCCCTCTATCACAAAGAGACCCATTTAGATCCCCAGATAAGTCTTTATTCTTGTCAATGCAAAACTCATTGTGCTTTTTCAAGCAGTTAAAGACAAAATAGTTCTTGGGCTCCCTGCCACCCTGGGGAATACCTTTCACACAGTTCCAAAGTTAGTGCTGATTTGGTACCAGAGCTCAGTACTTTAGACTCCTAGTTAATTATATCCAGACAACACTACTGGAATGTTATACAAATGTTGAAATACTTTGTGAGAATTGTTTCACTTCAGTTTAGGTCTTAAGATGTCCATTCTTGTCTCCTCCACTATACTCAGGCTTACTCTACAGCACACTATTTTGTTTATGGCCTTCCTATAATTGCTCTACTGGAAGCCAATAAGCCATTCTAACTTCTAGCCACAGTGCAGCCAATGGGTGCAGCTTTCTTCAGGTAAGATGTGTGTAAACCTATACCCACACTGAAGAATCAGGATCCCCTGTGAACCTCCATCCAACCACAAGCATCAACAGAATACTGACTCATTGGGACTCTGCCTCTTTAATAGCAAGGATAACATCAACATGATAGCCAAGGGAAGGAAGGACAGAATTTGCAGTTTGTATTGACAGCCATGTGGTCAGCCTCATGACCTGAGAAACATCCAAAATTTCCCCTAAATATGAGGGCTGAAGGAATAGTGAAGCTTGACCAAACCCTCCAAATGTTACCCTTCTAAGCATATACACTCATTTGTCCTCATTTATTCAACCTCAGCTGCTGCCTTAGTAAAATGTTAACAACACTTGCAGTAACTGGTTAAGGCTGATTTTATGCTCAGAATCATGTCAGGCATGAGAATTGCATTTCAAATCCTTGAAATCAGAGCAGGACTTCAGCCACAGCATTATTGGAGACCATAAATAAGAGAAATTCAGGGATGAATGCGTGATTCAAAAGCAACAAGCTTATCCTTCTGAAATAAAAATTCATTTACAAATTTCTAGATTCTAAGAATAGTGTTAAGTTTATAGCTCATTAAGACTTCCAGATGCTGTCTTCATTCTGGTTGTGTATACACTACTTCAGGGGTCTGCATACATGGTGCAAACACAGATGCAAAATGAAATAAAAAGCCACTGATCAGTATGAATGCAACACACACTGTACAAAGACATGTACATTAGCAGGAGCAAGATTGGACATGCTAACACCATCAAAAAAAGTCATTCCCATTCATCAGAAATTTGTATTTCCCTCCTTTCTTTTTATACTCTTTATAATAATAGCCATAAAGGTGAGGCCAATAATTATTATGCAAGTTTCATTATATTAAAATATTTTTATTAATTATTTTTACATCCTCCACTTCTAGTATATTTTAGAAATGGGCCTGAGCACTTTTAAATTGAATAATTTCTAACAATAAAATCATGGGGGTTATTGCAATGCTCAGTTCTTTATAATGTTGAAAGGCTCAATAATTCTATTCTTCTTCTCTTAAATAAAAATGAGAATCCATACGACCATTGGGGTGGGGGTGCTGGGAATTAAACCAAAGACTGCTTTACCACTGAGTTATATCCCCATACCTTTTAACATATTTTTTTGAGACAGAGTCTCACTGAGTTGCTTAAGGCCTCACTGTTACTTAGGGTCTCACTAAGTTGCTGAGGCTAACCTTGAACCTGCAATCCTGCTGCCTCAGCCTCCCGAGTTGCTGGGATTACAGGCATGTGCCACCAAACCTAGTACATTAAGAATGTTTTCCATTTAGGGATATATATAAACAGAATAGTAAATATGAATAATGGGGGTTGGTCATCTGTAGTTTTATTCAATTCAACTCCCCAAAAACATAAATTAAGAATGTTTTATACTGGGAAATTTTATATGCATGGTAAAATATAAAAGAATTGGAGTTGGTAATCTGTAATATTAAATTCAAGTTCCAAACAGATGATTGCTACTGGGTTATGCCAAGATACTTAACATTTTAATCACTTCTCCCAAAAACAACATAAAATAAATGCCATCGAGCCCCTCCATGTTGTAAATAATCCTAATCAGCCATTGTATTTCATTCCAACAGCTATCAACAAGAATTAACAGAGGAAAAAAAGAATGAGTAAGTAGGAAGAGGCATTCTGGCTTATTAACTTTCTAGTGCTATCTTCAGGTTTACATTGCCCTCTTTAGGCAAATACATGATGGTTAACTTTTAGACAAGAAGTCTACAGTAATAACTACTCTGAGGGAAAAAAAAAATGTCAGTCTTGCCTCTTAATTTGATTTCTCTTTTCCAACACTTTTCTCCTTTCCAGTGGCCACATGATGTGTATTTGCCAGCGTGGTTACCACCTGAAAAATGGGATTGCACTGGAATCCACAGCTTCCTGAATGCTCTGGAAATCAATGAAAACATCATCTTCAATGTCTATGTCCCTTGAAATAAATTTGTTTCATAGGTCAAAGCCATTTGAGAACCAGCCATAGTGGTTCAAGATGTTATTAGGGATTTTCCTGAATATCCAAAGATGACTCGTTTAAAGGTAATAGATTGGAAAAGAATACTGGAGTTTCTCAAACTAGGTTGCCTGCAGTTGACTAAGTTGCATATGTCAATAATAAATTTAGAAGGTGATAAACATATTCACACCATTTATATCAGAGTGCTCATTAATAATGTAAATTTATGAATTCAGCCCCAGATTAAGCAAATTATAAGGTCTGGGATGGGGTCCAAAAAGCAGGCCATTATGAACAAGCTCTCCAGATGATTATAATTCCCATTGACTTTTGAGAGCCAGCTGACGTCAGCAATCCCACAGGTGACAAAGGGTATACAGAGGTTCATAGAAACTAGAATAGAAAAAAAAAATGGTATCAAAAGGCCTCATTGTTACACCCAGGTGCCTGAATTGAAGACAGTCTACACCCCAACAGTCAGTTCACATTTTGCAGAAGAGTGATTGCTTGGATCCTGTCATTGTATGCATCAGGATGCAACAGCAGTTCATTAGCAGTAAGTATGGTAATAAATAACAATGAAAGATTGTTCTGTTCCCTGTTCCAGCAATAATTGCATTAGATGCCCATTTATTGAAGATTGCAGTAACAGTATAGCTCTGACCTTAATTCCTAAGCACACAAAACATCTTTACAAAGATGCCAAGGGGTGTCTCATTAAAATGGGAAGTTGGGGACTAATTGCTGGCATTTTGGGTTAAATATGAAATCTGACTGTTGTAAACCCATGAAATAGACACTTTAACATAATTAATACCTTTTGGTATAACATAATTAATGTAAAAAGACATTTCTGTACTAATTAGTGAACAAATTAAATAAATTGACCAGGGGGTACATCTTTCCATCCTTAAGCACAATGTAAGGAATTTTGTTTCAAAAAATATATACATCATTAATCAGTAAGTTAAATCAACAAGTTGGTGATGTTATTGAATAGGCATTGTGTTTTTCACATCAATTTGTAAAATTATTTTGATTTTTATGGTTGATGAGACCTAAAAGCACAAGAAATTTGAGTCTGGTTTTATATATATATATATATATATATATATATATATATATATATATATATATATATATATATCTGAAGCAACATGAGGAATGAGGGGCATCATAAATATCTTCTTTTATTAAAGTGGTGTTAAAGAATGAGATTTCAGGGCGAGGATATATAGCTCGGTTGGTAGAGTGCTTGCCTCGCGTGCATAAGGCCCTGGGTTCAATCCCCAGTACCACAAACAAAGAGAGAGAGAGAGAGAGAGAGATTTCAGCTCATTAAAAGAGGGCCGCCATTCTAATATGGGCCACACTGTGTTTGAGCAGTAGACTCTGCAGCTATAATGTTCAAAGAGATAATACCAGATGACATCTGTGCTCTAGAAGATTCCTCTATCAAGAAGGCATTTGGGCAAGATCATCCATGTCCAACTCTAGATGAAATTGTTTTCCAAGAGTCTGTCACTCGGGAACCAGGGCATTATTGATTCTACACTATTTGAGGTAGCAACTCCAATGTTGACTTTAAGAAGATATGTGTGCATTTATGTGTCTTTTGAATATCCTACAAAACTTCTCTATTATGGATTGAGATAAAATTTGGCACTAGTTCACTGCATTTTCTTCATAAATCTCATGATAGTATATGCCAACTCTTTAGAAAGATTTCTTCTCTGATTTATCAACTGTAACCTATTTTGTGTCCTAATGTCTCTCGTCTGACTTTTTTTTTTTTTAACCTCTGAGCCAGGCTTTATTGAGTTAACTTAGGTGGCTGAGCATGATACTGTTTTTTGAGTCAAATTATAAACATCCAGAACAGAAAACCACTAAGCTTCTCTCTAAATTTTCCCAGGTGTCACAATGCCTATTTCCAAATTGAAGCCAACAAGCAATACATGTGCCACATTACATTCTAATGAGTGCCATTATGGCTTAATGGATACCCTATTAGGTAATGTTTTAGAATCACACGGCCCTCAAATTTCCACTTTTGTCAATATCAGTATCATCTGAAATATTCTTTCTATTCTTAATCATGGCTGAGCATTAGAAGAATCACTTGGGTTTTTAAAAACAGTAAATTTTTAAAAATCATGTTATATGCATATATAAATATACCACAGGGAATTTCACCTTTAAAGAAAAAGAGCCAATCAAATACAAATCAATGGATGAGTGAAAGGAAGTCTAGCAGAGTAGAGGAAGGAGAACAGGGAGGTCAGGAACGAAAAGGTGGCGATCATGAACTGAAATTGAATTCCATGCATGTTGATTTTGTTGGGATGAACCTAACTACTATGTATAACTATAAAGCTCTAATAAAAAGAAAGAAAGAAAGAAAAAAGAAAAATATAGCATTAAAATAAAAAGTATTCTGTTTTAATTTAGAATTTTTAATACAGTATTTTCCCAAGAAATAAATAATAATTTTAAAATTAAAAAAAACACTAGCTAAAGTTAATTATCATAGCAGGGAGATAGGTACATATGGATTTGTGATATAATTCTTTATATATATATATTTTTTTATTTTTTTTTAGTTGTAGGTGGACACAATATCTTTATTTTATTTTTATGTGGTGCTGAGGACCAAACCCAATGCCTCATGCATGCGAGGCAAGCGCTCTAACTCTGAGCCACAGCCACAGCCCTATATGATATAATTCTTTATACATTGGACATATTTGAATTATTTCATAATGTTATGATTTGGATGTGAAATGTCTCCCAAAAGCTCCCATTAATGCAGGAATATTCAAATATAAAATGATTGGATTGTGAGAACTATAACTTAATCACTATATCCTAGTTTGAATGGACTGACTGGGTGGTAAGTGTAAGCAGGTGGGGTGTGGCTGGAAGAGGTGGGTCACTGTTTTTTTTCCTGTAGCCCCTCCCCCCACCCTCTGTTTCCAACTCCACTCTGAGCTGAGCAGCTTCCCTCCCCTGGGCCTTCCCAAAGCTTGCTGCTTTGCTTGGCCCCAGAATCAGCCTCTATGGACTGAGACCTCCACAACCATGAGCCCCAAATAAACTTTCCCTCCTCCAAGTTCTTCTTGTCAGGTATTTTGGTCACAGCAATGCAAACACTAACTAAAACACATAATTAAAAGTTTAAATTAGAAAGAAACTTTTAAATACTGATACTTGATGTTTACCCTGATTTGATTATAACACAGTATATACATGCACAGCATTATCATTCTGTACTTGATATTAGCTCAAAACCTCCGAGTAGTGGGGCCCAAACAACAGTATATTCCAACCTCTTCCCAAGTGATTTGCTTGTGTAGGCAGAGTTGAGAAACAGGAGTAATAGAGGACTAAAGTACAATGTTTAAGAACTCCTCAAAAATCATTATGTCAAAGAGATACCTGCACACCCATGTTTATTGCAGCACTGTTCACAAAAGCCAAGATATGGAATCATCCAAGGCTTCCACTGGTTGATGAAGAGTTATAAAACATTTAAAAAAAAAAAAAATATATATATATATATATATATATGATACACACACACACACACACACACACACACACACACATTTTGTGGAATTCCGTTCAGCCATTGTGGCAAAACAGATGACACTGGAGGACCGTCATGTTAAGTGACATAAGCTGGGTACAGAAGACAACACCACATGTTCTCATATTTGAAGCTAAAAAGAAGTTGAACTGATACAAGAAAAGAGTAGAAGAGAGGTCACTAGAGGCTGGAAAGGATGGGAAGAGGTGGGATCATGAGGACCTAAATAGAATTAGATTGAGGAATTGGCTCTAGTGCTCTTTAGCACAGTAGGGTGACACTGGTCTACAGGAAATTTTTGTGGGTTTCAAAACAACTAGAGTAATCCAAAGGTACCCAACTCATAGAGATGATAAAAGTTGGAGGAGAAGGAAATGCTGATTACTATAATTTGATCATTATACATCATATATATATATATATATATATATATATATATATATCAAGTTATCACATTAGACTCTGTAAACATGTATAGATATTGTGTGTCAATTTTTAAAATTCTGAAAAAAAAGAATTTCTCAGAAGAAGAATGTCATAAAAATAAACACTAATAGGAGGTACTTATTTATATTTTTAAGAGATTACTCATAGTACTTGGTAAAAGGTACTAGATTAAGCATATCTGTGCCCCACCTCTACGAAGCGAGCGGTTTTGGAGCACACATGGGGTATGCTTTGGCAGTGTCTGCCATCAGATTTGTTGGTGCTCACACTAGGGAAAACCTATTACTGTTCCTGGCTGCCCCCTTCTCAGTAATGTGTCAATAAAATGCTGGCATATTTCACAATTGGCGTAAAGAACTCACATAGCACACAAAATATCATGACTAGAATTTCAACAACTCTTCAAACACCCCAAAGAAAAAAGAAATATCATCCATGGTTTAATTCCAAGTTCCTGTGTGATGTGGAGAAGATACTCATGAGCACACATTATTTTAGGTGATAAATGATAGGAGGTTCTAGCATGTACTTTGCGATGAAATACATAAGAATGGTTGAAAAATTGGAGGAGTCTGAGGGAAATTGTGTCTAAACAGAACATGAACATTTTATGAATTGGCTCTAGCGACGTTTCCCCAGGGTGTTCAGACACTGGGATAACTACATCACGGTACCTTCACACATTCATCTCTGCTGTTATCCTGGGACCTTTGTAGTTGTCCTCCAAACAAAAGATATTGTGAGTCTCGTAAAACATAAACCAGACCACAGCACTCATTTGTTCAAAGTCCCCCAAGGCCTCCAGGACCTGCGTTATCTGCTGTCACCTTACTCAATCACTGCATCCTGACTGCATCTGCCAACCACATTCCCCTGTCTCTCTGGAGGCCCTGGTCTCTTTGCCTTTCCGTGGTTGACCAGGCACGCCTCCACCTTCGACTTTTGTACCAGTCCAGTGTTTGCTCAGGAGTCAATATTCAAAGAGGCCTACCCCCATTTCCTTAAGATAATCGTGACCAGGCTTCTCTGTGATCAGGGCTTGGTCTCAAACTTGGTGCTGTTAGGAGGTAGAACCTCTAAGAGGTGGAACAGAATGGGAGATCTTCAGGTCACCAGGGGCATAACTTTTAAAAGGATTGTAAACCCCCTTTTCTTCCTCTTTTTTACTTCCTGATCATGAGGTGGGTGGTTTTGCTCTGCTCCTTCCAGTGATGTTCTGACTAACCACAGGTCCACAGTCAGGGGGGAACTGAAACCTCCAAAACTGGTGAGCCAAAGTAAGCTTTTTCTCTTTGTAAGCCGATTATCTCAGGTGATTGTTACAGTGACAAAAAGCTGACTCATACAACAGCCTCCCCCTCCCCACTCCTGCCCCCTTAATTTATTTGCATTTTTCAAATAAAACCTTGTTGCCTGACAAACCATTTCATTTCCTTATTTATTATGTTTAATGTCTGTTATTATGTTTAATGATGTTGATCTCACAAAAGTAGGGGTCTCCTATTCTCCAGGTGTGCCAATCATCTAGGACAGTCCCTGGCAAAGGAGAGGTGTTACGATTCAGACTCTAAGGGTCCACCAAAGGCTTATGCATTAAAGGCTTGGTCCCCATCTAATGGCACTATTAGGAGTGGTGGTTCTTTAAGAGATGGGGCCTAATGGGAGGAAGTTAGGTCTTTGGGTGTGTGCCCATAAGGGAATATGAGGACTTTGGCCCCTTCTTCTCTCTCTCTTTGCTTCCCAGCCTCCAAGAGGGGAGAAGCTTTGCCTCACCAAGTGTTCCCACCATGATGTTCTCCCTCACCACAGGTCCCAAAGCAGCAGAGCCAGCCGATCATGTACTGAAACCCCTGAAACCATGAAGCAAAATAACTCTTTCCTCCTTTAAGTTATTTTTCTCAGGTGTTTTGTCACAGTGATGAAAAAAAAAAATGACTAACACAGAGTCATTTGGTCCATGTGTGTTGAATGGAAAAATGAAAAGAGCAGCAGGGAGGGCAAAATATGGGACTCTGTGAGAAGGTGATTTGAGGGCCAGGTTCAGAATTGAAAGTTAGACTGCCCAGGATTGAGATTAGACACAAGGAGGGACCTGGGAGGGGGAAACTAAACCTAAGAGGGAGGGATGAATATATTATAAAAATGTGTATGGTATAGATATTTGACACATATTAATCCTCCCTTATGTGTGGGGGACACACACCAAGACCTCAGTGGATGCCTAAATCTTCAGATAGTACTAAACCCTATATAGACTACATTTTCCCTGCAGACCTTTGGTAAAGTTTAATTTGTCAATTAGGCACAGTAAGAGATTGACAACAATAACTAACACTAAAATAGGATAATTACAACAATATACAGAAAGATACGTATGGTCTCTGTCAAAATATCTTATTACAATTATACTGTACTCACCCTTCTTGCTGACAGCAGGTAAGTATGGAAAGCAAAACCAGGGACCTGGGGGGACTCCTGCATATTGCTTCCATCCAATGATGGAACTGATTTGGGCAAAACCACCCTAAAAACCTCCCAATCCTCACTCCTGAACCAACTCAGGTGACACCATCAGGGCCCCTCTTCCATCATCCACCCAGAGATAAGAGGACAGAGTGGTGGAGCCACCCCTCTGCATGGGCCACTGGGACCTTCCCTAATAACAGGGGGACGATGAGCATTTATCTTCTCAGGACAAAAGAAAGTGTGCAGGGATCTGAGCAGGGCTGTCTTTGCTCCTGCGCCCCAATGGCAATGACCACCGCAGTGGAAAATGTCAGGTCATCTGAAGCAGAAGGGTCCAGGCGAATATTAGTTCTCATATCAATGGTTGCCGTGGTGATATCTATGAAGATTTGGCAATAATCAGGTAGTGGATCCTTTTCAGAGAGGATGGTGAAGGAAAAGAAGTCGCAATCCACCCTCCGTCCTCACACATCCCTCTCACCCCACTTACTCCCATGAAATGGCTCACTTCTTTTGATTGTGCTTGGCATGCCCACGGAAGATGAATTTTAGAGTGTATCATTTCGGGCTCGAAGCCTGGGCTGTCTTTCCATGTGGTCTGCATTAAGGTTTTATCTGGTGATTCACAGTCTTCTTTCAAACGTCACCCTTCATCTTGCCTACTGATCCTCAGACGTTTCTTCCACCAGGACACCCAAGTTCTAGGGCCTCCCACCCTCCGGGAGGAATTGTCTCTATGTAGTAGCCATTGACTACTTTATTGCTACGGCCATCCTTCAAACACACGTTAGGAGATTAGGGGTGAGTATAGGGATATCCTGACCCCTCCTCTACCCCACCACTAGATGGCAAGCTCTGTGAGGGCAGTGGCTCTCTCCTACTCAGGTTTGTGTTTTCCCATGTCAGGAACAAAGCGTATTAATCCTAATAGAAACTGAAGGAAGCCCAGCACCAGGAGCTACTGAGCTTGGAGAACAATGCCACTCATCAGTCAGGCAAAATGGAAACCCAGGCAAGGCGTCTTCCAGGCACCTAGCTCTCCCTGATCTCCTTGTGGATCTATTACCAAGTCCTGTGCATCTCCCTGGATCTGTCCACATCCCTTCTATGTCCTGTAATAGTGTCTCCTTGGGCCTCTAATCCACTTCCTTCCCACATGAGTAAGTTCTCCCTGACCCTTCCAGGGTGCTGTCTGTCACACCTGCCACCACATTCCTATCCTGGGTTCTCAGGGAAAGGGCAACACTCCTCAGTGCCCAGAGTGCTCCCTTCCTATGCTCCAGGCAGCTGGGCCACCTTTCCATTCTTCATTTTTAATGTCCCTAATTGGATCACGCATCCTCATGAGAGGGGTCTGGTAGGACCAGTCCCTTTGCTTTCCCGTGGTCACCACTGTGCCCAAGCACTGTCTGTGTGACCACTCAATCAACCACTGTCTCCTTTCACTAGAATCAAGTCCCAACGAGGAACCTGGGCCACTTCAGCCCACCACTGTGTCCCCAGCCTGCATACCACCTGGCATGTGGGAGATAGTGAATCATTTTGATAAACAAATATCGATGGGCTTCCATTATTGGAAATAGTCCTGCACCTAAATGTTTTTAGCCTGTTCAGCAGGTAGCCAAGGATTCCCTATTTCTGCAAAATGTAAAAGAACAAGCAAACAATTAGACGAAAAAAAAAAAGTCAACAAGGTTTTTTCAGATCTTGGACACTTAAGCGAGACTTATAATAGACACTCAAATATCCAAATATTTATCTACAGCATTTGCAAATATGGACTGAGCACCAACTCAGGGTGGGGGACAAGTCGGGCCATTAATGGTACTTTATCTTTCAAGAGCCCCAACCAAGCCACATCCCCTAGTGGCAGAGCTGGAGTGGGAATATTTGGTGTTGAAATGCTGCCCCCAGAGAGGGAGAATGAAGTGACCCAACTCTTTGGTGCAGTGGCTCAACCTCTGAATTGCACTTGACTGACTTGCATTTATTCCCTGGATTACCATCATTTAATACTGTTAAGAAAGTTAGAGGGTAGGGCTGGGGTTATGGCTCAGTGGTAGAGCTTGCCTAGCATGTGTGAGGCCCTGCATTCAATCCTCAGTACCCCATAAAAAGATAAATAAAAATAAAAGGTATTGTGTCCATCTACAACTAAGGAAAATATTTTTTAAAAAAGAAAGAAAGTGCAGAACAACAAGAGACATCTATACGGTGATCTGTGATGGACTGAGGGAACCCAGGACAGACAAGAGTATCTCTGTCTGCCATGGACCTGGGTGGGGGACAGAGCAGAAATCCATAGACTTAGCCCTGCGCCTGTTCCTCCCTTTGCCAGTGCATGACCTCGTGTAGGCTGCCTTGCTTCATCTCCTTTTATCTGCTTTCTCATCTCTAAACTGAGTGACTAAACATGCTTCAAGGATCATTGAGAGAATTAAATGAAATAATTCATGTAAAAAGCACTTAGGAAGCTCTAAATGCCACATAATGCCCTCTAATGGGGTATCGCACCATTGTCGTCCATTGACTGACTCACAGTCAAAGCCCTTGGCCACTCTGTCTCCACCAGCACAGCCAGAGGGTCCCTGAGTTCTCCCTCTCTTGTTTTACCTCTATCAACACAGAGAAGCAGACCCTCAGCAGAGAAGCCCTTGGAGAACCAGCCCATTCAGCAAAGGGAAAGACGAGGCTCACTTCTCAAACTTTTTGAATGGTTAAAGTGCTAGTTCGAGAGTCTAAAAGAAGTAGTTCTGCCTGGCATGGTGGCGCATGCCTGTAATCCCAGCAGCGAGGGAGACTGAGATAGGAGGATTCCAAGTTCAGAGCCAGCCTCAGCAGTGGTGAGGTGCTAAGCAACTCAGTGAGACTCTATCTCTAAATAAAATATAAAATATGGCTGGGGATGTGGCTCAGTGTTGAGTGCCCCTAATGCTCAATCCCTGGTACCCAAGGGGGGGAAAATTACTTCCAAAAAGATATTGAACAACAGAACCATCTTTACTCACAATTACTACTATCATTTACTGAGCACTTACTATGTGTTGGGCACTCTGTAAGCTCTTTACATATATTCTATCACTTCAGATTCAAAAAATGCCTAACTGTTATACCCATCTTACAGGGGGTTGGACAACTTGCCTGAAATCACAACTAGGTAAAAGGCCAAACTACACTTAACTGCATGGATAGTTTTAACATTGGAACTCCATATCTTCAGGTTTCCTATTCCCAGGTTCAATCAAACACAGAATAAAAAAATATTCAGGAAAAAAATGTGTCTGTACTGAACGTACACAAATTTTTTCCTTGACCTTATTCCATAAACAATACAGTGTAACAACTACTTACATAGCATTTGCATTGTATTAAATATTATCAGTAATCTGGAGATGTTTTAAAGTATATAGGAGGATGTGTGGAGGTTATATGCAAATACTATGTGGGATTTTATGTAAGGGACTTGAGCATCTGTGGGGTTCTGGAACCAGTCCCCCACATACCTAGGAATGACTATACTTGAGTAGTACCTTCCTGTCCAAGAAGATGGCATTTCTTTGAATGTATATACTCAATATATTTATTTTTAAAAATGGTTAAGCTTCATCATATCTATATGAAGACAAATCACCTCAAATTTTCAGGATTAGTTGACTCTGGGCTCAAACCACTAAGAACAGAGCTTTGCAAATGTACAGAAATTTCCAAGGCTGAGAGGAACAAGAATAGCATCCTTCCAAGAGGGAAGCAGAAATAAGCCTAATAAAAACCTGAAAAGGGGTGGCAGATAATGACATTTGTATCCAGGCATGATTATGCTTTTGTGGAGCATGTAAGCCTATATTATACAGAAATATTATATATGTTCTATATTTAACTATATAAAGCTGCAAAGTCTATGTGCTAAGAGCAGAGACTGGGCATTGAGAGCAAGTTTACGTGAGGCTCTGGAAGTTGATTAATCCTCAAGGCCTCAATGTCTTCATTGCAAAATGAGGATGATCATGGTCCCCTCTTCATGGAATACTTGAGAATCAAATACACAAGGCTATTCCAACTGTGCCCAACATGCAGTAAGCAAAAGTAAGTTAGTTACTGTTATTAACATTTATGTAAAAATACATTAATTTTTTTGAAGAGTCATTATCTGGAAGAGGTCATAATAGGACCACATTCATATTCTACAGATGAACTTGATCTTTGTCAGTGTGTAATTCAATTAGACTACATCAAGTGTTTGAACATCAGGAGTATTCTCCTTGCCAAGATCACACAGTGTCTACAATTAATTAAATAATAGTTACTAAAGTGAAGAGTTTTCAAAACTATATCTGTATAAGCCCTGGAAAAAGAATAATTTGGCATGCATTTCTTATGAAGATGAATAGACATCTTTTTTTCCCCTCCAATAGAAGACTTTGTGATCTTCAAAATATTTGGCCACAGTTTTGCTTTTACAAAGTTGAAGCAGCCACATTTACTTCAAAGTTACTGACCAAGAAAAATAGATTTACTATTTTATCTGCTGAACTATTCCATATCATTTAGTTGGGTCTCAGTAAAAACGTTATTTACAAATGAATGGAGAAAGAAATCTTCCTTGCTTTCCTATTTTGGAGCATTGATTTAAGGAGAGAGAGAGGGAGAAACACACACACACACACACACACACACACAGCGGGGGTATACCCTAGAGGATCTACTCTACAGTATAGGAAGCTCTTGCTTCTTAACCAACCTTACAATGTATTGGGATCATGAACACCCAGATAACTTAAGACAATGCTTCCTAGTAAAAATTCCCCAAATGGCAGTTTGTTAAAATCAAATCCCATAATCTATCCAGACTTCAAGCATGTCATGGATTAAATAGGCTTTTGTCCAGATACCTGGGTTGCCAATCACTAAAACATTCTTTCTAAAGGAAAATGTCTTCTGAGTTCTAAATAATCAATCGATGAATGAACTTCTGGATGTACATGTGTATAAATTCATGACCATTTGGTATAATACAAAATCATCTTGCAGATCATATCAATCACATAACATTTACTTGGTTACCTCCCTAGAAAAACCTATCAATGATCAACAAGATTATTGAGGGTTTAATGACTGTCCCAGATTCTCATATAGGATCCAAATAAAATAGTTCTCATTTCCCACATAATAGATAGTTTTTCTAGTAAGACCAGAGAAAATGTATTCTGTGTTCACCTATACAGTGACTTCAGTTGTCACATTCAAAATTTTCGTTTTTTGCACTCTAGCAAGACCATGTTATTTAGCTTAGCATTATGTGATTTCTCTTTTCATCTTATTTTGATCTTTAGCTGAAGTAACTGACACCATCCAGATGTGATAATACATGGCCCTCTCTTGACCTTGCCCAATATGACCTTTCCATACAGAATTTCCTTTCCCTACAAGTTCTGTCAGAATTCGTTTGCTGGCTTAGGTTCTTCCATAACTCTGACTTAGAAAAATGCAGAGAGTAATTTAAGGTGTTTGTGTAAAAGGATGATATAAAAATGGAAATAGCACAAGAGCTGATTAAAGCTAAACCTAAAATTAGATGGGTTCCCTTGATTAATGGCATAGCAACAGTCTGATGAGTGATGGATGAAGAGCCGCCACATCGACACTAATCTAGATGCACTAACTTTGAGAGTAGAAAAACTCTTATCCTCACCTTAAAGTTCATTTTTAAGAAGAAGCTCCCTCGAAGACAATTTTGGCAGCTCTATCAACTTGATAAGAGCAACTTTTTTAATTTTAACTTTTTCAAACTGAATTCACTCTGTAGGAAGAGACAACCGGTTACCGAGCTCAGTCAAAGCCCCAGGTAAAGTACCAGTTCATCTAAATAGGGGAATTAAGCATACAGATACTAAAAGTTCTAGAGAACACTGCAGGATGCCCCGCCATACCATTTGCAGCACCATTCTGAAAATCTACATTTGTTCAGGTACGTTGATCAGGAAGGGGAACATTTGCACATTTATTGAAAGGAAATTAAATGGTATGTTGTTATGTGACTGGAATGTTACATTCCATACTTTACAGGGTAATTTCCAACACTTTGTGTTGTGTGGGGGAGGGAGGAACACACTCTCTTCTGGGGTTGTCTTTTGACCACATAAGGCAAACTTTCCATGAGAAGTCCCAAACTTCTAAAAGATTAGTTATAGGCTTCTTCTGATATTATACATAGTTGTAATTAATTTTTAAAATTTGCTTTATTTGCTGAGCAACCTGAGGTACCGGAAAGTAAGAAAGTACTTAACAAAAAAAAAAAAAAAAAAAAAAAAAAAGAGAAGGGACACATAAAAAGGACAGCAATGGAGCCAACCTGAAGAGCTTCTTATGGCCAGGACTGAACAATTGGAATGATTATAACCAATTGTATTGGATTATAACCCGAAGAATAAGGTAAATACTCATGTGTTCATACTCTGTAAATAGATGATTAAGTAAATAAATAAAAAGAGGAAAAAAAAGACTTCTTCTTTACAGAAGAATTCCATTTAACAACTATGGGAGGAACGAGGCAACTAGAAAAATCACCACTAGAAAACCACTGGAGTAATTATTACAGGGAAGATCCAGGGAGGGATGAATGCTACAATTAGTGGGTATAAATTTAAATTGCATTGTTTCAAAGCATCTCCCCTCAAATATTTCTTAATTGCAAAGGGAAACATGTTACAAATGCAGTAGAGAAAGCCAATGGCCACCGTCTTAACCAAGTGATCAAAGTTAATGTCATCAGTAATAAGATGCGGGGAGTTCATGTGGCCTGGATATGGCACAGGTTTGAGGGGGTGGAAAACATCATCTCTGTAGACTCTTCCCAGAAATGCAAATCCTGAATCTCATTGTAGAAAAAAACATGAGACAAATCCAATTTGATGGGCATCCTACAAAATACAGGTCTGGAAAGACAAGAAAAACAGAATTGTCATTGATTGAAGGAGACTAACAAGATTCCCAGTAACTCAACTAAACATGCAAAGTTGGACCCCAGATTGGAACAGAAAAAGGAAAAACTCGTGGAAAAACCATGAAGTATGAACAAAATTTGTGTTTAGGTAATAGTATTGTACCAATGTCAAGATCTTAGTTTTAATTATTCTTCTATATTTATGTAAGTTCTTAACATTAGGGTAGATGGGTGCGGGATATAGGAGAACCCTGTATTTCTTTTACTCCTCCTCTTTAAGTCTTATTTCAAAATAAAAAGTAAGATGAAAAACATGAAAGATTAAGAAAAAAGAAAACTTGCTTTGCTACTGTGTATCCAGACCGTGTTGTAGTTTAAAAGATGGACCTGGAGATAAATAATCAAAGTAGGGATTACAACTAGTTTAAATAAATGAAAATTGGCCATATAACCTGGTTCCATTCCTCACTATGAGCTGTGTGACTGTCTCTTTAAGGCTCAGCTTCTTCATGCATCAAGAGGGCAGGGGGCAGGGTACTTGCCTCATAGAGCCAGAAAGGATGACTGAATAAAATACACACACAGGTGCAGGGCCCAGCACACTCCCAATCAGTGTTAGCCATGGTAATGGTGGTGATGTAGAAATGTGGAAAATGATGACAATGAATAGCCTGTGTTTATTGGCATAGTTGGTTTCCTTCCATGAAGCCCCTGAGGATATCCCATTCCTATGCCACCGCTGCATATCTGATTAAAGCCCCCCCCCCACATACCATTCCTGAGCCCTTCCTATCCAGCTTTGTTCAGATACTTATTGGGCACTTACTGTGTGACTCAGTATTTTGCTTAGGTAGAAGGAACACAGAGATAAGCGCATGGGTATCTGAATCTATTTTCTGTTCTATAATAAAATACTTGAGACTGGATAATTTATAAAGGAAAGTGGTATTTTGGCTCATAGTTCTGGAGACTTGAGAAGTACAAAATCATGGTGCTGGCAGGAATCTTGTGCTGCTCCAACCCATGGCAGAAGGGTACACAGGCTTAAATGAAAGAGAAAAAACAGGAGGGCATCCCCCCTCCTTTTTTTAATAACAAAATCCCTCTTGTGGTAACCAATCTAGTTCTGTGAGAATTGAGAATTTGTTCATGTGAGAAAGGCATTAATCCCTCTTAAGAAACTACTCACCTCTTAAAGAACCAATCACCTCGCAACTAAAATGAGAGTCAAGTTTCAATATGGGAACAAATCACATCCAAAGCACAGCAAGAGGTGTCTCTCTCTCTCTCTCTCTCTCTCTCTCTCTCTCTCTCTCTCTCTCTCGGCACCAGGGATTAAACTCAGGGACACTTGACCACTGAGCCACATCCCCAGCCCTATTCTGTATTTTATTTAGAAACGGGGTCTCACTGAGCTGTTTAGTACCTCACTAAATTTCTGAGGCTGGATCCTCCTGTATCGGCCTCCCAAGTTGCTGGGATTATAGGGATCTCTGTTTTGGAGAGAAGAATGCAATGCTTGTCTAGGGAGGGAACAGACAGATATGAGGACAGACCATTTTCTTTAACAGGAGGAATGCTCTGCTAGAGATACACCCAACATCCTATGATAGCATCTAACCCAGCTGAGCTGGGTCTTAGTGCAGAAGAGGAATATAGAAGAACAATAGGGTAGGAGGGAGGGAAGGGATTCCAGATAAAAGGAACTGAAGTAGAAAGGCACCAAATCCTTGAAACAGTCAATCCTATGTATGGTGAACCCGGACCCGTGAGAAAAAAGGGTGAGAAAAACTTGAACAGAAGCCAATAGGGCCCAGATGATTGACAAGGAAGTACATTGGGATAAGTCCTTGATTTGGACTGATAAGTTGCAGTCAGGAGAGCACCACAGTGGATTTGTATTTTAGTTACCATTCTGATGGCATTCAAGAGAAAAGACTGGAGAGACATAAGGTGGGTTAATGTCAGGGAGGCCAAAGAGGACAGCTTTGCTAAGATTTAAGCAAGTAATAATAATAATAATAATAATAATAATAATAATAAATTTATTATTAAATTATTATTTGGGCACTAATAGAAGGGAAGGTAAAAAGCAAGATGGGTTCAAAAATATACCAGAGAAAAAAGACTGTCAAGAGTTGACATCCCAATTTTTTTCTTCTACTTCATTTTTACTCAACTTTTAGAATTTTTTTACTGACACATTAATAATTGTCCTTATTTATGTGGTAGAGTGTGAAAATTAGATACATATATACAATGTGTAATCATCAAATCTGGGTCATCAGTCTTTCCGTCTCCTTGTACATTTATCATTTCTTTGTATCGGGAGCCTTCAAACTCTTCTTTGTAAACAGTTTAATAAAGTGCTGTCAACTATAGTCACTCTAACTGTTCTTTAGAGCATCAGAAGTTACGCCTCCTACCCAACTGTATTTTGGTACCTGTTCTCCATCCTCCATCTTCCATCCCCTTCGATGTCTCACTTGTCCACAAATATTGATTGCATTAATTGCCTAACTCCAAAAGGAGGAGGTCTGCACCGACTCAGGTTTTCAGCTCAGGAAACTACATGGATGGGGGTGCCATTGATCAATAAAGGAAATAAGGGGTGAAGAAACGTGTGTTGGGAGAGACTGGAAAGAGTGTTGAATAAATGGTAAATTCTGTTGGGTACATGCTGAGTCTGAGTTGTCCATGAGGAACTTAATTCATACTTCTGACAATCAGTACAGTATTTGCTTGCAGCTCAAGAGAGATGGGATTAGGGAGAAGTCAAAACGATAAACATGGGAAAAATCATCTAGGAGCATGAAGAAAATAATCTGGGCCAAAGATGGAGCCCTTGGGAACAGGAACAGTGCAAGGTTGGGCATGAGGCAGAGTTACCATGAGGGAGACGAAGAAGGAAATTCAGAGAAAAAGAGCATAACTAGCCAAGTCAACCGGAAAAATCAGGATGGTGAGGAGGCCATGGGATTTAGAATACGAAAGTGACAAGCGTCCTCACCTGAGCAATTTCAGTTGAGTTTGGGGATAAATAATTCAATGGTTTGAGGCGTGAATTAGAACTAAAGACAAGGAGATATTTAAATATTTAAAAGTTTAGCAAATAAAAATAATAATTGCTCAGTTTTATTGAAGACTCACAGGTGAAATTAGGGCTCTCTCTGTTTTGCACATATTATTTCATTTAATTCTCTATAACTCAGTAATGGTGCTGTATTATTATCTCTGCCATTTTAGAGATGAGAAAATAGAAAAATGAAGGAGAGGAATGAGATACCAGCAAGAATGGATCAAGGAAAGAGTTTTTTTTGTGTGTGTTTGTTTCTGTTTGTGAAGGATCAGGTAGACTTGGAAACCCTCATATAGAAAGGAAAAAGAATCACACAGAATGAAAGATTGGGATTACGGGGCACTTGGTCAATGGCTGAGCAGAGTCCTGGAGGAGAAGGGGTCAGGAGCACAAGGGGAGGTGATGCGCCCGAAACACGCAGGACAATGCATCCTCATAAGTGAGATGGAAAGGGATGGAGATGAGCTTGGCTGTGGAGGGTAACAGCGTCCCAACCACTCAATGTCATCACCCCAGCTTTCGATCTCAGTTCCCACGGAAGTCTGCATCCTCACCTCTTTTCCCAGCAGCCCTCCTTCACTGGGTTCTCTGCTGCCTCCCACAATCTCAGTTGAGGCTTGTGGATCAAGGGGTTTGGGGGTAGGCCTTAGACAAGAGAGGTGGGACATAGATTCCAGAAATCAAGAAGGCAACTGAGTTCATAATCAGACCTTTCCCCTCCAAACAAACAGCCCCAGGACACACACAGTTTTGTCTACAAGAGTCCTCAAACTGAAGTCTCAAATCTCTCAAGAGAATGTGCAGACACCTGTCTGGTTTTCAGAGACTTGCAGATGATCAGTCTTGTCCACCCGAGGAGGTGACACCTGTCTGTCTGACCTTCTTTCTCATGCCACCTACAACCTCCTTCTCCCATTGGACAACACAAGAGCAAACCAGCCCCAGACCAGGTCTTGCAATGTTCTGCCCAGGATGGAACCCCTAGTGGACAAAAAGGGACCATCTAAAACATTGACACTAGCTTTGAGAAAATACAACTGCTTCTTGATTAGAATTAATTTGGTCACTGATTAACAAATCCTTTGTAACTTAGGTAAATTCTGTTTTTTCTCCTTTCAATGATAAGGGAGAAGGAGAAACGAAGTAGCTAACAGTAGTTCAAAGACTTGGAGAATTTACAGGATATATAATATGGTTCTTCATCAATTACAGCCACCTTTGTACCTCAATATATTTTGTGCTTGTCTAAGAAAATGTGAAAGAAGTAAACAAAGAAGGGAGGAAAACTGTTGAACCCTCTTTCATTTTAGCAATATGTAATATTTATTCACAAATGCATGAACCACTCTGCTTGTATAAAGGGATTGTTTCTCAGTAGCAGTAATAGATTTCAGTTTGTAGTGAATTTGTCTTGTTTAGATCTAAGTATACACTACTAATAATTATAATAATCACTTAATCCAGAAAATCTTTTTTAAAAAAACATACTGTTGCTGGGTGTGACGGCACACATCTATAATCCCAGTGGCTTGTGAGACTAAGGTAGGAGATTCACAAGTTCAAAACCAGCCTCAGCAAAATCGAGGTTCTAAGCAAATCAGTGAGACCCTGTCTCTAAATAAAATACAAAATAGGGCTAGGAATGTGGCTCAGTGGTTGAGTGCCCCTGAGTTCATCCCCCACTAACCCCCTCCCCCCAAAAAAAAACCATAAAGTTATGATCACCTAAGGTAAAAATAAAGTTTAAGTTTCAATGTATATACCCATTTTGTTGTAGAGAATTATGATAAAGAGATTAATAAAATAATTTCCATTCTAAAAATACTACATTAGGGGAATATTCTGTGGAGTTAGTAGAATGGAAATAGAAGTTTATGGAGAAAAAAAAAGGTGCAAAATGTCCATGAAAGAAAAATTTGTTCCTGTGCTTATGAACTATACGACAATTGATGGCAAGTTGCTATGGTATTTAAAAAACACACCTAAAAAAGCGATGTCTGTGTTTGATTACAAAAATTAAAGTATATACATGATATCTGAAATTGCTTTCTGTGTAACTATTTATAAGATAAAACAAATTTTAGATGTGGATTTTCAAGGAGGACATAGTTTTTCCAAAGTGTTTTTCAGGTGTTACACAGGAAAAAGTGAAGGCCAAGGGTCCTCAAGAGGATACCACCTCACTCCATACTCAAAAACTTCCCTTCTCCCTCCACTCTGGTTTCCACCAGTCCTTCTGGATGGTTTATTTAAAAAGAAAAAAAGCGGGTAGGAGAGAAAGCAAAGACTTTGTTGATATATCAGAGAATGTTTTTGAAACACTAAATGTGAAATTCAGATCTAGATTTCCCAGCGGTATATCCACATTTGCTAGGGGGCCCCACAGGGTATTTTCAAGCCCTGATTAGATGCAAAACATCTGTGTGTGATAGTGATTATTTGTCAACATAAGGAGAGACTTAACAAAGTTGCGGTAACTTTTCCCAAGGCATCTTCTTAGCAATATATATTCAAAACATTTGCAGGCTCTCTAATGGAGGAAACATGTTAAATATTTTGCTGTTAGGGTTCATTGTTTTGGACCCCTGATTTTCCAAATTAAGAAGTTGTAATGACATATGTCATACACTGTTGTCTGCTTCACATCAGAATCTGCAGGCAGCTCTGACATGGCCCTCACATGCTTTGAATTTAGGAAATCCTGTAAGAAACTCAACCTGAAAAATTAGGTAAGAAAACCTAAAAATTTCAGTTATTAAATCTTAAAGAACTACTTGAAGATTGAGTTTGCTGCTGGTTATGCAATCTCCTAAGGCACATTTCCATAAATACAATTTTACAAAATGCATCTTGATTACAATCTGTAGGTTTGATTGGACAATGTTTCCTTAGCAGGACTCCATGGAATTTGAGAACAATTTTCAGTAATCTGGAATAGATACACTCAAAATTTGTCCTTCAGTTATGGAGGCAATATAAAAGGAGAAATAATGAAACAAAACAAGGACAGCAGCCTTCCTCTTGGTAAACAAAACATTTTAAGGAAGATGTTTCCATCTTAAAGAGATGTTCAGCTGCCTCATCTACTTTTTAGCAAGTATTTGGACTTATGAAGTTAATTTAATACTTTCTACCAATCACTCACCTTTTAATTTAGAATTACTGTCATTACTGTGTGCATGACCAAAACAGTAATTAAGAGTCAGCAGGGTTCGTGAACAATTAGATTAAAATGTTGCTGAGGCATAATATATAAAATAGTTCCCCTAATTAAAGATATCCCCCATTGTGAATAAGCAGCCCACATGCATGGGCACCTGAGGGACCAAAGGGAGGTGGAGAAAGGATATGAACCGTCTTTTCTCTTTATGGGAAGTCATAGCTGTTGAGAGCCACAGCTGAAGGGGCCCCAGCAAACTTCCAGCTGCCAGCTGATGATTGGCTCACAGCGGCCCCAGCAAACTTCTAGCTGCCAACTGATTGGCTCCTCTGCAGTGATGCTCATTGGGCTGTTTCCCCGCCCTTTCAGACCATGGAGCTGCTCATTGGGGGACTTTTTTTGGCTCTGCCCAGGCGACCCAGCCAATCAGCCTCAAGAGCAGGAGGAATGGGGGAGGTTGAGAGGCTTATGGGAAGCCGGTGGTGGCAGTTGGGCTCTGTAGGTTTTTCCTGAGGAGCTGTGTGGTTTGGTGTGTGTGTTCTAAAAATAAAGTTCGTTTCTTTTGACAAGTGGTTCCTGAATTGTTCCCAGCCAGACTGCAGCAATAGCACCCTGCTGACTGACCTAGAGACATGTATTTCTCTTCTACAGGGGTGAAAACATCTTTTCTCTGCACTTCCTAAAAGCAGGCAGTTTTCCGCAGCTTTCAATGCCGCTAAGTGGGGGATGTTTATCTGGGATCCCTCGTTGAAATTCATAATATATTTCTGTATAGCAACATCTCATTTAATACAAGAATCGTTAAATTGAACTTTTGTAGTAAACTTCAGTTTTCTAGAACTCTCGGGTTCTTTGTTAACTCTGGCTAACTGAACTTTGCCTAGAGCTGAATTCAAGCCCCTTTCAAACTTGCAATCAATGCTGTTTGCTAAATGTTAACTATCTTTGGCACAAGCTTCCTAGGATGCATGCTTGTGAGCCTTTAAGAGAAGCACCATTTTTGTTGGTGATGGGATGATTATAATTTTTACGAGGAGGTGCCATATGATGATAATCTCAGGATGTCTGCAGGTGAGAGGAACTTTCTCCCTTTCTGCAAAAGGCAATAGAGATACATTGAATTGTCCAAGATTTTCTGTGTCCTCTCCAGCCTTCAGACTGTTAGTGATCAGGGTACTCCTTTTATCACTATTTCTCAACCTTCCAATCCAATAGTGAAACTTGCTAAAATTACATTTAGAATAAGAATATATGGGCTGACGATCATTTAAGTTTTCCTGTGACCAGGAAGGACATGCTTTAATACAAGGAATTTGTAACATCTCTTTAGCTTGTTCAGTGGCATTTCTCATTCTCTAGAATTTGGCATTTTAGATAAGACAATCATCAAGTTATTCCAGATAGGAAAGGTGCTGCCTTTCAACACTTCCAAAGAATGATGACTTAAATAGGCTTATAATGGCTGGCTTGAAATACCATTTCTAATATTTTTTTCCTAACATGAGAAAAATGTATTTAAAATTTTAAAAAACTGGCTTACTAAGCTTCTAGAATACAGCCCATTCTTAGATTGGAAACTTCCGTTACACAGGTTTTATTTCTCTGCTGTTGCCTGGCAACAGAGATGTGGCAAAAGATGTCAGAGGTCAAGGAGCAGACTAAAGTCATTATGGAAAGCAAGCCATAATCAGCATTTTCCATCTAACTTTGTAATCTTCAAAATAAAATAGGTTTCATTGTATTAAATGCCTGTATTTTTTTCTTATCAAATGCCAAGATTTTAGAGACATTTTTTTTCCTGTCTGAATATGAGTCCACTACACATGGGGAATTGTAATTATGTGCATTGCTTTGAAATGGACTTCTCTATTACACTGGCATACTTTGAAGGTTAAAGTGAAAAACTTCTGGCATTCTGTAGTCATGTACTGTGTGAAAAGTAATTGTGAACACATTTGAAAGCCCTCCAAGAAGTATCAGAACAAACACTGGCACTACATATCCTCACATTGAACCATTACTTAATGGTGAATTAAATTCCATTTTCAAATATATTTGTCTGTGTATTAGAACATTATCCTTTGGAAAAAAGGAAAGCAAACAATTCCACAGGTCTGCTTGTCTTTATTTTGAAATAGGAAGGGATGTGATCAAAATTTAACATTCTCTCTTCTAGAGACTTCTGTTTTGTTGTGTTGTTTTTAGTCTGTTCTGTACCAAATGCCAGGCTCCTAAGGATGCATTGCTCATGGGGAGTTAATTGCATTTCAGCATGATACATCTTAAGACTTCTTTTCCAGTGGTATAACACAATAGGGTTTAATGACATTTCATCTCTACGAGTCTTGGCCCAAATGTTTAACGTTTCCAAATTACTGCTATAAGATTATGGCAACCTGAGTTAGAATCACTTTCTATGTTGGCTTAAAATGGATCCACAATTATTTCTTGAGGGAGTTGTTTTTTTTTTTTTTTTTAATCAATGCTAGTTGGTCGTCCTTCATTTCATCTTTGAGTGAAGCAACAGCTGCCAGCCATTCAGAGATGTGTTTCTGAACTTCATCAAAGAAAATAGCTCTGCCCTTTTCCCATTCCCAAATGCTTTGGCAACATTGCATTCCATGTTTTAGCCTGAGACTATCAATGAGACCCGATGATGAGTAGTTCTTATCAAAACCACAGTTGAGTTTTAAAAATAAAATTAAGATGTTGAAAATAAATAAATAAAATGGAAATCTTTCATAAAATTAAAACAACAACAACAGTTGGGATGGGCACAGCAAAGCATGCCTGTAATCCCAGCAACTCGGGTGGCTGAGGCAGGAGGATCACAAGTTCAAGGCCAGCCTCAGCAACTTAGCAAGGTCCTATGCAATTGAGCAAGACTGTTATGGTTTGTATATAAGGTATTCCCCAAAAGCTCATGTGTGATACAATGCCAAGAAGGTTTAGAGGAGAAAGGATTGGGTTACGAGGGACTTAACCCAATCAGTGCATTAACCGCCTGATGGGATTAACTGAGTGGTAGCTGAAGGTGGATAGGGTGTGGCTGGAGAAGGTAGGTCTTTGGCGGTGTGTCTTTGGAGTATATATTTTGTATCTGGCAAGTAGAGTCTCTCTCTCTCTCTCTGCTTCCTGATTATCATGTGAGCCACTTCCCTCCACCACACTCTTCTGTCATGATGCTTTACCTCAAGCCCTGAGGAATGGAGCCAGCTATCTATGGACTGAGGTCTTTAAAACTGTGAGCCACTCAATAAACTTTTCCTCTTCTTAAAATTGTTCTTCTCAGGTCTTACAGTCACAACAGTGAAAAAAGATGACTAAAACAGACCCTGTCTCAAAATAAAAAAATAAAAAGGGCTGGAGATGTGGCTCAGTGGTTAAGTGCCCCTGGGTTCAATTCCTAGTAAGACAAACAAACTGTTGGAAAATATATATCCATGAGTGAAATTGCCTGAAAGATGTGGGGATCCGCCTATTCTTTTCAGTTTTCTACATTTAAATCTTGCACAGACCTGAGTACTTGGAGCCATCAACTCTTTGAGAACTGCGTGTACTGAAGTGTGTGTACTATGTAAATAGTACACTATGATGTCACAACCAATAACATGAGCCTCGCCAGGCCATGTCTATAAAAGGATGCTGTTACAGTTATGGTCTCTTACATTACCCTGTAAGAATAGCCACATCCCCAGCCTTATTTTGTATTTTATTTAGAGACAGGGTCTTACTGAGTTGCTTAGCACATTGCTTTTGCTGAGGCTGGCTTTGAATTGATATCCTCCTCAGCCTCCCAAGCTGCTGGGATACAGGCATGGGCCACCACACCCAGCAGGAAAACTTTTTTTTTTTTTTTATGTTACAGATATTTCAAATCCTTAGCTTTTTTTCCTTCACTTTCATGGCAAGGAACCCACACAACCAAATTTGCAATCTACCTCTGTGAGTTCAAGCAACAGAAGAAATGGTGGGAGAAGAGGAATGGGAGGGGGCCAGGAGGGAAAGGGAAAGAGAGGAAATTTTGCTCTTTGACAACAAAAAAGAAAGTACATTTCTTGGACTACAGTATCATTTTTAAGGAAAGTCAAGAAAATGACACTTGGAAAATTCTATTAAATCCAAAGGTGACATTTAAGATCCCCACATATCCGATTTGTATAACAGGAGAATGTCTCTGCAGTACATATTGATGAAGCAGTTTTGCTAATAGTATTTCAAAATGACTATGTCGCCATTTGGCCCATGCATGTTTGCAATTCTAAAAATTTTCCCAAACCTGTTACTTTACTTTCCACCTGCAAAATAGAACAGCTTCATTAAAAAAACAAAATGCAGGAGCAATACTGAAAAATTTCTTTAGCTAAGTAAAATGGTGATATCTCCAACTGAAGGCAGTCATATAACTCCAATAAACAGGACTTGATATTTAGTTTAATTACCATAAGGAGGAAATGTAACCAGAAATATGGATTCTTAGAAGCTGTTATGGCTAAAGATATGATATGGATAAGGAGCTGAAATTTCCCCATATGGTATAGCTCATCAGAGGGAAGGAGTTTTATGTTATGGTAATTAGAAGGCTGTGTACACAAATTCTTTTCATGATTTGGTTCAAAGCCTTGCAGGCACTTCGAAACTTCCCATTCCCCCTACATACACTATTTCCTATGTATTATTTCCTAAATTTATGCCCATCAGGACCCTCAGTGCACTTGAGAAGCAGAGTTCTAGAGAATCTTTATTATAAATAATAATAATAATAATATTCTCATTATGCTTACAAATAAGAAAAAAATAGCTACTTGTGCTTTTTTTTTTTTTAAGTCAGTATTATGTTATAAAAATTAGGTGAAGAGTTACCCAATTTCAGTTAGCGGTGAGTGGATTACAAAGCTAATTCAGGTCCTTTGGAAAAGAATTACCTAATAAATGGACATTTTAATGTTCCAATATTTTCATGTTAAAATCATCTCTGTTAACACTGTCCCTAATAGATAATTCAAGGTCAAACTTCCCTCTTAGTACTACTTTTCTAATTATGTGATTTACTCTCATTCTTTAATCACAACACAAGAGATGTACCATGAATGTTAACTTCATATTAGAATCAGGTTTATATAGGGAGACATATATTTTTATATGTTTTATATATCTTCATAAATATGACAGTAAGAGTCAAAGTTATTTCTAATATATACATTATAAATATATATATTATCTATATATCAAAGATAAAATTATTTCTTATATATAGGAAGTCATATGTATTAGAAAAAATATATATTACAAATATATTTTTATATATTATCTATAATATATACATATATAATAACTTTACTTCCCCTGTATTTCTAGAACTCTGAGTGCTTTCCCTTCCCATTCTAAACAGTGCCTATGCTGAGTTCCTTCTGAGTCTAAAATTTCAATACACCAGATCCCTGTAACAATCCTGGGCCCCAAGTCTCTAATGAACTTCCCAACATTGCACACAGATTGTCATAGTTTCTACTGGAGAATGAAGCCCGCTCTGTCTGATTGAGCCAGGAGGGGACCCTTGGACTCTGGCACCTGGTTTCCCGGAGACTTCGCACCTTGCCTTTCCCTTTGCTTTGTAGACTGGGGTGTGATACGTCCTAGCTGTGGGTATGATTATATGCTGAGTCCTCCAAGCATACCATGCACCTGGGACCCTCTGCCACAGGTCTATGGCTTGTTGCATCATTTCTAGTGTCTCTAACTCATAAAGCGCTTCATAACTTCCTCTGACCATTAGTTCCCCACATGTGTCCACTAGACACCAATGTGTGCTCACTACTTAATTTACATCACTGTTGGTGCAGCAGGAAATAGAAGTTTGTGAGTCGAAGTTCTGAGACAAGAAGGCTGGTTTCTGTCCTTTGTTCTTCTGTTTGTCTTACCATTTGCTGTTTAATACTGAACAATTCATGACCTTGTTAGGTCTTCCTATCTTTACATATAAAACATGACTAAAACTACGGGAACAACTAACATCCAAGAACCAGTTTTTGATTTTGGGTCATTTCTTACTGATTTGTTTCTGAAAGGAACATTCTATCAGAAATGATACCAAAACTACGCATCTCTCAAAGGAGAGGCCCATTTCTGGGTAACTTCCAGTATGGAAATTCATTCTTATATAATTCTGAAAAAATTTCTGGATTCATTGAAAATGTAGTAAATAATCCAGAACTAGCTATTTAAGGGAAAACAGAATATGCTGCAAAAATAGGAATAATACATTATCCTACCCTAAGATACTTCTCCCAGATGATAATATTGTTTTGGAAAGTTATAGTCAGAAAGAAATTAAGAGATATCAGCAACTGGTAGGTGGCTCAAAAGGGGTTGGGTTCCTGAAGAGCTACTGCCCCAAGTCCCTTGGACGGTGCAGATAGAAAGTGGCCTCTTCTGAGACATGAGTTCAGAACCCACTTTGTTAAACATGTCCAAACATAATTCACCAAGGGAAGGACTTACTGAGGTGCCTCTCTGAAGTTTTACTGCTTCTAAACACGACTTTGTCCATTAGTCACTTCTAATACCAAGCATTATTGAAATTCATTTTTTTGCAAGGATCAAAAGAAGACCCACAAATCCACTGGGGAACCCAGACTTAATATTCTCCAGCCCAAAATAGGTGAGCTGTGTTTCTGGGTAGACCCATTCCTTTGACGTTCAAGTAACATTCATGTTTCAATGAAGTTAAATTACCAGTTGTTTTTATACTTATCTACAAAATAATCTTAAATTCTATTTCACTATGAATTCATAATAATTACTTCTGTATCATTCTTGGCACAAAGGAAAATGAATTATAACTTGTGAATTGCAAAGCTTAAGTCCACAGCATTTTGTCTTTGGAGAGCATTCAAACTTTTCTTTTAACTACTTCCTAAATTGAAGTTGCCATCACAACTAAAAGCTGTTTCCAAACTCTTCAAGTATGTGTCCCTACAAGCAAAGACTTTCTGACAGATGGGTCAGACTGGCTTGTACTAAGAAGGACAAAAGGAAAGGTGAAATGACACTGTAGTTAAACCCCATCTGTTTCCATTTCCAGATTTTCCTACTAAAAATTGAAAAGCACAGCTTTCAAACCAGAGAACAATTAGCATAGCACAGTCATGAATGAACACACATTATAAGAAGCACCATGCACTAAAGAATTATTTCCATATTTCCCTAGTTGAATTTACATGCTGATCTGTTTATCAAATGCAGAGTTAAAATCACAAACGATTTTCATTGCTCATAGCATGCATTAATGTTAGTGATAGAAAAGTGTTACCTCCAAATCCTAAGAGGGACTTTGAACACAGATAAAGACAGATGAGAGAAGGCATGCTGCAGTGCAGCACTTTCCAAGTTACTGTAGCATTGACGCTCCAGCTCCTACTCCTCCAGGAATATTCTCAGTGAAGCACAGAAAGATCCAGGGTGGAAAAAGCACTTGTTTTACTATGACATCTAGACTTTTTTCGTCTTGAATTCAACACTCAAAAATCAAGCCAGGAGCAGGCAGTGGTAACTGTACGGCATTTTATGGTACCCTTCAGGTTCCTCTAAGATCTTTCCTGGTTCCCAGGGTAGCTTCTCCGCATGACTATGCAGCTTTCTCCAGAGTGCTGTGGAAGGAGATTCCAGCAGCAGAGAAACAGAAAATCTACAATGTCACAGCACTACCTATGATCCTTAGCTTCCAGAAATAGCACAGAATATCAAGTGATATCAAGTTTTCAGTTGATATATATATATATATATACTTTTTTCTGATCATTTATTTTCCCAATCATCAAATTAATACACCATCAAACATCTATAGATGGGGTTATTAAGATCAACAGAATAATTATACTGATTTTTTTCCCTCTTTATTCTGCCAAGAATTCTGTTGAACCTTTTCCCCTCTACTTTCTTTCCTCATATTTCCTCCAAGGGAATCAGAGTTCGTTTAACTTGCTTTATTTCCTAAAGTACAACAATACTTGTAGGACAACTCTGGTCACACCGATAAGCTGAGAATCTCCCTTAAGCAAATGGGGCAATTGTCCAACAGAACCAGTTCACTGATAGGAGGCTCCAGAGTGGGCAGAGCCCTCAGGGAATGAGAAGAAATCTTTACTGATAGTCCATTTTGCTGTATGTTAGTATTTACAGTATCATATGTAAATGCTAATTTAATCTTAAATCTTAAATCAAGATTATGACCACTATATTATCATCACCATTTTTAAAAAAATATTTATTTTTTTACTTGTAGTCAGACACAGTAACTTTATTTTATTTATTTTTTAATGTGGTGCTGAGAATCAAACCCAGGCCTTATGCATGCTAGGTGAGTGCTCTACTGCTGAGCCACAACCCCAGCCCATATCATCATCATTTTTAACAGATGCAGAAATGACCTCAAAATGAATGAGGGGCTGGGGTTATAGCTCAGTGGTAGAGTGCTTGCCCTGCACACATGAGGCACTGGGTTCGATCCTCAGCACCACATAAAAATAAATAAATAAAATGAAGATATTGTGTCCATCTACAACTAAATAAAATTTTTTAAAAAAATGAATGAGTAACTGGCTCCACATCTCCAACAAACCAATAAGAAAATCATAACTCAACAAATAATCAAAAGATATTTTATGGCAGAGAAATTATATAATGCCCAAAGCATGAGAAAGGCAGTCAACATAGTTTGCAGTCAGGGAAATGTAAATTCAAATTCCTTGGCAGTAAATGTGATCTTGTAGTGTAAATTAAAGCCCCAATTTTATACCCATTCAATTAAGGAAGAAAATTCATAACAATTTCAAGTGTTGGATGGAAAGTAGGTCCATATTCTAATGATAATGAAAAACAGAGGCAACCTAACATTTCGGTCCTATATCTTAAAGCTGAACATTCACACACTGTATGACCCCCAGCAACTCTACTTTATCCAAGAGAAGTTGTTGCACATGTTTATAAGGAGTTTTAGTCATGTTTAACAATGCTAAAATGGATTTCTCTGCAACAGCACAAGTATGAAAACACCCAAAATCTCATTAACAAGGGAGGGTGTCAATAAACAATAGAATAGAAAAAATATACTACAGCATATCACAATGTAGACAAAATTTTGCAATAAAAAGTTAGTTTCAAAGTATTATGTACAACAGGCCATCTTTTTTAAAGTTAAAAACAGTTAAGATTTAAAATTTTCTTTTCAGAATGTGTACAAATGTGATAAGATTGCATTCAATGGAAAGTAAAAGAATAACAAACATGGTACTCAGGATGTTTGTGTATGTCCACTAGAGACTGGAGGAGGAAATAGCCAGAAGGTCAGATGAAGAGTATAGGTGAAAGTTATTTATTGTCAAAACCCTGGCTTTTGTTTGGATCTGGGTTTGTAGGTACTTATTGCATTATGTAAAACATTTAAATAATTATAAAATAAAAAATAAAGAGGTAACATTGATGAAGTGTGTCATTAAACAAAGATCACTAGCAATCCAATTTTGTTTATCTGAAGTTCTAAAAACACCCAAAGAAGTAAGTTAAAGACAACAAATAAGCAAAAATGCAACACAGGTCATAGAATGATGCTTTCAGGGCTCAAATTCAGGCCTGCAGACTCCAGACCCCAGGCTGCCTCCAGGCAGGGCCACTCTTCCTTTCTCAACTAGAGACACAGGACAGCACACACTAGTCCCACTCTCTCAGGATGAGAGGGACCCTGTCTGTGGTCACAGCCAGAACTAAAAAATTATTTTTCCCAAATTTTGTCAAAAGGCAGGAAAGATATGACTAGACTAGCAGATTTGGGGGACAATCGAAAGACAGGTCTAGGCTAGAGTCCTGACCCACCTGACCAATGCCATTCAGTGTCTCAGCCCCAGCTTCCTCAGGATGTGAGGACTGGAGATGAAAAGGACATGCTCATAATGACTAATATTTTTATTTGCTTGCTGATAAGCCAAAGATTTACCAACACTGTAAAACAGGACCTTCACTACAACCTATGAGGCATGGACTATTATTATTCCCAATTTAAAGATAAGGTGATAGAAAGAAAAGGGGGTTAAGACATTTCCCTCATGTCATAAATTATGATGAAAGATGGGAGACTCTTTTGCTCACTCTCTCCTGCTCCATTGCCCATGCTTTCAACATCTAAAATATGTATATATATACACAGTCCTTACATGGATACATACACCTGTATAGATATACACATATACATGCATATGTATAGATACATGAAAATATGTATATGCAAATACCCACACAAGCAGACACACCCATGTTCATATGTATAGATGCACATGCATGTATATGTACATGTATGCATAGGTGCACACTCATACAAACGTATACACATTTATACACTCCTGTGTATACAAATACCCATAAAGTGTAAAAACACAGGTATAGCTGTAGGCACATACACATATATATGGCACATATTACATAGATCCACACCTTCACACCTATATAGATACACACTCATGCACACATATTTAAACAACTATGTGCATGTGTAGACACACATATTTAAAGCCTCTTTATATTTATTAATATATGTTGGCCAGAGTCTGCAATATAACAACTGTTTAATGAATGATAGCTATTACCATCATAAAAATAAGATGGTCATTATTATTTACACAGAGTCCAGTAATGCTAAATGAGACTTTTGTTATCTTTTTTGTTGTTATTGTTGTTTTGAGATTTTTAACTTTGTTGGTGAACCTTCAGAGTAAATATGTCCAATATGAAGTTCTACAAAAAACTAAAGAATAGTCAAAGTGTTCCTGAGAAAAAAGAGCATTGCTGGAGGCATCAAAATACCTGATTTCAAATTACACTACAGAGTCTTAGTAACAAAAAGAGCATGTACTGACACAATAACAGACATGTAGAGCAATGCAATAGAATAGAAGACACAGAGAAAAATGCACACAGCTATCGTCATCTGATTCTTAACAAAGGTGCCAAAAATATACATTGAAGGAAAAGACAGCCTCTTTAACAAACAGTGCTGGAAAAACTGGTTATCCAAAGATCAAAAAATGAAATGAGATCCCTATGTCTTACCTTATATAAAAGTCAACTAAAAATGGGTCAAAGACCTAAGTCTAAGATGAGAAAATTGACAAAAGTTGAGAGGCATCAACATAGAAGCACAAGAAAAGGCTTCCTATACAGGAACTATATAGCTCAGGAAATAAGTAGGATGACTCAAATTAAACACACACACATACACACACCCACATATACAACACTTCTGCACATCGAAGAAAACAATAGAATGAAGAGAGTCTACAGAATGGGAGGGAAAAAAAATCTTTGCAAGCTACTATTCCAACAGAGGACTAATATCCAGAATATATAAAGAACTAAAATCTCAATACTAAAAAAACCCAAATAACTCCCAAAATAAATGGGCAAATAAACTAAACAGCCACTTCTTAAAAGAGAAAATACAATCAACAATTATATAAAAATTGTTCCATATCTTTTGTTATCAGGGAAATGCAAATCAAAACTATATTTAGCTTCCATCCCTGGAGTTAGAACGACAGTCATCAAGGATACACAACAAATGCTGGTGAGCATGTAGGGGAAAGAAACTCCTAGATACTGTTGGTGTCAATGTAAATTGTTCCTCATAAAACTAAAAATAGGATTACCATATGATCCAGCCCTTCCCCTCCTTGGTACTCATCCAAAATAATTACAATCAGCATACTTTAGAGATACACGAACATTCATGTTTATTACAGCACAATTCACAATAGCCAAGTTATGGAACCAGTCTAGGTACCCATCAACAGATGAAGGGATAAAATAAAATGTGGTCTAAACACACAATGGAGTTTTACTCAGCTGTAAAGAAGAACAAAAATTATGTCATTAACAGAAAAATGGATGGAACAGGTCATAAGGTTTTACACAACAAGTCAGACATAGAAATATATTTTCTCTCATATGTGGAAGCTAGAAAATATGTTTTCTCTCATATGTGGAAGCTAGAGGGAAAAAAGGGGGGGGACCCAATGAAACTCTAAAGAAGACCATTAGGAGAGGGAGATGGAAAGGGTGAGGGGGGTTGGGGAGTGAAACTGATCTAATAATTCTGTTTTTATGTGTATCTGAATATGACACAATGAGCCCTGCCATTCTGTACAATTAACATGAACCATTGATAAAACAACACAAACTCCCCAGCAGGTTTAAAATTAGTTATAGTAGGGGCTGGGGATATAGCTCAGTTGGTAGAGTGCTTACCTCGCATGCACAAGGCCCTGAGTTCAATCCCCAGCACCACACACACACACACACACACACAAAAAAAAAAAATCAGTTATAGTAACATTTTCTCAAATCGAGTTTTAAGAGGCTAAGGACTCTAGAGAATAAAGGAAGGTAAATAGGCTACCATTTCTGCTGACCTAAATAAGTGAGATGGTTAAGAGTTGGAAATGGAACATAGAAATACAAAGAAACAAATGAAAAATTCCAAACCTCTGCAAACCCTGAGAATGTAAACATGGAAGAACCAAATATTGTTAGCACTAGGGAAAAGAGTGAATGGACTTTTCTCTACCCCCCCCCCCCCATATCCATGGTGAATTTCTGTTGCATCCCTCATCCAGCATCAGTCAGGTCTTCAAAACATAGAAATTAAAATTTCCAAGGATTAGGATTATGTGGTTTCCTCCCATACCTTTCACATAAAAGTCAGAAAAGGAAAAGACAAAAATTTAGAATGTTGAGTGTTACGGTTTAGGTGTGCGGTGTCCCCTGAAAGCTCCCATGTGAGACGATGCAAGAAGATTCAGAGGAGAAATGATTGGGTTGTGAGAGTCTTAACCCAATCAGTGAATTAATCTCCCGATAGGGATTTAACTGAGTGGTAACTGAATTGGTGGGGTGTGTCTGGAGGAGGTGGAAATTGGGGGCATGGCTTTGGGGTATATATTTGTATATGGCAAGTGGAGTTTCTTTCTCTGTTTCCTGATCATCATGTGAGCTACTTCTCTCTGCCACCCTGTCCCACCAGCCATGATGTTCAGCCTCACCTTGAGCCCCGAGGAATGGAGCTGGCCTTCTGTGGACTAAGACCTCTGAAACTGTGACCCCTCAAATAAACCTCTTCTCTATAGCTGTTCTGGTTTGGTCCTTTAGTCACAGCAGAGAAAATATTGAGTTTTACATCAAACTAGAAAAATGTGTTCCCTGGTGTCGCTGTTGAAAGCCCCTAGAGACTTCAAATTCAAAGAGCAGAGTTTTCCCTCAAATTGAATCTCAAGGCCATGGGGCCTCAGGATCTCTGAGTTCTGTTCCTGACTCATAAAGGAAATGCATAGAGAGGCAGTAATAGGATACGGAGGGATTTCGGGCTAGAACATCTGCTAAACACAGGAGAGAGGCAGAAGGGAACAGATCCAGAACCACTTCACAAAATCTTCATCTCAAATGGAGGAGAAAACAGGTAAAGGAATGGATCCCGTGAATCACAGGGCTGGACCCAAAACTTGGCAGCTGGCTCAAGGCTGGTTAGAGATCTGTGACTTAAATGCATATTTCTACAGAGAATTGAACCACATCTGGAGTCTACGATTTCATTTCTGCCAACATTAAACAGATGTCTACTTTTAAAATGCTAAACAGTATATGTTTAAGGATTTTCTAAAACTCATGTTTTCTAAATACTACAAATGAAACTTGGTATTCTTTACAAGAGTCCAAATGATTTTAACACAGAGAATATCAGTCCTAGAAAGGAAAAAAGAAATGAGGTATTCTAGCCCCCTTTTAGAAAGGAAGAAACTGAGCCCTGTGGGGCTAAGTGGATTTATTGATTCTCCACAAATAGTCTGTGACCAAGTCCCGAAGTCAAACGTAAGTGGTGGTTTTCACTTTAAATATTTTACTTCTTATAAAATTTTAAATGTCCCATGAATTTTAAAGGACAAATCAAAATAAGAACATCTCCCAGAGATTCCTAAGGGACACAGAGTAGGCAGCATGGCAGCATGTTGCTAGATTTGTGCAGGGACAGTAAGGGTCCTCAGGAGAAGTCCCTAATCACTCCCAGGAGTCACTGCAGACACTTGGTAGGGAATGTGACAGCCCTTATGTGCTATATGGAGAAAAGGCTGGCAAACAGAGAGGGGAGAAACTTGAAGAGACTTGGAATGTCTGAGATGCAGGGACAGAGACAAGACAGGGAGATAATAATAAGTGCCTATTTTTTAGCATACTAGTTTAACTCCTGGCCAAGGTGGCTGAGACCGACAGGTAATATACACATTGCAGAACACAATGACAGTCCCTATGGCAGAGCCAGATACTGAGCTAGATTCTTAACATGTCAGCTCTCCTAAACTAAAAAATATCATAGCTCCTCGATTCCAAGATGCTGTGTGTTTACTCTATTAATTAATAAACCCATCATTGAATAACAGCTTTTTAGGGGGATGGGGAGAAACTTATGAAATATGCGATCATCTATCCACAGGAAAAGGAAGCCTGGAAAAATTGAGTGACTTAGTGGTAGAATCAACATTTTAATACCCGTCTACTTAATTCAGGGACCCACTGCCCCAGCCGTGGCCCATTTACCCAAGTCATGGGTAAATCCCATGAGAATAACACATTTCAAAATGAACAGTCTTTGATTATTTGCTACCTATTTCTGTTTTTAGAGTCTGTTGGCCACAAGGGGAAAGGTTTTCTTGCAGAAAAACATGCCAGGTTCCTCACTTCCAACATGTACTCTTCTTCAAATACGTAGACATGTCTGAAATCAGGATGTGGAACTGATTCCCGGATTTAATGTGATAATGATTTCCCCCTAAAAGTGAATTATTGAATTTGATACAGCATCATTCAGGATCTTGGAATTGAGGAGCTGTGTCATTTTTTTCCAGATGATAAAATGCCTTTGAAACTTTCATATGAGCCACTTTCAGATACATTGTGCTAGAAAATAATCCATATATGCTCCCCCAGCATGCTTCTGACCTGGACCATGCCATTGATGTACTGGTTCTCTACCAAAATGCCCTTAAAAATGAGGACACAGAAGAAATTGGCCAAAAACCAGACCTTTCTTTCCTAGATTCAATCCCTAAGGATCACTTAAGGGCCTTTTTGCTGCAGATCCAAAATTCTTTGCAAGGATTTGCTGCCATAGAATGTGTTTCTTTTGGGCAGGGGTTGGGTACTGGGGATTGAACTCAGGGGCACTGGACCACTGAGCCATATCCTCAGCCCTATTTTGCATTTTATTTAGAGACAGGGTCTCATTGAGTTGCTTAATGCCTCAAGTTTGCTGAGGCTGGCTTTGAACTCTCGATCTTCCTGCCTCAGCCTCCAAAGCTGCTGGGATTACAGGTGTGTGTTAGTGCACCCAGCCCTAGGATGTATTTTTATGAAGCAAGTATAAAGGTACAGTATTCAATTTCTGATACAAGGCATATTTCATTGTTTTCATGACATTGAGTTTAGGGTTAACAGATCATCTAATTTTTACTGGGGAGACAAGAAGATTTAACTTAAATACTTGGGTCATTTTAGCATTTTACCAAGTTATTTAATTCTCAGAACCTTCTCTCCCTTATCTGCAAAAAGAAATTAATAACTCTCACAGTGTTGTAAGGAACACAACAAAAGTCATTACAGAATTCTTTCTGGAATAAAATAAGGAAGAGGAAAAGAAGAGAGAGATAAAAATATTATGGCATATGGTAGGTGTTTAGTAAATGTTAGTTGCCTGGTCTAATCAATATTTTATGCATCTTCCTATTGCAAATGCAAGAGTCTGGTCACTTTAATCAATGAATACATGAAAATATCCATGGGGAGACATCTCAACGTATCAAATTATTTCATCTGCCTCAAAGTGAGAATCTGTAGCAAATTAAAACCAAAGGCACACAACTTCAAAAAAGAAGACTGACTTGAATGAAAAAAAAATGAATACAGTAATAAGTACAGCATGAAAGGATGACTCAGAAAGTTGGATTGCAGGGCTGTGGAACTCTTACTGGATCAGTCAATGGTTGCCTTGTTTAGAGGAGGGTGCAATTTCTCCCCAATTAACATAATGAGCTTTTTATCCCTTCAGGAATGATCTGACACTTTTCAAGAAAGAAGACTCAGAAACTGAAATTTAAAAGGAAAAATAAACAAACATGCCTAGCTGCAGGATACATTTTAGTTTTTGTTCTTTTGTGTTTTTTCCAATTTTGCCAGTCTGTGGTTGTAAGTTCTAAGAAGTGGGTGTTAAGTTTTAACTGTAATAAAACTCTTGGAAATTAATGTTTGTCTCTCTATTTGATACGACATCTAGAAATCACATAATAAAGACCTTAAATATTTATCTTTGAAACAAGTCATGCAAGGGCTGAACTATTCAAAAGATATGTGATTCTCTCATCTGCTGCTTTTCTGGAAGTGTTCGGCCACATATTTCCTCAAGGGAAATCTACAATTCTGTCATGCTTCTTTTTCTAGTAGGTTCTCAGTTCCATTTTCCACCCTTCTCTGCTCTGCTCTGTTTTGGGGACTTTGGGGGAGAGTCAACCCCCTGAACTGAACACTCAGTCTTGCTGACACTCTCACCTAGGCCGACTTACAAGCTTTGGTCATTTCTTCAGACTTTACTCTTGTGAAGATCCATAGGTATGTGTAAAATTCATAAAACTTCTATGTTTTTCTTTAGTTCATCAGCACTTGTATTAACTTGATTCCTAGATCCAGCCAGAGAACCCACATAAGAAGGAAGAGAGGGCAAAGAACCCCTTTCTCTCTCCTCTAGGGAGCATATGGGGAGAAAAACTGGAGTATTCATGCTCTGGTGCCACGTTCCTGCCAATGCCATACCCCTCTACAAGGACAGCCCTTGTTCAATGGTCTCACCTACTTCTCCAACTCTTAAGGGCCCTGTGAGCACCATACATTTTCTCTGCTTACAATTTTGGTCCTAGGGGGTGTTAACAGCTTCCCCTATTACTAGTACTCGAGGGCTTCAATCCCCCTTTTGGTTTGGTTTCCTGTTTTATATACCCTTCTATACAATTCCTTGCTTTATATTCTCCACAATGCACAACTGAATGAACCCCCTACTTCTGATGATGTCCCTCAACGATACACCCAGAAATCAAGCTAATTAGTAGAAAAAAAAATAGCTCCTTACTTCAATAATTAAGTTAGAGAAAAATTCTACATTTTCGAATATGTCAGATTTTCTTTTTAAAAGGCATTTATTTGACCAAGCTAGACAGAGAAGTTGAAAGATTCATGGATCATAGAAATAAATAGCTAAATAATTTTTAAAAAATAAATGAATGGATTTTATTATAATATGATTGTGCATGGCATTATCCTAAAAAAATAGAGGCTCATGTATGGTAATTTAAGTTATTTCTAAAGATAATTACTCAGCAGATTGGTTATTCAGTCTGTTCCATGAAACCTGACAACATGACACATTTACAGACAGGTGTTGGAAAACAGTCTCAGTAGTTGAATCCTTAGTGTCCTAGGTAATTAGAGTTATCAGTTGTCAATCTGCTCAGAAGCCCCACAATTCACAAGCCCTCCTCTACCTATGCAAGACTAAGCAGCAAGACCTTAATGGATTAAAATATCCTGAGTACTTACAAATAAATTAGATATTTTGGTTTATAATACTTATAAAATTCACAAAAAATCAATTTTAAGAAGTATCTTGGACATGAAAATTAACTCATTATCTTCGTGAAATATCAATTAGTAAGTCATTATCTTCGTGAAATATCAATTAGTAAGGAAAATAATCTTATATGGCTTTGTGGATATAGGAATCATCTGGATGAAGTGGGAAGGATAAAATTAATAAGATGACTTACACCTGGAAAAAGATCATTCCCAGGGAAGGTACACTGGTAGCATGGACCACCAGTAGTCATGAGATCCCTTCTTGTCTTTCCTGCTGCAACCCAGGTAGCATTCACAATAATTTCTAAATGATATAAAAGCAAACAACAAAGGCTTAAAAGAGAGAGATAGAGACAATTCTGGAGAAAAGCTACTCTTTCTTTAACTCAAGTTATTACATGTCTTTAATGAAATAAAATAATCATGATGACATGAAAATAAGAACTAAGATGAAAATAAAAAGATATAAACCTCTCAATGTGATGTTTCTCATATTATAAATGTGAGCCTAATAGAAATAACTGCTTAAATCCCTTCAGATAAAACCTAAACTCAACTTGACAAGAGTGAAACTTAGTTCACACAAAAGAATACTAAAATAGCACCCTTTCAAACAATATTCAGCATCATAGACAATGAAGGCAACACAAATTGAAACAAATAGAAGGTGCCATCTCACACCTCCTGAATGAGGAAACACAAATTAAAATAATAAATCTGATGCTCGCAGGTGTTACAAGAAGTCAAATAAATTCTTGTAAATGAATGCAATAAATTTAAAGAGCAACCATGCACTAGTCCATAGAGTCGGAAGGTCAATCACAGCCCAGGACCTTGTAATTCCAATTTCAGAATCAATATCCTCAAGATACAACTCCACAGGAAATGAAGTTTTATGAATGAATACATTTCTTGAATATGCTTTGGATAATGTGCAAATGGCTTTTCCCCAGTTACCAATGAGTGAGCTGAGGATAGTTTATTTTGATGACATTTTTAAAAGACTGGATGTGAAATACATAAACTATATTACATCTTAGAAAAGTATCCATGAGACAAAAAATTGAAATAAAATAATAGATCCTTTCCTTTATTCAAAAAATAACATGTTGAATACTTTGACTTTTTTGCATCCCTGAGGTTTGAGTATTAGTCCTGTGTTCATAATTCAAATAGGAAAAATAAGACATAGGGAGATTAATTACTTGGACCAAAGACACAATATTTTAGTGCTCAGTAAACCTCAGGGAGTCTGTGACTCCCAGAGCTAAAGATTGTCATTCCACTATAATTAAGTAATAGGTTCCTGTGTCTCTAGGGTTTCATGACAACCTGATAAAAACAATCTATCTATCTACGTAAAATCTTGAGACTTGCAAAGCGGAATTCATTAATCTATAAGATGATTTTATTTGGGGAAGAAAACAAAGCCTAGGGCCAATTATTGTAACATGTATTTCCAGGTAGCTAAGTATTTATGACTTCTTCATTCAAAAAAAAATGATCACTTCACACATGGGATAATGTGTTTCACTGGAGATATTTCAATATCTGTGCTACACTGTACTTAGCAGGATGTAGGCACACTGTGTTCCCATAAATCATTAAATAAGTAGGCAAATAATTTACCAAGGATTTATTATAGCTAACTATATTTGAAAAGTTGATCATGAATTCCTCTTTCCATTCAGGAGAATTCAAAGTTAATTTTATGGTGTGAACTCATAAACCACATATTCTTATAAATTCTAATGATTATAGGAAACCATAAAAATATTCAGCAAACCATATCAGATTTCCTTCCCTGTCATCCCTGGGCCCCCATCCAGGCATCCACCTCCAGCCAAAAAAAAAAAAAAAAAAATTACTAAAATTATTACATTTACTTGAATATCTTGTAAAAGGCTAGCAAGGATGGTGTTTTTATAATAATACATAGTTATTTATCTCTGAACTCCAGGTGGTCATGACTTAACAATACAAAAATATAGAAACAAAGTTTAATGAATCTTTTTTTTTCTTCATGTGGCTATAAAACATGCAAAGATAGCAAGCTCCATTAGGCACATTTAATTATGTTTAGATGATTCTTTAGCTCTGTGAAGTCTCATCCAAAACTATTTTTAAAAAAAAGCCAAAATATGAAAACAACAGAAACTTTTCTACAGTTTGAATATGGCCCTGTCTTCTCATACCTGTGCTTTACTGATCAATTTCCAAAACTCTAAATCTCACCAATACTTTCTCCCACAATTTTTAAAATGAAAAGGTATATCACTCTTCAGAATTTCACACACTTTTTTTTTTCCTGGGGGGTGGGGGGTGGGCTGCTGCTGTGCTAATGAGAACTCCTGCCAGGACAGTAACTGTGATGTTTCAAGGACATTAATCAGATGCTCAGCTGGTGGCACAGTGATCTAGACAAAAACACTGATTTTTTTTTTTCAACTTCTTTTTGCTGGAACTTTTTTCTTCCCTCACTGTTCAGTGGAGTAAAATGAGTTTTGTAGTCCTCCCCGGGGTAGAAAGTATTTTGAATTAAAAGGAACAACTTTTAAATGTGAATTTGAATTTAAAGGAGCAACATCTCATTTGGTTTTTCACTGAAGAGAAAAGAAAAAGGAGAAAATGAGAGAATAAGAGGGAGGATGCAAAGGGCTTCGTTCTTTTGCAGCTGCTTCTGTTTATTTCCTTCCAAATTGCCTTCCTCTTGGACTTACAAAGCTTGGCTAGGAGTGGACCATGCCCATGGGGACCCCTCAGCTTCCCAGATGGGAGTTTGGTGGAAGAGTGGTTCCCAAGGATACCCAAGGATAGCTCTTTGAGCTTCCCATGCACCACTGACTCTGCAGAGTAATTAATGAGCTAAGATAGTACCAAGGACCTTTTCTCCCCTCCTTGGAAACCCAAACCTGAACCACAATTCTTGTATCAGAAATGGCTACAGTAAAAAGTGCTGATAATACGTAGTAGTACTGGCAAGGACGAGGAACAACTGGAACTCTCAAGAATTGCTGGTGAGATGCAAATGGTAGAGCCTCTCGGAGAGTTTGGCAGATTCTTATAATGTCCTCACAGTATGACCCAGAAATGCTATACTCCTGTCTTTGACACTGAAGAAGTGGACACATGTTCACACATGCCCAAAACTCTACCTGAATTTTTATGGCAGATAATCACCCAAAAACTGGAAACAATACACACTGTGGTCTATGCAAACAATGAAGTAAAAACTCAGCAATTAACGGGAACAAGTAATTGATACGTGTAACAACTTGGATGAATCCAAAGGCATCATAAGGTTACATACAATGCCATATAAATGATTTCATTCCTATGATACTCTAGAAAACACAGAATCATAGTAACAGAGAAGAGATCAGTGGTTGCTAGGGGTGGGAGCTGGGTGTGACTACAAAGAGGAAGCACAAGGGAATTATTTGGTGGTGATGGACTTGTTTTGAATCTTGAGTGTAGTGGTAGTTACATTAATCTATATATATATATATATATATAAATAATATGATCATTTTAAAAAATTTTATAAGAAAGGATATTGGGGGCTGTGCTATAGCTCAGTGGCAGAGCGCTTGCCTGGTATGTGTGAGGCACAGGGTTTGATTTTGCATCAGCACTACATAAAAATAAATAAAATAAAGGTATTGTGCTCATCTACAACAATATAATATATAAAGGTTGTTGGTTCGGAGTACTAGCTTAGAACCTATCCATCCATCACATTCTCTCTATTCTTTTCCATTCATAAATATTCATGGAATTTGCACAATCTAAAGCCTCACTTTCATCCTCAGAATGAATGTCACAGTTTGTTTTGACAACTAAAACAAAATGCCAAACACTGGATAACTTATAAACAATAGAAATTTGTTTCTCACAGTTCTGCAAACTAAGAAGGACCAAGGTAAGAGTGCTGGCAGATTTGGTGCCGGATGGGGACTGTTGACAGATGTTGCCTTTTCCGAGTATACTCACAGGGTAGAAGGGGCCAGGGATCTCCCATGGGTCTTTTTGTGCGGGCACTTAATCTCACCCATGAGGTCTCCACCTTCATTTCTTAGTCATCTCTAAAATGTCCCCTGATACCATCTCCTTGGATATTAGGATTTCAAAAGATGAATTGGAGTCTGGAGGGAGTGGACAGAAACATTCAGATCATAACAAGGGGTGATATTTACTTGGGCGGGGGGACATGATGGAAATGTTAGAGAAACTATGTTTCAAATGGCACAGCAATCATTGCTGAAGTTTTGGATGTGTCATTTTTCTTTTGTTAAATTTGTGTAAGAAGCTCACTTTGTTTTGACTCCTAAGTAAAGGGTAAAAAAGAAATGTCAAGAGAAAAGGGAAAACTGAAATCAAACCAAACACACTCAAAATATTTTTATCTATCCTTTTTAGAAAAGGGAGAACACCTCCAAATTGATGTGTGATGTAATCTGTTTTGGCCACTCCTCTTCCCAGAAAAATAGAGTAATTGTCAAACAACTGCCAGGGGAGCTATTGTCTGAGGAATAGTCTAGATTTATTTCCCATGAATACTAAGCTAAGCATGGCTTGGGCTTATCCGAAAATGCTTCAGACAGCAATAAATTCCCTCAATGTTTTACCTTTTTAAAACAGGGGGAAACAATGAGCTAATCAACTATCATGGTCCATAATTTGTCTAAAAAGTTAAGCTACAAATAGACTCTTTTATATATATTTTAGTTATAGGTGGACACAATATATTTTATTTTTATGTGGTGCTGAGGATCAAACCCAGTGCCTCACACATGGTAGGAGAGTGCTCTACCTCTGAGCCACAACCCCAGCTCCTACAAACAGACTCTTACTAGAAAAATTATTCAATCTTCATTAATTTTGTGGAAATATCAATCTGGAGACCAGTCTTCCGTATTGCCAAAAAGAAAAGTCACATTGTATTTAACAAACAATTAGATTTTGTTGCAACAATGACATGAAAAATTTGTGCACAGTGTATTTGAAGTACAAAAAGCAGTGAGATACCAATTATGTAAAGTGCACAAACTATGGTGTAGTGTTGTTAATAGCACAGGACTGGGAAATAAATGCAATTGTAGCCTTAGGAAAAGAGAAAGTAAAATCATCCAAGTCTTTAAAATAGAAGTTAGAGGAACTGCTAATTGACCATGGCAGGAATGGACCTTAGACAGCTGGGAATCTGGCTGGGTTGGCTGAGGGATGCTCCCAGGAGTCCCCCCACCTCGTCTGACAGCACACACTAGGTGCACTGGAGGAGAGAAGGTTTGCATCAGCTACTTGCACCACATGGGCAGCCATCCTGCAGCCTGCCTTTCCAGAATTAGAGGCAGAGCAGGTAGGGTACAGAGTGGTGAGACAGGAGCATAGACAGCTCAGGTCAGAGGGGCCAGCCAATCTACCTACTCCTGGGAGGTCCTCAGTCCAAGTGTGCATTAGCAAGCATGGTTGTGCATCACTATAGAGAAACTGTGGATGCCTGGAAAGCCAGACCTCTGGGACATGCTGTGTTATCACCTGCTTTATGTAATAGTCTTTGGACATTTTCAAATTAGTTGCCATTAAACTGATTCATCTCTTGGCTGTATCTATTGGCACCTTTCCATCAACTACATCACTACCAAACATAACAGCCACGCCTGTATCACACAGAGCATGCTGCTGCACTGGGGAATCACCTTGGGGCCTTTAGGAACCATGCCAGGGCCCAGTCTCCAATCTCCAGAGATTCCAATTTAATCAATATGGCCCAGTTGACTGAAATGATCAGAACCACTGACAAAATCTACTGTTTGACTATTTGTTTTTAGTGTTTTGTGCACATGGTTCCAATATAGAATTTATCCCACTAATTCTATATGTCTGTTACCTACACTGGCAGTAATTTATTACATAAGACATCTCAATTATATTTCATGGACAAATTTAGGTTGTTAAGACTTTTATTCTCTGTGATTCAGTATTAACAGATAGATCAGGGGAAACACTTTTTCTTCTAAGGTCTTGCACTGTAACAAAATATACAAAAGGCTGTAACTTGTATTTTTTCATAAAATCCATTTCTGAGGTCATTTTAACTCAGGTAATTTAACTTTCAATTACATCATCCTGAATTCCGACAATGGATTATACATCTTCCATCTTCAGACTATGTCCTCATTTTCCTTCCCCAAGAGTTTTAGAAGGAAGCCTCAGGAACCAGATCTTTAAATTCTTTGTTCCCCTCCCTGTGCATTTAAGCAAGCCCTAATATAGTCTAGCCATGAATACCGAGGATGGAGATTCAATCAAATCGGGTAAAGCACTTTCCCACAGCCCTGTTTCTGCTGAAATTAAACAACCAAGAAATGATGTTGGGTTACACAAGGTCATCAAGACAAAACTCTCCTAATTATAATTGGAAAAGTCTAGGAAATAAGAAGAAAATTATCTTTCTTGCAAGAATTAATTAAAATCTTGTTAAAAGACCATAAAGCAAGGCCGTTCAAGCACCTATTAAGGACGTAGAATTAATGAATTCACATTAGGCACTTAGTAGCTTACTAGTTACTAAGCTCTCTAAAATGACCCCCCCCCCTTTTTTTTTGGCTTTAAAGTTGAAGTAGGAAGATAGCTCCAAATTCTGGGTGATGTCTTCGGAGCAAATGGTTTTAACTTGCTCTGTAAAGAGAGCCAGTCAAATTGGTTAAGATCCAATACCTGCAGTTGGAAGAAATTCTTTTTTTTCCAAGAGAATCCTTGGAGAATAATAAGCAGGGAATTGGACAACTCTGTGTGGTAACATAAGTATGAGATGAATGATTCCAGTCATCTCTTCCTAGAGATTTATGCATAACTCTTCAGTGGTGGCTCCCAGGCTACCACTGAAAAGTCTGCCATCGGGCTGGGCCAAGCACGCTCTCTTCAGAAACCAGGACCAACCACTGTCCACAACAGCCTTCTGTTTGCCATCCCTTGCTCATGCCATCCTCTCTGCATGCAGAGATTCCTCCATCTCCTCTCCTCCTTCTGAGCGATCCTGATGGCCAATTCACGTGCCATACATTTTGAGAATTTCACCCCAATATCTCCTAGTAGAAGGAATCTGTTGCCCATTTGGTGTCTGTTCTGCCCACTTTTGCAATAATTGTGTGAAAGCTCACGAAGTGCAGGATATATCCCACCCCAAGACCTAAAAAAAGTACCTTCCTTATCAGCATTTGGTACATATTTGATTTTTTAAGAAAAAGGAAACTAGGGGAAATTTATAAAATGAGATTTTTGCTTCAGAATCCCTGAATGTGCTTAATTTGCTTGAACTTTCACCAAAAAATTTTCTTCGTGCTTCTTACCCAGGTCCATGGGGACTATGAATGGAAGTCTGTAAACCTCCAGAATTGTATATAATCAGCCTTCTGTATCCTTGGATTCCACATTTGAATTCAACCAACCATGAATTGCAAATATTTAGAAAAAGAAAACCATGTACCTGTACTGAACATGTAAATTTTTTCTTGTTATTCCCTAAACAACATAGTGTAACAACTATTTACATAGAATTTACATTATGTTATGTAGTATAAGTAGTGCAGAAATGATTTAAAGTGTGTGGGAGGATGTGAGTAGGTTACATGCAAGTACTATGCCTTGTTGTAATAAAAGCTTGAGAATCCATGGATTTTGATATCTGAGAGGGTCCTGGAGCCAACACTGGATACTGAGGGTCAACTCTATAAATTTAATGTATGCTCTAGAATGTGGCTCCCCTCTCCCCACCCTTTCTTCTGCTTCTGAGTTTTTTTCTTTTCCTTCCTTCCTTCCTTCCTTCCTTCCTTCCTTCCTTCCTTCCTTCCTTCCTTCCTTCCTTTCTTTTTTCTTTCAGTACTGGGGATCTAATCCAAGGCCTCACACTCACTAGTCAAACACTCTACCCCTGTGCTACATCCCCAGCCTCCTAGAGCATCTTGACATCTCTTTTGAGATCTTTAAGATTACAGACTATAATCCAGAGTAAACTAACTCACTGCTCTAAATATACATTTGTATAAACAATAAAGTATAAAAGCTTCATGAGGTGGTTAAGCAATGGAATGAGACAAACAGGGCAGTCTCCATCCTTGGGATATTTTGAAAGAACAATTATCTGCTCTGATTGGTCCAGAGAACCTGAAGGCCAGAATGAACCATGTGACATCTTAGAATCTTAGATCACTGAAGCTAGGAGGAACCATAGAGATCACTGAAATCTAGTGGCTCTCAAACTGTAGCATGCACACAATCACCCGGAGGGCATGGCAGAGCACTAGGTCCTGTCCCTATAGTTGATGGTTCAGTTGGTCTGGGATGGTCCCAGGAGTGTGTTTCTAACAGGCTCCAGGTGAAACTGATGGGCTGGTTCATGGACCACACTGTGAGAACACACTGATCTAATCTTATTTCTATATTATAAACAAGTAGACAGACTTTCAGTAGTTGGGTGTGACCTAACCCCAAAACACTGCTAAATAGGAGCCTAACCATACTTGATTAGTAGGTGACCTATGTATTTGTAAATGCCAAATTTGTAATTTTGTAAATGATGAATACCAACACACAAATATGTCTCAGCCAGAGATATTCAAACTTGTCATCAGTACTAGTTTCCCCCCAAATACCACTGAGGGCATATGGAGAAAGGAATCTCATATCCCCGCTCATCCCAAATGAAGTTTATCGAGTTCTTGATTTCTTTTTCAACCCCCACTCAATGATGAGTCTTTCGTGGCAGTTTTATGACTGTGGCCAAAATGTTCTTTTAAAATAAAAACATGATGTCTTCCTTCTGACAATGCAATAAGAAAATTGTTTTAATGGGATGACAGTGTTTTAATAATAAGGTACGTTTCCATCAACCTCTGGAATACATTTTTTTTTAAAAATCATCTTTAAGGAGTCTGTTTCCCAGCATTCTGAAGTCTCCTCTTCCTCATTCCACCTCTGAGCAAGAACATAAAGAGAGGCACAAATAATAAGATCTGACCGAATTCCTTCACACTCTTGCCTGACCGCATCCCAGGCTGCTCGGGGTCTAGTTAGATTGTTCCTGACCTCCTCCCCGATGCCCTCAGAGCCTCCCATGTCCCCTTTGGGTTTTGCACCTTGTTCTTTCTACTTCTCAGATCACAGACTGGATGGATACTAGTTTCCCCTGATACCAGTGAGGGCATATGGACAGAGGAACCTCAAGCCCCTGCTCACCCCCAACAAAGGGTTTGCTAGAGTTCTTGATTTCTTTTTCTACCCCCACCTGTCCCATAGTCTCAAAACTCTCCAACTCAGAACACATAATCATTCCTGTAACTGGATGTGGCTTCAGTGACCTCCTCTAGGGTGCCTTCCAGTGTCCTGCCTTATCTCCATGACAACCCTTCAATGTCACATGTCATATTCACAGTGTTGTTTCCCAAGTGTTGTAGAAGAAGAGAGCAGAGCATGTGCAGATGAAGAGTACTTTACTCAATGTGCCCATGTATTAAGCCACTCAAAAGTGTTTGCAAAGATTTCCCAGAATTTTGATTTTGTAAATGTTTTTTCCCATTCCCATCATATCTGTTTTCTATAATTTTTAGGAAAAAAATACAATTATTTATTACTTGTTCAACAGTGAATTCATGTTAAATGTGAATATATCATTTCAAATCCATCGTGGCTATATTTTGTTCTATCAATAGCCACCATAACCAGTTCTCTAAGTGTAGAGCATTCAGAATTCAGGAAAGTTGTGCCAACCCTACAGATCAAGCTCATTTTGGAGGGAAAGACAGAAGAGTGAGGGAATGAGCCAAGACCCCGAGGGACACAGTGAACTCTGCTTGGCAGTGCTATCCCCGTCTCCCAGGCACCAGGCTGTACATGATTTCATTCTCTGAGTTTGGAAGTGGGGGTTCACAACACCCCAGCTCAGGAAGCTGCAGCAGCACTGTCATCAAACATCACCTTGGCATCATGATCACTTATTTGAGTGTCTTTTATGTACCAGTATCTGCACAAATGTTGCTTAAAAGTCCTTGTCACAACTCAACCAAAAGTAAAGCAACTTCCTCTGGCTTCACAGCTAGTAAGCAGTGAAGAAATGCATAGTCCCTGAGATTTGGGACTAGGCCTCATCTTACTTAGACCAGCAATTCTCAAAATGAGGTGCAAGAACTCTTGGGAATACTACAAAACCCTTTGACGAATCTGTAAGGTCAAGGAATTATCTAGAAAGACTTATTAAGATGCTCATCCCTATCCAACTACATTTCTACATGCAGGTGAATTTTCTTACTACACTTAAAAACAACGTGTAATAACAGATTGAGATCAGAAGCAGATAAGAATCCAGTTGTCTTCTATTAAGTCAGATAGTAAAGGGACTTGAAATAAATGTAAATTCAAAATATATAAAATAGGGCTGGGGATGTGGCTCAAGTGGTAGCGCGCTCGCCTAGCATGCATGCGGCCCGGGTTCGATCCTCAGCACCACATACAGACAAAGATGTTGTGTCCGCCAAATACTAAAAAAAAAAAAAAATATTAAAATTCTCTCTCCCTTTCTCTCCTCTCTCTCACTCTTTCTTTAAAAAAAAAAAATATATATATATATATATATATATATATATATATATATATATATAAAATAATGCTACTTTACTATTAAATGGTCTTGTAAAATTGTTTTGAAAAATAGACATATTTTATAAACATATTTATGTGTGTTAAGGTAATGGGTTTACTATTGTGAGTTTTAAATGATTTAATAATCATTTTAAAATATCACAAGTTTTCATTCCTTAGGTTGGCAGTGGGTATAGCCTATCTAAACAAAAGCTCTTTGTAGATTCTCAATAATCTGTAGGAGTGAAAAGGGGTATCATCCTCCGAAAGTTTGAGAACTGGTGTGTTAGATAATACAGTATTCTATGTAATATTATTTTGATTTATCATATCTCCTCCATTCTAAAAGGATGGTTCTCATTGCTGCAGAAAAAAGAGGTAAAAAAAGAAGACACCTTGCCTTTAGAAACCTGAAATACTAAAAAGAAACAAACAAACAACAACAACACACACACACACACACACACACACAAAGACCAAAAAAACCTTGAAATACTATTGTACCTATTTTCTAAACCTTACACTTGGCAATGATGTAAATGCACAATGGAATTTAATATCTTAAAAGAATATACTCTGCTCAGTCTCTTTAGTGACGCTGAAAGTTTTTTTGAGGACACAGCATCAACTCCCTTGGAATGTAGCACATGCTAAGTGTTGAATAAAAATAGTGATCAGCCAGGTGAGGTGTCATACACATGTAATCCAGTGGCTTGGGAGGCTGAGGCAGGAGGATTATAAATTCAAAGCCAATCTCAGCAATTTAGTAAGGCCCTAAGTAATTCAGTGAGACCCTGGCTCTAAGTAAAATACTAAAAAAGGCTGGGGATGTGGTTCAGTTGGTAAAGTGCCCCTGGGATCAATCCATGGTACCAAACAAAACAACAATAACAAAAACAGTGATTAACTGGAGAAGGAAAGAAGATAATGTAACCATGAAGGACTTCACAGGTTATACACAGGTTAGGAAAATGAAGTGGAAGAACAAGCATGTACTACGGAGAAACACAGATTTGGGTTTAATTTCCTGACATAATGTAGAAAAATTGATTTCTATGAGCCTCAGTTTCCCAGTCTGTAAAATGGATCCCATGATCCCCTATTTCACAGTGCTAGGAGAATTAAGTGTATCATATATGTTCAGCACCTGTCTGGCAGTCGGTTTACAAGAAATATCACTCCCTTTAGACAAAACAATTGACCAGATTAAAGGCAATCTCTGCACATTGGGAAATGTAAATCCTTGAAGGGATCCATTTCTCAAGGGAACTTCTCAACTCTATATCCACTGACTACTGATGTCATCATCAAGAAAGGACATTTTGTCACCACAGTGTAGCATTTTGTCATTTATAGACATACAGCTGTGCACCATAACGTTTAAGTCAACAATTGGACACATGTACGATGGTGGTCCCAAAAGATTATATATACCACCTAGTGACGCCATAGCCACCCTAGTTTGTGTAAGTATACTCTGTCATGTTCACATAAGGGTGAAATCATCTCACGATGCAGTTTTCAGAACGTGTCTCTGCTCTTAAGCAACATGCAACCGTATTTACATTCTCTTCTCAGAACTCACTGACAGCAGCTATGAGCACTAGAAATTTCCCTCTATGAGAAAAAAAAAATAAAGAAATTGAATACCACACCACAGTGATATTTTCAAAGTTGGAAAAAGTTATATTCTCAACAGTTGTACAACTCCACTTAGTGGTTGCTAGGTAAACAAGTCTGAATCTTGAAGCCAAATACAATATAAAAGTTTTCAAAATGTAATTAGATGTTTTATTAAGAATGTGAGATTGCCAAGCTAAAATTCAATTCTATGTTTAAAAAAAATAAGAAATACAATTTCAGGCAGTAACTCTAAGTTTATCAACTGTTGAAGCAATTCAAACAGTTTCATTTAAGACTCTTGTTATACCATCAGAAAATTGTATCTAAATCCATTTACCACAGGCAAAGGTAACAATTACAACCTAAAATTGAATCTAGACACATAAGTGTTGTGATTTCTCACACACACACACACACACACACACACACACACACACACATTTGTGGAAAAATGAGGGAATGATTAATATTTCTATGTCACCAACTATATTGATGAACTGAACCATAAAAACACTTTATGGAATATCAATGCCATTTGTTTTGCAATCTTATAAAGAAGTGCTAATTTTTTGCCCTTTTAAAAAAAATCCATATTATTTTTTTAACCTAAAACTTACACTAGGTGGAGCCCCTTGTCCAAGATTTGGAGTGATTAAAAAAAAAAAAAAAAAAAAAAAAAAAGCTGAGAGGAGATGATAATGAACGATTAAGAAAAAAAGCAACAGTGAATTCATTCTTCATTTTTAAAATGCATCCATAAAATCTATAGTACCAGCAGAATTTTTTTTCTTTCTTATCATTGAACCCATTAAAATGAATAGTACCATTAACATTTACAACAGAGAAACACTCAGAGAAGCTGCTCTTACAGAGTCTGGACTCTGGATTCTGATGCAAATGTTAAGTTTCAGTTGGGGAAGAGGTTTTAGAGGGCAGTGGGGATACAATCCTTCTGGACACTTGTAAAATATTTGAACAGTGTAATGCTGTCTTATATTTAAAGGAGATGGAATCCTCCGATAATTGCTGACGTCCTAGTTAGGGATACATTGTTGTTGAAACAAAAGACTTCAAAACACTAGAGCACTAACAAAAGGCAAAACATCCAAAATGCACTCAAATTTCTATGCTTTCTGAGACGTGGAAATACAGGAAGCCCTTCATCGGACATTTCAGGATGTCTGAGGAGGGAGGGGCTCCTGATCTGAGCACAGCACAGGTTCATTTATGCCTAACTAGGACTTGCAGTTAAAAATAGGCTTTAACTGCACTGTTGAGCCTCACTGTAGGCTCTGGCTAGAGCAGGAGATAAGACTTCTGAGATAACACCTCAGGACCCAGATAGCTGCTCATTTGCTCCAGGATAAAACCACTGTGCCTCCCTCAGATGTTGCTAAGATTGGCTTCCTTATGCTATCTCAGGGCTGCCTTCCAACCCAGCCTGCGTGGTCTAAATGCAAAGTTCAGACCAGCAGCAAGAACTCTTGCCCAACCCCTCCTGCTTCTGCTGACATAGCTGACATGGGTCTGTCAGTTTACTAGACAATAAAATGTTGTAGAGTCATTTTTTTCCCCCTTCTTCTACAAAATCTTGGGCCAGGCAAGACGTGGTTCTGCTGACAGCTGAAATATATGGCAGAGTGACCTCTGAACAAGTATAAATCATTGACCTCACATAAATTCCTCCAGAAAGTCCAAACTAATCAGTTGGATCAGGGGTCATATAGGCATGAAGGCAGTGAGAACTGTGCCCCAAATCCAGTTCTGTGTGTAAGTAGGTATTTGTAACTCTTTATCCAAAACAATTACAAAAAAACCATTTCTCTGAGATGTCTGCCTCATACTTTGCCAGGGAAAGTGGGAGGTGTTTCCTCTGCAAACTAATTACTAAATCAAATTATAACTCTGATACCATCAGTCATTTATGGAAGCCAAACTAGCAGGAATAAAGAACAGGAGGTTGGGGCTGGGGCTCAGTGGCAGAGCACTTGCCTAGCATGTGTGAGGCACTGGGTTTGATCCTTAGCACCATTAAAAAGAAATAAGCAAATAAAATAAATGCATGCTGTCCATCTACAACTATAAAAAATATTTTTTTAAAAGAACAGAATTTTGGAGTAGTTAATTTTCTTTAATGACAGAAGTGAGTTTTTAAAAAGAAAAGAAATTCCTATATAGGATCTGTAGCATCGAGCTTTCAAGCCATTTATTGGCTTGGAATGAATTGGACAAATTATTTAAAATTGAGAGCTTTTTTTTTTCAGTATCTTTAAAACTGACAGAAAGCTTTTATGCAAAACTGGTCATTAGGATATGCATATTTTCATTCCAAGTTCTCATATGGATGGGAAAGAAATTTGACCTACAATATAATGGAGTCTTCCCATTAGCTCTTCAGAGGAGGGAGGGGGGGACAGCAACATGTGCTATAGCATAGAAAATTCGCACTCACATTCTCCCCTAAACATTGCACCATCTCCTCTTGCCAATATTGTCATCAGTATTAATAAAAATATTACAAGGAAAGTTATAGTCAAATTGTTTCTCCAAAAGACAAAGGTGAATCGGGTACCTGGTGTCTGCATCATGGTACAAGGTAGATGAAGCTAAAGCCACTCAGATCAATACAGACTCAACATACTTATAGTCCTTTGTCCTTCTGTCCTCCTTCCTTTATCCCTTCAGAAAAGGAGGCGAGGTAGCTGATGTTTTACAATTTAAAAATATAGGGGACTTTAGGACCGACAAGAAAATAGTTGATCAAACTACAGACTAAAATAGACTTTAGAATAAATTTCTCCATCTAATAAGCTCCTTCTCTATATGCCAGGGAAGAAAGAACTTGATGAATCAATTGTTTTTTTCATTTTGCTGACTCTCAGTATTGGTTCTGAGAACAATTTCCTTCTAAGCAAAGTAATGTTTAACTACTTCTTTATCATCAACTCTGCCTCATAAGCATCATTTAGAACTTTGCTTTTGGAATTCAGGATGCTTCACTTCCCCCCCCCCCTTTGTCACCAAACCTTTGAGAGAGAGAGAGGCAAGAATGTCTTATTCGTCAGCACTGTCATTATCTGAGCAATAATTAAAGATAAGGTAACAAAGGAACTACGTGTACACAGTGGTCACTAAGGGAAAAAGTCTCTGACTGCAAAGAAAGTGAACAAAGACACCTTCTTCCCAACAGAAATGAGCCGAGACACCTCCACCCTCACAGCAGCCTGGAGTCACAGATGGGCCCAGGGCCACCATGGCCTGGAGAGGTGACTAGAGAACAATGCCGAAAGGCAAGACTCACACAGGACAGACCATAGACCCAGGCCTGGGACTGAAATGTATTCCCATGTTTGAGGTCCTTGTTCCCCTACAGGGATCAAATCTTAAGGAGTCATGTCAGTCATGGTAAATTTGAATCTGGGGGAGGAATAAAAAGGAAGAGTGATAATTCTGATTTCATTAGCCACTAGGATTTGCCAGGATCCTGTGTCCCTCCTTCCAATATACAGAGCTTAGCCATTGCAGAAGTTATAAAAGTTGAATGAGATATTATTGCAGGCAGAAAAAGGTAAAAGCTGACAATTCTTGGAAGGGTCAAACTCAAGTCTCTGGAGGTTTGGAGCCTAGCTCATATGATATCTTATTCCAGAGAGATTTACACACACACACATACACACCACAACACACACACACACACACACACACACACACAAACACCTATGAGTACATGAAACACACATGTATGGGCACATACCCACACATGCACACACACCCTCCCCTCTGCCATCTGATTTAACTCATGCTTTTTCTAGTGTGCTCTGCTTGCACTAGCATTAGAATCATTGTTTCATTTTGTTTTGTACTATGATCATTTGTTAGATCATGTCCTTATCTACCAGTGGTTGAAATCTCCAAATTTCTTTGTATCTAATTTACTCTTTTTTTTTTCCTAATGGTCCATGACACTGTGAATAGTCAATAAATATTTATAGAATGAGTAGCAGAAGTTTTCATATTTGGGAATAGTTGAAAACTATGAATTTACCGCTTTTCAGTTAGAAGACATCTTGAAATCTTAAGGGGTCTCTGAAAATCTTCTTATTTAGCCATGCATGGTGGCACAGGCATGAATCCCAGCAACTCAGGAGGCTGAGGCAAGTTCAAGGGCGGCCTCACCAACTTAGTGAGGCCCTGGAAGGAATTTAGTGGTAAAACACTCCTGGGTTAAATCCCAGTGTCCCCCCGCCCCCGCCCCGCCAAGAATCATTTTTTCATATCTTCTTATTCTGAGATAAATCCATTTTATCAAAACCACTTGTATTAAAAATGAAATTGCCAAAATGTTTCATTTCTTCTGATCCTCCAATGACCCCAGTCCACAGGCATTTTGTTCTTCTTTAGTTTAAATTTCACAAAAAGTTTTGCCTTGATGATGGATACTATAATATAACTAGCCCAGATCTCCTGACAGGAATGAAGAGGACTTATAGTTCTCTAGCTGCTAGAAGTGCTGCCAGGAGGCAACCCTCAGTTGTCAGTCCTCTTTGGAGATCTGCTTCCACTGAAGATAAATCTAGATGATACCTCCTTCTGTGGGCAGCTGTTATCCAAAATGACCAGTCCATGTGGGAGTAGAAATACTCAGGGCCCCTCACTCCATTAGAAATAACCTGGGATCTCATTCCGATACCAGGCCCAGCCTCTCCCAGTGCCCAGTTCTGCTTTCTTCCTTGCTGTTGGCCAGAGATACACTGCTATAGACAACTGATTTAGCTGCCAATGTCCATTTTATAGTGTTCCTCTCAAGAAACACAACCTGGGGGACCACATGGCCAATTGTAGGTGTTAGACACACAGAAGTCACTGAAAGAGGTAGTCTTGATATACCAGTAAATCCATCACCCTGGCACAATATGAAAAGTTGTGTGAGAAAACATCAGGTGTAGTAAGTGTGGTGGCTCCTTAAACCCAGGTGAGGCGGGCGAGGAGAGTTGTTGGGAGAGACCTCATGCAGGAGCTACGTGTCAAGGACAAGTTACCAGGTAGAGACAAGGTAAGGGTTGGAGGCCAAAGGAAGAGGATGAGAACAATCACAGATACTGGAGGCTTCCTGGGGTGCTCAAGGCAGGACACACCAGTGGACATGCAGGAGTGACAAGTGGCAGAGAAGCAGGACCAAAGGTGAAAACGGCACATGGATGTAGCAGGCAGCGACAGGATCAGAGGAAAACGTGAGGATCCCCCCAGGGGCTTGGCTCTTGATGTCTTGTTTGTTTTTAGACTGACATGTAGATAACTTTTCCATGTGGCGTATATTTCTAGACCTTTCCATCTCCTCATTTCCATCAAAACTTTTTGAGAAAACAGTGCAAAGAGCAGAGTACAGATGTTTTTCTGTTTTTCTGGGTGGGGCATTGCCAACACCTTCGTGTGAACATGGAAGTAGCGGCATCTTCTGTGAAGCATGAATTTATTCATTTTGGAAGAAAAGTTCTCAGTGCCTATGATTTCCAAAATCATCTTGTATAGTTTTGGGAAAAGAAAAAGATCCTATCTTCTTTTCTAGACCTCCATTCTATGTCATGTAAAAACTAAATGAACTTGTACTACTGAACAAACTTGAACAAATTTGTAATTTATGCCTATGCAAATAAAAGATTTATACAGATTTTGACCTTTTATTTATACGAGGAATCTTTGTCAAGGTCTTGCTTTAGTCATCGCTTTGCTGTTTATGTGGTGATGGGGGTATTGTTGTCATGGGTAAGAATGTTGGTAGCATCACTCATACAACATAATGCTTGAGCTTCCTCCACCTATTCTGGCTTTGCTTTTTACCTAGAGATTGTCCATGACAGAATTTCTTAGGCAAAGTGAATAGCTATAAAGTCCCCACACACAAACATTATAGAAACTCTTGGTGACCTGCGTCATGAACAGCATACCAGGAGCCATTAGGCGATGGGACAGAGAGCAAAGCTGACAACATGACATAACCCCTGGTACCACCTAGCTGGCTCTAGTGTTATGTTCTCTCTCTCTTTCTCTCTTCCATGCAAGAAATAATGCAGTGGTAAAAATGAATGTGGACAAGGTTGCTATGGTGGTAAGCTTCAATCCAGTCTGTTTTATTTTTTAAGAAAAAAAAATTTTTTAGTACTCAGGTTATTATTAGTAACACATTACCTGTGACACCCACATGCATGATCAATCCTCAGCAGGCTGTTGCAATAGTGTGGTGAGGGGGAAAAAATCCTATCAGAGGCTAGATACAGCCACTTAGGTATTGGAAGCAAGAGACAGGCACGGTGAGATTTATAGTTCAGTCATGTCTTTCTGGAGTCAGAGAGAAGATGGAATAAAGATGGGAAGAAGACTTTAGCAAGGTGCCCAGAGTTGGTAACTGAAAAACAGTGTGGCCGGGCACTTCCAACACTTGGCTTTGTTCATTTCTACGCTTGTGGATGGAGTTCCTTAAAAGAAGCAAGCCAGGGGGCTGGGGATATGGCTCAACGGTAGTGCGCTCGCCTGGCATGCGTGTGACCCGGGTTCGATCCTCAGCACCACATACAAAGCAAAGATATGTTGTGTCCGCCGATAACTAAAAAAAATAAATATTAAAATTCTCTCTCTCTCTCTCCCTCTCTCACTCTCTCTTTAAAAAAAAAAAAAAAAAAAAAGAAGAAGCAGCAAGCCATGCGGCTGACCAAGACAACTCTCTGCCTTTTAATGTCACCCTGATTTTGAGACGGGCCTCATTGCCCTGACTAATAAAGCAGAAAATTAGTTATTAGAGAAAGACTCCTGATTAGATGTCGGAGTCCTGATACTCAATAACAAGAGTCAAAAAGCCAAATGGAATTCACAGGTCCAAGGGGTTTCTCTGATTTAGAAAGAAGTTAGATTCTGTTTGATTTTTCCTCCAAAACTATTAGAAAATTAGCACACGACGGTTGCACTGTCAGATGAAAAGAGGTCCGTCTATCTAGAAGCAGAAGCAGCCTTTAGGGCAGGTCGCTCTCCCGATAGGTCTTTTACTATCATTGCTCCCCAGTGCCACCCGCCACCATAGGATTGCCACTTTTGCTTCGTGAAAGAGTTTTACTAGGTAACTGCCACACAAAGACCATGGCTGATGTCTGACAAGGTGTCATCAGGACGCACCCAAAGCCTATCTTTGAAGGCAGAGTGGGTCCAAACATACATTGCATGGTTAGAAGGAAGTGTGTCGGATGAAAACATGTTTATCAATACGACACTAGACTCTGGCTGCTCCATTAACACCAGACCCCTCCGCTCTCTCCTGGGTGCCTTTGGCCCGTTAAGCAGTACTTGTGCTTGTCTGCTCATCCATAAAGTAAGACTGCGGAAAGGACCCCCATCACCAGGCTGTATGCAGCTTCAGTGAGACTCACATGAAGTCCACATCCCAGTGCCCATTAGAGAGCAATGTCACTGAAAGCGAAGGTGATGATGACCTTGACAGAAACTGAGCCATGGCAGTGTGATGAATTTATCAACTGCACTTTTTTTTTTTTTTTTTAAGAAAATGATCCCTTCTTGCCTAAATCAGTAACTCTTTAGACTGCACAGCCAGTCTTTCCCTTCTCTCCTCCTGGAACAAAAATAAGAAACCCAAACAACCTTCAAATCCAAAGGCTCCACAATAGGAGGAGGCTGAAGAGAGACTCAGGAGGCTGATGAGGAACACACTGCAACAGAGTCTGGCAGGGAACATATAGGAAAGCACCATTGCTTTGTGCTGGGCTATTCTTGATGGATTTTATTAGTACTGGGGGTTGAACCCAGGGGCACATGACCACTGAGCTATATCTCCAGTTCTTTTTTTTTTGTTGTTTGTTTGTTTGTTTTGTTTTTAAGACAGGATCTTGCTACATTGACCAAGTTCTCACCAACTTGCTGAGACTGGCCTCCAACTGGTGATCCTCCTGCCTCAGCCTCCTGAGTCACCTTTGCTATTTTTTAGAATCAGAGATTTCTGAGGGTTTCCTGAATATCTCACCAATCAAGGGATATCTTCAGAAAGCTCTCCAGGTCCAAAACAGATAGGGGATTCAAATAGACCTGACTCATGATCCATTCAAAGGAAGTAGGTTTCTCAAAAAGAAAATGAGAGTTGGAGGATGACTGTCCAGTTGGTTATCATTTCCTATAAGGAAAAGGGAAATGAACAATCCTGAAGGGACACATACTGTGGATTCCCCAAAAAAGATTTTTAGATGTGGAACTGAAGGTTCATCACATAAACCAATAGGCAAAACAGCTGATTAGGTGGTAATTGTGTCAAATCAACTTCTCAAGCTCAGCAGATTAAACTCTTAACGACACATATTCCTAAGGATATTTATGGGTAACTTAAATCATCTAAGATAAAGATTCCCAAATTACTTACACCAGAATAGAAACTCTTACAAACATCAAGGCCAAATTTCATGCCAACCTTCAACATAATTTTAGAAATTTCAGAAATAGCGGATCGCAACAAATGTGTCTGCTCCTGGCAAGTGAAGTCCTTCTACCTCAGCTGGTTGAGACGGTGACACGGCACTTTGAAATTTCTTGAGAGGTACACTCAGGATGAGAGGGAAATTGATAATCAAGACAGTGACTTTCCTGCTGAGGTATTTCTCCGCCAATTTCTTTTTTTTTTTTTTTTAATATTTTTTAGTTGTGGATAGGCCTTTATTTTATTTATTTATATGTGGTGCTGAGAATCGAACCTAGTGCCTCGCACATGCCAGGCAAGTGCCCTACCACTGAGCCCCAGCTCCAGCCCCAATTTCTTTTTTTTAAATCAGCCATGCTAAATCCTTTAAGAAAAGTAGAGAAGATATGGGGTCAGCTTCTTCCATAATATCATACCAGTCAAAGGTTTTCCTCGGATCCTTGCTTCTCTCATATTTGAGAAGAAGGGAAAAATGTATTTAAAAATATAACTCTTTATATCCAAAACCTGCCTGTAGTCTAGTCTGCATTCTAGAGCAAGAAATCCACCAGCAGACCACAACCTCTTTTCCAATGCTCGTCCTACTTGCAGATCAGCAGAGGTTTGGTCCATCATCATTGCTTAGTTTAAAAAGAACAAAGTTCATGATGGATTTTAACAGTTTAGCTCTTCTGAGTTTTGACAGCATCTACCAAGAACTAATTGAGTGGGAAGTCATGACAGGTACGCATTTATTTAATATAAGCACATCAGCAATATACCCTTGGCAGTGAGGTTATATTGGAAGCAATATATTGCAAAATCACCACAAAATAAACACATTTAGCCATAAATGGCAAATACATAAAAAGTTGAAACGTGTGGCTTATACAAACGACAGAACAAGAGCCTTAGAAAATTCAGTGTCAAGCTCGTGGGCTATTTTCAAACTGCTTTGTCATAAAGAACTATTATTAAAAATGGTATAAACAGACTGCGGGGCTAATTCAGTGGAGAAAGCATGAGACTCTGAAAAAGAGTATAAACCTGAAGAAATTCCACGGGAAAGGTCTAAATGACACCTTGATCAGTGACCAAAGGGATCACTCAATTTGCATCTAGAACCAGAACTACCCCCACTCCCACTGAGCAGGTTTAACTCAAAGCAAACGTGCACAGGGCCCAAACAAACAGGCAATAGATACTAAAGATATTTTCCAACCAAATAATTTCGCTTGGCAATTTTCTTCTTTCACAAAGAGAGAAATCAAAACTTAAACATTCATTTCAGGACTCACCCACATTATCCACGTCCCAACGCCCAAAGATAACAATTTTCCAGATGATGGGCAGATCCATGGTCCATGTTCCAAGAGACAGTGAGACAGGGGCGTGTGCAAAAAAAAAGAGAGAGAAGAAAAAAATGGTTTAGGAATAGTTCAACAAGTGGTAGCAATGCACATCACAGTCAGCATGATCATTACAGTTCCCTCGTGTCTGGAAATCATCCTACTGCCAAGACATTGTGGGTTAAGGAGAAAGTTATTGTCAAAAAACAAGGTCCAAAGGGATCACTCATTAGCATTTTTCATTTAACAGCTGCAAATACAATACATGCCCAAATGACTGAACATGCAATAGATGTTTCCAGAAAGATAAGAGGGAAGAGTTGTATGAACATATAGGGACATAAAAAAAAAAAAATTAAAGCAAGTCTAGACTAGATTGGGGGGGGGGAATCTGCTTGCAAGGTAAAGAGTTAGACTGAGCTCATATCATAATTAGAAAACTCAGTACAATGATTTACACCTTTCAACAAGCACTGGACTAAAATGATTCCAATTACAGACTCTCAAAGAATATAAATTATAGCCCAGTTCGTATGTGCTACAGGTCCGAGCCACAGAATAGAATCTGAGTTTTTCAAAGAAACAAGTTATTATGACTCTTTTTTTTAAGGAGACAAAGGAAATAAATTAACATGACATTCAATTTTCTAAGATACATTGTTTTTCAATCCCACAAGCCATGATAATTGCTCTACTAGGGAAGAAATTTCACAGCCTAAAAACATATAAAACATATTTTCAAGTAGATGGAACTCCCCAAACTGAGGCTTCATGTAAGTCAGTTCTTCTGTCATAAGCTTTCCTCAGGAGACATCACCTTGGAAAGCCAGACTTTGCTAAGTTCATAGTAGAGGAATTCTGTGATCCTCAGCCTCCTGGACCTTGGTCTTACAGACATAAACTATTAATCAGTTCTATCCAAAGCTGCTGTCAACTGAAAGGAAACAAAAGCAGGGTCTCAAAGAGACATTGGTATACGCATGTTCATAGAAGCATCATTCACAACTGTCAAAAGGCAGAAACAAAATAGGGTGTGTACACACAATGGAATTCTACGTAGCCTTAAAAAGGAAGGAAAGATGACACATTCCAAAACATGGATGGACCTTGAAGATATTATGCTGAGTGAAATACGCCAGATACAAACTGATAACTACTATATGACACCACTTCTATGAGATTTGTAGTCAGACTCACAGAGAAAGTAGATCAGCGATTGTCAGAAGAAGATGGGGTGGGGAGAGAGACTAGGAGTTGTTTAATGGATATAGAGTTTCATTTTTGCAGGAGAAAAAGAGTTCTAGAGGTCAGCTACACAACAATGAAAATGCATAGAACACTACTGAACACTCCTGAACTGTATGCACAGAGATGGTGAAGATGGTAAGTTTTGTGTCATGTGTATTTTACCCCAATTAAAATGAAAAACAGCTACTGTCAAAATGGTTCTTGGAATTCTTTGGCTACCCTGTGTAGACTTGATCTTCAAAGGAAAGAATTAATAAGAGTCTATGTCAACACTTATTGTAAAGTGTTAAAAGACGGCAATTTGTAATAGAACAAAAAAGGAGCCTAGCACTAATTCAAAAAATGTGGTTTTACTCTCAGCAGATGGTGGGATGAGAACAGTCACTTAACATGCGCTGGGAGAAATCATGACAAACCTGCCCACAAAGGCCAGAGCCCGAGCAGGCTGTCAGCACCCCTTCCTTGGCCCTTACAGAACACAGGAGCCAGCCTCTGCTCGGGCATCCATGTCCGATCCAGGGGCACCTTCAAAAGGACGGATGCAAGGGCTTCTAATGTCCTTTAGATATTTTTAAAGTTTAATACCTGGGTTTGCATCGCAGTTTCTTTCTTAATCCACTCTGCTTCATCCTGGAAATAAATGGTGGGATTTCCTCTACCTGTACCTAAGTAAACTTCACACAGAAAACAGTTGATCGTCTCTTACACATTAACTCTATTTGCTAAAAAAAAGAAAAAAAATCAGAAAAGGGAATATACTGGTGCATACATGAGAAACTATCATCAAATAAGCTTCATGATCTGCTTCAAACACTTTCTGGGCTCCTTTCACAGTGAGCTGATCTCTCAGAGAGAGGAGTCAGCTTGCCTAGGGAATGCTGAGGGAGCATGAAGTGTGGGCTCAGGTGTCCTTTAAGGAACTGGGGTGACTTTGAGGAGGCCACTACACATCTCTTTTTCCTTGGATGAAAAAGGAGAACGATAGGTCAGCTGGATTTGGCATAGACTCATGGTAGAGTGCAGATGAAATGGCGCCTGTAGAAATCCTCTGAGAAACAGTGCACCATCAATGCCAGGGGACAGCGGAATGTCCTCCTTGTGGTCTGCCACTTAGCAGAAACGTCCAGTTCTTTCCCAGGAAATGAGGAACATCCAATTCAGCCAGCAAGTGCTGTAGCTTCAACTTGGCATCCTTGCTCTGGTTTTGTGGTTTAAATGTGTCCCCCAAGAGTTTCATGGGTTAAAGTTTAATCCCTATTACATGGTCTTAAGGTAGAAACAATCTGACTCTAGTTTTTAGAGATGGGTTCTTTGGGAAATAATTAGAATTAGATAAGGTCATTGGTTTGCAGTTCCCACAATTGAATACTGGTGGCTCTTTAAGAAGAGAGAGAAAAACCAGAAGACACATACATGTGCTCCCTGTCTCTTGTCATGAGATGCCCTTCACCTTGGGACTTTGCCTGGGAACTCTGTCTGATATGGAGATTCCTCAGCAAGAAGCTATCACTTAGAAACTGACCCTTGAACCTACTGAACTGTGAGCTAAAACTTCTCTTTTTAAAACAAAGTTACCTAGCTTCTGGTATTTTGTTATAGTAACAAACAGCCAACTAATAACAGACCTTATTTCCTATTTTTCCTGTCACCCTATTGACCAGTCTCCATCCAAATAAAGGCCAATGTGTCTATGGTAGTATTTCTTCAAGCGGGGTTCAGGGCCTGGGAAGTCCCTAAGATGCTTTTTGGGAGCCCATTAAATCAAAACTCTTTTCTTGGTCATTCTTAGACATTAATTGCTTTTCACTTTCATTCTCTCACGAGTGTACTGTGGAAAGTTCTAGAAGCTACAATAGCGTGTGAATTTCACTTTCCATTTCTAATACTGAAACAGCCATTAGAGACTCTCTTCTGTTAAGCTGCATACGAACTAGATTTGCAGAGCCGTTCTTTACCCTAAGTTATCTCTGCTTTGGAAAACATAGTTAACACAGTTAACTTTCATTGAAATATTTGTGTTAACATGGAATGGATTTGTTATTGCTATTCTTAAGTAAATGAAAAATGAATATTTTTAAAAGTTCTCCATTGTGATTCCTAATTCCTGATTATACCTACAGTAGTAGATATAATCTGCACAAAGAAGTGTTGTTTTCAGTCTTCAATGATCTTTCAGAATATAAAGAGTTCCTGAGGGGGGGGGGAAATGGTTGAGTACTGCTGGTCTGGAATGAATTACAGAAGAGCAAATGACACAAGAAGAAGCTGCAGAGGGTCAGGCACGGTGTCCCACACCACTGATCCCAGCTATTCCAGAGGCTGAGGCAGGAGGATTTCAAGATAGAGGCCAGCCTGAGCAACTTAGTGAGAGCTGGCTCAAAAAATAAAAAGGGCTGGGTAATGTAGCTCAGTGGTGGGCGCCCCTGAGTTCTATCCCCAGTACTACAAATAAACAAGAGAAAATAAATACAAGAGGCTGCAGAGGTAGGCGGGAACAGAGGCGCAGATCATGAAGACCCCAATGGCCATGTGAAGAACAAGTCAGAACAGTTAGGCTATAGTTACAGTCCCTTTCTCTGTATGTAAGAGTTGTATATGATCATCACTCGTTCAACTCACTGTTCCGCCATTTTGATTCATAAATCTCCATCACCCTATAATGAAGGCGGCTTTCAAAGAGAATAACTTCCCCTTCGTGGTCACATGCATATTTGAATTGTGCTGACCTTTAGAACTCAACTTTTTGACTGACCTGTGGAAAGTGTCTATAGAGGAGCTCACTTCTGTTTCTTGATAACTCCACATTCAAATGGGGCAAAGACTAAGGTCATGGCTCCTGTCCTGGGGATTCTCCATGGAACAGGGGGAAGTGCAGCCAGGATAATGGGTACTTTACAAAAGGTGGTCTTTTCTCCCTCAGAAAGCCCCTCTCTGCTGTGTAGAGATGCCCACTGTTTCCCTCTTGGGCTCTCTTGTATCTGTCCCCTCAGAAGTTGTTGCAGGCTCTATTCATTCTCAAGTCCCTGGTCTACTCCCCTCATTCTGAGGAAGAAAAAAAAAAAAAAACAAACCTCTCACTTCTGGCTTCATTAGGAAGCCAACAGCAAGAAATTCTGGAGTTACTATTAATGCACAATGATTACAAAATATATGACTTGTAACCTTAGTGTTGGCAAGATAAAAATAGATTGTCTTTTTTTAAAAAAAAATTTTTTTAGTTGTAGATGGACACAATACCTTTATTTTAATTATTTATTTGTTTATTTATTTTTGGTACTGGGGATTGAACTCAGGGACACTTGACCACTGAGCCACATCCCCAGCCCTATTTTGTATTTTATTTAGAGACAGGGTCTCACTGAATTGCTTAGCACCTCGCTTTTGCTGAGATTGGCTTTGAACTCTCGATCCTCCTGCCTCAGCCTCCCAAGCCGCTGGAATTACAGGCGTGTGCCACCACACCCGGCTATTTTTTTATGTAGTGCTGAGGTTCGAACCCAGTGCCTTCCATGTGTGGGGCGAGCGCTCTACACTGAACTACAACCCAGCTCAGAATAAATTATCTTAATAGGCAGTTTCTAGGAATACATAACACCTGAAAGTGTGATTCTGATTTAAACAACAAGAAAAGATTTGCATGTTAGTAAAACCAGTGAAGAGGGAAAAGTCTATAGCCATGTCAGGATCAAGATATGTGTAGCCAGGAAACAGGCTAAAAACGTTTTATCAAAGTATCAAAGTACATTCTTCAGATATTCCCATCAGCACATAACTAACTGAAGGAACAAGTTATACCTTAAAACAATTGAGAAGGTGTCATAAGCAGACTGAAATGGTATTATAGTTGAAATGTTAAATGTCTCCCACAGGTTCATGTAGGAAAGGTTTTGACCACAGGGTGGCGCTATTGAGAGCTGATGGAACATTCATTTAGTCACTGGGTGCTGACCCTTGAAGAGCATTGTGGGATCCCCGTCCGGCCTCCACTCCCTCCTTTCTCTCTTGCTTCTTGGCCTGGAGGTGCACACTGCTGTCATGGTGTGCTGCTTCACCAGCGTCCTAAAAGCAATGGGGTCAACTGATCATGGACTGAAACCCACAAAACTATCAGCCAGAATAAACCTTTTCCCCTTAAAAATTAAGTGTCTCAGTTATTTTGTTATAATATTGGAAAGCTGACTTATGGTTGTTTAAAAGACATTTCTTGATGTATCTGTGCAGAATTCCTATGTTGGGCAATAGACATATCTTTATGAGATAATGCCTAGTTGGTTTTCAATATTATAATATCAATTTACGTGCTAACCATTTAGAGCTGTGTAAGATTTGATACTTTTCATAAAATTCTCTTTTGAAACTCCTCATTATCACAGTTTATGTTGTGGTAATTGGTGTTTATGTACTGGGTCTCCCTGTACAATGAGAAGCACCACATTTTCTTCACATGTACATTCCCACGGCCTACGTTGGCACCTTGTTTGTAAAAGATGGTAAATGAATATCAAATTGAAAGGAAGACTACAACCTGTACTTAACTGGGGTTATAAGGCATTCTGATGTTTTCATGCAAATAGCACAGAAGGATTAGGGGTTAGCAATCCTTTCTGCAAATAAAATTGATTCCATCGGATTGCTTTCCACCTATTGCTTAGAGCAATCAGAACTAAGAAAAAGAATAGTTTTATTTGAGAAAGAGAGGCGGTAATAACTGTAAAGCAAGGAATATTTGGGGGGGGAAGTAAAAAAAAAAAAAAACCTGACTATGAGCCCAAAAGTGTGACTTGGGGTAGTATGTAGAAATGACAGCCTGCAGAAATCAGCACTGAGGACAGATGAGGGATTCAGAAAGGAAGCTACAAAGCAAGGTATACTCATCCACAGACTCCCACCGTAGGCAATCCATTTGGGGAAGCACCATCTAACTTCCTGTCCTAAGGTCCCACAACTGATACTCATAGTTACAAAATTTGCTCATAACAGATTGAATCATTGTCTGGGCTAGCCTGGAAATCCAACTATAATTTTTAACATCTTCTCTCAGGGCAAAGAATTCAAAATGCTGAACAACTACTTATAAATGCACTTTTGGAAAAATGACTCATCTATAAAATAGGGAGTGCCTATATTCAGAAAGTAGGTCTCTGCCTTTTATCACTCTAGGCTTTTCACCCCAAAGGCTAAAAAAGCCAGAGGCTGAAGCAAAGAAGCATTTCTAAGCTCTTAAAAAACAAAATGCACACCATCCATTAAACTACTCTTTGATCATGGCTTGTCTTCTGCTTTGAAAAATACTCAGAAAAGGAGTGCCAAGACCTCCCAAAATATGGAGGAAATGCATGTACTCCTTATGGAGAAAATGCAAAAAGTTTCAAAAAGACCACGGGCTAAAGAATGGGGAGACTGTGTCAGCAGCAACACCCAACCTATGACTAAAAGGTATGCACAGCAGAATCCATTTCTCCCCCGTGTGAATGAAGTGGGAAAATAAAAGGCTTCTAAACATTTGAAGGTCATTGACCTTGTATTCCCCACAAGTCTTTGATGCCGCCTCTCTCATATCATGTGCAAATGGATACTTTAGTAGGTCAATGCCAATAAACCAAATTCCTAAATTTAGTGTGTATCTCTGTGAACAGAGAACACTAACAAAATGTGGTGAAGAGCTATACCATAAATCTCAAGCAAGTAATCCCACACAGATAAACTTAGTTGTCTCTGTAAAAACAACAACAACAACAACAAAAGCCCATTCAACTATGGAGAAAATAACATGTTTAAAACAGAATGCTAGAACATTCATGCTTACAGACAGCCTGTTTGGTGTTGAAAGTGTAATCAAACTGCTTGCTTACTACAGAGAGAGTTCAATAAAGACAGAGAAGTTTAAAGTACTACTCAGCCTTTAAAACTCTTTTGAAAATGTAAGGATTATTATGTGCTCTGACTTTCATCCTGCAACACCATGCTAAATTAAGTTGGTACGATTTGCATTTAGTGAGCATTTATGATGTGCTACATGTAAAAGGACAGCTCCATGAAAAGCCAGCTATTGGTTATTAAGAAAGGTTTTGGAAGAGGGGGTAGAGGCTGGGTTGATGTTGAGAAGCCATGGGCAGAAAAAAAGAGAAAGAACATATTTATTTGACTCATTAATTTTCTGTGAACACCATGCAAGTTTCTCTATGGATCCCAGATTTATTGTACACTCTCATTCAGCCAACCACCGACCTGTGGAGTCTGATGTTAAGGAACTACTACTTCTTTTTATGTTGTTGTTTTAATCCTCAAGTCTTCTCCTTTGTCTTGCTAAAATTATACTTTCAGTCAGAGTAATAAGTTTTGGGGTCAGATACTTTTTCCTATATATCAACTCATTTCCAGGCAGTGAGTTCAATGCAAAGCCACCGAAGGGTTAGCCCAGCTGCTCCTTGAAGCATTACATAAGCAGCTCACAGAGAGAGCCAGGCAGGAATGCGCCACTTGCTACCTTCCAGAGGGGCTTCCAGGACTTTTATCTTCCTCTAGACTAACAGCTAGTCAGATATAACAAGCACTCCCTTTCCTTATGCCAAATGGAGGCCAGGAGAAAGTATGTTGAGGGCCCCATGCTATATATCAGCCACATATTCATCATTTTCATTTATTTTAATGGGAGTCACCTAGATAAATCCTCTTGCCATGCTTTGAAAAAATTACACTGAATCTCTTTGAATTCCTCCAAATCCATAGGATGAGAAAAAAGGAGCGGAAAAAAATCACAAAAAGAGGTCCCAGGTCACATGTCAAATAGTGCAGATTCTTAGTTTAGAAAAACAATAGATTAATGATCAACAGTCAGGTCAATGGGATCAATATCCAGAGAACAAAAATGATATTGCTTGTGATTATTAGAAAAATAATATTATGGTTGCTATTATTAAGAAGGACTTAGAATTTTTTATATAGCGGCACCCATACCAAGTGATACTTTCATTTCCCCATGTCAAAATTATGTTTCAACAACACTGTGCAGTAAAAGCATTGGGGAAGATGAAGCTGTTATCAGGTTTAAAAAATAAAAGGTTTTGAATCTGTGATGATGCTTCAGGATTATAGATTTGGAAGCTGAAGCAGATGTAACTCCATCATAAAGATGAATAAACTATCATCCAGGGAAATTAAGTGATAATGAACTCACAATCTGGAAAACAACATCACCACTTATTTTTCCTGAAACACGCTTGGTTATCTTCTAACTGGATCCTACAGAGACCAAACCTACGCTTCAAATTCAAGGTAGAACAAGCTGAAAGGAAAACATACACTCACACATTAAAAGCATAAAACAAAGCATCATGATCCGGTTTCATGTAGTGCAAAGGTTGGCAACCAGGTCACACACACACACTTAAGCAAAGTCACTGTTGAATTACCAGCTTCATCTTAATCTACACTGTTTTTCAAAGGAAGCAAATAGCTAAGAATAGCACAAATTATTCATCCTTTATAAATACAATGCAGATGATGCTGTAACTTGATAATATTCCCCAGGATTCAGACGTTTTGTGAGAGAAAATTATCTCAGCCATCTGAGATAATAACCTCTTAAAGGTTAAGAGATTATTATGATATGATCCAGGCATTGTAGTGCACACCTATAATCCTAGTGACTCTGGAGGCTGAGGCAGGAGGATCTAAAGTTCAAAGCCAGACTCAGCATCTTAGCATTAAGCAACTCAGCAAAACTCTGTCTCAAAATAAAAAAAGGAAAAGGGCTGGGGATGTGACTCAGTGGTTAAGTGTCCTGGGTTCAATCCCTGGTATGAAAAAAAAATCTATTTTTAGTTCTGGTTATTCCAATGTCTAACCACTAGAAAAATGGTAAGGAGTCTCCCTGAAAAGAACCCAGGTCAAGAGAAGAGTCCAGGCACAAACTTGGGCTGCCGGTGGGAGTGGGATGCAATGCTCAGTACCCCGGAGGCTCTCTGTGACTGTCCTCTAACCCTTCACACTTCCCCACCCACAATCAGAGTAACCTGTCAATGCCTGACCTCCCCAAATTACTCTTCCACGTAGAATCCTTGCATGATACTCCATGGCTGGTTTGATTAATTCTAAAATTTCTCACATTTACAAGTGAGGTACATTAGTTTAAGCATTTACATGTGCCAGCTGGACCTCTTGAGGCCCCAGGGACCAGTGATCCAGAAACTCTACTACATCTGGACCTCAGAGAAGCAGGGAACACACCATCTTCTGCCAAGTCTGGTGACTGTTGGGTGCAGCCACAATGAATTTAGTGGCATCCATTGATTCCTTTGGACTCTTTGATGTCAGTTGTCACTTCATTGGCCAGAATAGGACCTAGAGCAAAAAATGGCAGGATCTCTCTGTCACAGAGAGGGTTCAGTTTCACAATCAGGGGAGAGAACCTCAGGCATTCCTAAAGACAGCTGGGGTCATCTGACTATGGTTAAGATTACCATAGTTGTAAGCAGTGAGGGAGTGAAAGAAATACAATTGCATTACAGTTATTAAACCATTATGGTTTGGGAAACATGGGCTACATTTGTATCCACTATAAAATAAAAGTGCTCTTTAAAAAAACAGGCCCGCTCTGTCCATTTGAAAACAGGAAAGGGCAGCAGTTTTACCTAATTATTTTCATAATTAAATGATTGGTGTAGCTCATTTTAAGATCACGGAGCATAAATTAATTTGTCACAGGTTATTTTAGCACCAACAGAGCTAAGTACCTATAAGGCCCATTACTTCTCCCATTTGAATGATGCAGATACAGCGGGGGTGGATCATCAAAATAATATTTTTGTTTTTGAAATTCACAAATGTTTTGCAGTAAGATTATCAGGTTTATCCTCCTAACTGCATTTTGATTTGGCTATTATTATATCCTTAAAAATATCTGGAAAGGGGCAAAGGGAAAATTATAGTAAATACACTCAGGGCTAAAGTTTATTTTAAAAAAAGATTAAAAGTAAATAAATATAATCAGGACTAAAAGCTCAAAACACAAATATTGAAAGTAAAAGTTGATTTGGTAAATGTAAATTTTCATGCTGAATAAAATACATCACATGATACCAAAGAATGGATATATTGTTTGAGCACTTAATATGCTAGTCATTTTATGGCATTATTTTTATTTCTTACAGCAACTCTGCAAAGTCAATGTTACTAAACTAGTTTTGCAAAAAAACTAAGGCTAAAAAAACTTAGGTAATTTAGCTAGATATTTAGCTAGTATCTACTGACACTGTAAATGCACTGGGGCGAGTCTAGTAGTCAGTATGCATCCCAAAGTACTGTACATGATAGTAAAATCAGCTTTTTCAGTTTTTGCTGCATCACAATATTTATTCTGCTCTTTAAGATTTGCAGGCTGGATACAGGTGGTACTGACTTTGGATTTTTTTTTTTAACTTTATAATGGTGCAAGAATGATAAGCATTTAGCAGGAACCATACTTTGGATTTGGATTTGGATTTGGATGTTTTTCCAGGTCAGTGATAAGAAGTATGATCTTCTCTCAAGATGCTGGGCAGGGATAGTGACCACCTCCCAGTCAACTACCCAGTGTACTGTGTTGCTAAGCTCTGACGCTCCAGAGGTCAGGTATATTCAATGGCATCTTGGATTTTCAACTTACAATGGATTTACCAGAATGTAACCACATGGTAAGTCAAGGAACACCTGCATTTTCAAACATCATCTTACCCAAAATCGACCTGAAAAAAAAGGGGGGGGGGCACCCACGATTCAAGGAAACAACTATTTTAGGTGGAATTCAAATGCATCTTAATCTGTGTTAGCAATTGCTTTAAAATCAGACTTCTAGCTTATCCAAATGATCTCTGCCTACAGACTTCTGATCTCATTATTTAGCTCTGTGAAATTTTATGACTACCAGAGGGTAAAAATAAGTTCTTTTAAACATTGAAAGGTAAACGCAAGTCACTGATTAAACATTTTCTTGTTTAAATTATTTCTTGTGAATGTTCCATGATGTACTTTCACAAAATTGTTGCAGGGACAGAGAGATTTGTATGGCATCTTTAAAAACTGTTAGACTAGTAGCTCATAGTTTGTCATTTGTAAAGTGCAATCTCAAACGTGATGCCATACCTTTCTTGTCATCCACTGGGTGGAGTAGGGACTCCTGTTACTTCTCGTTAACAATGAGAAAGCTGAACCTAGGAGAGGTTGAATAAGTCTGCAGATATGCTGAGTACCTGTGGCTACATATTTACACTGTGAACAGCCAACACCTTTCCCATTTTGCTACAATTATGAAAACTCCATAAATAACCAAGAGTCAAATTTAATGCACATAGATACGTCAGCTTTTATTTCTTATAGGTGATCTCTCATCTTCCAGAAGGGGTTTGAGTATATAATGCCAACATTATAGTAAGGCCTGCTCCCCTACTATTCAAAACCTCAGTATTTGATCATGCCTGTTTTGTCTTGTTTCTATTTGCTCACTCCTTGTGAGCAATGGATTATTTATTACTATTTGATGAGGGTGAATTTATCCTCTCAAGTTTGAAGGCCTGTGTACTTAAGACTGTTTGGGAAATATTTTGTTCCTGAAATGTGGAAGCTGGTGATATTTTTATAATAAATTTTTCTTCGCCTGATCTCAGACATTTAGTATGCAGGTAAGATATGGCTTCATCCTTTCATTCTTTAAAAAAAAATACAGAATCACAAGAATACTCACTTTATAAGAATATGAATAAAAAATTTATCGAAGGCTAGAGTTGTGGCTCAGTGGTGGAGCGCTCGCCTAGCATGTGCAAGGCGCTGGGTTCGATCCTCAGCACCACATAAAAATAAATGAACAAAACAAGGGTATTGGATCCAACTACAACTAAAAAATATACATATTTAAACATTTTTATCTAGATCAGAAACATTTTAATAACTGTATATGCCAAAGAACACATGCATGATTCTACTTTATATATCAAGGATATGTAATAGAAATCAGATGCAAAGCTTCCTAAAAGGGATTTTAGATCAGTCAAATCCATAAGCCCCAGACTAAGAATTCTCTCACATATTTCTGGATGCATTCAGTTCTTGATGGGCATCTTGCCCAGCATGTCTTATTTTCCTTTCAACCTAATCACTATCAGCTTGGCTTTCCACATTTGACTCTGCTTTTGAAAGCTCTGAGCTCATGTGACCATATCCTCATCTTTACAATGAAGAATGTCAATAACTTTACAGATCCTTTAGTTTCCAAAGCTTAAATTACCCATGTAATTAGATAAAGGTGGTAGAGGTTGATTTTTGAAGTTTCCAGATAAATTGCCTGTATTTCCACTTTGCCTAGAAGGACCTGCTCAAGGGCTGGGCACTTCTTCCTCATTATCATCTTGACACAGGTTTAGAACATCCTTCTCCCTCTTCTCAGAAATCTCTGGATGATCATTCACTCAGTGAAAAGTTATGGAATCCCCACTCTGGACACCACTTTGCGGTCAAAGATGAATAAGATGGAATCCTAGCTCTCAATCAACAAAACATGTGAAAGAATAAAAACATGACATGTTCTCTGACAGAGGAAAAAGTTGCAGAAGGAAGGATGGGAGGGAAACCTTCTGAATGTGATCTTGGATGTAGTATTTCAGTTGGGCCTTAAACAACTGGTTCAAAACAGAGACAGGGCGAGGGGCACATCTTAGTGGAAGGACTGGGATGAGAAAAGGATGCAGAAACAACACCTAAAGGTGTGCCTAGGCATTGGCTGGAATTACAATAGGTCTCCTGCAGTGGCCATGGGAGATAACACTAATGTACAGAGGAACAAACATGGGGCTTTGCATACAAACTGAAAGGAGGTAGATCTCACCCTTTAGGAATTTGGGTTGGCATGAGGCTTGAAACAGGGAGTGATATCTTCAAAGCAGCACTGTAAAAGGATTACACTGGAAGCAGATGTTAGGGAGAAGAGAGTTAGCAGAGAGTGTGAACTAGGTTATTATTGTGAAGGTCCCAGCAGGAGGTGTCAAAGGCTTGGGGTGGGACTGGTGACAATATGATAAAAAAGAAAGTGTCCATGGGAGGCCCACAACATGGTCACTGACTTTTCTGGGGAATGTGTCTGTGGAGGAGGGGAGGAGAGGAAGGTGTGAGAAATGAAAATCAGGTCTCTCACCTGGGTGACTCAGGACATGGTGGTTCTGGGTGAAGGAGAAAGTCTGAAATTGAGTGAAGTTTCTGTCCATGTCTCATTTGAGGTCACTGTGTGAGGGCTGGGTGAGATATCCTCTTGGCAGTTGGAAATGTGAGACTAGATTTCTAATGGAAGCTGAAGAGTAAAGATCTGAATCTGGTAATCATTCATCCAGCTAACCTACACTCCTGGTTCCAGAAACCAGTGGCTTGTTGTTGGGGCAACTAACCTCAGAGCCAGGCCAGGTGCCAGGGCCTGTGTTTTACATGTGCTGTTGACTTCTCACCATAAAACCATCTTATGCCTACTTTCCTGATGAAGAATCTTCCTGAGGACTTTGATATTATCTAGTGAGCTAATGTCAGGAGGTATGCAAGTTCTGGTTTACCCTTGTTTTCCTGCCACACTGAGCAAAGTCCCCCCCCCCCCCAAGCCGACTTCCCAGTGTGAGCATTGTCATGCATTCCTTTGCCCATTAGTTTATTTTCTCCTGTTCTGATCTTCATTCATTCTCATCAATGGAAATCTCTCCTAATAGTCCCCAATTATATTCAGGGCCTTCCACACCCCCCCCCCCAGTCACTGATCTTAACCTACTTAACTGCTCACTTTCCTCATTATGTGGGATTCCAAGATAATGTCCCCTTAGCTCCTAGGTTTTGAATTCTTCCTACTGAATATGGTCCCTTTCATTAATATTGGGCTACAAGACCCCTAGCTTGTCAAAACACACAGTGGACATGCATCAGCCCCGCTTTTCCACATAACACCATCGTAACATCACATCTACCTGAATGAAACCCTCAGATGCTACTCAACTAGCATTAAAACAAAACCCATTATTTTCATCTCTGCCAGGAGTGAGGTGACTACTTTGATTTCTGTATTTGTTTTCTCTACTCCCCTATCACAACAACAAACCATGAACTATTTCTAATTGCTACCTATATTTTTCCATCTTAATTGTGAAGATCAGGTTCAATACCTTTTAAAATCTCTAGTTGCTCCAGCAGCTTTCCACTGAAAGTCATATTTTCATTGGTGTCTTTGTTTACTTATGTATTTTTAAATTGGCACATGATAATTATACATATTCATAGGGCTTGGTGTGATATTTTGACACATGCTTACAATAGGCAATGCTCAAATCAGGGTTATTGCATTTCCATCACCTCAAACGTTAATCATTTCTCTATGCTGGAAACATTCAAAATCCTCTCCTCTAGCTACTTTAAACATACAACTAGGTTATTGTTGACTATATTCATCCTACTGTGCTGTAGAATACGAGGACTTTATTTTGTTTTATTTTTGTGGCACTAGACTACTAGAGCTTAATCCTCTTATCTAACTGTGTTTTTCAAAATAATTTTTTAGTTGTAGATGGACACAATATCTTTATTTATTTTTATGTGGTGCTGAGAATTGAACCCAGTGCCCCACACATGCAAGGTGAGTGCTCTACCACTGAGCTCCTGCTCCAGCCCCTAACTGTATTTTTTTAGTTGTAGATGGACACAATACCTTTATTTTATTTATTTATTTTCATGCAGAGCTGAGGATCGAACTCAGTGCTTCACAAGTGGTAGGCAGGCGCTCTAACACAGTGCCACAACCCCAGCCCCTCTAACTGTATTTTTATACCCACTAACTAACCTTTCTGTATCCTCCTTCCCCCACCCTCCCCAGGCTCTGGTATCCACTCTTCTATTCTCTACTTCTATGGGATCAACTTTTTTCAGATTCCATATATGAATGAAGACACATGGTATTTGTGGAAGTCCTGTCTTCTTTCCAATTGTGTTTCTTGCTCTCCTTGGTTAATCAGCTCTGATTAGGTGAATTGCATGTCCCCAAGCGCTCACACTTCCCTTCCAGGTATCTCAGATAACTCCAAAGTCATAAATTAATTATCAGGATGTGGTAGGTGAGAATTATTATTCCCCTTACACACAAGGAAGAAGCTGCCCAGAGTAGACTGTGACTCACCCCACTCCCTGGATCTTTTTAATGAATCATTCACAGTCAACCTACCCTCGCTTCAAATCCTACAAAAATCATGACCTGGTTTAGTTTTTGTTCCCCAACCTTCCACCCCCCAGAAAGCATGCCAACCTTCAGCATGTTGTGAGGAAAGTGAGCAATTTGGGGTTGTGGTTTATGATGAAAAACCTATGGCTCTTAGTTTTGGAGAACAGAAGAAACAGAGAGCTGTGGAAATTGTTGGTGGGTGAGTAGGAGAGCATTCAAGCTCAGGAGATGGACTTTCAGGGAAGGTGTTGGCATGCAGGCCAACTTTGGGGACCTTCTTGTTGCTTTTATATGGTCCTCTGTAAGGACTTCTCCTCCTCCTCAGGTCCAAACCATGAGGTAAGACCCATCCTTCTTGAAGTTTCCCTTGCTGTTGTCACTCAAAGGGTGGGATCACTTTGTTGCTATCATTTAACTGTCTCACCTATTTATACAATAGCACCAAAATCATAATGTTCCTTCCATTTGGGCCCACCAACTAGAATATAAGCTTCACATGGGCAGAGACTGTGCTGTATTCATCCTAATGTTCCAAACATTTAAACGAGTTTATCTAAAATGGAACAGAATATTTCTGAAGGTAGTGAGGCCTCCATTTCTACAGGCATTTAACCAGAAACTGTTATTGGGGTTCTTTACCCATGTGACTCTGTCATCCTGGTATTTCAAACTTGCCTAATAGTTTACATGCTCTATTCAAAGTGGCTAACCAGTCCCAAAGAGTTTAAAAATGTTTGCAACTAAACAGTGACTTCAAAATGACTAGGACCATTTATATAATGATTTTAATAATGATTAATCCTATAAATGATTAAATGTCTTTTCAGGACAAACGTTACATAATTACAAGCAGCAGTCTACTAATGTTTGTGGAGCACCTACTCTGGGAACCAAAGGATGAGAGAGAGAGAGCCCTGCCTTCAGTAGCTTCCATTTCAGTGAGGAGGTTATTCCCATCATTGGGGTTCAGAGCTCCAGGTATGGGTACACAGTTTCAGTTTCACATCTCTGCTCCTGCATAGAGGTTTTCTTAAGGTTGCAACCTGTTCTAAGAAGCCTAATTGGAACAGCCCTCTTTGTAAACTAATGCTACAAGAAAGGCTCTTTAACCCTTTGGTATCACTTAAATCCAAACTGAGATTGATCCCACTGGGAAATAAATGTCTATGATTTAATAAAAGAGGAGAAAACAGAGGCCCACCAGGTCATTTCAGAACCAATCTGAACTTTCCGTGTTCTGAAATATATGTAAAGATATGCACACTCACCCCCCCCCCACACACACACACACTCCGACCCCACCCGTTTTGGAAGTATAATTCAGGTTTGGGGTGTGCCAATCTTGTTTAGTCCTTCAGTAACTGTCACAAGAAATGCATATGGGGGTCCCTACGCAGACCCCGCTTTGCTAGATCAGAGTCTGTTTTTATTCAAATGGAATTTAGATTTAAACTGCAATTAGATTCGGGATTTAGAGTCCTTCTACTTTCATTCATTTCGTGGATTCCAGCCCTCTCCCAGCTCAATCCAATGCACTTCAGAGGGAATTACAGGAGTCAGCCAGCCTGAGATGGGGGAGGCAGTGTGTGTTCCAACATCAGGCCCCCCTGGGAGAGCAACCAGGGCAGGAGCAGGACATCCAGGCTGGGTGGTGTTAGCCTCGCCTCCCTCGCCTCGCCTGGCTTCAGGGATCCTTGGCGCTCACCGCAGCCCTCTCGCGACTGCGAAGCGAATCCTGGCGTTTTCTTTTCTCCTATCTTTCCCACATTGGACCTTGCTCCCAGGAGGACTGTGCCGCCAGCACCCCAAGCTTTCTGGGCTCCGAGGCTTCCTCCGGCCAGCGAGAGCCCGTGCGGTGGCGGCGGCTTCTCTTCTATGGAAGGAAAAGTGAAAGCGGCTGCCGGCTGGGGGAGAGGGCGGCAGAACTCGCCGCATGGCTGCTGCTTCACTAGCCGCAGCGCCTGTCACCGAGCGGTGCAGATCCGGATCTCAACTTCCAGAGCAACTCCGCTGCCCCCACCCAGACACAGCCGCGACACGCCCTTCGGCGCAGGTCCCCAGTCCTGGGGTCTAGGCACCCGGGATGCCCACCCTCAGCTCTGCCGGACCACCCCACCCTCCAGCTCAGCGCGCCGGCCCCGGGTTGGCCCGCGGGTCTCTAGCTCCCTGGCTTCGGATCAGGACGCGCGAAAGGGAGTTAGGAGCCCCCAACTTCGGCTTCCCGGTTGACACGACGCCCACCCTGGAACACAGGCCCACCTCCGCTGGCCTCCAGCGACGGTCCTTACAGGCAAGCAACAGGAAGATGATGTGCCTGGCGAGGGGGGCTGCCCTGGATTTGGGAAAATAGCCTCAGCTGCCTCGGGAGCGCCTGAATCGTCCAACCCGCACCCTCTGGCCAAATGATTTTCAGCGTGGGACGCGCCTTGGAGGAGGAGACAGGGCGCTGGATCCTGAGAAGAGGAACCAACAGCGCTGAGTTGCTGGAGTGCAGCCGCGCGCCGCTGGAGGCACGGGGCGGCGAGGCTCTGCGGCTTGGTGGGGCAGGGGGAACCGGCTCCTGCGCCTCTGCCTCCCGGAGAAAGACACACACACACACACACACACACACACACACACACACACTGACAAGCAGTCTTCAGCTCCCCCACGCTGCAAGCCGGAACGCGGAGGTCAAAGTCACTCCTCTTGAAGGCAATAGCTGAAATGCCGAGATGGTGGCGGATGTTCTGTCCTCACCTCCAAGGCTAGCACCTTCCCAGGAGACCCCCTGATCCCCCAGAGCAAGCTAGCTCTGGCTTCCAAGATTCCGCTCTTTGGGCAAGCAGTTCGAGCTGCAAGGGGGCGGGGATGGATACGGAGAGAGCTCTAAACAGCAAGTCCTTGCTCACCTCCCGCCCTACGCGCAGAGAACTGGCCAGCCCCACTCTCCTCCAGCGCCCTACTAGGCTGCCAGGGCCGGGGAACGGGACCCTCAGGACATTCCAACTCTGGTAAGGGCGGAGAGGGGAGTGACAGCAGCAACCACTGCGCGCGTTGGCAAAGGCACGGAATCTCCGAATAGGCTAAACCGCGGGCGCGGAGGGGTGGAGGCAAGAGGGGCGGAGGAGGAGTTGCCAGAGCTGAGAGGGATGACGTCCTCCAGAGCCTCAGGCTCCAAGGGACAGAAGATTCGTGTGCTAGCCTGGCCAGGCGCGCTGGCTCGGGGGTTCTCCCAGGCGCGGCGCCCGGCTGCGGCTGCGGCTCCAGCAGGGCACACACGGGTACGATCCCGGCTAGCTCAAGCCAGGGCGCAAGCCTTCCGGTCCCCCTGAAACCACCGCTCCGTCAGCCTCTCGCCATCGGGTGCCCACCCACAAGACCTTGCCTATCCCGGGCAGGCCTGGGCAGGCAGCCCCCAGCCGATCTGGCCTCGCCCCTTCCTCGCTGTCTTCCCCGTCGACCTCAAGCCAAGGGCAGGCGCCCGCTCCCCAGCCCCTACCCACGAGGTGAGCCGGCGCTCCCGGCCTGCGCCCTGCTACCAAGAAAGATGGGACATTTTTGTAAAGGAGAGGCGCTCACCTGGGTCTCAGAAGCCTTCCTCTCCCTCTCTTCTCGGAGCCTATTCCCAGCCCCCAGACACAACCTTCCTTGGAGGGGGAAAAAAAAGTAGCGCACGGGCAGAGAGAGGTAGCGCTGCTTTCAAGTCCCTGCGCAGCGGCTTTTTCCTTCGGATTCTCCTGGGTCCAGTCTTGGTCTTGGCGGCGGGAAAGGGCTCCGGGAGGCTAGAAGGGGTCGCCAGATCCTGGCTCCTCCCGCAGCGGTGGCCGCGGCACCTCCAAGTTGCCACCTGCAGCGCGCGTCGGGCGCCTGTGACAGCCCGCGCCGTTCAGCCCGCGCGGGCCCGCCCTCCGGGTCCGCTCGTTGGCTGCGCGGGGAGATCGGGCGGTCCCTGCACTCGGCCCCGCCCCGCGCCCGCCCCGGAGTGGCGCGTTCCCTAGAGTGAGTCTCCTTCCTGGCCTCCCTGGGCTTTATAGCCAGCAGGCAATGCCATCTGGGGAGAATCAGACAGGGACACGCGCGCGCGCGCGCGCGCACACACACACACACACACACACACACACACTTTTGTGTAGCTAGGGGCTGGAGGAAAAAGAGTAAGTTTTAACAAATGCCTCTTCGCGTACTCTAAGGGGACTGGGCAACTTGGATTCTTTTGCTGGTATTGGGGATATGGGCTAGAAAGTGGTTTGGTTCCTTTAAGTTTCACCCACTCCACAAGAAACGCTAAATATGATAAGCAGCATGGAGTCACCACTCTTCCCTCTCCTACCTACACTCTTCCACCTACACCACAGTAGTGGGGCATCCTTAGGTTCCAGCACCCACAAAGCCATCCCCACTTTTGCTCTCGGGATTTCTAGGCCTGAAGACCAAAAGCTCATCCTCCACGTGCTTGCTTGATTCTCTGGCCTCCAGAGTCCAGGCCAAGAAAACTCCTGCCCATGCATGTAAAAGACCTGTGCCCTTAGTGCTACTCTTGGGCCTTTTAAGTGAACCTTTTCCCTTCCACCTCTACTCCAAACACCTGAGCAGGAGGAGTTCGCTGTTCACTGCTTAATCTGCCTAGGGCATTCAGGAGCATTCTTTAGGCCCTCTGCCTCTTCCTGGATCCTGAAGCTGTGCTTTCTGGAAAACAGATTCTGTAAAGCCTTCTGGAGGAGAAAAGCTATTTAAAAAAACAAAACAAAACAACTACAACAACAACAAAAAAGAAAGCTATGACAAGCACCTGTGTGAAGAGCCATCCAATCAACCAGAAACATCTGACTCTGGGGAGTATCTATGTGAAAGTGGTGCATTGCTAACTACCTATTAGTTTAGTAACATTTCAAAATTAACTGCCCAAATAGCACCTTTTATAGCCCATTAGGGAAATGTCTGTTTTGAGATGGAGGTGTGGTACTGTTAAATGTGACCAGAATGTGCATGGTGCAAAGCGGTGGCTAGCTGTGTTTTGTAGAATACTCAGTGGGGTGAGAGGTGAGGGAAAGTTCCTTGCTAAAGGAAATCAAAAGGTGGCTTTTTACAAAGCTGTTACCAGTCAAAAAGCCACTCCCTGTCAACTATTGCTAAGTAACTTGGAGTGTTGCTTTATAGCACCAGTTACCTGCATTTTAAGGTAAAGTTTTGTTCCATAAGATCCTATTACCTTGGGTCCACTTTGGGAATTGTAAGCAAACACCCTCCTCCTCCCATAACCAAGTGCTTACTGTCGCCTCTGGCAGAGGCAAGCCAGTCCTCACCCTTCTTCTAGATCCTAAAAACTTGGGTAGCACAGTCCGGTGGCAAAACAGTCACAAGGAGAGATTGAGTGCTTGCTTAGTGAATTGCACTTTGACCTGAATTGGGTAAAATCATGAGTAGAATGAAGGTGTGGCTTGCTGAAGTCCCAGTTCAGGCTGATGTAATCCCTGGAGGAATAGTTGATAAAAATGATGGTGGAAGGAGGGCGCTAAAAGAGTAGTGATTGTGAAATCAGAGATGCATCTCATGTGTTGACAGGCAGGTGAGGCACAAGTGCACATGATGTGTTTCTTTCTGGGAGTACTAATTCTACTATAGAAGTGATGGGAAGCCCTTCAACAGGAAAATATCTTTCCTTGAAGTTAGAGAAAGAGCTTCAAGTCACATGTGAATGAGAAAGCTTGATGTAGGCAAGAGGAGAAGAAGAAGAAGAAATTAGAATAGAAAATCAACAAGTCTATTGATGGTGGGAGAAATTAGCAGATGTTGAACCCTGTGTGGCTCCAGATACTGAGGGAGACCATAGGAAATTGCTGGAATTTAGATGGACTAAGTATAGAAGATGGGACTTGAAGTAGCACTTCTGGAGCCAGCAGACATGGTACTGAATCTGGTCTCCCACACCTCTGTATGTATTCTGCTAGATTTACACCTAATACACATTATTAAGCTTCATTTTTTTATTTATGAAAAGGGGATAAGGATGCCTACAGTATAAAGCTGTGGTAAGGATCAACTGAGATAATACATCTGTGATATCTTAATAAGCATTCAATAAATAGTAGCTTTCTTATGAACAGTGTTTTTAAAGGGGGCCAAAGGTCACTCATAGCTTCTGCTATTTGTTACCAATCAACAACTTTTACCCAGCATCCATCCTGCCTGTGCATTCCCTATGATGAAAACCTCGCTATCTTAAATGGTCCATTTCATCTTCCCAAGCTAAAAGCAAAACCCCCTATTTTTCCCATTTTCCTTCCTTCCTTTCTTCTTTTTTTTCTTTATTTCCTGGTTTTTTTTTTTTTTTTTTTAATGGTTTCTATCCAAAGTGGTCATCCAAATATGAAACAACACTTCATGGGAAAGCCTTCCAAATTGTTTAAGACAAATAATAGATGCCATGGGTGAATTCTTTTGTTGGAGCTTAACAGGACCTGTACCTTTGGCCTCAGATAATGGACTTTCACCATCTCTTACTCTTGCGACTGCCTCTGACCTCTTAGCAAAACACCTTTGTTCAACGTACTGTTGTTCGTACAGCCTGCACTTTTGTACACATTTTTAATGGGCCCTCACATCTGGATACACCTTGGGTTGCCTGCTGACTACAACTCACAGATCTTTTGCACATTTGACATTATGCGTACTATCTATCATAGTATTTAGTATTACAGTCACATAGTTATACTATTTGCTCATAACTTTGGGGGTCCTTGTTTTGTCTTTCCATGTTTCTCTTCCTATAAGAAGATAGAATTAGACTAAATGACCAATGAAGCCCCTTTTTAATAATTTATTTTCAAATAACTTCAAATTTACCAAAGTGGGGGGAAATAGTACAAATAAATGCTATTATGTCCTCCTCCCCTGGTTTTATCAATTGTTATTATTTTTCATTTGCTATATTTCTGGATAGAAATATTAATTCATAGATACTCATGATTGATATTATTTTCCTAAACCATTTAAGAGCAAATGCAAACATGATGTTCCATTACCCTGCAGTATTCCAATATATACATTTTCCCCAAACCAGAGTGCCCTCCTACATAAGTCCAATATGACATTGAGACCACACCATTAAATAATCCTTAAAATTGATTGAAAAATTTCCAGCTTTCCCTCAGATGTATTTTTATTCCTTTATGGTCCAAAATCTAACACAGGATCACTTGGCATGCCTCCTTATTCTCCTCGAATTTTCTTCTGTTGTTCAGTCTTTCTCTATCTCACATGATTTGAAAAAGCACATGCCCTCAACTTAGATCCATTTGATAGTTCTTTAATACCCTGGCTCAAACATAAAGAAATTTAAAAAAAATCAAGTGGATCTAAGTTGAGGATATGTGCTTTTTATAACTATATATACATACATATATATGCATACATATGTATTCTATATACACACATATATGCTTAGGACTATGAAAGAAATGATACTATGCTGTTGATGGTGCACTAAGAGGTATTTAACTGTCCCACCATTAGGATGCTACCCTTCATTATCTGGATTGCTGGATCTGGCGATTCTCCATTATAATGTCACCATTTTCCATTCCACCATTTTGGAACCAATAAGTATTTTTGAAGGATATACTCTGAGAGTACACACATATTCTATTCCAATTGAGTCTTCCCTCAGCCAGCCTTAGTGGGTATTAACGACTCCACTTTAATCAACCACCACTGCGATGGCTACCAAATGGCAATCTTTCATTTGTATCCTTTTTAAAAGTTTTTTGTGTTTTAGTTGGGAGGGTTCTATAAAGATTTTTCCCTTCCCTTATTCCAATATAGGCTTATGAATCCTAGTCCATAACATGGGTTGTATTCCACTAATTTTATTATTTACTTTGTTATCCCAATTGCCCTCCAGATTTTGCCAATGGGTGTCTCGTTAAGCTGGATCTCTGACATATCCCCATTGTTCTTTGAATACCCTTTTACTTTCTTGCACTCAAGATACTCTAGGCTCATCTTGTCCTTTCCCTGCCCCAAACCTGGAATCAGCCCATTCTCCAAGGAGACGTGGTTCTTCTAGTGGATGACGGCATTTATAAATGAGCTCTGGCTCATGCTACTGGCATGTGATGAACTTTAGGGCTTCTCAGTAGACAGAGGTGAGAAAGAATGATAGCGTTTCACACACAACCACACATACACATTTATATTTATTTCTTTATGTGTACCTATACCTAGGCATCTTTATCTGTACATATTCATTTGTAAATATGTGTCTATCTTTCTATCATGAATTTACACCAATTCTGCCAATTCTAAGCTGACAAACCGGGCTTCTTTCTAGAATCCCTGTGTAAACTGATACATCAATGAATAATAATTCAACAAGTAATGCTCAATCAAGGAGTCGATTTATTTTGGGAGGAAATGGACATATTGATAGATTCTCCCACTTTGAACTGCTTGCAGAACTTGCCTGGACTATGTATCACTTGTATGCATTGTGATCTATCTGTTGATGCAGCGAATTATGGTAGTGCTGGCGTATCTTTGCTGATGGTGTCACCAGTGATGCAATTTTTCCTAGGAGCCGTCAATTGGCTTGGTGTCGTGGCATTTCTGTATCCTCCTCCCTTCTACTAGTGATGGTCTAATTTTGGGGGCCAACAGAGGTGAGGCAAAGAACCTCACCCCCCCACTGGTGCATAGGCCTATCCACAAGTATGGCTATATGCTGGACCGGTAGTCAGTGACGGGTATGATCCAATTGCAGTGGTATCAACCTAAGACAGGAGGCTGATGCCTAAAGGTAAGTTCATCCAATGACAGGTAAGAACCATATGTTGAATTGGACAAATCTAACAGGCACGGTCCCTAGCCACATTGCGTGTTGCTTAATTAAACAGAAGGGGGGAGATGCTAAGAGCCACAGCCAAATAATATGATGCATGGCATTTTTGGTTGAAAGGTGATGCCAGCAAGCCATTGAGATGATATGATTATGTTAAGATTTGCATTCATATGGATAATGGACTCCTGCTGTTCACCTCAGGCTGCTACGGGACTCCTGGAGAGTTCCCATTGGTTGGGGAAGTGCGGTAGGAGGGAATTCTGGAGGAGGAACTTCCTCTTGGGATCCGGGAGAACGCTGCATGCGGGGGTCGGTAATCTTCCCGGGAGCGTAAGGGGCATTGGCGGCAGTTTCAAAAATAAAGTTTGTTCCTGCTTAAGTGGCTTGTGATTTTGTGCCCAGCCAGACTGCGGCATTCTGTATTTGTAAATCTCTTCTCTGCAGAGAGAAACCTGACTCCCATTGTTCTCAGTATATCCACTTATTTCTTCCATCTGGCCTTATGGCTCTTCCAACCATGTCAGCCCCCTCCTTGCTCTTTTACAAGCTGCTACCTCCTTAGGGCTCTCATTTCCTGGGCCCCTGGCTCCCCCACAGTCTCTTTAATCAGTACCCTTGGTTTCTGGTCTTGCTGCTACCTCCTCAGCTCCTGACCATACCTTGTCAGTAAAATGACTCTCCTGTTCTTGCAGTTGTTCAGATCAAAATCCTCAAGTCATCTTTGATCACATCCCAGACCAAATCTGTAGCAGATTCTGTTTCTCTACTTTCAGATAGGTCCAAAATTCACCTCCATATCACTACCATCCCCACCCTGATCAACATTACCTCTTGTCTGGACTACTGTTCCCCTGCATCAGCCCTTCTTCTCCAACTGTTGTCAGACCCATAAGCCCAAATAACAAAATATAAATTATCATTCTACTTCCTTGCTCCATGGCTTCTACCTTCTTCACATAAAAAAGACTCAATTCCATCAGATCTGCTCCATTTTCCCCAATGCTTCCTTTGTCCCTTCCTTCCCTCCTCTGTACCTCTCCGGGCACATTGGCTTTCAAGCCCTGACTTCTCCGAGGACCGCTTCCCCAGGTCATCACATAGCTCCCTTCCATACCATTTCCAGGTCTTTTCTCACATGTGCCTGCCTCAGTGAAAATCTTTGGAAACCATATTTAAAGTTGCACTCCCTCTTTTGCACCCACCTTCTCTCCTTCACCTGCTTGACTCTTCTCTGTAGGATTTATTACATATTAATATAAAACATATTACATATTGTGTTTACCTAGTTATACTTGTACCTTCTCCTCCCCTGCCTTTATATTTAAACTCCATGAAAAGGCAGATCTTACCTGTGTTGTTAATTGCTAAACCCCAGTGTTTATAGCAGTCCCTGATAGACAAGGGATCCTCAATAAATACTGTTAAATAAATGGCTGAAATTACAGAAACACATCAATATACTTAAGAGTGTCTATAGTTATACCCATATGCTAAGTGGTTGCCAATGTGACTTGAGGAATTGAAACCAAATGGTGTTCATGTTAGAGGTTTCACAGGGAAGAAGCCTATATACACTAAGCCAGTGTAGTAAAAGGCTATAAAAATGTAAAGACAGGAAAAAGAAAAGAAGAAGATTACATGTTGATGAATATGAACTAAAGTAGGTAACCTGGCAGTAGATGCTGTTAGATATTAACTAACTATGTATCAGATCAAAAGATTAAATTATATACTACCAGGCATTAAAATTAAAAGTCCTTAAATATTTTCAAAGAGAGTCTCTGGGATATGTCTTCTGTTAAAAGGCTTTAAATATATTTTTCTCATGTGAAAACAGAAGCCTCTTAGAGCAGAAATGACTCAATAAGAGTGCTCAGGAGAGACCAAATCTAGTACCCTTACCCTGCCTTTTTTATGTGACCACTCACTCCACGAGGGAAATAAAGTCCCTTTTTGTATTATTAATGTCCAGTTTGGTCTTTTATCAGCCAAAATCCCTGAGAAAACATTCCCACAAAATGAATTGGAAACTTGTATACGAATTTTAGGATTGATTAGTCATCAGATTCTTAATGTACGTTATTCTGCATACTTTAGAAGACTCTGAGTGCACATCTGAGAACTGTTTAGGAAGCAAGTTTCACTGAGGTCAGTACTACAATTATTTAATGACTGTGCTTGGTGACAGCACACGAGGTAGAGCGATTTACAATTAAAATTGCAAAGTTCATTATTTTCACTTTCCCGAAGTTCCCTGACCCCAAGTATACAGATATATATATATTTCAACCAAGCATGGTGAGTCAAACAAAAGATATAACTCTGATAGAAATTTTAGGTATTCTAACATAAAGGTTTCCAGCACATCCTTAATGGGATAATCAGATGGTTGGAAAGAGGATTATTTCTCTTAAATTAGCATGCAGCCTTCAAAATGAATTTTGGACTCTGCAAAAATAGCTATCTGGTTTATGCATTAAGCATCTTTTGAAAGGAAGACCTTTCCATGTTTTCTCAAAGGAGCCATCATTGCTAACTCAATGGCTGGCAAAACTCATCGCTGGCATCCTGTGCCTACCCATGCGCAACCTGGAGACTTGCCTTCACAGCATAAATCTCTTCCCTCTGATGCCGTGGTTCTGCTGCTGAAAACTTCAAAATGTTAAGCAAAAGTCGCATAAAGTTATGACTTGCGAAATATCCCCAAAGTTCTTCTCTTTGCTGCTCCTTCGTTAACTGTGTGGTCTCAGCTTACCCTCTCTGAATCCCAGTGCTCTTGAATAATTTGAGAATGGCATTTTGTACCTCATAGAATAGATAGGAGTAAATCAAATAATTAGGTGAAAGGACTTTGAAAACCATTCACTTCATCGTCTTCCTCCTTCTCAAGCTAATTATATTGAATAATGGCAGAAGTTAATAATACTGTTAATGGTAAACCTGCCTCTAATGGTTGTGTGTGAAACTTTATCATTCTTTCTCACCTCTGTCTCTAACAGCCCACCCCTGCTCTTCTCTCTCTCTCTCAGATGATCCTATCCCACTTCCTGAAAGGTAAAGTCTTACTTTCGTTCTTAAGACTAATGAATGCTCAGTGATTCCTCTGACCTCCAGAACTCGTTATTTTCAGCCTGGTATGCATGAACTAGCATTCGAGTAATTAAAAAAAAAAAAATCTCTAAATTAAAATTTAAAAATTCAACCAAGTTGCCAATGACAGAAAGTTCCAGAGTAAGCCCTGCCCTTTGCAGCAAAATATCAAACAGCAGCTACTGATCAATAAGCCTTTCACATAACTGCAGATCGTAAAGTTGCTGTAAAGATTCAGTGCTTGACGTTTCTCTTTCTTTGCTTGATGCGTCCCAGCCTGTGAAGAGGGCACTCCGGGAGATGGAAACCTGTGAGGTTCTTTTCTGATCCCAAGCAATGTTTGCAAACTCAGCAATAAGTTGAAGTTAATTATCTGAAAAGTGAATTATTTGCCAACTTTTGCAAAGCAAATAGTTTTCAAGATACAAGATAAGACTGGTTTAAAGATGGCAACTGTCGTCATCCATACCATCTTAAGCAGTGCTGAGGTTTAATCTGAATTTTACTTCCTTTAAAAAATAATCACAGCCACACTCTTTGGCCTCCCAAATCCAAGTATTGTGACTGATTAGTGATATTTATTTTCTTTAACCAAGATTTAGTTAATTTTTATTCTATGGGATCACAAATTATCTTTCTGTCAGCTGAAAACTAGGTCCAGAAGCCCTGTTTGTAAAGGAGCCAAACACTTTCTTCAATGAATTTGGGCTATTTGGGCATAAACCTCCTCTGTTTTTTCTAAAAACAATGGATAATTGTAGTGGTCTTTATTGTACTCAGGGTTTAAGTTCAGGGTCACCAGTGACTCAAACAACTGTCTTTGCTGAAAAATAGCAAGAGGTTTCTCTTCTAGTAAATGACGTCCCTGCAGGCACACAACTATTCTATACCAGAGCAAATAACTGTTTGGTTCCCAGTATTCACTGGTCTTAGTATTGTTTCAGGCTTTAATGTCATGTACTAATAGGGACCCACCAAAATCCAATGGTACCTGCTTATGTGTGGTCAGATCTCAACCTTGAGTGTTTCCAAAAATCTCTTTCTATTTTTTTAAAAATTATTTTTCTATTGGTGACCCGTGAGTTTATATGTTGTGGCAGTGTCTTAAATTTCCTTTAACTGTTATTATGTTTAGAGAAGAGGAGAAGAGGAAAAGTTCATTTAAACAGACAGAGCCAGAAAAGGAGCTTTCTGTTGTTGTTGTTGTTGAATAGACATTTTGAAGATCTAAAATAGACTTTCTAGCCAGGCACGGTGGTGCATACCTGTAAACCGGTCAATTTGGGAAGCTGAGGCAAGAGGATTCCAAGTTCAAGGCCAGCCTGAGCAACTTATGGAGGCCCTAAATGATTTAGTGAGACCCTGTCTCAAAACAAAAAAAAATGTTTTAAAAAAGGGATGGGGTTGTAGCTCATTGGTTAAGCACCCCTGGGTTCAATCCCTGATACTAAAAGATAAAACAATACATAAAATGGACATTCTAGAGGATGCATCTTTATAAGGCTCTCATGAAATTGTTAGGGGGAGGTACTTCAGGCCAAAGCAAATGACTAGCCAATGTCATCAGTGACAGAATTCTATAATTGTGACTACAGGGCACCTAGTCAGTCTATTTAGTTAGGTTTGGCCTAACTAAACCTCATGTTTACAATCTTACTCGGCTTGATGCAGTCAGTTGTTTTAGGTGGTGAGATTGTCCTGTCCCTAAGAGTCAGAGGTTGATGTGCAATTTTTTGCCAGACCCAGGGCATTATGAGGATGGATTGTCAGAGGCCTGTACACAGATGTCTAACTATGTATCAAGGATTTCTTTAGAACTCAGAGAAACCACGTTATAAATAGCTTCCTAAGTAGATACTGTACAAGTGATGTTCTATAGGGCAAGATTTGCCTAGAGAACTAACAGTTCAATCATCAGATTTTAAGCAAATTTGTTAACGTTCTCCTGTTTCCCATATCATTGATCAATAATTGGATGATGCTTGTTTTCCAAAGAGAAGGCAGTCTTTAAAATTGCTAAGAAAAGGATGCTTCTGCCAGAGTTTCAACTTTTAAACCTGTGTTTCTGTGCAGATAGCAAAGATTCCTGCAGGATTTCGAGTCCCTGGAGGCTTGTCAGATGTTATCAGATCTGCCTTCAGATTATACCTTGAACAGGGCCACTTCTTCCTGCACTGTAATTTCCAAATCTCTGTGTATCTGGCCTGAGCTATCAGTAGACTCCCAACTTTTCTCCCAGCCTGGTTGCCCTCTGGCTCATTCTCCACATTCCAGCCATACAGGTCCCTCCTTTGCTTAATACTTTTCAATGACTGTCCATTTTGTCAAAGATAAAAATTTTTAAATGTTGAATGTAGCCACCTAGCTTACCCTTTTCTCCCACCTGGCGTGACCCCCAGAAAGGCCTCATTTTGTGTTCAATGATTACAAAGAGCTCTTTCCTACCCCCAAGAGATTCTCTCAGGCTTTTTTTTTTTTAAACCTGCCTGGGATCCTTTTCCCATGTCTCCATTCTGCTAGGGCTTGTTTCATCCCTGAAGGCTCAAATGAAGATTCCCTTTCTCAAAGAGATCTTTCTTGCTTTTTCCTTTCACCTCTCAATGTAAATTAGATGCTACATGACATTCTCTATATTTCCCCCACCCAGCTGGGATTGTTCAGTATTGGCTGATCTATGATATTTCCTGCCAACACAGCAAGTTCCTTGAAGACAGGGACTGTGAGAGTTTGTTCTCCTCTTTCTCTACAACAGGTAGACCATCCTGTACCTAGAGACAATGTATCCTGTCATGGTTGATCACCACAGCTCTAGAACTGGACCACCTGGGTTGAATTCTAGCTCTTTCTGAGCAGGGCTAAGTAATTTAACAACTCTGCATTATCAGCAAAGAGCACCACTCAAGTCCCTAAGCCATTGGATTTCCTTTTCTGCCAAGTGGGGGGAAATGGCAGGTCTCCACACTGGAAAATTGTGAGGCTTCCCTGAGTGAATATGTCAGGTGCTCAGGAAAATTCTAGGCATGTGATACTCAATGCTAGCTATTATTTTCGTAGGCAACCTTTCAATCAATAAGAATTTTTAAAATAAAAAGTGTGAATTCTTAATACTTTGTTCACAGATTTCCTCCTCATTTTGGGTAATTCTTCCTTAATTTACATGACAGGATATAGAGAAAATAAAATTCTGCTTAAAACCATCAACCAAGAATTAAAATTTTTCTTTCATCAAGAAAGATAAGACAACCTCAAAACATACCAGATCTGCAATGGCACCCACTCCCTTCTTTGCCTTTCTATCAAAGTCCTGGCCTAAAATGATGGACCCCTACCATCCCAAACGTGACACATTTTTGGATGGGAAAATGGAAATAGAGCCTAAAATATTCCTGTTAATTGAGAGTAGAGATATTTTATTTTTTCTCCAGGTATTTTTTCTATCATTAAGATGAATTTATTAGGAGCATTGCTATACAGAAAAGTCAGTGGAAGAATTGCCAGCTTTTTTTTTTAACCTAGGGTAAAGAAAAACTGACTAATGTAGTGTTAGCTACCTATATTTTGGTCTCTCTCTCTCTCTCTCTCTCTCTCTCTTGAAATGAATAAATACATTGCATGAATGGAGTTTAGTATCTACTCAAGTCTCACCTCTTCTGGTTGCAATACCTCTTTTTAAGCTCTGTGCACATTAGTGGTTATTTTCTAAAATGAACCTATCATTCACTGTTACATATTTTTCATTTTTACAGTTCACAAGATTTGGAAAACGCATTGTGACCCCATTGTGACCCTTGCTACAAGGTATCCTGTCCTGCTTGAATGACTTTGCTAAAAATATACTGACAGCCATAATTTGGAAATATAATTATTTACCTTAGAATTGGGCAAAGTAACTGAGAATTTTTGTGATAGCATTATACCATATTCTGGAGGGTTGTCTGCTTTGTTTGTTTTTTATTAAAGTATACATATGCAGGTGTAGACTTCACTCTGATCATTAAAAAAAAAATCTATGCTTTATAATGCCAAGTTTCCAATTTTTCTTGGGGCATGAGTTAGTTGCCTGCTTTACCGGGTTTTGAAAAGGCTTTTGTACATAAAATTACACCTTAATTTAGTGAATCAAACCCATACCTATTTTAGTAAGAAAATTGGAACATAATTAATGTCCTAAGCAGTTGGCTGGTTTATCCTTGGCAGACTAAATTTAGATGTATAGAACTACTTTATATTAAAGGCCATTTTATTTGCTAAGTTTCATTTCTCGTTTAAAATAAGGCCTGTATCTTTCCATGGCTTCCCACTCCCCAATCTCCAGATTATTCCACTTTAAAAATCTGCTGTTTTAAAATTTTGACAATCTTATGTATATTTTTTAAGGTACAAAAAAGCATTTCATTGTATATATTGCTTGGTAACCTTACGCAATAAGTATTGTAGAAATCTTACTATTCAAAACATAAAATTTTTACTTACAAAAAATGGAGGTTACATTTCTATGTTTCATAGGTAAGGTTCATATTTCAGCCTCAAGTGCTGAAGTATGTTCTCTGTAAGCTAATATTTAGATATGAGTCGAAGCAATCTAAACAGCTGCTGCTCCAGTGTTGCTATCAAATATCAAAGCTAAGTACTAGTCTTACAAAATGTGAGGTTTTGCAAATAGCTCCTCTATAAATGAAGGGTAGTCCAGAGTGCAAAAGTCTACCATTCATTATTTGATCATTTTTACAACAACTACAGATAGAGCAATTAATCTAATCTTCATGTTCAAAGTACAGATGTCTATCCATTTTATTGCCCGAGTATGGATTCCTGCTTGCTGGGATGACGTCATATCAAATGGAGTTGGGCACATGCTGCCTGCTTAACCCTGGGAATTGTGATTTAGGCAGCTCAGAGCAGGTTTAGAGTGCTTTCATTTGCTGCAGCTTAAGCTTTCTAATTATGGTATAATACATATTTTCATACATGGCATAATATACACATAATATACAATAATACACATAACATAAAATTTACCTTCTTATCCATTATACGTGTACATGTAGCTCAGTTTCTGTACATTCACATTGTTGCATAATGATTGCTTGAGACATTTTGAGCCATCAGTAAACCCCCAGAAAGATATAGGCCTTCTTTGGGTGCCCTTCTTTCTCCAGCAGTGATTTGATGAGAACACACAGCTAAACCAGAAGCACTTGGAAGTTTTTGTACTTGAAATTTAATTCTACATAAAACGCTTCCTAATGTTGTCTGATGACTGTTTGGAGCAATTGTGAGTTCGTCAGAGTTTCCTTACAAGTATAGGACTTTGTAGAAAGCTGCTAGTATTACGTTCGTGGATCAATACCAGGCAATACATTTTGCAGAACTTGACCTTTAGAAATGGACACTTCATTCCTCTTTTAATGTCCCAAAGTCCCAAAGCAGTGGACATTTGTGCTACTTCTTATTTTATGAGATAATTGAAACTGTGGGGACAGATATAGCCACCAAATGCAGTATTGTTATGTTTATACTCAGAATAACAAAGCAGACTGCTTTCGCAAGACATACAATGAGGCAACTCAGTTTGAACTCAATCACTTGTAGGAGAGCCATCCCTGACAAGATTGAACAGGTGGGCTCTCTCAAAGCTATCATGCCTCCACATCTGTCACTTTGATGCAAAGAAGAGCCAGTGCCAGGGAGGCATGTCTTTTATTTCTGATTTCTTTTCTGTACTCTTCAAAGAATATAAGCAGGCACTTTGGATTAGCCCAGCATGCCCCAGGTGTCTCTCTAGGTACTTGTGCATGACCAAAAGAACCAGGTGGGAAACTCAGCAATACGGAGACCGATTTTGTTTTGGATTTTGCATTTGAATTCCTCATGTAGATCTAGTCATTTTTGCTGAGTGTTAGCTCTGAATGAGTGTTCATATCATGAATAGACCATTGCTCTTTTGCTTCCATCTCTTCTTCTTGCTTCTGTGTGTGTATGCAGAGAGTTTCCCAGATGTGCATCCCCCGCTGATGTGCTCAGAGTCGTCTACGGGAAAACTGGAGCTCAGGACAGGTATCTTCCTATTACATTTTGTACCATCCTTACCCTGCTAATGAGGTGCCTTCTTTCTGGATAGTTCATGAAGTACCATTTCCAAATGAGCAAATGTGTCTTGGAACACCAGCTCCCTCTTTTTGTTTTTATGATCTTTGTCTCCTCTGCTATGATCTGAATGTCTATCCCCCCTCACACATAGAGGATGCCATAGATGAAAAATGTCCTCAACAGACATTGAGTTTGCTGGTATCTTGATCTTGGACTTCCCAGCCTCCCAAACTATAAAAAACAGTTCTTTTTCGTTCTTTATAAACTGCCCAGTTTGTTGTGTTTTGTTATAAAGACAAACTCTTAAATATTATTGGGGACCCTAAAGAGCTTCTGAATATGTGGATTATATCAAAATTTATTATCTTTAAGAGTAAAAGTAAGAAATTTTAAAATATCAGAATGTAAGGTGTCAGAGCCATGACATCATTACATGCCATGTAACCTCTGGAAATTTCACTGTGTGCTCATAAAAGAATAAGAATAATAAAGATAATCACGTCCTAATTCTACTGGGAAATAATTTTCACTTTGCTGGCCATCTGAAAGGGTCTCAGCTACCAATTAAGCATTCCTAGGACCGTGTTTTGAGAACCACTCTCCCAGAATAAATCCTCATTTATTTTTAGTTCTTAATTATTCTTTAAAACATTACTATTTCACAGAATTCAAAGGACACATTTTAGGAAAAGATATTTGGTAACATTCTACTTGACTTGAAGTGTAGGTGGGAAAGGTGCTTAGAAAAGGAAGTTTTTTCCCCTCCTTAAGATACTTTTCTCAGACTTAGAGTTGTCTATTTTTTCCCACCTCCCACATCTCACAAAGTTAGTACTTTGTCAAAACTGGAGTCTTCAGTTGCAGTTAAAGAACTCTGGTATAGAAATAGCAGATGAGAGTGTAGGTAAAGCTCAATTTCTTTTTTTCTGTCATTGTGTTGAAGTTTAGTTAATGGACTTTGTGGATATTTGAGTCCAATATTTGACATGCAATCTAAATAAGGAGGAAGGCATTTCTCCCTTGGACATTAATTCTGCAGGGGACATGGGGAGAGGGGATATTGATGGCATTTCAGGAAAATCACAGAGAAGCCACAGGGAAACAGAAAGGACTAACAGTAACAACTATAGCAAAATTCACAGGAAAGCTGGTGGATTTAGGAGCCAGAGAGATTGGGCTAGCATATGGCAGGGGGAAAGTCTGTAGATCTTTATTTATACACAGTGAATGCACAAAAATTAGTAGCCACTTCATGCTATCAGCAAGAAGCAGCCTCGTGAAGGGTGAAAGGAAGAGTTTAGAGGTCAAGGTGTCATGACCACCATTCACTGTGTAAATCTGGGCCAGTTGCTTCATCCCTGGGAACATGTTTTCTCTTCTGGGCAATAGTATTCAAATACTTGCTTTGCCGGTGACTGCAAAGAGTAGAGATAATGGTCTCTGCACAATGCTAGTTGCTTAATAAGTGATAGCAGGGAAGATAGGATGGAAATAAAAGGTCACAAAGTTACATGGTGATAATGGTGATAATGGTGACTATTTGTGTGCTCTGCTTTTCACAGACCTCCAGAAGTGTAAGGGCACCAGGTCCTCAACTGGATTTGACCTGCAGATGCCTTAGCATGACATTGGACTGGAGGTTAAACTAGGAAGGCTCCCATGTTTGAATCATTTCAAGACCAATTCTCTAAGGTCCAGGAGGGAAACTTCTTCTTGGCCAGACTCTGTTTCCCCAAATGATATGCAAGACCACAGTATCAGTCAGTGACATTCTTTCACCAAGATTTCAGTATAAGTATTCACTACCTTCCACTGAAAAGAGAGCAGGCCATTCCTCTGGCAATTTCCATCAAGGACTATGGAAAACAAGTCTTGTCAATGAGTTTTATCCCCCTTACCAGCATTATTGCACGTCTAAGCTAGGGTGTTAATGTTTCAGATGAGTCACTCATGGCAGTGGCTAGACATTTTCTCATTATTTATTAAGAATGGTGTGATTTCCCATTTCCTACCCATCTTCCCTCCTTTGCTTTGAACTCTTTGTAACTATCCAATTTGTCAGCATTGCCAAATTTCACTTATGTGCTACTTTCTCCACCTCCCAATCATTAATGAAGGTGTAAAACACCGGGGGTGGGGAGAACAGAAAGAAATGAGACATGTTTCAGGCGTTTTTAATAACCTATGAGTCTATCCAAAGATGTGAAAATGACATTTAAGATAAAGGGGGGAAAGCACAACCTGGTAATGGGATTCTTTGCACTTGCTAACCCAAGTTATTATTCTGAGCAGTGAAGGACTCAACCTTTTTTTAGAGAGAAGAAATGGCTCTTACACACTATATTGTTTTTAAGACATTGGTCAGGTACATAGATGTCACCTTTCATTTGGTAGGTGCTTTAGGGAATACCACCTTACTTTCAGGTACTCCAGGGATATCTAGGCAGGGCATAAAGAGAGGCAGGGGAGAAGGGCAGAAACTGAAAAAGTCACACTAAGACTTGGTGACATAATTTATTCTCTCTTGGGCTGCAAATCAGAATGTTCTGGAAATCCCCAGTTTCATAAGAACTGGCTAAGTGACACAGGACACTGGGTTTCCTTGGAATTGAGATGAACCTCAACCACCACCAGTCTGTTGTACATGAGGGCCAGAAACTATGATCCATCAATAACCAGTAGCCTTGAAGGCCTAACATGTCAGTTGAGTGCAGTGGACATCAATGAATTTGTACTAATAATGAACTGGGCATCTACTATGTGGTATTCCACTTTGCTTGCTGAAAAAAGTGCTCATCTTCCTTAAGGACGTGCAATGTTTTAAAAAAAATATCCCATTTTAATCATTATGCAATGTGTACATGCATGGAAACATCACATTATACCCCATAAATTTGTGCAATTATTATATGTCATTTAAAAAATAGACAAAAAAAGTAAACTAAGGACACGTGGCAAACTGAGCAGGGAAAGCTGGTAGCATAAAATGAAGTGGCATCATGAGTGTTCAGGGACTGGCGTTAAGGGACTTTGCAATCCAGACCCCTCGGGGTGATCTTTTGAGGATCAGGAGAAAACACCAGAATTGCCAATGTTCATCTCTCACCTCCTTTAAATTTCTATTTTCTGTGGTGCCTTAAGATGTGCGTGTACAATGCCCATTAGGTAGTAGGACTACATAATTTCTGCACAAACATTTTGCCACCTTGTTTGATGAAGTAGAAAGACCAGTGCAGCAGGCAGCAAGGGCTGAAGCTGCCCAGGGAAGAAAGCAGCCATTGTGGAGTCAAGCCAGGGAGCAATGAGAGGTGGAATCTGAATGGGTGGAAGAGAGTGGGGAGAACATTCCAGGCCAGGAGAGAGCATGAGCCCAAGAATGGAAGTTGGGTGGCCCTATGATGTTTTTGAGAGTAGAAAGAGACCAAGCAGTCCAAGGAAGAGAGAAATGTGTTTGAGAATGGAATAACATGCCAAGTTTCTTGTCAGAGTAGGTGTGAGCAGGGCATTCAGATTCGTTACTGTAGGGAGGCCTGGGTGAGAGGCAGAGGACATAAAGAGAAATTATAGTTAATACTCAAGAGGTTTTGGACTCTGAGGACTGAAAGTCATGTTTAAGGAAAACTCATTTTGTGGCAGAAGGGGACCTGAGTTGGAGGTGGAGGTGTGAGGTAGGGATTCCCAGTAGAAGTAATAGACAGAAAGTGGAGGTGGATTGTAGGATACTCAAGTGGTAAAGGAGCAAGATGAGTCACAGATGATCCTCAGGGATGGAGGCTGCCCTCAATTCATTGTCTTAGGAGTGTCTACCTAGTACAGAACACTACCTACTGAGCGTGCTCTGACTTGGAGTCACACATACCCAGCTCTGAATTCAGACTAGATTATCTCACTACTTCAACCTGTTCTCTCACCTGCAAAATGTGGACAACAGCCGTGCCTATTCTGAGGGGTACTGGGAGGAGTAAATGAGATAAGGCACTTAAAAGCCCTTCGCAAGGAATTTAGGCACATGGAGCTCAGACAGATATTATTTTTAGTTTAATAAAAACTTATTTTAATGAAAACAGCAACAAAACATAAGCATTAATTGGATTAGTTGCTCTTTGAAAACAAACTTTGAAGAAAATATTACACATAGCAATTTTGTATTGATCTAGCTTTCTGTTACATTTGTTTGTTTATACTTCACACTTCTTGCCTTCCAAAGTAAACATTTAATTTCCACCCATGCTTCCCTGTTTGAAGCAATCCCTCCCACTCCTTCTCAGGCTCATCCTCTGTGAGTGGGGATGACCTTCATCTTGGAGGCTGTAGAGTTTCAGACACAGACTGTTGGGCTTACCAGTTTCTGATAAGATTCAAGGTGGTGCCAAGGTCACTGGTTCAGGGATCACTTTGTGAGAACCGCTGTCCTAGAAATAGAGACCCAAGTTTCTATTTCCAGGGAAAGACTGGGTTTGGATTCTTGGCTTTGCAGCAAACACCTACACCCTGTCAACTGCAGAGATAGATGCTCTGGTTGGGGTGCGGCATGGGGAGAGGGAACACTGCTTCCATCTTAGCTTTGTTTAGCTCCTTACATGTGGGAAAGTGGAAAAAGAGATGCTTGTAGACCTTTTTCTTCCTCATCCAAGAGATAGAAGAAATCTTTATTCCCATCGGCATGCAATTGTAGAGGTTTTCTCTGGCCATATAAGAAGAGGTTGAGAAATGGTCAGCCCCTTTTCCCCATATCTCCAATTGTGGATTGTTGGACAATTTTGAGTAAAGAAATTTGATTATCATAGTTTCCTTAGCAGTAACTCTAAATCTATATAATTGGACCAAACATAAAGTGTGTTCTGATATGGAGATTTTGTTTTTAAAATCCAAGATCAAGCTAAAAGATATAAAATTTTATAATTATTTTAATTTTTTTGTTTATTTTTAACTGGTAAATAAAAATTGAACATGCTTATGATACATTCTTTGTGTAATGTTCAAACAGGGTAAGCCAATCTATGTCCTCAAACATTTGTCATTTCTTTATGATGAAAACATTCAAAATGAAGAAATTTAAGTCTGATAAAATACACATGGTATAAAATATACCATCTTGAATAATTTTTAACTTTATAGTTCAACAGTGTTAAGCAAAAATCACATGCTGCAAAACCAGTCTCCAGAGCTTTTCCATCTTCCATTCCATGTAGAGCTCTACGCCCATCAACTAGAAGTCCCCAGCCCCACTCCCTCTGTTGTCTGGCAACTGTCTTCCATGTCTATGAGTTTGACTACTCTAGATATGTCTTATGAGTGGAATCATACAGTATTTGTCTTTTTGTGACTAGCTTGTTTTGCCCAGCAGAATGTCCCTGAGGTTTATCCGTTTTGTAGCATGTGCCAGAATTTCTTCCTTTGAAAGGCTGAATAATATTCCATTGTATGAATATTCTATGCCCTACTTAGCCATTCATCCATTGGTCACTGGTGGACACTTGGGTTGCTTCTGTCTTTTAGTTATTATGAATAATGGGCTAGGAACATGGGTATACCAATGTCTCTTTGAAACATCATTTTCAATCATTTTGGATATGTACCCAGAATCAAATTGCTGGATAATATTATAATTTTATTTTCAGTTTTCTGAGGAACCACCATACTGTTTTTGACAGTGGCTGGAACATTTTGCATTTCTACCAGCAGTGCATGAGATTTCCAATTTCTCAGTATCCTTGCCTACACCTGTTATTCTTGTGTTGGGACTTGTTTTTTGGGGGGGAGGATAATTGCCATACTAATGGATATGAGGTGATGTCTCATTGTGGTTTTGATTTTTATTTCCCTATTTATTAGTGATTTGGGGCATCTTTTTAAATGTTTATTGGACATTTTGTATATTTTCTTTAGCAAAGTATTTTTTCAAATCCTTTGCCTATTTTTTAAAAAAATTATAATTTTTTAAGTTGTAAATGGACACACTACCTTTATTTCATTTATTTATATGTGGTGCTGAGGATGGAATCCAGGGCCTCGCACATACTAGGCAAGGGCTCTACCGCTGAGCCACAACATCAGCCCCTGCCCTTTGTCCATTTTTAAGTTATGATATTTGCTTTTATTTTGTTGAGTCACAGGAGTTCTTCATATATTCTGGATATTAAAAATCTCCCATTTTGTGGATTGCTTTATTCAATTGCATCGCTTGGTGTACAGATGTTTTAAAGTTTGATGTTGTCCAACTTATCTCTTCCTTTTGTTGTGCATACTTTGGGCATCATATCTAAGAAATCATTGTCAAATGTGACATCATGAAACTTTTCCCTTCTAGTTTCTTCTAGGTGTTTTATCATCTTACCTTTCATATTTAGATCTTTGATATATTTTGAGTTAGTTTTTGTATGCAGTGTGAGGTCGGAGTCCAACTTTATTCTTCTACATTTGTATATCCAGCTTTTCCAATACTATTGGTTGAAGAGTAGGCTTTCCCTATGGAATGGTCACAGTACCCTTGTTGAAAGTCATTTAATTATATGTATGAATGCTTAGTAAGTTGTGACCATCTACTATTAATATCAGTTTTATTGGGCAAGGGCTGAAATCTCTTAGTGATGCCCGAGGTGACTTGGAATGTGATAGTGGTACTGACATTGCTTCCATGGAAACTCTAAGTTCTTCTCTGTTAACTTAAATATCCTGATCAACTAAGTGTTGCTTTATATTGACTCGTTTTAAAAAATAATGTACTCCATTTTCCTGTTTCTTTTCAGGTCTGGTGAATTTTGATTGGATAGTGGGTCCTGTGAATGACAAGCTGTAGACATTCTGTATCTGTAACATTCTTCTGAAGAGTGGCTTTTGTTCTAACTTGTTACTTACTTGGTTTTGAACTCCCAGTTGTCACCCCTGTGGTGGGCAGCTACTGAAATCTCTGCTTCATTCTTTCAGATCATGGTCATTGCTTTTTGTCCAGACCCTTGGGATTACCCACATATGTGTTTAGTTAGAAATCTGCCCAAAATTTATTCAGATTTTTGTATGTAGACTTTTGTGCTCACCTTCTAAGACTCTTTTACTTGTGATTTTTCCCTCACAACCTACTGACTTCCCTGTGAGCCTTGAACTCTGTCCATTGGTACTTCAAGCCAGTAAGGTTACCAATTTCTCTGTGCTTAATTACACAGAGATTGAGGAGTATCCATGCCCTTAGGAAAAAAAAAATCACCCATTTTGCCTTATAGTTGAGTTTTCAAAGGTCCATCTGCTTTTGGTCATTCCAAATACTTCATTTGCTTTATTTTCTACTTGTTCATATTTCATGATTGTTATGCAGGGAGAGTCTTATGAAGCTACTTCACCATTAGCAGAAGCTGGAGCTCTGAATCTATTAAACAATGAATTTAATAAAGAATTTTCTCAGCAAAAGGATAGCCCATTGCAATTCACCTTCACGCTATTAGGGAATGAGAACTCTGGCAAATATTTTTCTTAGCTTACTAATCCTCTTGTATGACACAGATAATATTTACTCCGTAGTCTCCCATCATCAGGCCCACATGTGAAGCTCATTTTGTCGCTTTTGTCTTTCACTGTGATGCTCTAAGCTAAATGCTCCATTTCATGCATGTGTAGGGGCAGAGTAGGAGGTGAGTGGGTGGCCCTGAAACACAAAAGCTCCTCTGAAACAGAATTACCTATTCTGCCTTGGAGAAGAGAGACACCGTGGAGAAGCTGAAGTCTCTCGTGCTTTTTATTCCCCCAGATCTCTGAGCATCACAAACATCTTCTAAGCATTGCTTATTTGAGGTGGGAGAAGGAAAGAGGATGTCTTTTAAAGCAGCTACTTCAAAAACCAAGGATATAATATGGAATGAAAGAGCAAGTCTCTGACACATAGGATTTGTGATGCACACTTTGTAACATTTCTCTAGAGTCCTCTTCAGAGAACCTAGAGGCTGTTTTTAACCATGTTTTAAGAATATATTGTATGTCCAAACCGCAAATAGGATCAGAAATTGGAAAACAGACATTGGGGATACAAGCTGAAAAGAGTTCATCTATAGGTATGTTAAAAAAGTCATATTGGACATTTCAAAATGGCATCATAGCTCAAACTAGAATTTTAAGAAAGTCGATATATGATACGAGTAAAATTCCCACATTGGTGCTTGTCTTCACACGGCAGCAGAAGAAATATGGTTTATGCAAAGGGGTAAAGAGTTATTCTGTCGCTTCCCCGTCACCCCCTGTTATTTAATACCCAGGCTAAAGGTTTTAAAATGTATTTCATTAGTAAATGCAATCTGCATAGCAGGTATTTATCCAATGCCAGTTATTTTAACCAGGGTGATTTTCACAGGTGTCCTTTCCCTGAGTCCCACTCCTAGGGATGTGGATTCAGTACAACTCCAGGAGACTCCTGTATTTTTAAAAGGGCTTCTAGATGATTCTATAAACAGCCTCGAGGCATTCCTAGGAATCATAAGAAACCACAACCAACAGTTTCTCAAAAGTGAGGACATAATAGAACGGAGAATGTTTATTGTTCACTCAAACCCAACTTTGAATATTTCAGGACATAAAAGAGAATGCCGTCATGCTTAATGCTATATTTGGACGAAATTAAGCAAATCTAAGAGTGTAAGTTTTGCAGGTTATTCTTGGTGTCATCTTTTAAAGAATTACATAAGGCACATTAAAATATTCTTCTGATGAGAGATAAGGAATCCAAAAATCCAAATCTGCATTTTATTCTCCTTCAGACCCAGTAAATGGGAAGCACATCTCAGCCACATGCAGAGTTTAACATGCATAGAGCAGCTCTCGGCCTCTAGAGGCAAATCTAGTTTCTGCTTGAAATCATGTTACCATCGTAGCTGTTTCTGTTCTGCTTATTGAAAAAGCTCTTGCCATGATTGTGGATGCTAAAATAGACTTCTCAAGAGCTGGTACACAGTCAGAGGAAAGCAACGGAGGTAGAAAGGACCCAGTGGAAATCGGACCCCAACTCTGGATCTGTTTGCCTTATATCTTTTACTTCTTGAGTCAGCACATTGCACCCCATTCTTGGTGTAGCTTAGACATAACAGTTGGAGACTAGCTTACTTTTTTGCAGTGCTGAGATGGAACCCACAGTTTTGTGCACGCGAGGCAAAGGCTATATACCGCAAGCTACATCCCCAGGCCCTACGAGAGCTTAGGAACTTGTTCCTTCGTAGATAGTGTGACACCAACCAGGAAGTCGAGAAGGAGGATAATGTGCCTGCAGAGATAATGATGCCCTCATGTTCCAAATTTTGAATTCCTGTTGGTCTCCTTACAGAGTGCCACAGCAAAGTCATCAACACAAACAATCATGCCTAAAAAAGATCTCTTCCCCTGTGGCATCAATGACAGACAGATCTGTGATGCTCACCCAGTGCTTGAGAAATTAATCAATTAAGTTTTCAGTGTAGTGGGGGAAATATTCTGAAGCTAAGATTACTGAAAATATGGGCGACTCATATAACTTCCAGAAGCTTCCTAAGTGTGAAATGAGATAGCATTAGCTTATCTCATAATACTGGGAAAAATCCTACCTTGTATAGTTTTTCTCAGCTTTCAAATGTTCCCCAACCATCTTACACTTTTCAGCGTTAAGACTGGTACATGTGTTATTAGAAGGAGGAGTACTGATGCCAAGAGATTTTACAACGTGGAATTCATTTTTTTTTCCCAGACCCCAAAGCCCAATTCCAATTGCACGATGGTTATTTCTCAGTGTTACACAGAAAAGCCCAGATGCTAGAGAATGCATCTGACACCGTAGAAGCTGTTATTGGACTTCATAATCAAACGGCATTAACAATGGTGATTTTGTGCAGTCACTTTTAATTTTAAATCAATACCTACAACCCTTGGGGGAAGAAAGTGAAGTAATTTTAGCTGCAATATATTGTTCATTAAAGTGGATATTCCTCCCAAATATTAAACATGGCTAAACCCCTATATATTGGACTCTTTTGTTTAAACTAATTCAAGCTCAATCACAGAGGGCTTAGACCACACATTCTCAGGTTTTTATCCCATTTCTCTTAGAGGAGCAGATGAGGGAAATGTGAACTCTTTGTTACTTTTGTGTTGGGTATTGCTGTGGTTTGTATCTTGAATGTCCCTAAAAGAACCATGTGTTAAAGCCTTGGTCTTCAGGGCATTGGTACTGAGAGGCAGTGGAGCCTTTAAGAGGAGGAGCCTAACGGAAGGTCTTTAGGTCATTGGGGATGTGCCCTTGAAGTGATGAGTAGGACCCCAGCCCTGTCCTCATTCTATTTTACTTTCTGGCCACGAGGTGAGCAGTTTTGCTCAGCCATCTTCTCCCACAAAGATATCCTACCTTGTAACATGCCCAGAGCAACAAGGTCCAAATAATCATGGCCTGAAACCTCCAAAACTGTGAACTAAAATAAACATTTTCTCTTTATAAATGATTATCTTAGGTATTTGTTATAGTGACAGAAAGTTGACTAACACAGTCACATTATTATCTGCTTTTCATTAACTCCGAACTTAACTTTAAATTCTGTGTCAGTGATTTGAGGCCTCCTCATCAGGGATGTGCCAAAAACCTAGATCCAGAGGCTTTTTTCATTAGGCTCAGAAGGAGATGATGTAGTGTCAGAAATTATTTCAGTGCAAGATTTAGCATATTCTATTCTGACTCATGCTCTGAAGTAAGCTGGATAAATAGATGCTCAAAGCTGGACAATTTATGAATAGAGTAAAATTGATAGCACTGCGAGCCTCCAGGCATCCTCTCTCTGGAAGGAGGAGAGCTTCTAGACCAGAGGTGTATACATTTAAATGGAAATGGGAATTAAAATAAAATAAAATTGGTAGTTTAGATCAATGCATAAGCCCTCAGGGACTGGAGACTGGGGGCCGAGACCAGGGACAGTAGAGTGAGTCTTGAATTTGTTCTGGAGTCCTCAGCCTAGTGCTGGGGGAACCCTGGTAAGATTCTGTGTACTCTTTGGGCTGTGACCTTTTTCTATGCCTCCTTGGAGTTGGCCCCAGAGCCAGAATAGCCCAATATTAATTACAGTTTAGCTCAGGAATCAGAATCCCACTTTAAAGTTCAACTCTGCCCCTTTCTCTGTGACCCGGGCAATTGACTGAGTCTCTTCATCTCTTAGTTTCTCTATCCATAGTGCAGATAATATTCCCTAAATCCCAACCTGCAGGGTTCTGTCCTTCTTGTGCCTCAGTTTCCTCATCTGTAAAATAGTATTATAACAGCATTCATGTCACAGGTTGTGGAAGAATTAAAGCAGTTGATTTATAGAAGCATGATGATTCTTCCTGACACCTGCTAAGTACAACATGAGTGACAGTTATTATTAAGGGTGTGAGGATTAAATGAAATCAAGAATATAAAGCAGACAGTAAACAGAAATATTAACGACTTGAGCTTCTTTCTTAGTTCTGAACTTCCATTAAGCTCCTTTTGGGGGGCTGAAGCTTCCTCTAATTCCATCTTGCCTAGAGTGAGCTCTGATAATCATACTCCCCCCCCCCCTTGCTGGTCTTTTCCTAGAGGTTTATCCCTGCCCATCCACGAGCTGGAGACCCCAGAACACAAGGCCACTGCTTTCTGCCCGCCTTTGAGGATGACTGTAATACAGAACTTGTGCTACTGTGTCCCAGTTTCCCCTCTGCATTCCTCCTGTACATTGACGCTTGTCTCTTTGCCATAGCTGAGTCTGAACTTTGTGATTTGAACTGACGCCTCCCTCCCTGGCCAGGGGCAGATAGCTGCATTCATTCTCTCCAGGCCCAGGCTAAGCCTCTTCTTCCACCAGCCTTCTACTCCCATCCCCGCATGCCTTAGAGTCATGCACACTTGGAATAGGACTATTTTATCACTCGGGATAAGGTGATAAGGAAGGGAGGATTTTTAAATGATGATTAAAAATATACCTAATATGAAATTTACCCTCTTAACCAAATGCCCAGTTCAGTAGTGTTATATATATTTACTTTGTTATACAACTGTCATCACCATCCAAATCTAGAACTCTTTTCATCTTGTAAAATGGAAACTCTGTACTCATTTCAATAACTCACTATTAATGCCTGCCTCTCCCCAACAGCCTCTGGACGCCACCATTTTACTTTCTGTCTCTGTGAGTTTGACTGTTCTAGGTTCTTCATATAAGTGAAATAATGCATTATGGGTCCTTTTGTGACTGGCTTATGTCACTTAGCATAACATCCTCAAGTTTCATCCATGTTATAACATATTAGAATTCCCTTCCTTTGTAAGGCTAAATAGTATTCAATTGTACATATATGTTACATTTTGTTTATCTATCCATAGACATTTGGCTTGCTTCCACTTTTGGGCTGTTGTGAATAATGTTGCTAGGAATATGAATGTAAAAAGTATCCCTTCCAGACCTTATTTGAATTATCTCAGGTAAATATGCAGGAGTGCATTTGTTGGATCATACAGCAATGATTTTTAATTTTGCAAAGAACCACTGCACTACTTTGGAGGGGAGAAACTTTGCTTCATCAAGGTTATTTTTGTGTTATTTCATTTCATGTTTCTTGTCGATATGCGTTTTGTAATTAACTGTTGTATCATTTACCATCCACATTGCAGCTCAGGTGCCAATACTGGAGATGAAGCCTGCTTATCATTCCACAAAGCAAGAACTTTGGTTGTAAATCCTTAAGCATGCTGAAGGAAGTGTTCCGATGCTATATCAAGAAGAGAGGAGACACTAGGACATCTGGAAATCATTAGCATCAATCAAGAAATCGCTGTCTTACAAATATTGCTATGAGTATTTCTCATCAGTGATAAAAACTAGCTCTCTAGGGGGAGAAAGGAAAAGGTTGTTTTGCTGAGTAAAGAGTAATTCGCTTAGACCCCCAAGGAGAGCAGATGTTGGCTTTCATTTCTAAAATACCAGACTGGAAAGTCCTGGGTTGTGCGATCTAATTGTGCTCTTCCAGGGGAAGAAACTACCCACTTTGTTCTCAGGCTTATTTCATAGTGGAAACTTTACTTCCTGGGGTCCCAGGGTGACCCAGGGTCTAAGTGAAACCTCGGTTGGAGTCACAGAAACCATTGATTTAAGATCACCCATTAAGCAATGGGAAGAAGCAGAAAGAGGAAGTCCTCAGAGAGGAATTATTTTTGGATTCTTGGGAAAGACATCAATAGGAATAAAGCCTATGGATAATAACAACAAAAAAAATCCACTATTTTATTTCATCCAATCAGAAACTTCTTGATGCTTCTTCATGGTATTTAAACTATGTGCTGCCCATGAAAGAAAGAAGATTGATTGGTTTCATTCCCACTAGTATTTTCTTATACCTAGAGGGAAATTTTAGCTCCCAGTCAATTTTTGTTAAATCTTTTGAGTTTTTTTGTTTGGTTGAAAAGAAGGAAAAAGAGAATTATGTGTTTCCCAGTTTATGCTGAAATTTTTTTAAAAACCCCCTCAATTTTCAGCATCTAAAACAAGACTTTTCAAATGGCTTTCTGCCCTTTGACCTTAGACAAAGACCTTTAGAATTGATTTTTCATAGTAGAAAAATGACAAAAATGGGATGTTTCTGTTGAAGTCACTCAAAATACAATGTGCCATTAGCTGATTTTGCTTTTTCTATGAAGAAGACAGTGAGTAAATTATAATTGCAATATGGGCCTAGATTCCATTCTAAAAGGGTCATCAGATCTATAATGCCATAATTTATAATGCAGATCCAGAATATGAAAACAGAGCCCCAGAACACACATTGTCCAATTCCCTCTTTTTTTTTCTTTGCAATTTTTGCAGAGAAAATCTACACAACAATAGTCGTCACAAAGAACGATTTCACAAAGGATTATTATTTGACACTCTAATTTACATGGAAACAAACAGAATATCTAAGAAGCCAAGAATTAAGGGTACTGGCAAAAAGTGCTTTGGAAACATCATATATATTCATACTAATTATTATATTCTGTTAAAATACTGTGAAGAATGATATGATAGTTTTTATTTTGTAAAAAGTATGATGGTTCTCTTTAAGCATGGAATTGGAAAAGTTTATGGTATTTTTCTTGTTACTAATAAATAAGATAGACATATTAAGAATTAAGAAATATAATATGTTTTGTATTTTTCTGATTTATCACATCTTAAAAATCGTAAACTTAATCCTCAGGTTATTTTTATGTTTGAGGTGCTCCCTGCAGGCACTCTTCAATGATATTTTAATGGGGGATCCGGAGAGAGCAGATAGGAGGGGAACTTCAGTGTTTACTTCAACGTCTTCACTTAACCACTGCCCCCTTGAACTTCTAAGACTATTGGCCTTTTAAGCTGCTTGTTGATGGACCCAAACTTTTAAAAGTTATCTAGTGTGAGCTTGCTCTGTACTGAATACCCTGTCAGACGCTGTGTCCTAAGAGGAACAAAGGAGACATCATGTCTGCCTTCAGGAAGCTTGAGGTGGACAGATAACTAAGAAAATAACTGCAGGACATACAGTGCATCTTTTGCTTTGGAGGAACAATGCAGGGTGCTTATAGGAGATGGAAGCAGGGATCTCCAGTGCAGAGAGACTTGAGGGAGGTAGATTGGAGAATGGAGGTCATTTGGGAAGATCAAGAAAGAAGGCTCAATGTGTTGCAATCAGGGTTTGGATGGTATCACTTTTCTAGGGCATTTTAGCTTAAAAAAAGAAACTACTGGACCAAACAGAATCTCCTGAATGAAATGGCAGCATGCTAGAAGGTGTATAGGATCAGGTGTCCTCCTTAGAGTCCTTGCCTACAGTTCCTTGTTCCATCCCACTCTAGGCAAGCTAAAAAATATTTCAACCATATATATATATATGTCTTACACATGCCAGGCAAGCGCTCTATCACTGAGCCACAACTCCAGCCCCCTCAAGGCCTTTCTTAAAGGTCTCCACTATCTATCTGTTTTAGAAACAAATTTCTTAAGCATTTTTTAATACTTCACACAGGTGAATGCCTCAGGTGCCTTCGAAGTTTTGAACCCAATCTTATGGTAAACACTTGAAGTAAGCATTTTGAACTCTCACACAATCAGATTTCTTCCTTTTGTCTGATGAAGGGTCTTTTTTAAAAATGGTGACAAAATATATGTAATATAAAATTATCATTATCATTATATGTGTGTGTATGTATGTACATGTGTGTGTGTGTGTGTGTGTGTGTGTGTGTGTGTGTATACAGGGGTGCTTAATCAATGAACCACACTCCCAGTCCTTATTTTATATTTATTTAGAGACAGGGTTGCTTAGGGCCTTGCTAAATGTCTGAGGCTGGTTTTGAATTTGTGATCCTCTTGCCTCAGCCTCCCAAGCCTTGGTATTATAATTTTGTGCCACCGCACCTGACCATTGTCACATTTTTTTTAGGTGTGCAGTTCAATCGTGTTAAATACATTCCCTTTGTTGAAAGCCCACCAGCAGTATTCTTTTCGTTTTACAAAACTGAAACTCTGTACCCATGAAACACCCACTCCTCGTCCCTCTCTTCTTCAACCCCCGGCACCTGCCATCTACCTTCTGTCTATGAATTTGACTATTGTAGGCACCTCATATAAATGGAATTTATCCATTTGGGATTGTCTTACTTCACTTAGCATAATGTTCTCAAGGTTAATCCATTTGTAGCATGTGTCAGAATTTCCCTTCCTTTTTAAAGCCCAAATAGTATTACAGTATATGTATATATCACATTTTGTTTATCCGTTTGTTCCTCAAAGAACACCTGGGCTATTGTAAATGGTGCCGTTATGAACATGGGCACACTGACTTTTTTTTTCAAGCAATAATGTGCTTGAATGATTTTCACATATAGAAGGAATCAATAACAGAAATGACTGTGGGAGAAAAGCTCCAGGAAACCCAGTTGTGGGACTAACTCTATCTTATATTTGATGTGTGACTTTGGTCCAGGTGTGTCCCTCTTTGGGTATCAGTTTCCTTCTCTGCAAAAGCAGAGAGTTGAGCTCCAGCTCTATGGTCCATACATGATCCTAATAGCTCTTGGGAAGTAAGTCTAGGATTGTGGCAAATTTAAGGATTGCATTAATACAGATGCTATATAACATAACGTCTTTATTAATTGGGGCTGTCTTAGATTTTCAAATGACCTCATGCACATGTGGAGTTCCCCGCCCCCTCATCTTCCTATCCTGGGAGAGAAGAGAAATTAAGGTCAGCCACTTTCCAGAGGAATTTAGAAGTGAAAAAAAATAGGAGCCTTTGTCTGAATGGTAACCTATGAAAAGAATGCTAAGTACCCTTCTTAGCTTCCCCTTGTGAAGTGACACAGGCTTAAGAGGGTCTGTCTAATAGTAAAGCAATTTTCATTGGAATGTAAGTGGGATCTTTTGTCTCTGTCAAATGCAATTTAGAGAAATGGCTCCAAAAGGCCCAAATTTAGAGCATATTACAGTCCTCGCCGTAGACCTGGTGAAGCTTTTTATAACCTAAGATTTATCTTAGATAATGCCTTAGCTTGTGAATGGCCACGAAACCTAAACCTGACCTTTCCACTGACCCAGGATATTGGATCCCTACTCTGTTTTGCAGAGTGAAAAGGAGAGAGATTCCTCTTTCCATGTGTCCCACTCACTGTTTTTCTTACAGATTTCTGTAGCACTTATACTTTAAGGACAGTCCATATGATCACTTACTAAGAAGCTAGAGTGACAGAGTCCTGTCAGAAGCACTCTCTGAATACAGAAAGGGGCTATCTTTCAAAAGAAAATAGCACTGCTGTTGAAATTGCCTGGTGCAATGATATTGAGGATGGCAGTTACTAGGTTGGTGTATTAACCCTCAAATTATAGAAGGTGTGAATTTACCAGATAAAATGGAGGCTACCCAATATGAACATCAGATAAGCAATGAATACTTTTTAGTTGTAAGTAGTTCCTGTGCAATATTTGGGACATACTTATACTAAAAAGTGTTTGTTATTTATCTTATGTTCAAATTTAACCGGGCATCCTATATTTTTATTTGCTAAATATGGAAACCCTCAGTAGACTCTGTGAAAAAAAAAACATGGCTCAGTTTCAAAAATAAGAAATCTCTAGAGAAGGGGATTTATTTCCTAACAGGACCTCACAAACATGTGCTTATTTGAATTATGCTTTAGAGGTTGAGATACAAAATCATAACAGGTAAGACTCTCATATGAATATAATAATGAAGGCTCTCTTTTTAAAAAAGAACTAAAAACCACAGTGCAGTTAATAAGAAATAAAATCCATCAGCACTAAAATTATCCAGAATAATTGCAGTAAAAATCAGGTAAGAGACTTAGAAAGTTTTACTATATTTTCTTTCCTTTTATTTTGTCAACATGAATGCTAAAGACAGATGTTTCTGTCCTACCAGCCAAGTGTTGTGTAGTGAGCTAAAAAGAGGATGAAATCTTTCTTTCTTTTTTTTTTTTTTAATGGTGATGATAGTTTTATTTGATGTAAAAAATCGTGGCAAGTGGAATAGTTGAGGGATGTATAGTGCTTTTACAAAGCAGTGACTTAAAAGACTTTCACAACCACCTGAAGGGCTGCCTCACAAACAATTTGCTATTGCAGAAGTAGCTCATAATATTTGATTGGGTCCATGGACCAAGGTCCAACCTTCTCCTTTCCCTGCTTAAACATCAGATTCTTAGAGCAATCATACCAGGTCAATGATGAGCTCATGGCCACCAGACTGTCCCCCAGCAACTGGTGGTGAGCTAGGACTACACTACACAAGGTAAGATTTCTTGAGCCAAAGAAAATGATTCAACTAAAAGGGAACACATTCGATTGCCTAGGACTGCATTTCTAGAAAAATGTAGGCTTCCAAGCCCAAGCCTCTTAGGGGTGGAAGGTCCGTTGTTCTGAGTGCCAACTTTCCAGATGGCGCAGAGCACTGATGGGAATGAGGTCTCGATCTTTAAATGTTTATTGATCAGTGATTTCCAAGAGAAAAGCTAGCATCTATTTCTAGCACAGAAGATTCTGGTTCATTTCCCCTCTTCTCATTAATGAAATGTCAGATTTTATAATACTGAGCCAATAGTATATCCTTCACTGGATAGCCCTTCTCATCTGTTCCCACGGAGGCCAATTCCCCAGCCTCGATTTGCTTTCTATTTGGAATTAATAGAATGAACGAATAAGGTAATGAATGCTTTTTCTTGATAGTTCTGAAAAGGCTTTCTGTCTTGCTTTCCAGAAGGATAGATGACTTCTCAGGATCTCAATAGGAAGATGTTTTCTCAGGGACCCTCGGAGGCCCTTGAAGAGAAAATACAAATGGCCGATGGAGTCAGACACCTTGTCATCAACCCAGATTCCTCCTTCACCTGTCATTCAATAAGCCTCTCCATTCTCCTCTTCTCCCACTGGAGATTCTGTCAGAGCCCTTTCCTCTACCTGGCCATTGCCCAATACCAGGGTCTTACCTCTTGGGTGATCTACTTCATCCATCTCTCACTGATCCCTCCCCACTGGCTGCCCCCACTCTTGGGGATATCATGTAATTATTAAAACTACATTCTAAAATGTGAACTCAATCATTTGATCCTATCTTATCCAAATTCTTTACCCTGATCACAGAGCCCCTTCTTAACCTTTATAGCATATTTCCTTCCACAGCCTCATCCCCCAGTGCTGTTTCTGGTATTCTAAATATGCTCCTCTGTGTGTGATCTTTCATGCACAGACCTCCCAGAACTCGGGGATTTGAATCTCAGATCAACCTTAGAACTCCATGAGGTACATGATTATCTCTTTGTACAGTGACCTTCATCTCTCCTACAGCTCTTGGATTGTTTAAAAATTGTTTGGTGCTTCACTAAATATCACAGTCTGCTATGGTCTGAATGTCCCCTCCGAAATTCAGGTTGAAATTTAATGGCCATTGTAGGTCTGTATTAAGAGGTGGCACATTTAAGAAGTGATTGGATCCCGAGGATGCCGCCCTCATGAATGGATTAGGCCATTATCACTGAAGTGGGTTCATTATCACAGCAAGTGGGCTTCTGATACAAGGATGGGTTTGACCTGATTTTTCTCTCTTGTCTCTCACGTGCTCGCCCTTACACCACGTTGTGAGGCAGCCCAAGGGCCCTCCCCAGATGTGGCCTCTGGATCGTGGACTTCCCAGCCTCCAGAACGATAAACCAAACATGCTTCTATGTATGGAGCAGAAGAAAATGGACTAAGACACAGACCTTCTGAAAATGACTGCCATGATTGATCGACAAACCCTGATTGTTTATTACCTTTTATCTCTTAAGTGTCAGCTTGGCGATAAGAAACGTAGGAAGTGTACTTTCTATAGGTCTACTTAATTCTATCATCTGCCTTTTCACCTTCTCTCTGAGCCCTTCTGCTCTCATCTCCAGAGTAAAACTGTCAAGAAGACTGGAATGTAGTCGCTCAGTCCTGCTCTTACCACCTCAGTGCCAACCGGTAGCCCTGTGTGCCGGCCCACTTCCCTCAATACTAGGGTGTGCAACCTGGAGGTTGGAATTTGACTTGGAGAGAGGGAAAGATGTGCTTTTTCAAGAAGGGGTGCCCCAAACCGGTTATCCACCACCATAGGAGGAGAGTAGAAAGAACAATCTCCATCTAAAGTCAGTGGGATGGAAACCCCAGGGAAGGGGCAGTGCAGGTTCTAAAGCCGAGGGTGGAAGGAAGCTGGAGAGGTTAGTGATTTTTGCTTCTGCTTTTGAACAAAGCAGAGTCTCGGACATGGAAAGTGTAGGAACTATTAATGATGCTAATCAGTCTGAATACCTTTGGGGTAGCCCATTACACTGGCAAATGCTATTTTTTACCTCCATCTTGATCATCCTCATATATTTCTTTACTCCACTGCAGTCAGTGCTTCCTAGAGGGCAGATCTGGAGCCCACATATTCTTGTGAAATGAAAACAAACCCTTATATCACTTTTCTGAAAATTCTGTAAATTATTTTAAAACATGGCCTAATGAACAAACGTATGACTCACCTTTTGGTGGTAGGCCACCTGTTCTCTGAAGTTTAGAATGGAATATAAAAGATGCTCACTGCAGTCCTCTGCTGCAGAAAATGGAAAAATCGCTGCAACACATCTTTATGAGCTTTTCCAGGGAGCCAAGCTTAATAGTATGTTTTATGCAGCATTTTTAATGCTAAATTAACTGCCTCACGAGCTGGATCTGGAGCTTTTAAACACAAACAGGGAGACCCAATTTATCTGTGCGAGTTGGTCCTGGAGGACCAGCGTGCACCTGGCACTCAAACCCTCGTGCAGGGGAAGAGCTGCCTTTGACAAAAGTCTTTCTCAGCTCAGGGCCACAAAAAGCAAGTCAGTGAAGGGAGAAAGACAATAGCCGAGGCTGGGCATTGTGCTGCATAGCTGTAATTCCAGGAATTCTGGAGGCTGAGGCAGGAGGATGGCGATTTCAAAGCCAGCCACTACAATTTGGTGAGGTCCTTGGCAATTTAGTGAAGCCTTGTCTCAAAATAAAAAAATAAAAATGACTGGCTCAGTGGTTAAGCACCCCTGGGTTCAATCTCCAGTAACAACAACAACAACAAAAATGGTCAATTCCGATTCTATAGTAGACCCACCAGGTAGGTATCCCCAGCCTACCAGGGTCAACCTGCTAGCTTCCTGAAACCCGTCCCACGGGGGCCTCCTGGGGATCACACAACTGTGCTTTTGTGTGATGCCTCCTCTCCTCCTCCTGCTCCATGTGGCTGTGTGTAGATTTTTCCTTCTCTTGTATGAAAGAAAGTGGATTCCCTAAATGGAGAGCAGGTGATTCATCCTGAAAAGTTTCATTCCCAAATTCTAGTGGGAATGATCTTGAGTGACATTTCCCGAATGTCCCCAAATAGTTATTTTCAGAATAAGCTTGGAGGAACCCTCAGGCCTTCAAAGTTTTCTCAAGGCCCACTGCAAGGTATGCACATATGTATACATGTGCGTGCAGGTGTGTATGTATGTACAGGTGTGTGTGTGTGCAGCTGTGTATGTATGTGCAGGTATATATGTTTGTATAGGTGTGTGTGTGTGTGTGTGTGTGGGCAGAGTGGTGAGCACCCTGAAGTTAGTGGGGGAAGAGAAGGCTAGAAAGCTAACCAGGTGCCACCCACTACATTAATCAGAGCAGCTACATTTTATCATTTTGGCTATTCATCTGACATTTGCAGTTTTGTTTAAATTAAGAGTTTTGGCATCTAAAATCAAGTACAGATGTAGGGGAAGGAGGAAGGGTGAGAAAATGTAAAACAGAGGGGGTAAAGGAAAATTGAAAAAGGAATTCCACATGAAAGGGGAAAGAGGGAAGAGTTTTCATTTCACTTTCAACCCTCCAATAAGCTTCTGGAACTTGCTTCTGACAGTTTGCATGGTGTTATACCTGTGGATTGAGAAGGATGGAAAGTTTCAAGCCCCGAGTCCCTTGATGTGTGGACCCACGTTATAGTTTAGATATGGTGTTCCCCAAAAGTTCACATGTGAGACAGTGCAAGGAGGTTCAGAGGACTAATGATTGGGTTGTGAGAGTCTTAACCAATCTGTGAATGAATCCCCCCCATAGGGACTCACTGAGTGGTAACTGAAGTGACAAGGTGTGGCTGGAGAATGTAGGAACTAAGACGCGGGCTTTGGGGTCTATATTTTCTATCTAGTGAGTGGGGTCTCTCTTTCTCTGCTTCATGATCATCATGTAAGCTGCTTCCCTCCACCACAGTCTTCCACCATGATGTTCTGCCTCGCCTTGAGGCCCTAGGAATGGAGTTGGCTTTCTATGGACTAAGACCTCTAAAATTATGAGCCCCTAAATAAACCTTTCTTCCTTTGCTGTTTTTCTGGTTGGGTCCTTTAGTCACAGCAGAGAAAAAGCTGACTACAACAACCTGGATTAGCACCCTGAGATGGGAGGTTGTGCGGATGCACAGAACTGGGCTCCCAGTGAGCTTCCCAGTGGAGCTGCAGGGCTTTGTCCCAGGCACGTGTGAGGGTCCCCATAGCAGTGTGGCCTGCAGTCCTTGTCCTGCCCACCCAGGCAGCTGCCCCAGGTCAGGCTTAGGGCTGCTTGGCCTAGGAGGAGGCTAGAAATGGGCATAATTGGTGAATCGGAGGGCTCATGCACATTCCCCATTTGAAAGGAAGGGCCTACACTTGGCAATAAGGCTTTTGTGAAGATTTAATTATAAAAAAATAAAATATTTTTGAGGCCACAGGGATAAGATAAAGGTAGAGTGACAGTGATAAACTTTACTGAAAGATTTGCATAAATGAGTGTCAAACAGAAATGTAGATATTTCTGCCTGAAAGCTTCTGAAGCCTGCTTCATTCGAAGGGGGCTTACATGGCCATCAGAGCCATTGGAACATGGAAACCCTAACTTGACTGTGCTGCTTCAGAATGCATTCTGCTCCACTCCACCTTGACACGGAACTGCCAGGAGCCCCAGGGAATTGGGGACCCAGTTACAAAGCTCTGATGACTCTCTATTTAACAGGACTCCCCTCTCGCCTCCCACTGAAACTCACCCGACCAGACAAGCCCTGGGAAGATCCAGAATGAGTTAGTGAAGAATAGGTTTAATTCACAGATCACCTGATGTGCTTTGCAGGCAAAAATGTCAGTTCCAGGATTTTGTGTTCATGATGGAGACTCATTTAGAGGAGAAAGAAGCGGAGTAGATTTTCTCCTAATTTTAGTCCAAAACTAGAATAATTCTTACTTTTCCTTGTTATGCCTGCATGTATATGAGGATTCACTTTTCCCCCGCTAAGAAACATAGTGTGACCCCCCCCACATCTTAGTCCACCTCCCCAAATCTAGAATTCAGAACCAACTCAAGGAAAGCCATTTCTTGCTTTTGCTTTCATTCTTCTTCCAATACTATGCAAGATCCTAAGAGGATTTTTGGAATCCTCTTATAAAGGTTTGATCTACATGGAAAACCTGGATTAAATAGGCCAACATGACTCTTGTTTGATTCGGGGAAGAATCCATTACACAAACAATCCTGGTTTGGAACAAAATCACAATAACCCTTGGTTCTGGAACTCCAAGCTTGCTACCTTAACAGATATGTGGTGGGTGAGGTGAATAGAGACCTTGTCTTCCAGAGAGAAGATGCTAACTTGTCCCTTTCACAGGCCATAATAATTTCCTCCCTATTTATATATATTTATGTATATCCCACAAGAGATCTTAGGGGAATGAAAACCCCATCTTTCCTAATAGTTTGGTTGGGGGGCTTGCACGGTGGAACACAACCCCCTGGGTGACATCAATCATGAGATCGTGTACAGCTTTGGCCTGAGGGAATCTCATCTGTGGCACTCAAATACCTGCAATCCTTTGCAGATCTAAAACGCTCTCAGATTTATTGATCTCTTGCAACTGAATATGGCTGTTCCCATGCTGAAGAGTAAGAAAATGGGTCTCAAGGAGACTGACTCCCATACAGGAATCTCAGGGATAAGGCTAGGTGAGCTCAAGGTCAGGTCTCCTGATCACAGACCCTATTCCCTTTCCCATGGCCCCAGAATGCCTGTCATCAGTGGAAAGACATGAAGAACAATGAACCCTTGCTTCAACTCAGAAAGCATTTACCAAACGTCTCTCTGCTATGGGTAAATGACAGGGGAGCTGTACCCCAAAGGGTAGCAAGTACTTTCAGAGAGTCCTTAGCTAAAAGGAGACAGGCAAGTCAAAAGGCCATTGGTATCCAAGTTCTCAGTGCTGTCAGAGGTCAGATCAGGCAAGGGGTGCTATCTCTGGTGCTGGGTGAGGAAGGACTTGATTCAGACATGTTGCTAGAGTGTCAGGAGAGGTAGCTGGTGGGAATCTTCCAAGAAAGCATGGGGTTCATGAGGACTGCGGGCAGTTTTCAATGGGTCAGGGTAGAAAACCTTGGGTGCAAAAGCAATCTTGACAAGGAGGCATCATCCAGTTTCTTTTAGGCTGGGTCAATACAGAGTGGACAGGAGGGAGCCATAAAGGTTTAATCAGAGAAGTGATTTGATTAAGCCAGAGTGTGGGAAGATTCCTCCAACTCCAAGGAAGAAATCTGCAGCTCTTTTGGTGGAGAACCCTACAAAGTTTCTCAGAGGTATGCATGGAGCAAGTGTTTAAGAAGCTCTAGCTCAGCAAGGAATCTAGAATCAGTAGAAGAAATATGAGAAATTTTTCCTTTTTTTTCCTTGTTTTTACTTTATGGTTAAAATCTTAGTGTTAGTTGTTTTTTTTAAGTTAAATATTTCATGTGTTTTTCTCCTTGGACTGTGTATACTATACTTTGAGGTTACTTCCTTACCACACAGCACCATAAAAACACAATAAATATTTCATAATGTTCTATATTAGGTTGCCAGTGCTTGAAAACAGCTCGCCCCCTTGCCTGGCTCTAAGCCTGGGAGCCCATGGGAAAGGGTCAGAGGAAGGTTCTTCTCCGCAACCCACCCCCATGCTCCCACCCAGAGCATCAAGAGGCCAAACAGTTCTATGCCAGGGGAAGTCATTCTGAAGATCTGAATTAAATTTCTGAATTTTTTTCCCCTTCAATAGCTCTGAACTTACAAAACATTGTAGACTCAGAATTGTTGAGATCATCTGTTCTCAACTTCTTAATGAAGATAGTGAGGTCCAGAATTAGAAAAGTAAAGGGTATTAAGATTGAACATAGGTTTTTTACTTATTGCTATTATGAGATGGTTTTCTGAAACAGGATGAGAAGAATTGTAGATTGAAATAAATGGAAAACACTTGAAGGAAATACCATTAGAATATACTTACAAAAAAGTCATTAAGCCCATTTTTATGCAAATTACTGTTCTATACACTTCTCCAAGGTCCTTCTCAAGCTTATATTTCCTGAAATTAAATATATACATATATATGTGTGTGTGTGTGTGTGTGTGTGTGTGTGTGTGTGTGTAGTATACATGTCTTTTAATCAATCTGTCTAGAATTAGAAAGGGGTAAGTATTGCTAAGCAAAATTCTGAATTTCCTAAGGAGATTTGCAATGACACTATAGCATCTTCAGGCAGGAGAATTGCAAATTTAAGACAAACCTGAGAAATTTAATAAGATCCATCTCAAAAAAACAAAACAAAACAAAACAAAAAGTTCTGGATGTTCTTATTAAAAGATGTTTATTAAATATTAGCATAAAAGTAGAAAGCTAGCAAAAATATCAGTGTTGTTTGGTAGATCAAACTCCAAATTTCAATAGTCCTGTGATATGGCCACAAATTCAAGAGTCTCTAAGTGCTGGTTTAAATCAACAGGAACTTGATTCTCTGTGATCTCCCATATGCACCCAAATGGGGCTCTCTCAACCCCAAACCTGGCACCACCATTAGAGTGTATTTTTCAAGCCAGTCAAAGAATTGAAGAGAAGCAAAACTATTTAGTATAAATTTCTGTATGTTTATGTCCCTTCTGTTGCTGTCCAAAATCTTTGAGGTATGACTCCCCTATGGAGGGAAGGAGTATTCTCACAGCATAAGGAGATGCTGCTCCACATCCAGTGTTCCTAATCACATAGCTTGGGGTCACATTTCAATTTTTTAACAAAACATTTTGTGTTGAATTCCTATTTTTTTCATAGGGCTTTCTAAGATTTTTGTTTTCATCATGCTGTTGATTTTTGCATGACATATTTTAAACATTATTTAACACTAGTAAGTGGTAATGATACTATCTCATCTGTGTTGTCCAAGTGATTGTCACTGCTGGAAGATAAATAAGAGAAATTTACATGGTAATAAGGCTGTATAGGCAAAATAATTGCAATTTATCATCACCACAAGTGGATTAATTATTAGCCTAGATGAGGGACCAGGAATCATCATCTCTGATATTGAAAAGCAAATACATCACTGGCCTATTAGAAAGTACAATATTTATAATTGAAATTTATCTTCATAGTTCTAAATGTAGGCAATTGCATAGTATATTTCGGAAAAACATCCCTAGAATAGCAGTGTTTAATTGTTTCATTATTGCTTTGGAACTGAATGGAATTTGGTGCTAATGTTTTTATTAATAAAGGAAGGGTTAAACATGAGCAAATAGCTATAGCTATTAAATTAAAAGCTAATATCTGAAGGTATTAGAGATGAAATGCGGCTTTTTTTCCTCCAATGGCAAATTTTCAAAAGTTTAGCTCACAGGGATGCAAGAGTTTGAGGTAGAGGTCTAGCAATATCAAGTACTAGTTATATCGTCAGGGTTTTGCATGGCTTCGTGAGTTCAAATCTTACAGGCTTGGAAGCAGATGGACTAGTTCAGGAGCAGCACCATCTTGCTATTAGGGACTGTGTCTCCTCTGTCACTGGGAAAGAGGAAATGTGAGAACATTTCTTTTCAGCATTTATTCATGAAAGTGTTCCATGTTTCTTTCATATTGCTCTGCAGTCTACCTGGAGATTCTGTGCTCCATTCCTTTTCCCTTTCACCTTTAAATTGCTTAAAGCTCGGATGTTCATAAATCTTGAAACCACCTCGAAGACAGAAATTATGTAAAGAACTAAAATGCCTTCCAGTTCTCAAAGACTTTGGGGTTTCTGAGTCTAGAGTTGGGCAGACTTCTTTCAGCAAGATCAGCCTCATGCCCATATTTTGAATTCGTATTGTCTTCCAGCATTTTTTATTAGCTGGTAGGGTTTGGATGTCCCTTGTCCCCTCAAAACTCACGGTAAAATTTAGTCCCCAGTTTGAACAGTGTGGAGAAGTGGTGGAAACTGTAAGATGTTTGGGTGGTGGGGGCTCCACTTTCAGGAACACACTGAAGTCATTCTCATGGGATTGAGCTAGTTTCCATGGAAGAAGGTGAGTTATCTCAAGAGTGGGTTGTTTTAAAAGCAGGCTTCTTGCTTCTTCTCTCAAACCTTGCTTCCATGTTCTGATGCATCAGGAAACCCTAATCAGAAGCTAAGCAGATGCCAGAGTCACAAGCCAAAATGGCCTTTCTGGTCTCCAGAGTCATAAGCCAAAATGAGTAAATAAAACAAACAATTCACCCAGTGTGTGACTGTTTTATAGCAACAGAAAGTGGATTAAGACTCTCCTCAAACTGCGCTCCATAGAACTACACAGTGTGGGTATAATCTAGGAGCCCAGTAGAAATGTAGAACCTAGGACTCTTGGGAGAGATGCTGAATCCGAAGCTACATTTTAATGAGATCATCTGGTGATTCCTATTTGCATCTTCAAGCAGAGGCTCCATGGCCCAAACCCCTTTACAGGTTTCACCATTTCTCCACTCGGTTATGTTGGGGACCAAAGTTTACCATGAGTTTTGGAGGGGACAAACCACATTCAAACTGGAGCAGGGAGCATGGAAGTTGGAAGACAGTCTGAATTCAGAACACAGGCATGATGCTGATCCTCCTGAGAGAGGTCTCTTTCCAACTCTAGGTTCAGAAATTCTGATGCCTTCAAGAACTGAAAAGAACCTTAGTTTAGATAGGCAGATAAGGAAATATTTTTCAGTCATAAAAAGTACAAATTTTGCCATTTTCCACAGCATAAACAGATCTGGATGACATTATGTTAAGTGAAATAAGCCAGACGCAGGAACAAAAATGAAGACTAAAACAGTGGTAACCAGGGGTAAGGGGCAGAGGTGAAGGAAGGAAATGGGGAGATGTAGTTCAGAGGATACCAAGTATCAGATATGTAGTCTAGAGACCTCATGTCCAACATAAGGGGTGTCACTGCAGGGCTGAGGCATCTAAAAGAGGATGTACCTTCTCTCTTATTTTTGTTTGCTGGTCAAATATAGGTGATCTAATGAAGACTCCCCAGTCTTAGGGCAATGTTTTTATTGAACAGTTGGGAACTTGGGGTGCAAATGGTAGTCTTGACTCCCAGGTGACATTTGACAATGTCTAGAGACGCTTTTGATTACCGTAACTAAGATTGTCATAACTACTGGCATCTAGTGGGCGGAGGCTAGAGATGCTGCTAAGCATTCTCCAAGGCAGAGGACAGCCCCTTTACACAAAGAATGATTCAGCCCAAAATGTCAATAGTGGGACATTTGAGAGGATCCAGCCCTAGCTTATGGTAGAGCCACTAGATGGAAGGAGTTCAGGTTCCTTCAGGGAGCACCCCAAAACATAACTGCTGACACTTGCAACACTGTGAAGGGAGAAAGAAATAAACTCCCTGTGGGTGAAGATGCTGAGACCTGAGGGCTGTTTGTTTCAGCAGTTAGCCTGCCCTGACTGAGAACATAGCGCTCCACCTAGCACTGAGTCCTGGTGTGGTTCTGGTGAGCTGTTCTGCAGAGCTACTTAGGCTGCCTATATTGGAGGGTCCATCTTGTTCAGACTTTGAAGTGAGCTGAACATTGTGAGGAATATGACATCTTTCCGTGAGAAGCATTAGGCATTGACCACAAGCCTCATGCAACTCAGTCACTACACAGCAGAGCTCACTCCAGGGCTGACGGTGGGCACCTGTGATGACCAAGGAATTAGTCATCACCATTGCTCCATCTGAAGTCCTCTTCCCTCGGTTCCTGCATCACGAAGATAAGGGGTGAGCTGGTCTCAGTTACACATATGAAGTGATTTTATTTGGAACTCACATTACAGTGCCAACTTCATCCCAGTACTTTCTCAAATGAGGGGGAGGCATATCCTTCTGCAGGTTCAGACTTCAAAAGTTAAGTTTGATTTTATAAAAAATCAAAGACATGTGAAAGAGTGACCACATTGTTGGCATGCTCCGATAGCCTGGAAAATAATGGGGAATTGTCTTGCTGCAATATGATTGAAATTGATGGCTGTGTGACCCAACTTGGCTTACACCTGCTGTTTTTTTTTAATTGGCACATTATAGTTTACATAATGATGGGATTTATTGTTATACCTGCTCCTGTATAGGACAAAGTTGATATTGAGTAGGCAGGCAACTGGCTCCAAGTCTCTCATTCTGTAGAGCAGAGATGAAAACTCACATGGCCCAACAGCCTTAGTTGCCTCTGGTCTCCCAGTTGCTTTTGAGAGCAGCATTCCCAGTATCACACTCATTTGCCATTTTTCTCCTCCATGAAGCATTTTGCTCTCCACTAGGCAATTAGGGAATGAGGCTCTGTGGTGTCATATTGATCTTTCCTGTTAAGATGTGTAATTAGCTGTTAACATTTCATTAAAATCAAGGTTTTCTTGGGTTCACTATGACCCTCAACTCATCAAGTTCCCAGGCCTCTGAATGCTGTGAGTTAATTAATGTTGTTGTTGCATGTGAACATATAATATGTGGAACCTGGAATCTTGGTAGGAAGATACTGTTTGGTGATGCATTAGTTTTCATACTAAGTAAGCTTTATCAGGAATACCTACAGAGAAGCAGCTTAAAGCAGTCCTCTCTGGATCTAGCAGAAGGGTTATATTTAGTGATATGCACATGTAACTCTGGAGAGTCACCCTTCTTTTTTTATATAATTATTTTTTAGTTGTAGTTGGACACAATACCTTTATTTCACCTATTTGTTTTTATGTGGTGCTGAGGACCGAACCCAGGGCCTTACACGCACTAGGCGAGCGCTCTGCCACTGAGCCACAACCCCAGCCTGGAGAGTCATCCTTCTTGAAGGACAAATACATGGGTTACTCAAAGGAGAAAGACACTCAAAGGAGAAAGACACTTACTCAAAGGAGAAAGACACTTTACTATTTGACCATGGGATAGAGTCACAAGCATATCTTCAGGTACCAAAATGAGCTTCACTTTACCTCCCCTGAAGGGCAGGTCCCACTGTCAGCTCCTGAAATTGCAAAGCAGGTGACAGTGAGTGACTTGCAGAAGAGGTGAACCACTTACGGATTAGGCAGAGTCTACTGTGTCCTTTGCATTGGATGATCAAAGGACTAAAGAGGATGCAGGGAGCGGGCCCTTTCAGGCCTCTCCACACTGCAGGCAGTACAGACTTCCTGGGTGTTCCAGGACGGGGTGTTTGCAGTCTCAGCATGTTTGTGATTCCTGTCCTTTTATGGCATCTGAAACCACATGGCTGCACCAACCTCTGCAACTATTTTTGCAAACTATTTCAATTGTTTATACCTCTTGTTGCAAATTCGCTTCAGCTTCAACTGTGACTCCCATTGAATGAAGGAATATACTCAACCAGAATGAGTGTAGGTTAAACCAACTGGAATTACATAGGGGCAAAAAAAGGCTATAAAGCATATCACTTGGATATATTCCAGGATGATGTTGTTGCTCTCCCTTTAAAAATTTACTATGAGTTTCTGCAAACCCTGATGAAACTGGAGAAGAGACTAAAGTACCATATTTGAATATGTTTGAACCCTATAGAAAATGGCACAGTAGAAGAGAGGGCAAGAAGCTTCATCTGAATAAAGTATGTATTTGCTTGGTTGGCAAATCAAGACATGTTTATAGGGTGGGGAGAGTTGGTTAAGAAACATTTTGCTGCTTGGTCAGCTGTCACTGACATAGGAACAAGCAGCCCAAAGGCTGTAAGCTTCATGTAGCTACCTGCTTCATGGTTCCTTCCTTATCAGCTGATAGACTAAAAAAGGAGTTTGCTAAAGCTCTTGTTTTTGTTTTGTTTCCCAAACACTGCTCTCCTTTCCCTCCTTCTCTTTTTCACTCCTGAACACCTCCCATGGAAATTTCTCCATTCTCCCCACTCTGCCTCCCTTTTATGTGATTGTTGCTCTGTAGACTTGTGGTTCTAGGTGGAAGACTTAGATGAGCACAGAACCTTCTGCCTTGCGAATCAGACACATTTATGTTGAATTCCAGTTTCACAAGTTAGTGGCCATATGTTCTTGGACAAGCTGTTTTAACTCTTCTGAGTTGTTTTCTCATCTACAGTGTGTGGATAATAATAGTTATGTACTTCATAGGCTTTTGTGTGAATTAAAATAAACAATGTATGCAAAATGCTTAGCAACCAGCCTGGCACCAAGCAAGCATCCAACAAACAATAATTGCTTGTGGGTTTTGCTTATGATTATTACTGTTGTAATTTTTACTCTTTGCTGTCATGAGGCTGATCAGCTCTATTATCAAAATGTACTGTCAAATGTTGAATCCAGCCAACCTCACCTGCCTCTCTGCTCCCACCCCAGTTCCTATGATCCCTGGAGTCTCTCTCATTTGAGATTTTCTTTTCATGAATTCAGCTCCCTGTGGTCACAGATGACCTGAAAATATTAAATGGAAAATCCTAGAAATGAACAGTTCATAAGTTCTAAATTGCACAAGATACCATGCATGATGAAATCTTGTGCCACCCCATTCTGACCTATCAGGACTGTGAACCCTCTCTTTGTCCAGTACATCAGCATTTTGTATGCTGCCTGCTGGTTAGTCACTGAGTACTTGTCATGGTGATCAGATCAACCATGATTGGAAGGATCGCAGTGCTTGTATTCAAGTAACCACTAGGTAGAAGACTGACACTGCATCCTAATGCCTCAGTCATTCATATCACTTCATCTCATCTTGTAGGAAATGCCTCATCTCACAATAGTACAATAAGAAGGATGAATACAAAACAATGAGATATTTTTAGAGAGAACTTGTCACAGTCCGGCTGCAGCAAAATAACCGGGGGGGTGACGAGCAACTTGTGTACATTGATACAGCAGGAGTGGGAATCGTTTATTGTAGGACAGGAGGGGTATTTATACATTCCACACAGCTTATCTAATTAACATAAACTAGATACAGCAGTCAACCAATAAGGAATCTCCACACTTAATGGCTCGCTGGCATTACTTCACAAACCACTCCCTCTGCAAAATGCCAGGCGCCTTCTTGACTTGTTTACAGACTCTAACAAGACCTCATTCATGCAACTTCTATTCTAGTATGCTATTATGATTGCTCTATTGTATTATTGTTGTTAATCTCTCACGGTGCCTAGTTCATAAATTAAACCTTATCAGAGGTATGTACACATAGGGAAAAACATGATATAGGGTTTAGTACTATTTGACATCCACTGGGGGTGGAATGCATCCCCCAGTGGAAAAAGGGAGACACTATACTTTGGTATCTGTGTTAGTCAGCTTTCTATTGCTGAGATAAACAACTTACAAGAGGCACAGGTTTATTTTGGTTCATGGTTTCAGAGTTTTAGTCCACGGTTAGTTGGCTCCATTGTCTTTGGACCTGTAGTGAGGCAGCACATCGTGGCGGGAATGTGTGGCAGAGGAGTTGCTCATCTTGTGGTGGTCGGAAAGCAAATGGAGAGAGAGAAAGGAAGAGAACATAACCCCAGTATTCCCTTCAAGGGCACCCCCCCATAATGACCTAACTTCTTCCCAAGTGGTCCCATCCCTTAATGGTCCCACCACCTCTCAGTACTGCCACAGGCTGGTAACCAAACCTTTAGCATGTGGATCTTTGGCTGAGTTTAAAAAAAAAATACCAGTATCCTACAGAACCATCTTCCTACTTCTGTTCTTTCCTATTCTGCATAGAGCAGCAAGAGCAATCTTTAGTAATTTGTTTTTATCAAATCAGATGGTTCCCTGCCTAAAATCCCCACCACAACCAGAATAAAGTCCATTCTCCTTGCCAAAGACTACTGAGACCTCTATCCATTTCGTCACACACCTCTTACCATCTCCCCATGGTTGTCTGTGGCTCAGCCACATGGCTCCTGTCTGTCTCTCTACCCTGTGTTTTCCTGCCTTAGTGTCTCTGTACTTCTTCTCTTGTCTAGAAAACCCTATTCCAAATCTTTTTGAATGCCCAGGTCTTCTTGTTGTTGGGTAATAAGTTCAAGCATCACCCTCTTTGAAGAATGCACTCTGACTGCTTGTTAAATAATGGGTTAATCAGTATGAATTCACTGATATTTGACTATCATTGACCTAAACATGACCTTCAGATATATCAAACGCTCCCCCCCACCTCTTCATCCTCATCACTACATTTTTTCATACAATCACAAAGGTCAGGTATTGACATTATTTCATTAGTATTTACATTCATATGTTGAGAATCTCAGAATTGTTATATTAGAATGTAAGCATCAAGAGGGCAGGTACTGGGTCTTTCTTCTTTATTTCTGTATCCTTACCACCTAGCAGCTTCTCAGCAGATATTTGCCAGATGTTGCATGAATAGGGAAATTAAGAACATCAGGTTGGCTGTGCCATCTTCCGGAGGGTTCATTTATTCCATGTTTTTATTTCATGTTTTTTTTTCTCTGCCAATACCAATCTGTGCACACTGCATATATGGACCTATGTCAGGATTTTGTCTTAGAACAGCTCTTGTAAATGGGCACTGCCAGTTGCAACACTGTGTTGAGAAGGATTCTGAGGCTGCATGCACATTCAACAGAGTGCCTTGGTACATTAGCAGTAATGTCCTCCATAAGGATTTGGGTTCATGTGGGCAGTTAGCCAGTGCTGATTGGGACAGAGTCTCAACTTCCTTTCTAATTTCAAGTTCATGATTCTGTCTTATTTCTTTAAAGCAGACGTACCTTCTTACATATATACTTTGAAGGACACTTACTGTTATACAATGAGTCCTACTACATACTTGAAAATTTCCAAGAGTAATTTTGTGCTTGTTGATTTTTCAGTTTACCTAAAGAGCATAAAATATTCTACATAAATCTCCAGATACTTCTTTATGACTGACTGAAATTTACTCAATTAGACATTTAATGCAAGACTGATTTATATTATCAAGATGGGTCAGATGAGGACCTCAGGGAAATATTTTTAAATTAGCAAGCTTCTTTGAGCAGCCATGGTGGCTTAGTAGCTTCTAGAAACTATCCTTAGTTTTCCTAGAGCAAAAGGCTTAAGGTAAAGACATACAGAATTATATCGTCCCATTACTTCCTGCCAGCTAATTATTGTTCGCAATTTGCATTCACTATGGAAAAAATGATGCCAAGAATATGATTATATTAAAATATGGGTTACATGATTGGGTCTGTTTGTGAGTCCAATAGATGCCCAGTGAATAAAACTTGGTCTCATTCTTAAGTCCCCAGAGACAGACCCCTCTAAGGATTGACCTTCCCCTTGATTCTGATGGGCCAAGTAAGTTGGGTTCAGGGAAGAAGCCAGTCTCAAGCAATCTAAAAACACTGCCTGGCATATTTAAATATGATGACATATTTAAAATGACCTGTCCAGCACACTCCTCTGGGCTCCTGCCCAGATTCTGTCTGCATTCACATTCACTGGGACAAAGGAGACAGACGGCAAATCTGCCTTGGTCCTGCATTTCCCTGCAGGACATGGCATCCCAGTGAGATTGGCACACTCCTCTCCCAGCCATGACACGTGCCTTCCCACCTGTGCCTTCCCCGTTCAGCACCACCGTGCCCAGGAGCCTTCCTTCACACTCCATCTTAAATCTAATCTCACCTAAGCATTCAGTGTGATCCATTTCCAGGAAACACAATTTCTGTCTCTTATTAAATACTCCGTGATGCTCACTTATTTAACTGGCCAGGCAGTGAAAAGCCTTCCCAAGCTAAGAGTGATCTCCCAATTCTTTGGGTTGTTGATAGACCATTTATTTCATTTCTATTTTATACTCCAGGTTGAATATCCCTTATCCAAAATGTTTGGGAGCAGAAGTGTTTTAAATTATTATTATTATTATTTTTAGATTTTGGAATATTTGTATATACATAATGAGATTTCTTAGGGATGGGAGACTAGACATGAAATTCATTTATGTTTCATATACACTTTATATACATAGCCTGAAGGTAATTTTATATAATATATCAAATACGATTGTGCATGAAACAGTTTTATGGTGTGGAATTTCCTACTGTGGCATCATGTTGGTGCTCAGAAAGTTTTGGATTTTGAAGCACTTTGGATTTTTGGATTAGAGATGCTCAATCTGTAACTTACAGCATCTCCTCTATTTTGTAATCTAATGCCATCAATTTTTATATTGCATTTATATTGGATTTTAACTTTTATTGTATGTGAGCATGCACACTTTAATTAGATTTCATATTTCTAGGAGTAAGGGAAACAATCATTCTTTATATATTCAAAACAGAAAAACAGGTAGCAGATTGCTATGCACACAGAGTGTTTTAGCTAAATATTTACAGAAATATAGAAATAAAAGATAGAGGAAGGAAAGAAGGGAGGAAAAGGGAGAGACAAGAGAAAGGAAAAGAAGACGTAATTCCTGAAACCTCAGTCTAATTTAGTGATTGTTTAAAAACAGATGCTAAATACATGCTTGCTTAGTAGACAGAGATATTCAATCTTGCAAAAGTGTCCTGAAGTTGCAAATCCACTTCTGCTTCCTCGAGTTCTCACTATTTCTCCACATATACAAAGCATCTGTTCAGACTCCACTTCCAAAATCCAGATTTGTAAGGAAACCAATTCAAACTAAAAATCAAAGCCTAAATTTTAGAAAATGTCATTACTCTATAGATTGATCATTTCCCCAATCTCCAGAACTAATGAACCTCAGCCTTAGGATGGTGCATATTTTATGCCAATACTAACTACATAATCATCGATTTAGAATTTGCTTGTCAGATTTCAAATCTGATAACAAGAGCCTTTTTAAAATATGAGACCTTAGTGTTGGAAATCAATAATTGACAGTTAATGTTTGTTTTAGTCAGCTTTTTCGCTGCTGTCACTAAAAGATCTCACCAGAACAATTGTAGAGGAGGAAAAGTTTATTTGAGGGTTCAAAATTTCAGAGGTCTTAGTCCACAGAAGGCCAGCTCCATTCCTCCAGGCTCCAGCTAACCTAGAACATCATGGCAGAAGAGTGTGGCGGGGGAAACAGCTCACATGGTCAGGAAGCAGAGAGAGAGAGGCTCTACTTTCCAGGTACAAATATATACCCCAAAGCCACACCCTAACTCCCACCTCCTCCAGCCACACCTTACCACTTCAGTTACCACTCAGTTAATCCCTATCAGGGGATTAATTCACTGATTGAATTAAAGACTCTCACAACCCAATCATTTTTCCTCTGAACCTTCTTGCATTGTCTCACATGTGAGCTTTTGGGGGGACACCTCACATCCAAATCATAACAGTGTTTTAGATTGAAACACATGCATACAATTTTTTTTTAAGGAGAGAAATCTAAGAAGAGGAATGTTTACGATTCAATGAAACCAAGCCCTTCTGTTGCCAATTATAAGTAAACTGGTGGAAGGAGGTATCCCTGGAAATAGGAGGCCCTGCACTACTTATGGTCAGTGTAACATGAGGAAAGATTCAGAGAGGAGTCTGTATGTGTGCGTGCGGGTGTGTGTGTGTGTGCACGGGCGCAAGAGAGAGAGAGAGAGAGAGAGAGTATGTATGTGTGTGTGTGTGTGTGTGTGTGTGCGCGCGCGCGTGCATGCACACATGCAAACACCTATGCGTTTGCTAGACTTTAAAAATTAAAGTGTATGCTTTTAGGTAGGTTGATTCTTTGGCAGCCCTAGAAGATCCTATGAGATGTGATTTCAGGGTCAACAAGCTGAGTCAATTCCACATTTATTGAGTGTTCAGCATGATGTTCCAGAGTGTGCAGCATACAAAAGAAGTCAAAGCTCAGTGTTTCTTTTTGTGCAGGCACAGCCTCCTAACACATTCTCTTACTTTAGGACCATATTGTCACAGGGCCATTCAAAGTTAATGTCTTATTTACCTGGCCCATTTAAACAAACAGGTTTTTCATCTTAATTACAAAAATCCTACCTGCTCAATGCAGAAAACTTGTTAAATTAATAAAAAGGACACAACAAAAACAACACACAATTTTAACACCAAAACAGGTCTGTGGTTTACATTTTGATGTTTCTTCTTCCAGCTGTTTTTAGAATACAGTTGGTCCTCCATGTCAATGTGCTTTTGATCTGTGGATCCAAAAAATGGGCCTGTACTGAACACATACAGAATTTTCTCTTGTCATTATTCCCTAAACAATATAATATAACAATATTTACATAGAATTCACATTCTCTTAGGTATTAAAGGCAATTTAGAGGTGGTTTAAAGGATATGGGGAGATGTATGCAGCCTATATGCAAATACGATGCCATTTTTATATAAATGACTTGGAGCATCCACAGCTTTTGATATTGACTGGAAACCTTGGAACCAATCCATTGCTGATTCTGAGGGATGACAATATAAGATAATAATGTGAACTTTATATATAACATTGATATTCTGTTTTGTAAAAATGCCTGACGTGGCAGAGTTCTTTAGCACATTGTACACTGGGATAGTATCTGATTTGCTATTAAAATGATGAACATCAAACCCTCAAATATTGGTGTTCACCAGCTGATATAGTGGAGAGATATTTTGGTCAGAGAGCACTGGGCCAGAGACAGGAAAATAAGAGATGGAGAGATCTGGATATGCCTGTTGAAGCCTTGAAGTTGTATAAGATGTCCATCTTAATTCTTAGGTCACAAAAAACAGTGTATGGTTTGGGTCTTAAGTGTCCTATAAAAGCTCATGGGTTGAAAGCTTGGTCTCAAACTGGTGGTGTTATTGGGAAAGGTAGAAATTTTAGGAGGTGGGAACTAGCTTAAGAAAATAGGTCACTGCGGGCATGCCACTGAAGAGAATTTGGGGATCCTTGGGACTCTGGGCCTCTTCCCCTCTCTCTCACTCCTTCCCAGCCACCATGAGGTGAGCAGTTTCCCCTGCCATGCACTCCCCACCATGATGTGCTGCCTTGCCACAGGTTCAAAGGCAACAAGACCCAGTGACCATGCACTGAAACCTACCACTGAAACCATGAGCCAAAATATAAATCTTTCCTCCTTTAATTTTTTTTTATCTCAGATATTATGTTACAGCAACACAAAGCTGACTACCACAGTCGTCTGGTAACAGTATAACTTTTGTATTTCACACATAATCCATCTGGTTTTCACTGGGGACGTGTGAATCTCTCACAGGGAGAGATTCAATCTCTTTTTCCCCCATTTAGTAAAATAGCATTCCAAACACCATCCACTGCACAACTCATTCTTCCCCAGTAGACTGGCAAGGCTGCATCTGCAATACACCATGGTTCCCTGTGTTCTATGAATCTATCATAAAGCTCTTTGTTGTAGTCAATTCTTTATTCTTACACAAACATCACATATTATTATAGCCATTCCCCCTTCTCTGTGGTTGGGATTTCTGTGATTTCAGTTAAATACAGTCAACAGTGGTCTGTAAATATTAATATTCATCCTGACTCTTTTAAGATAGAGATCCTACTCACAGCCGGACGAGGTGGCTCATGCCTATAATCCCAGTAGCTCTGGAGGCTGAGACAGGAGGGTCTCAAGTTCAAAGCCAGCCTCAGCAACAGAGAGGGGCTTAGCAGCACAGTGAGACCTGTCTCTAAATAAAATGCAAAATAGGGCTGGGGATGTGGCTCAGTAGCCGAGTGCCCCTGAGTTCAATCTCCAGTACATACACACACACACACACACACAGAGACCCTACTCACATAACTTTTATTCTAATATTTTGTTATAATTGTTCCATTTTATTATAAGTTACTGCTGTTAATCTTTAACTATGCCCAATTTTCAAATGGAAGTTTCTTATAGTATTGCGTATGGGAGAAAACATATCACATGTAAGGTTTGTATTATCTGCTTTCAGGCACCTACCTGGTCTTGAAATGCATCTCCCATGAATAAGGGGTGACTATACCACTGTATCCTCATAATATTGTAAGACATCTGCTATAAAGTTCTTTCTCTTTACTTTTCTTTTTCAAATTTGACTTAGTTGCTCTTAGATGCTAATTTTCCAAAAAATTGAATTTATTTATTTTTATTTTATTTTATTTTTATTAGTTACACATGACAGTACAATGATATTGATATTTCATCCATTTGAATCAAATGGGATATAATTTCTCATTTTTCTGATTGTACAGGTTGCAGAATCACATTGGTCATAGAGTCACGTATATACATACAGCAATAATAATGTCTATTTTATTCTGCTGGGTTTAAAAATATACCTGGAATTTTTGTTACAATTTTATTTAATTTGTAGACTAACTTGGAGAGAATCCATGTCTTTATATATCATCCCACAACAGAGCAAGGAATGTCACTAGACTAAATGTCCATTTAGTAATAAAGTCTTCCATGACTTTTAGTAAAATTTAACAATCTTCACCATACTGTATTTTCCAGTGTTAAACATTATAAGCATTTTCATGTACATAGAAAAGTTTTAAATTTTTATAGTGAATATCTCAGTTACCTCCACCTAGATTATACCATTTACATTTTACTCTCCTTTTCTTATGTATCTATACATATTTCAAAATAATTGGTAAATATCAGCACACTTTCTCAATACGTGTGTATCCTTCATGAGGGCCTATAGCTTTTCTGTTAGCGATACCATTTGTATGAACTTCCAAATGGATAAAACAGTCATAGTAAAGAAATCACATACTCTTTTGTGGAAAGCTTCTTTTATGCAGCATGATGATTTTGGATAGTCATCCATGGTTTTGCAAGTATCAGTGAAAATTACTTTTTTATTATTAAGTCGCATTTCATTATATGGATTTCCCAGACAATGTTTTCCTGTTCCCTTATTGGTGAGTACCTGGGAAGTTTTCTCTCTTTGGCCTTTACTAAGAGAGCTGCTATGAACATTCTTGTCCAAATATTTTTGGTGAACATATTTTTATTTATTTTGGATAAATACCAAGCAATGAAATGACTGGGACATAGATTAGTATGTTTACTTTTATAAAAAATAAACTGTCAGGCCTTTTGGCAAAATGGTTGTATTATTTTGTATTCCCATAAAAAAGCTGATGAGTTTTAGTAGCTCTACAACCTCAACACACTTACACTTAGTTTTGACATTTAAAAAGATAAAATTGTCCAGTTTAGCCTTATATAATGATATCTCATCATGATTTTAATTTTCATTTTCCTGAAGACCAATGGTATAGAACATTTTCTATATACTTATTGACCATTAGTGTGTCTTTTATTATGAATCTTTTGCCCAGGTTTTGAAATTTGGATATTTTCACTGAGCATAGAAATGTAGGTGGGCAGTTATTTTCTTTCAGCACTCTATGAGGACATTGCTTTAACTTCTGTCTTCTAAAAAGAAGAGATATTAAGAATTGTAATACAAAAATAAATAAATTTAAAAAATAAAATAAAAACAGTTTTAGATTTATAGAAAATTTGAAAAGATAGTAAAGTTCTCATATACCCCAAACTCAGTTTCTCCTATTATTAATAACTATGATATATCTGTTATGTTTAGTGAACCAGTAGTGGTATACTAATATTCATAGTTTCCTAAAAAATAAATAAAAAGAAGAGATATGTTGATTATACCATTATATTCTTTTGAATATAATTTGTATTTTTTTCTCTTAAATTTTAATTTAAAAATTAAAAATTTTATCTTGATTTCTACTCTTTAGCACTTTAACTGAGATATGTTTTTATTTATTCTGAGGATTTTCTTAGAAATTCCTGAAGCTAGAACTTGATGATTTTACAATATGTGAGTATTTTAGCCATTATTTGTTTACATAGACTTTCTGCCCCATTGAAAACTAAAATCGTTACTATATTTCTTCCTGATATTCTGTCACTGTTGCTTTATATAGTTTTATTGCGGTTAGGTATATTGTGTGCATATGAATGCTATATCTTCTCGTCTATTTTTCCCAAATGCCTCCATCCTCCCTTTTTGAAGTTTTTTGCTTGTACTCTCTGTCAGATATTAAGATTTCTTTGATTTCAAATTTGCCTGTTTTAACTTTTTTCATCCATTTTCTGGTTTTTTTTTTTAAACATTCTGTAGCAGAGAACATGCTACAAACTTTTGTTTCTGTTAAGTCTAATCTGAAAGCTTCAGTCTTTTAATATGCACATTTAATCCATTTACATTTATTGATTACTATTATATTGGCAATAGTTTTTGACACTCTACTTAATAGTCATTTATGTTTACTCTTTTTTTGTTTTTGTTTATTTAAACATCCTTTCGTATTTTTCTTCAGATGGATTGCATTTTCTTCTGCTGGTTTAGAAGCTATTTTGTCCTTTTATAGTTGTTCCTTAACTATTTACAAACATTTCAACAACATTTTTATTTTTCAACTGACTAGTAAGTATTTGAGGAAGCTATTATATCCTTTCTGACCCCTATCCATCAGTAAGTATGTTTAGAATTTTAATTGTGGATGGTAATGGACATTCTGTCTTCACTCCACACTCTTTTTAATGTTTTCTCAACTTATCACCTCTGAGGGTTTCCTGATGATACTGTGACCTGGACTATTGCTGCTAACCTGTTGGAGAAGGAACAGACAAGTGTTCTTTCTGAATGACTCAGGGAAGAAGTGAAGGCAGATACCAAACTCTTCCCTTATCCCATTCTGTTTGTTGTTTTGCACATAGCCTAGTGCAAAATAACCCCAGTTGTATCACTTTTTAAAAGTGCCTGGAATTCATACCTCCCTCCAGCTTCTGTAATGTCTCTAGGGTTGATTCCAGGAAGAAAGCCAGCATCAGATTCTTTATCAGTATAGCAATTGGATGGTCTGTATTTCTTTATGGTACAAGGCATGATTCCCTTGGGGAAGGAGGGTATGAACTGTCTTCCTCAGACCTGTTGTATAGCTTTGGTGGTATCATAGAGAATTTCACAGGCAGTGCAGGATTATTGTCAGAGGGGATCATGGTGCAGTACCAGCTCAAGTTGTTTAAGAAAGAAGAGAGCAAGGAGATAAGAATGGAAGGGTGTGGTCGATATTTTTTTTCCTGACCATCTGAGAAATCTCCTGAGAACTCCCATTTAAAATCTGGGGGGAAGTTTGATAAGGGTGAACAAGGAGGGGTGTGGATATATGTTCAGGAATGTTCTCCCTGAAGCTCTGCAGTTCTGGAGGCAAGAGGCTATTAAACCTGTGAAACTCTCCACCTGTGAAATTTGAATAGTAATGCATCATTAATGTTAGTATATACTATGTTTTAATTATTCTTTCTCTACATTTTTTTTCTCCCTTCCTCTAACCTCTTGCAGCTAAATGGAAGGCTGAAAAAGCACACAGGATCCTTCTTAGTCTTGTTGACAGCTTTATCTGCAAGGCTGACACAGTGCTTGGCACATAATTATATGTTCTCTATAAATATTTGTTGAAACTGTATAGAAATTGAAGCAGTTATTTACTAAATGTATGCTCCCACAAAACACATATGAGAATGCCTATTTTCTTAAATCTTGGCAAATACAGGTTGTTATTATTCTTCATAAATATTGCGAATTATACAGATATAAAATGACATATCTCATTTTTTAAATTTTGCATTTGTCTAATTCTTGTTAAAATTGAATATTTTTCACAGGTTTAGTGTTTTTAATATTTAAAATTATTTTATCTTTGATTAACAAACCATAATTGTATGTATTTATGGGGTACAATGTGATATTTTGATATATATTTACAATGTGACATGATCAAGCTAATGAACAGCACTTGGTGAATTCATTATTCATGACTTTTGTCTGTTTCCCTTGGGGTGTTCATTGTTTTCTTACTGATTTTATGATCTTTCTATATCAGCTATTTATATAAAAGCTTTGTTTTCATTTATCATTTGCCTTTCAATTTTGTTAATTTTTAACATCAAATACATCAAACTTCTCCTTTGTGTTTATGTTCTACATATATTTATTCAAATTCTCTTCTAATACCCTTATCATTTTTTTTCTTCCCTCCCTCCCTCTGGGTCTCCATCCCCTTCTCTCTCTCTCTCTCTCTCTCTCTCTCTGTCTCTCTCTCTCTTTCTCTCTCCACACACACACACACACACACACACACACACACACACACACACATTTCACACTATAAAATATTTTATCTAAATAGTTAAATGATGATTCTGGCACATTCTCCTTTGGTATCATTTCCCCACACTAATTCAAAATTCCCATTTTATTGTATTCTAAATACAGTAAGTACAAACTTTTCATTTTTAAATGAAACACAGTAGAATAGGCATGTTTTCCCCACTGATAGGTGCAGGATCTGAACTTGGGCAGGCTAACTCATAACTTGTACTCTATTGAAATGAAAGAACATTGTTAGAAGAACTAATTCACAATTCATCATAAGAAAATTTCTTGGAACAGAATAGATGAACTAATGCAATGACATAGTAATACATACTCTTCTGCTCAACAAGTGGAGACCCAGCTTGGCCCGTCTTTGAAGATAGATGCAATTGCATGATCCTCTTTTATATGTGCTGCATCTCTTATGGCCCTGACAATTGTACATCAATTATTTTCCAAATGTCATCTCCGAAATCCATGATCCTAGTTGCAGACACTGTATCAAATAAAGCTTTTGAGCAAAGTACTTCAGAATTTAGAATAGTTTCAAAGAAAAAAAGTAATATGCGTTGGTTGACACTTTTGCATGGCAAAGGTTGTCATTTGAAATAAAAATGCAGGCTTCTATGGTGCTGTTCTGAATCTGTCAGAAGGGAAAAGGATTACAAATGGCTGAAGTAGCTGCAGCTGCCCTTGACACTTCAAAGTAGTTACATCCTCAGGCTAACACAGACCAGGCTAGGCATCCTAAGTCTTCCAAAGCTGCTTCCTCCTGAAGATCACAGAATGTAGGGTGACATAATTCCTTGTGAGAAAGGCCAGGAAAGAATACACACAGGTAATCTCTGAAGACTTTGGGGGTCCTATCCAGCATCTTGACAAAAACCAGGTGCATAGTGTTCTTGCATTTAGAACAGGGGTACCTTGGGTGTCCCTCCTGCAATCGGTCTACGCACCACCATCACTTGAAAAGCACAAGTGCACATGATATGATATCTATTGGTGCACACTTTTGCTCACTACATGCAACTGGCCCCATGTGCTTTGTGGCTCTTAAGCGAGATCTGGTTTTCCATTAGCATTACCGATGGACTAACAGCTGTATCAGAAGGTCAAAGGTGAAATATTCCCTCCCATTAGCCCATTAGCACAGCACAAGGGATTCTTCATCTCGAGGGTCCATCTATCTCTTGATCCCAGAGGGACTGAAGTTTGGGCGCGTGGTTCTCCACCAGGCAGATTGTGTCACTAAGAAATACTGATGTCTACAAGACACCAGAGACCCAGGGTCAGAGGTTAACCCAATGTAATGGCCCTTGGAGACTGGTCTAAGGCTGGCGGACACTAAACAGTGAAGCTGCATGACACGCAGAAAGAGACGCAGCTGTAGCTGAATGAACGCCTGATTCTGAAGATTGAGAATCACCCTGAGGTACTGGATTTGACTCCTGCACAGGGAGCTTTCTGCCCGCCACCCTCTAAAGAAGCTGCTGTGGTAGAGAATCAGGGGAAATAAAAAACCCCACAACTTCAAGATCCAGAGATGAAAGGGGCTTGTCCTACATCACACAACTGTGGTGGCAAGGTCTTAATGGCCCACTGTGCAAGCTGTCCAAAGTCCTTGGTGCTGGGGTTGGGGAGCACAGCTGTGCTACATGATAGCTCAAAAACCTCTCTTTGTGAATTCCATTAATTTTAGAATAATGCTTTGAAACAGGGGGTCTTCTACTAGGATGAGGACAAGGCAGACAATGAATCCCAGGGCTCAGGGCTTTGCTCCTACAAGTTGAGTCTCCCTAACCTCCAAATCCAACACGACTCCACAAGTGGAAAATTCCATACCTGACCTCATGTGATGGGTGGCTGTCAAATTAAAGGTGCATTAAAAAAATTGTAAGATTACCTTTGGGCCATTCATATAAGGGCACACAAAACATAAATTAATTTTGTTTAAACCTGAATCCAATACCCAATATACTTTATTATCCATCTGCAAATATTCAAAATCCAAAATCCCAGGCATTTTGGATAAGGGATTCTCAAGCTTTAGTGACATCTCTATGGTCTTCCCACCCCATCTCCTTCTCAAATATCTCGGTCACTTCTAGGCTCACTTCCTGCCTGCCCCATCCTCTCTGAAATCTGAGTGTCCTCTTTTTCTTGGCATGATGGGATGAAATGCAGTGGAGTAGTCGGAAGATAGGAAGTGGGCATCAAAACACATCAAGAGTGTCCACCATGAGTCACAGACTCAGCGCAGCTCCCAAACTGCTCTCCCTCAGCCAGGGGGCATCCTGCACTGTGACCACTTTTTTTTTTTTTTAATATTTTTTAGTTGTCAACGGACCTTTATTTTATTTCTTTGTATGCGGTGCTGAGAATCGAACCCAGTGCTTCATACATGCTAGGCAAGCACTCTACCACTGAGCCCCAGCCCCAGCCCTACTGTGACCACTTCTAATGTCCAGCACTGGTCACCTTTGTTAACAGATGGGCCTCATTTTCTACCACCAAAGGAAGATTTTGGTACCCAGGAAAGGGAAACTATAAAGTCCCAAAAGATAATTAGGAAAGAGCACAGGCTTTGACTGTCAGCTGCCTAATCCTAAGCAAAGAGGAAATCTCATTAAACAAAATGTAGAGTCAAGAAACGAATGGAGTCAGTGCAGTCTTCTAAGATGGCAGTTTCATTGCTTGCTCAGGGCCATCTGAGTCACAGGGAAAGCTCCCAGGAGAGGCAGATTCCATTCTTATTTTGTACAGCCTAAAGACTCTTCAGACTTCTCGAGGGAAGTTCTAGGTGGGTGATTCCTTTTCCAGCGATCAGAGGCTAAGGTATGTTCTCTTTTCTTCCTTTACCCATTATTTGTGTTCTAGCTGCAGGCTCATTTTATGTCTGGCAGTGGATCTCACCCTTTATGAGGCTTTAGAATCCCCTGGTGGTGTGTTCAAGCCCAGGTTGCTCAGCCCCCATCTTGGGCATTGCTGATTCCCTAGCTCTGGGGTGGCACCTGAAGATCTGCACTCATAATGGGTTCCCAAGCACTGCCCCTGCTGCTGCTTGGTGCCTACCCCTGGGAAGGACCAATCAAGGTGCCAAGACCCAAAGACTTGTGCACACGTTGTCTTCTTTTTTTTTACTCAGAAGCTAGAAACCAAGACAGGACTCTAGGGCAGTGAGTTTATTTAGAGTAGATATAAGGAAGACCTGGTGGGGGAATGGGAAGGAAAGAAAGTGAAGGAAAAGAGGGAGATAAAGCTTGCACTGGTGGCCCCAGGCAGGACCTTGCATAGAAGAGTTTTCTTACAAGGGGAGGGCCTGGGTGTCACCTCTCATCACTGGCTGAAGGCCTCTCCTGGAGGGCATTGCCTGCCCCACCCCAGTGTCCTAGCCTGCTTCTAGGCAGAGCAGGTTCAGTCACAAAGTACCCTCAGGCCTAGAGTCTTGGGTGCCTGAGTGTGGTGCCTGGGGCAGGGGGTAGGCAGAGCCGTGACTGGGACTGTCACCTAGGTCTTTTGGGAGCTTATTTTCCATTAGGGAAAACAAATGATGTGCACAGAAATTCTTAATAATTCTAGGCAGGGGATTATTAAAATAAATAATTGGCTATGATAAAAAAAAAATAGCTATGATACTAGAAATTTCCATTGCCCCAGAACTTTAATTTTCTTGGAAAAGAAAAGCACCTTCTTTGGCTCCAGACTCTTCTGTGAGAAGACAACCACCATGAAATGGGATACCTGTTGCCCAAATTAGGACAGATAGACCCCCATTCCCCACACCACCTCCACAGTCATTCCCACCACCAACAACACAGCACATACCCACACCTGTAAGCACACCATGCACACGCACATGTAGCTACTGAGCTTGTTGGTCTAATTCCTTTTCTTCTTCCCCATCCTGAACTTTGTGGCCAGATCCTATTCTTCCAGCCCCTACCTTCCCTGTCCCCAGGAAGCTGGCGTCTTCATGGCCCTAGATTTCTCTACTTCCTAGCCACCAGGGGTGACAGGAGCCTGAGCCATGGGGTCCAGGTGGGATGAGGAGCTCCGACGCTGGTGATTGATCAACTCAAGTCAAGCCCCTGCAGTTCACAGCTGCGTGATCTTCACACAAGGACCAGGCTTCTCAAACTTCAAATTTCTCATCAGTAAAGTAGAAGAGTAAGTGTTCCCTCTGTATGGAGGTGGTATAAAGGTTAAATGCTCTGGACTCCCCAAGCATTTGCCAAGTATGAGGTCCTAAACTAGTAATCCCATTTGACAGAGCTGTCATAAGGATTCGATAAGATATTGATTACAGGGTGACCAACACAATTCCCGGCTCACAGTAGGCACTTGTGTTCTCCGTCAATGTCATTAATAATTAGGATTCTTCTGAAGCAATTGCAAGATGAATATTTGCCCCAAGGCTATGCTAAATTAAATGATGACTCTGATCCTAGAAGAGACCTGTCCTCTCAGAATATACCCAATTCCTCCATGTCAAGATTTGTTTCGGCCCTAAGGCACAGATCACGTGGGCAGTGTTCAGTGACCTCCCTATGGGTGGACATGGGCACCAAGCACCCTCTCTGCTGCCACCACCTTACTAACAAACAGCAATTCCTTGTTCATAATAAATATGCTTTTGCTTTATGAACACACATTATTGCACGCCTTACTGAATTAAATAAACATTTCACTGTCTTTGTAGACCATGAAATTACTCAAATTTTAATCTACTTGTTATATTAAGAGAAGGAGCTTCTAATTTAATAGGTTCCACAAAAGTAAGTAATTCATAAACATGTTTTCAAACTCTTTGAAGCCAGGAAAAAAAGAGTGAAATGTTGTGATAGGAAGAACCCATTCAAATCCCAGTTTGGGGATTCAGGATATGAGGATTCCCCAGCAGATTGGATATGTAATTGGACTGCTTTCTAAAGCAAAGCCCTCTTTGATGGAGGTCAGGCTCCTGCCTGCTGAGTGATTCAAGACAATTTCTCATACACTTAGGCAAAACACCAGTTGGACCAAAATATGCACCTGCAAATATATACCCTCTGATCTCTTTCCCAACATCACATCAGAAACTTTCTGTAACCATACTGTGAAAGAGTGTGAAGAGAGAGCCTACAGAATAGGCAATCTTTGCCAGCTGCTCCTCTGACAGAGGATCAACATCCAGAATACATAAAGAACTCAAAAATCTTAACACACTCACATACACACACACCCACACACCCCCCAAATGATCCAATTAATAAATGGGCAACAGAACTAATCAGACACTTCTCAAAAGAAGAAACACAAATGGCTAATGAGTAGGTGAAGAAATGTTCAACATTTTCATTTAGGAAAATGAAAATCAAAACTACCTTGAGAATTTATCTCACTTCAGTTAGAATGAACATCATCAAGAATATAAATAATGATAAATGCTCGTGAGGATGTGGGTCTGCAAATTAGTACATTCACTCTGGAAAGTAGGGGGATTCCTCAAAACACTAGGACTGGAATTATCATATGATCCACTCCTTGGTATTTATCCCAAAGAACTAAAATTAGCATACAATAGTGATATAGGCATATCAATGCCTAGGGCAGTGCCATTCTCATAGCCAAGTTACAGAGCCAGCCCAGGTGCTCATCAACAGATTAATGGATAAATAAAATGTGGTACGTATACACAATAGAGTTTCCCTCAGACATAAAAGCAATGAAATTATGGCATGTGTTGGTAAATGAATGGAACTGGAGGACATCGTGCTAAGTGAAAGAAGCCAGACTCCACCCATGAGAGCTTCCAGCACGTGGACCTCGGGAGAAAACCCCAAACCATAGCACTTACCTTAACTGAGAACTTGATGAACTTGTTCCTATCTGTGCAAACCAATATTCGGATCTACCCATCAGCCCAGAAGCTTCACTGAGGCTCCTTTCCTCTTCATGCTACCTCTCCATCTTCCCACCAAAGGTCTTGAATTTTGGAATTATGAATTATATGCTCTTTTGAGTCTTCTTTTGTTTCACAACATTTTTTGAGATTCACTCATTTCATTGCCCACTATCAGTAGTTTCTTCTTTCTTCATAGCTGAACGATATTCTTTTGTGCGGATATACCACAATTTGTCCATTTACCAACTGATGGACATTGGATCTTTTTTTAAATTTTTGAGCTGTTATAAGTGAAAAAGACATGAACATTCATGCATAGGTCTTTTGGGGGGTGGAATACATACTCGTTTCTCTCGAGTTGTATCTAAGAGTAGTTTTGCTGTGTTCAAAAGAAAGTACATGATTAATTTTATCAGAAACTATCACATATGTTTCAAATTTTTTTTTTTTTTTTTTTTTTTTTTTTACCATTTTACACCCTACCAGCAGTGCCCAAGAATTCCAGGTATTCCACATTCTTACAAATTCAAGTCTGGCTTTTCTTAAAGGTCAATTGATCATCTGTTTCCTATATTTATTTCCTATGGCTGAAGAAAATGCCTGCCATTTATGGATGGCCTCCTATATGCCTTTTAATCATTATTTGCTTTAAATGTCACAACCATCCTGCAAAGAAAGTATCTTTATTTTCTTTTTTACAGATGAAGGAAGTGAAGTAATTGCTTACTGCTCTCAGCTAATAAGGCACCCCACCAGGGTTCCCCTGTCTAAGCTCTTAGTTTTGGGTGGTATCCAAGGTGGGAGGTCTTCTACTTGCCTCCTAAATATGCTGCTCCAGGGCAGGGACTGAGACGAAGCCACTGATTTAAAGCCTGTTTATCAAGCAAGGTTTGGCCTCATTTCTCTGCAATCAGATATATAAGGATCCCAATTATAAAAGGGCCTGCTTCAAAGACCTGTGAGAAAAGTGCTATCATTTACATTTGCTTATTTCTTTTTAACCTGTATGGACATGGATTTCAGTTTCTAACATCACACCAAAATTGGTTTTTCCACTGTGGGATATAAGTTAAAAAAAAAAAATGAGATGGGTTTTGTGTAAAAGTATCTGGGAAATTGGCAAGCTGCTGATTTTGCCGCAGTGGACTTCGACCTTGAAGAAAAGGACCAGGGCGAGGGGCATGAACAAGTGGGTTAGGAAATCAATAGCTCTACTTCAGATAGGTTAGTAGATAGAGATGGCTATCCTAAAATAGAGCCTGCAGCAAGTTTGAGCCAAGCAGACAATAACACTATTCTGGAACAAACAGAAAAAGATGATTTTGGTTTTGGTCAATACAACATAAGATACAATTCATTTTTAAGTGATAAAGGAAGGTTTGACTTTTCTTCACCAACTACTAGGCACTGGGCTCTTGCACACACTTTCTCATTTAATCTCACCCTGACCCTGTGGGAGAGAAATTTTTATCGTCATTTTTCAGAAGAGGAAGATGGAGCTCAGAGAGGTTAACAAACGGATTAATCAACATTCTGTGACTGTGACAAAATACCCGAGATAATTAACTTATAAAGAGGAAAGGTTTGTTTTGGCTCATGGTTTTAGAGTTTCAGTCTGTGGTTGCTTGGTCCTGCTGGTTTGGATGTGATGGCACAGTTCATCATAACAGGAACACATAGTGGCAGCTGGAAAACAAAGAAAGAGAGTGGTTCCAATATCCCCTTCGAGGTCACACCTCCCAATAATCTAACTTCCTCCCACTAAGCCCTACTTTTTAAAGGTCCCACCACTTCTCAGTAATGCAGTCCTGGGGACTGAACCTTTACTATGTGGGCCTTCGGGGGGACTTTTAAGATCCAAACTACAGCAATGTTCAACATTTGTGCAGATTTAACTTCAAAGCTAGAAGGAAGTCCATCGTAGTCTGCTGTCTCTCTGAAATAGACTTGGTTACAAATTTAGACAAATTAAGGTGATGGCTTTAAAAATCACAAATGCTGAAATAACCAGCATTCCCCCTGCACGTACAATGTAAATCAATGCTGTACAAAAACTATACTTCACATTGTCTGAATGGCATTTTTTTTTAAATTGTTTTTTTAGTTGCAGATGGACCCATACTTTTATTTTATTTATTTATTTTTAGGTGGTGCTGAGGATCGAACCCAGTGCCTCACATGTGCTAGACAAGAGCTTTACCACTGAGCCACAGCCCTAGCCCCAGCATTTTTTTTATTTTTATAAGCAATTCATCGATAAAAAGAATCTAAGTCTAAAGATTCAAGATCATGCTCCCTCCCCCCAAAAAAATCCCACAACACATGAGTTCAATCAGAAAATACACCACTGAGAGTCTTATTGGAAAAGAAAAGCTCCAACTATCCAACACATCAAGACCCCCGAGGAACCAGACACCCTTTCCTGCACTTAATAGCAAATTTACAGAAAGCAAATGGAAAAAGTTATTTCTAAATCTCAATCCTAGAGCCCATCAGGGTTCTGTCTACATCCAGCCCAGCTTCCACATCTACAAAATCTACATGAATAATCTGATAATTGACATTCTGGAGCCATGGCTGAAAAATTACTGCCGAAAAGTTCCATCTTCAGAGAAGGATTCCACTGTGCTCACTGTGCTGTGCTGGTGGAGCCAGGAGAATGGAATACAGCTCGTTTTGAAATATTTTCAATCATAAGGATCATAATGAAAAGGATTTCTTAGCTCTCAGTTACCTAGAACATGGAATTAATCAAAATACCTCATTGCCCACACATTGCTCTCAATCAAGGTTTTACTGCTCTCAGATTTGCAGCTTAAAAAAAAAAAAAAATCATGCATCATCCTGGTGACACTGACAGAAGAAAAGGCCAAGAGGTGGACTGTGAACTGAGCAGACCTGGGCACATAAACCCTGGGCTTTGCAGCCCAGGAGGGAGCTGGGAGGAAGCCAAGTGCAGCACACTCCCAGCAGGGTCTACCTGGCTGCCTTTGCACTCACTATTTTTAAGCTGGGAAATACGCATGCTCACATTTAGCTGTGGCCGGCCATCTTGAGTGCTTCTCACCAATATTTTGTGCCCAAGAGATTAGCTGGGTGGCTTTTGCTGTTGCTATTTATATCACAGCTTCAACTTCTAGATGTGCGTACGTCGATTTCGTCAAGTGAAGGCGGCACTGTGGTTCAAATCCTCTTAAGCAGGAGAAGAGAAGGAAATGGCCGGTGGGTGAGTTTCACAAAGCAAAGCACGAGCCTCAGAATGAAGGCTGGGGGCCTGTGTGTGTCAGGTGGACAGACACCGTGGGGCAGAGTGGCCTTGGAATAATTAAACTGTGTGGCTCGTTTTACTTCTTGTTGAGGAGAATTCACCTGGGGACCCAGGCAGCTTGGGAAATTCCATCCTGTCCTTCAAGCTACCCTGAATAATTTATTAAGGTCCCGAAATGGTGAGTGGCTGAATCTCTTGTGGCAAAGTCCACAGATTCATGAATCTTCCTTGAGTGCCTACTATGTTCAGGAGTCCTAAAGTCCATCCCTAAAGGAATGTGAACGCTGTCAAACCTTATTGTGGAATAGGTGGCTATAGCAAGGACAGCAGCACAGAGCCCTTCGCTCCAGGTGGCCCATCCAACTGTGCAGTGACACCCGCAGGGGCAAGTCCTCCACGAGAGGTGGCCGTCATCTCTCAAAGCCAGCTCACAGCTTCTCTTCAGGGCTGTGAGCTTCATCCAGTGACAGGCAAAGGGTGAGGCAGAATCACTTTATAATTATGAATAACAGGGAGTGCCAGTGGGCAACTGGGCCTCTTGGCACCGCTGGTAGAAATGTAAATTTAGACAGCTGTTATGGCAGCATGGTAAACTGGTAGCATTTAATAGAATTAAGTAGGCCTTCCCAGAATGCCTTCACTCTCGTCTACACATGCCAGAGCAATTCGCGCATAATTGCATAATGGGATGTGTGTTGGATTTCATTTTGGCACTGGGAAGGAAAGGAGAAAGGATGATATCCTTGTGCTTATCGTTGGAGTTGTGGCCAGGTGACAGGTGGTAGATACCTGCTCTGGAATACTGTGAAGGCATAAGAAGCAACACACCAAATGTGCCAGTAGTCTCAAATGGAGAGAAGAGTGTGGAGACAAATAAAACAATATAGCAACTTAAGAGGCAGATCAAGAATCTTAGCAAAATGCCCATTATGTCAATTAAAATCACAAAAATATTTTATAGGAACACATGCATATTTAAGTATACATATATTTGGGGGGAGGATAAAGGGGTAAAATAAGAACTCTGAATGGACCAATGTTAATACTTAGCAGTTATCATGATGGAGGAGTGAGGTTTACTTAACTTACTGTGTCTAAGGTCCACATTAGAAGGGTACTGTGGAAGGGAAGAGTACCCTCACAGAAAGGAACAGGGATAAGATGTGGCCAAACTGCAGCAAGCAGTTTGTGCAAGGATCCTCCTGGGGCAATTTTTGCAGATACTCTGGCTTTATCTAAGGAACACTGTGACCATTCTCTATGGATAAGGCAAGGCAGGCTAGATTATATTATATTAAACAACAACAACAAAAAAAAACAACAGTCAACTCTTAGTGGTTTAAAAGAACCCATGCTATATGTCCATCACAGGTTGACTGTGTCTCTACCCTACATGAAATGCTCCAGGACCCAGGCTCTAGAGCAGCCTAGAGCTGCATGTTACTGATGTCTATGGCAGAAGAAAGGAGACCTCAGCTGAATTGCACATTAGTTCTCAATATTCAAGCCTAGAAACACCACCTGTCACTTCCACTTATATTCACCTGGCCAGAGCAAGCCTCATGGCCAACTCTACCTGGAGAATACCTGGGAAGATGGCAGCCAGAAATATCTGGTTGAAAAAAAATGAATGACAACCTTCAGATAACACTTCTTTCAGTTTTTCCCAGTTTTCTCTTTCAAGCGGTGTGACCATGAGCAAGTTACTTAGTCACTTCAGGCTTCCATCTTCTTTCTGTAGAATGGAGATTTTATTACCTAGCCTCATGAACTTGCTGCAAAAACAGGTGAGATAGTATAATGAATGTACCTCACAGTGCATCCAGCACCCAGTAAGCCCTCAGTAAACCATGGTTGCCATGTTCTTATTATCATTAGTCTTACTTCCTTTTTCATTCCGCCCTCAGATCCATCCTGTGCATGAGGCCTACTTTGATCCTCCTCAACATGGTGCATGTTGCCTCTGAGGTCAAAGCTTGCATTTGCTCTCCTCTTATATGTGCTTTGCCTGATTCCGGTTGACATGCAGCATGTGTGTTTCTGTGCCACACTACATCTGCCAGTTGGATCTTGCTCCCAAACCCCTTGACCTGAGTCAGAGACCCACCAAATCAGGCTTCAGTTTAACCTTCCAACTTCAGATCCCATGACTTTTCACATCCAGACGGAATCATATACTGTGTGAGCTGCTCTAGTTTTCAATCATTATTTGCACTCATCTCCTTTCATTCATTCAATGAGCACTCACCCCACGGCAGATATTATTGTAGGTGTTGACAATACATAAGTGAAAAGGCAGACTGCTCAGTCCTCATGAAGCTTGCATGAAATGTGCAATAAAATAATGAAGATTGTTTTGATTAGTGATAGGTGCTATAGAGGACCCTTCAGTGTGGCAATAGGATAGCAAGTGCATAGGTGGGGTTTGCTCAGGGTGGCCAGGGAAGGTTGAATGATGACCCAAATGAAGAGCAGACCTCAGGTCAAGAAACAGAAAGGAAGACTGGAATGAACCAAGTGCAGTGCACACAGAGAGGAATGGTAGGGACAAGTCACTTTACAAGAACATAGGACAATTAACCTGGGCATGTGATGCAGGCCTGTAGTCCCAGCCACATCGGAGGTCAAGGGAGGAGGATCACTTGGGCATAGGAGTTCAAGACAAGCATGGGCAATAGAGTGAGACCCATCTCAAAAAATAAATAAAATTAACAATGATAAATCTTTTGAGGATTTTATACTTTTGCTCTTTTGTGTGGACCCATGCCTCCAATGCTCCCATAACCAGATCTAGTCATCCTTCAAAATTCAAATATGCTTCTCCATGACACTTTCCTGATCTTTGCTCCTTTTTTTTTTTTTTTTTGCACTACACCCTGTTTAAAACAGTTTTTCCACATTTAAACTCAGAGGGTAACTTATCTAGCTTGGAGAATTCCATTCATTTACCCGAATAAACATTTCTTGTGGCTCCACGATTTTGATTCTGTGAAACAAAATGTGTATTATTAAAGGTACCCAAGCACCGGGCATTTCTTAAATATATATCTAAAAGCACTAATGATATCTACATGCAATTCTACTCTGAATTCATAGAGGAAAAGCTTCAGAAAAGTGGACCAAAAAAAAAAAAAAGTTTCTAGAAATTGGAACAAGCCATTCAGTGTCTCCGGACAAAGAGCTGGGACAATAAAACCGCTTGGTCAGGATAATTCTTCTTTGAAATGTTTTAGCCAGACCCCTTGTCATGTTATTTATAATCCGCATCCCTTTGTGAATTTCTAGAGAAGACAACTGAGTAATAAAGCTTTGCTAAGGAAATAACAGCTGTATGGTTTTCAGTTGTTGTTTCTAATGACTTTCCTTTATGATTGTCTGAGTTGGGATTCTTCTCCAAAACACAAAGAAGAAAAGAAAACTGAGAACATGGTAAAATTAAATCATCGTGAGCATTTCTAGGCCTGAGTATAAAAGATTGCTTCATTTTTCATATAGAGCTAGTTAGCTTTCTAATCTTAATTAATGACCATAGAATGATTCAGTTTTCCTGGCCTCATTGTGCTGGGGGCTTGAATCCCTTAGTCTAGCACACAGTTGTTATTATTTATTAATATTCACTGAACATCAGTCATGCACTTAGATGCCACTGGGAAACCAGAATTAGCTGTGATCCCTCTCCAGTGAATTCAACCTCCAAATATGACAGGATTCAAACCAAAGGAGGAGCCTGTTTCCAGAAAGCAAGGATGACATCATGCCAGTGGCTTTGGATGGTAAGTGGGCCAAGCTGGCTCTGAGGTTCGTGGGTCTCATGATGGCGTAGAGGAGGGTGAGATGAGAGCTGGTCAGCAGCCATGGTGATGTGTGAACCACAGGGACACATTCTCTCAGCTACAGAAGGACTGTTCTCCAACCTGGCTGAAATATAAACCTTGTGTCTATGTTTAGTTTCACTGTATTTTGAAAGTGGATGTGCTTGGAATGAACAAGTGGATGGAAGAATGCAAAGGGGGAGAGAAAAGATAAGGGAGTGAAGGCAGACTAACCTTTTGGCCATGACAGAATGAAGGGTGGGGGCAGGAAGAGGAGACTGCAAGGTCAAGGTTATAGAGTTAGAAGAGATACAGATATAGCAACAAGTCAGAGAAGAGGGAGGTTTTCTTTTTCTTTTTTCTTTCTTTTTTTTCAAAGAGAGAGAGAGAGAGAGAAAAATTTTTAATATTTTTTTTTTTTTTTTAGCTTTCGGTGGACACAACATCTTTGTATGTGGTGCTGAGGATCGAACCCGGGCCGCACACATGCCAGGTGAGCGCGCTACTGCTTGAGCCACATCCCCAGCCCTCTTTTTTCTTTTTTAAAAAATATATTTTTAATCGAATTTCCAGTGAAATATACAGAGCTTAAGTGTATAGTTCAATAAGTTTTGGCAAGTGCATACCCTTAAGTATAACTCACGCTCCTATCCAGGTGTAGACTGTTTCCATCACCCCAGGAAGTTCTCTGTGCTTCTACTTTTTCCCTGTGCAGAAGACACTGTTCTTCTGGTTTTGATCACCACAGCTTACTTTTTGCCCGTTTTTGAACTTTGCACCAGTGGAATCACAGAGTCCAGACTCTGATGTCTCCCTTCTTTCCCTAAGCGTGAGTGCCATCATGTCGTTAAATACACTGTTCCTTCCTGTTCCAGGTAGATCCATTGTATTGCTGTTTTATACTTTTGAAACCCATTCTCCTTTTGATGTCATTTGTTTCTGGTTTGAGGATTTTTTTGATTGTCCCCCCCCCCCGTCCCCAGTTTTGTCTGATATTCCAGTAAAGCAGCCTTGAACATTGTCAAAAGAGTCTTGTTTTTGTTTTTGGATATACGGTTATCTTTGGGGCAATGCCAAGGAGCAGAATTGCTGGGTATACCATTGTTATGTCCAGCGTTATGAGAAACTGGGTGTTCTCCAAAGTGGTTGGACGCTTTTGCATGTCCAACAACAATGCATCTCCAGCTATTCCATTGTTCTGCATCTTGCCCACTATGGTATCATTCATTCATTCACCTCTTAAATTTTCACTTCCCTGATAATGTTGAATACTTTTTCATGTGCTTACTGGCTATTTCTCTGTTCAAGTCATTTTTTGGGGGACGAAGTGTACTTTTATTGGTTTTTTTTTTTTTTTTTGCTTTTTACTATTAATTTATAAGAGTTCTTTATGTATTCTGTACATAAAGATCTTTTGTCAGATATATCTATTGGGAATATTTTCTTATAGCATGTGAATTGCCAATTTATATTCTTCATGGTGTTTTAAAATAGAGAAGAAGTCTGACTTAATCACATTTTTTCCTTTGATAATAATATTATTTGAGTTCTGTCTATGAGATTTGTGTTTACTTCAATGTAACAAAAATTTCCTGTTTTCTTCTACAGCTTTATAGATTTAGCTTGTATGTTGAGGTCTAATTATTTCTTTAGTATAAACATTTTAATCGTGAAGTAGGGTGTATGGTTTGTTCCTTCCCATACTGGTGTCCAATGGCTCTGGCTCTGTCTGTGCCAAAAGTCCCTTTCTCCCCATTGGGTTTCTTTGGAGCTTGGGTAGGACAGCATTTAATTAGGAAGAAGTCACTGGTGACCTGAAAGGAAAGAGCAGGTGCTGGAGAGACGCCAAGAAGAGAAGGAAAAGCCTATAATACAAGGAAGGAGGGAGTTTTAAAATAAAAGAATGAAAGCCAGATTATAAAGTCTAAGGGTAGGAGGCAGATAGAATGGGGAGAGCAGATAGAGAGGGCATATTTAAGGAATTTGCCTATGAAGAGAAAGGCAAAAATAACACAGTAACTAAAATAGCCACGTTCAGGTCAAAAGATGAGATAAGCATTTATTATCAGGCAATGGGGTCAGGGAAATAATAATGATAATTGGGAATTTAAAGTGCTTTGCCTGAAAAACAGCTCAGATGATGGCCCTTCCTGCAGAGACCTTGCCTGTTACATGGGAAGTTCCCTGGCATGGTATCCCCAGGGGGACTTACATTTTTTGACAAATAGCTATTCAATATACAAGGCTCTCTTGATAAAGACACAGTGTGTAGAAGTGAGATGTCTGGGCTAGACAGCAAGACTGTGGGAAGGAAGAGGACAGGGCTTCTAGAAGCTTCTGTGGCTGTACCATTGTGGACAGGTTTCCCTAGTGCTAAACCAACCACTGAATCACTTAATGCCTCCACCATTTCATGCTCACGCTGGGCAGAGCAGTATACTTTCAGAAAACACCAACAGAGCTCCTCGATACCTGCTTTTCCATGTGACAGTCTTCCTAAACATTTCTATGGATGAGGAGAACAGTGCATCTATTTTCTTGTCTCCTGATCCCACATGGGACACTTTCAGGGTTCACTACAATTTCTTCTCCAAAGTAGCTATTAGCAAGAAGGAAAGGAAGACTAATAATACTTACTGGATATTAACTGCATTTCAGATAGGACTGTTTTGTTTTTGTTTGTGTTTGGTACTGGGGATTGAACTCAGGGGCACTTGACCACTGAGCCACATTCCCAGCCCATTTGAATTTTATTTAGAGACAGGGATCTCACTGAGTTGCTTAGCACCTTGATTTTTGCTGAGGCTGGCTTTGAACTCATGATCCTCCTGCCTCAGCCTCCTGAGCTACTGGGATTACAGGCATGTGCCACCATGCCCGGCTTAGACAGGACTGTTATATAAAGTTGAACAGGCTGTGCACAACACCAGAATACTATTCCCATGCTAGCCTGATATTGTGCAATGTGGTATCAAGTGATGCTTTGTGGACTTTGGGAGAGGAAATTCACCACCCCAAGAAATGAGCTTTACTATGCCCATTCTATAGATGAGATAATGCCACTTGACCAAATTCATTCAGTTAGTAAGTAGTAGAGCCATAATCTGTAGATTTGTAGGTTCCAAAAGTTAACATATGAATGACTCTTAAATGTTGGACTGAAAAGGATCATCTTTAGAAGCTAGGTAAGTAGAATATTCTGGCTGGAACCAGAGGGGAGAGGGAAAGAGAGAGAGAAGGGAAATTGCATGGTAAAGGAAGGAGACCCTCATTGTTACACAAAAATTACATATAAGAGGAAGTGAGGGGAAAGGGGAAAAAAAAAAACAAGAGAGAGAAATGAATTACAGTAGATGGGGTAGGGAGAGAAGACAGGAAGGGAGGGGATGGGAGGGGAGGTGTTGAGAGTCACAGCCGAAGGGGCCCCAGCAAACTTTCAGACTGCCAGCTGATGATTGGCTTACAGCGGCCCCAGCAACATCTAGCTGATTGGCTCCTCTCCGGTGAAGCTCATTGGGCTGTTTCCCTGCCCTTTCAGGCCACAGAGCTGCTCATTGGGGGACTTTTTGGCTCCGCCCATGCAACCCAGCCAATCGGCCTCAAGAGCAAGAGGATTGTGGAAGGTGTGGAGGCTGGTGGTTGGAGAGTGTGGCTTTTGGGAAGCCGGTGGTGGCAGTTGGGCTCTGAGGGTTTTTTCCTGAGGAGCTGTTTTGTTTGGCGTGTGTGGTTCTAAAAATAAAGTTAGTTTCTTTTGACAAGTGGCTCCTGAATTGTGCCCAGCCAGACTGCGGCAGGGAGGGAAGGGGAGGGGAGGGGAGATAGTAGAGGTTAGGAAAGGCAGCAGAATACAACATACACTAGTATGGCAGTAGGTAAAAAAGTGGATGTGTAACCAATGTGAATCTGCATTATGTATATAGGGTAAAAATGGGAGTTCATAATCCGCTTGAATCAAATGTATGAAATATGATATGTCAAGAACTTTGTAATGTTTTGAACAACTAATAAAAAAAAAGAAAAAAAATAGAAAGCATAAGGAATGAAAAAATCCATTGGACTAGAAGAGATGGGAGAGAATAGTAGTAGAAACTCCCAAAATGGCTAGAAGGAGGACAGAAATCCCAGATTGGCAGGGCCTACAGAGCAGATGGTTCAGCAGCTAGGCACTCTCACTGGGGTGGGGTCAGGATAGAGCCAACTACAACTACCAGGCTGGCCCAGTCTGATTGGTTTGGGAAACTCCACATGGGTTGAGTCACAAAATAAGGTATCCAAGGTGGGGGTCAAAGGCACTGTTCCATTGCTTGGAAACTTGAGCAGAAATACCCAATGCTTGTGTCCAAAGGCAATCTGGCTAAGAGGAAAAATAAGTTAGAAATCAAATTGTGATCCTCACATTAACCAATCTCCCCTACTGTGAGACTTCAGGAAAGTCATTGAATCTCCGGTTCACATCTGTACAATGGTATTATAGTATCAGCATACGTAATTGTTTCAGTGATTAAGTGAGATCATGTAACTAATGCACATCATCGTTTTTTTTTTTTTTTAATAAATGCCAGTCAACTCTGTGGCTTGGGGCTCAGTGCTCTTGGCCTGTGTTATCCTTTAGATACAGAAGGAGAGAAGACTCTGAAACTCAGGTGCTTCCTATGCCACGGCAGGTTATTTATGCCTTCTTTATCCGTTAAAATCACTTCCTCTTCCCAGGGCATCATGCATATCAGAATGGATTTCAAAGGTGGCCCCAAAGACTATCTACTAGCTGCGCGATCTGAACTCTCCTTCTGAGATATTCAAACTCCAAACTCTTGGAAGGCAAGAGCCATTCTTGTTCATTTTTGCATCCTCAGATCTTGGAACCTAGAAGCCCCTCCATAAATGTTGGCTAGATGACCAGAAGGCTAATGAACCCATTTGCCTGACCCGTGGGCCTCAAACCTGGCCTGTATCTAGGTGAGTTTTGATGGATGAGCATGAGGAGACCCTGAGGACCAGAGTGCTATAGCAGGGTGAAAAATCTGGATGTGTCTGATCAGCAGATGCCTGGCTGTAGCAGGCTGTCCATTTTCAGGTGGCAGCCGTGCCCACTGGGCACCTGGAGTACACATCCCCATTGCACAAGAGCCATTCTGTCAGCCCAGAAATAAACCTTCCCTTTCTCTGGGCATTAAAAGAACAGAGCCATTGAACAGTGAGGGAAAAACAAATCAACCCATGCTGCCCCATGGAAAATCCTCTCTCCTCCCTTCTCATAAAACAAAATGAGACTGACCCTGCTATTCCATCTGAATTAGTCACTGGTCAGTGCCAAGGTGACAAAACACTTGAGCTAAGAGGTCAAACCCACAAGGTTGAGCAGTAAAACTTTGGGATTGATAGCTTCTAATCAGAAACAAGGTAGGGAAATGGAGAATGCTTTCAAAGTTCCAGTAAATGTGATGCTAAAATATGCAGCCATTTGGATATTGCCATGTTATCAATTCAATTAACCTTGCTTCTTACTATCAACCACGTTCAGCAATACAGATGTGTTACAAAGCAACGGGGAAACGTCCTCTCCGCCCATCATGATCCCAGATAACAGAGAAAATACAGCTTTTGAGTTTCAGAGTTTTGAAAAGAAATAGAATTCAAGTCTGTAGTTACGAAGGCAGTGATAACCTACGATGACGCTGCAAACAAATAAGATTTTCATTTTATCAGCCACATAAATTTGTCAAAATCATCAGCACATGGAACTCTGTATTCTGATTAGTGGTGATAATGAGAACCAGGTTTTAATATTCCACAGCTGAAATGACCCTGGTAGTAATGAAATAAAATTGATACACTGAAATGTTTTCTGGAGGAGATTATTTTTTAAAATAATGTCCACTGGTTTTTTTTTCCTGATTGCTTTATAAATAGAGAAACAGATGTTTCTCTTGCAGCAACTCTGCTTTCTTAAAATTACATTTTCTGCTCAAGGTAAGAAGCATAAAAAGTACAAGCTGAAACTATCCCTAGTTCTACCTTACTGTTTTTGAACATTTCCTGAAGCTGGTTTTATAAATATTTTATTACAAGAAAAAAAAAAAAGACAGATGGGAGGAAAATTGACAACATATCCTGGTAACTATTAGGTCTTTGGTTTTATTTCAGCTTGATTTATCTATATGTTCACCTATTTTTATGTAGAAGAGAAACATTTTTCAATAATGCAATGCATTGACAACTTTTCTACAAAGGCTGTGGCTGAAATGATTACTAATTTATCTGCTTTTGAGGTCTTACATATAAGGCTTATGGAAATTTTGGCAAGATAGGACAAAAACCCAGAAAAAAATTGATTCGGCATTTCTGTTTCAATTCATGTGATTTAAACATTCAGCTCATCAACAATTTTCAACCAAAATAAGGTCTAAACTTCCAAAAATATTTCCTAAAGTCTGGAATTTAAATTTCTGCTTCAAAGGAAAAAGGAAGCAGCTCCCCAGTTAGTGTTTTCCAAAAACACCGGAACATTTAAAAAAAAAAAAACCTATTATATTTTAGTCCTTATTGCAGGTTGAGGAAGGAAATGACAGAGGTCAATAACCATTTCTCTGTAAAATATTTTCCCGTAACTTTTAAACCAGGACTATTACTACTTATGGAAAATGAGATATTTTCCTGACATGGTTTATAATTTAAGTATAGGTGAGAGTCAAAATGATTTGAGATCCTGAGATAAATCACTGCAGCTCTGGCTTTGTAATGAAAGGAATTTACTGAATTAGGTGGTGACTGGTGCCAATGAGACCAGCTTGAACATCAGAAGTGCCAAGCCAAGGCTGAACAGGGCTGCACTGACCGTCATTCCTTCACTCACCTCCTTGTAACCATCACCACCATCCCATCAGAGATCCCCTGGCGGGTGTTGGCAGGTTCCACAGCTTTCATACCTGGGCACTATTTCCTGGGAAGCTGAGGGACCCTTAAGGAGAGAAACCTTAACTATGAATACCTGACACATTGCAGGTGCTCCCAAAATGTTCTAGAATAAATATGTACCAAGCAGTTTGCCAGGAGATACAGGGAATACAGATAAAGAAGAGGTTCCTGATCACTAAGCACTTACAGTCCAGTTAGTAAAAGAACATACAAATACAGAAGACTAATAAGAAAAGGTGAACTATGGTAATGCCCGAGTGATACAGACATTAATTAAAACAGGACTTAAGAGGAGGGCAGGTGAGGATGACCCAGAGAGCTCAGGGTGGACAGATCTAAAGTCAACAGAACTCAATGGCTGAGAGCAAAGAGGACCATGTTGGTATATGCAGGTCAGGTGGACAGTTTACTTATAGCAATCAATCAAATAAAGATATCTATATCTCCCTGGAAGATTACATTTGGAAGGCTTTGGTGATCCCTTATATGTGGTCTGACTCAGGGGTGGGACTGACCAGGCAGGATGGACAGGACACAGCACAGAGAGCCTTGGAGCTCAGAGAAGGTGGGAGGAGTAGGGGGACACATCTAGAGAGAGCAGAGTCGGATGCTATGAGTGTCCCCAGTGCCCAGGGTGAAAGGGCATCCCAGGCAGGAGTGCAGGGTGGGACCCCTCCTCCTGCTGCCCAGTGCAGCTAGACCCCCATGCTGCCGGCCTCCCTCCCTCACAAGCAGCTCCAACTGTCCCTCTATCTGCTCAGATTTCTACGCTCCCTGAAAGCATAACTGTCTTCTCAGTCAACAGAGACTGAAATGCTAATAATGGCCTCTGCCTGTTAACTGGGAAGGATAAATAACTGTAATTTCCAAACACTTGTTTTTCTTAAAGGAACATGCACAAGCGTTTCTAAGCCAATGTGTCATTGGTTAGCTCCGAGTTTCTGCTGGAAAATGGAACAGAGAAAACCCAGCAGGTTTATTTTTAGTTCTTGTAGGGATGAATGACCATCCCCTGTGGTTTAACGATTATTTGAGTATCCCTTTTAGCTGCAACCTGAAAAATCAATCTATGGTTAGCACAGCTGAGTCTCTTCAAAAGGGATCATTATAACTTATATTTCCAGAGAGTAGAGTTGGCAATCTGGCACCAGGAAAGGGAAGCTTGTCTTAAAACCCAAGGCGTGAAGGTTTTAGCCTCTGTTGGCCCTCGGGTGTCATCTATTTGGGGCTGTGAGAGAGGCAGGTTTCTTCTCTGCACCTCCATTTATCCATCTGTGAAATGAGACATTAATTGCTGGATGCTCTTCTCACAATGTAGAAATGACACATCCTAAAGAAAGGTTTTTTCTATCCAGTCCTTAAAAGAAAGGCATAGAATTCCATAGACTAACATAAAAGATGTTTAGGATATCTGGGAGGAAAAGCAAATTGTATGTATCCATCTGTAGACTGTTATATGTATGTGTGTGTGTGTGTGTGTATATATATATATATCCTATGTCTATATCTATATTTAAATAGTCAAGCTTGCCTATCCATGAGTCTGCATCCTTGGATTCAACCAACTATGGATTGAAAATATTTGGAAAAAAAATATGTCTACACTGAATGTGTATAGACTCCCCCCCTTTGCAATTATCTCCTAAGCAACAGAGTATAAAAGTATTTACATTGCATTAATATTGTTAGGCATTATTAGTAATCTAGAGATGATTTATAGTATAAGGAAGGATATGGGGTGGTTTCTACATAAATACTATGCCATCTTAAATAAGGAACTGAAGCATCTGAGGATTTTGGCATCTGCAGGGGTCCAGTGCCCTGTGGAATCCTCAGGCCCAACTGCACGCGCACGTGTGCATGTGCGCATGTGCGCACGCACACACACACACACACACACACACACTTATGTATAAAAATGCAGGAAATTCTACATCAAATAATAAATAATAACTATGGTGGCTTCTGTTATATGTATGATTACAGAGAATATTTATTTCTTCTATTTTTTACCATTTGCATTTTTATAAGCTTGCATATCTTAAATAATCAGAAAACATAGATGAAAATATAAGTAGGTAAATGCAGACGCTTCTCTGCCTATGGAAGGCCATTTTGCTCCACCGATCAATAGATAACTCTTATCCATCTCTGGAAAAACTCTGACACAGCTAGTGTTCCAAGACCTCAAATGGCCTTTACTCCTGACAATTTGATTTTCACATCTTGGGACTCTAATACCAACTGGTTATCAGAGTCATGCTGATGTCGGCTCATGCAAGATGCTCATGGGAAATTTCAGTCTGTTAAAATCTTAAAGCCCCATAAACTTTTCTCTGACAGAAAAAAAAAAAAGTCTCCTTACCAGGAGACTTTTTCTAAACAAATATTTAGAAAGATACATTTTTTTTGCCTTAAAATAGTCAGAAAACAAGCTTTAAGGGGGTTCTTTTAAAAATTTTATTTCAAGAGATTTGAAAAATGAGTTGGCAAAATTTGTATTTCTCCAGGTAGGAGTTAGGAACCAGGGCCAGCGTATATACATAGCAAGGGTTCTCTTGGGCCCAAGTTCTGAAAGGCACTGGGGGGCTCATTAAATGTCTGCTCAAGATGAGTTTTATGGGTTGTCTGGGTCTCTCATGAATTGGGGTACAATTATGATGGGTGGTATGAAATTAGTGCAGCTCTGTTTGCCTATTACTGCTGACCAAAATGAATTCTGGTCTGTGATAACTAGGTTGTAACTTTAAAGACACTTAAGAGGGCGATAAAAACACATTCATACACACTCCATGCATCTGGAGGATGTGCTGAGAAGGAGTGGAAGGGAAATGTCTCTCAGAAATCCATGCCAATTTTTCTACATTAAATATTTTTATCTAACCATTAACCTTGACTTGTGGTATTCAAAATTCTGGGCATTTCTTACATGCTTCTTTTTAATTGAGCCTGTAAAGAAGGGCTATATTTTAAAATTTTCATGCTATCCTTCTTGGACTTCAGAAAGTTTGATGTTGACAGTTGTGTGACATCTTTCTTTGGGACTCTCAAGAACCTTTAGAAAGCATTAGTAAGGGCTGAGGTCTTCACAAAATGCTTAAGAGAAAGATTCATTTTATCCAGGCTCATTGTAAATTATTTACAAACAATAATGTTTTAAAAAATTAATTGGTGTCCATTCTGCTGCCATATTGATCCCCCCACTTCTCAACCACACAAAAAACATTGTCACAGTGTTGTATCTTCTAGCATAGAGCAACAACAGATCCGATGTCCTAGTCCAACCTGGGAGGGATACTTTCTGTAGAGGTGATTGGCATTATGTCAGAAGGGAACAAAAGGGAAGACATTAGGTCAAAACAAAGAGATGAAAGCTGAAAAATCCAAGTGATTCATAACAGACGATCCAACCAGTTATTTGCAGACCAGGACTAGCATCCTCCCCTTGACTTTCCCAGACAGCCTTCTGTGCACTGGGCCAAGCTGCCTGTTTATCAGGGACTCAACTTGCACCTGTCTCAGGAAAACACTTGCAGTTTAACAGAGCTCTTCTGAGACACAATGATTTAACCTAAACAAATGGTGCTTAACAATGAGAATTTCAGACATCATAGCAAAATTGCACAGGTAGATATGTGGAGCTGTCAGAACTTTTGGCTCTCTTCCAAGGTAGAGCTCTGGGGTGATTATTTTGCTAATGTAGCTTTCCCCTTAGAAAGTCATTACTTGTTTTTCAGCTCTGTTAGACTTGGTTAGAAGCCATAGGTGTGGGCTTTCAGAACCGTAGAATGAATGCTAGGTCTCCATTTTCTTTGATTAATAAAAAAGAAGGGCCATACTGTTTATGTAGTTATCTTGTTGCAAGTATGAATTTTTCTATCACTAAAGACACCTGTCCAAAGTAGTAGTGTGTTGGAAACAGTTCCTATCAGCCCACAAAAGCCAAACTGGTGCATCTCATCCAACTCCATCCAGTTCAATGACTTCATACTGATGTCCTGAAATCAGCCACAGGGAGCATCCCAGAGCTTGGCAAACACTAAAAGCAATAAAATGTCCCCCCATAGAGTCTGTTTACCAGCGTAGAGTTGATTTCTAAAAATGAATTTTTCTACTATAGCAAGTAACTTTATTCTTTGAGTAAATTATTAACAACTAGTACTTGATACCTGGCCAGTACATAATAGATCTTTGTAAAAGAAAGATTGAATGAATGAATGGGTTTTTTCCATGCTCCATGATAGTTACTGAGACTCAATGAGGCATTGAAACTATGTTAATTTGGGGTTCTCCATCCATTTTTAGTGTTACCTTGTGTTCATATAACTCTCTCAAAAACCAGCTTAGAGTGTGGGAGTTTAGTGGGTTTTTTTTTTTTTTTGAGAGAGAGAGAGAGAGAGAGAGAGAGAATTTTTAAATATTTATTTTTTAGTTTTCGGTGAACACAACATCTTTATTTTTATGTGGTGCTGAGTATCGAACCCAGTGCCCCGTGTATGCCAGGCGAGCTTGCTACTGCATGAGCCACATCCCCAGCCCAAGAGAGTTTAGTTTTTTTATATAAGTCTTTCTAGTGCCCTTTTTTGGGACAAGAGAAAAATTATTCCTTCTACTAAAATAAGGAAGTCTGATTTAATTGTCATGAAAGATAATTTTGACTTTCATAGTACAAAAGAAAGGAAAACTTATTTTTACTCAGGTTATTTTTATTTTCAAAAGCAGAAGCAAATCCTAACTATAAAAGCTAAAGTGTCTGACGTTGTCTCATTAATATTCTGCTTCTCTGATTACTAGCTCCAGAAATTATGAAGAGTTGCTTTTAAAATTGATGTTCAAATTTAATATGATTGTGCTTTGCATCTTGTTCCAGTAAAATCTCTTGTTGGTTTGCTTGTTGGAAGCCAAGAAAAGAAGCAATTTTTTTTTTGCCTTGGAAAATTCTGTGAATATTTATATAGTAGTTCTAAGCTGCAGTGAATTTAAGAAGCTTAGAAGAATTTTGCAAAGTTTTTAAAGCAGGGAGTCACTGTAATACTATGGATAGGAATGTATTCATGTGAACTTGAAATTATGTGAGTGCTACTATTACTCTGTTGGACCAGAACACAGCCTTTTGAATGTTTCTGAAATAATCTGACATAGCAGTTTGTACTTACTCACATACTATTTAAGATTATCTGTACTAGTTTGGTATGTCTGCTAAACTTATATGAACAGTTTAGGGGTTTGGCCTTTCTTTGCTTTTCATAGATGCCCATCAAAATCAGTCCATAGAGATATCACAGATATTATCTCTTATGTAATTTAACCTCAAAACTGTTGTTTTTGGTTGACTCCTACAAAGAGAATACCAAATAAAGGAACCTAGAAACTAAAATTTGCATGCCATATTGTCCCATTTATATGAAGGTCAAAAAGAGGCAAAACAGATCACTAGGGTCAGACATTCATATCATGGTCACCCTCACAGCGGTCAGTGATGGGGACACTTTCTGGGTTTCTGGTAATGCTTTCTTGATCTGTGTTCTGGACACATGGATGTGTTCACTTTAAAAAAGTCAAACTGTGCACTTATGATTTGGACATATTTAACCTGTATTTAATCTGTATTTCGATATAGAGTTTACTTTTCAAATAAGTAGGCAGTTCACTGAGATTTCAAGTGTTACAAAGAGTGAATCTAAATAGACACAAGTGACTTCCAAGAGGATGTTACTTAAGTAAGGTCAAGGTCTAAATGGGAAATGGAATCTCCACATAGAAAGACTTGGTCTTACTGTAAGCATCCCATCTTTTGACTCTGAAAGAAGTGCTGGTACATCATGTGATCAGTGATTTGTTTCAAGGGACACTTTCATGCTCCCTTATAAAAGTGATCGTTGAATGCAATGCTGTCTTTCAGCCTCTTAAAATGTGTTTGGAAACTAAGAAAGACTTTTAGGGGACACACGGATAGCTCTGTGACAGTTTCGAGAATCCCATTCTGATGTCTTTTTGCCCCATCCTAAAATCTGCTGGGAAAGCTGAGCTAATTAGAAGTGGCCAGTGAGGATTTAGTCAATAAATAACTTGGCTCAGCAGACAGTTAATGCAATGCCAGATCAATAGCAACTCTGAAAATTATTTCTTCATTTCCTTCTATGGCAAGTAAGTTACCCATGAAGGACAGAATGTCAGCCTTCAGTCAAGGAAGCACGGAGCTTTTCATTATTCTGACATTGAATGTTGAGGGGGCAATTGTAAACAGTTCCAAGCTCCTTATTGATGTGATGTCAGATTTTCATTTTGAAATGGAATAGGCTTTAAGAAGCTCTTGCAAGAAAGGGCCGCTTTTCTCAATCCAAAGTGCTTTTCCTTTCCCTGGGAAAGGGGGACCACATCACCACTTAGAACAACTCTCTGACTTAGCTTTTAGGCTTTTAGGAGGTGATGGGTAGCTAAGTCCTAATTTTACATAATGAAGGAAAAATTAAAAGAACACTGAAAGATCAGGGGAAACATTTTGGAAGAAAGATATTAAAATTTCTCTTTATGGGATCTTCTAATAATTCATATGGGATGCTATTTTGTTTCTACTTTTATGTCTATGTCAGGGTGAAAATCAAGTTCCTTTTTAGTACTGTATGATCCAGAAGAGGCCTTCAATGGCCAGTGTTTACCACGACCTGGTTGGAAGGTGATAGCTTTGGACCCTGCAAAAACAATAACTTGGATACTAAGTGGGAAATCATTCACTTCCTAAAACTAATAACCCTCCAGCCAGTTAACAAGTGCAGATGGAGATCTGATGGCTGTCTTGATTTTTCAGAAGTGAGGGAAATGTAGAGTGAAATTGCAGAGTATCAGAGTTTGTTCATTTCTATGATTAACTTCAAACTGATAACTGAAGCATATTTTTATTCCCACATACAGTTTGAGAACTCCTTTTCTGAATCTCAGATGTGGAAAGACATCTATACCTCAGGAGCAGTTTCTGCTCTACTTATTTCTTGGGAACCTCCTACTTCCTGGCAGCACAGTTACATTTCCCTAGGGGTGAGCAATCTGGAACCAGACAGTGGGTTGTTTGTTTTTTTTTTTTTATTTTAGGAAAATAAACAGAATTTCTTCATCTCTGAAGATACAGTTAAATTCTGTTGCAATGTCATCAATTCAGGGAAAAAGAAAAGATCTGTCATTTCATCCACAATTTCCATGCATACTCCCCCACCCCCCACGCCCCAAACATAGCTCTTTTTCACTCCTTCTCTCTGCACAGTCATGATGGAATATTGATTGGCTCACCAGGAATTAATTCTCAGCATTTCTCTTTGTTTTTCCTAAGTTATGGAAGTCGTGTTGTTAAGGTACATCCCTATATGGAGAATAGTCTTTTGGGGTTAATTGATGAGTTTTTTAGATGTGTGCCCTGACTGGGCACCATTGTCAGGGAGGGAAGATCCCCTGGGGCTTGCTGGAAAGGAGGCTACCTGTCCATCTGAGTAGCTGCCTGGGATCTCCCGTGGTTTGATGATTTTCTTTCTCTGACCTCCTTCTGCACTCCCCGCCTAGCTCATGTTTAGCCAAGATGATGCTCCTTTGCACAGGCTCTTCCTTTTCCCCAACCACTTGGAGGCCTCACAGTGCCCCTGGAGAGTTGTTTCTTAAGTCCAGTTCTCAGTTAAAACACTACTTCCAACCGAAGCCTTTTTTAACCTCTCTGTGTGGAATGGGTATCCATGCATCCTATTCCCTCATTATCTGTCCCCTGGTTTTCCCTTCCTAGTGCTATATTATAGTCACTTATCTAAATGAATTTGTTGACTTCCCTAACTAGAGTTTGAGAACCATCGAGTTACAGATTTTTACCTCTCCTGCTCATTGCTCTGTCCCCAGAGCCTGGCATGGTGGCTGCTCCATGGCAGATGATTGGCAAATATTTGCACACATTTATTTTTCTTCCATCATGTTAATGTCATATTTTCTGTGCAAACTGATACCCAGAATATTGTACCAGAACTAGCTTTAGGCTTGCCAACAATTATTGTTGTCAAACAACAATTTGACAGACCCTAACTTCTTTTTCAAAATAACTTTTGTATGAGCAAATTCAATTTCAATAATTTTTTTTGAATGGGATTGAACATAAACCTAAACCACAGATAACTAAACCTTCCTTCAAATTGTATCTTTCAGGTGCAATGAATTCTGCTACAGATACCCTGTTGTTGATTAAAATGGGGTTTTAAATCCACAGAATAATAATTTTCAATAGGTAAAAGAAAACTAAAGGCTTGGGATGTAGCTTTGTGGTGGAGCCCTTGCCCAGCATGCACAAGGCCCCTGGGTTCCATCTCTAGCACTACAAGAACAGAAAATCAACAAATAAGTAAAATAAATAAATAAATAAATAAAACAAAATAAAACTTAGGAATTGATGGGCCTCCTATCCCTCTGGGCATCAGGCCTGGCTGGGTGGGAGGAAGACAAGCATTTGTCTCCTCTGTACTAATTTGCACCTTTCATTTTTCAACACCTTCTCATTCCACTGCCTTCAGGTGCTTTGGTATTCTTCCTCTCTGAATATAAAAATGAGACTTTGGATAGGTTACTCACTTCAAAGAATACAGGACTTGCTTAAGAATCATTATCCCTTCTATGAGTGTGTATACTGTTAGAATTGAAGGAACGTAATGGGTTACATGGACCAATCTCCTCCTTTATGCCCTTATCTGCATTTTCTTTCTTTCTTTCTTTTTGTTTTTGTGTGTGTGTGTGTGTGGGGATTCTTAGGATTGAACCCAGGGGCACTTAACCACAGAGCCACATCCCCAGCCTTTTTTATTTTTTATTTTGAGATAGGATCTCTCTAAGTTGCTTAGAGCCTTGCTAAATTGCTGAGGCTGGCTTTGAACTTGTGATTCTCCTGCCTCAACCTCCTGATCTGCTGGTATTAGGTGTGTACCACCACACCTGGTCCCAATCTGCATTTTAACATAGATAAAAAAAAGTAGACATCATTCTCTCTCTCTTTCTCTCTCTCTCTCTCTCTCTTTTTTTTTTTTGGTACTGGGGATTGAACTCAGGGGCGCTCTACGCTGAGCCACCTCCCCAGCCCTGTTTTGTATTTTATTTAGAGACAGGGTCTCACTGAGTTGCTCAGAGCCTCACTTTTGCTGAGGCTGGCTTTGAACCCTTGATCCTCCTGCCTCAGCTTCCCTAGCCACTAGGATGATAGGCGCGCGCCACCACGCCCGGCGACATCATTCTCTTGTGCAATTACTTCCCATTCTAGAATCTTCCACCCAGCTGAGCAAGGTCTGATTGGCTCCCTGCCCTTGCTCCATCTTCTCAGCCCACGTCACTGCTCTTGCCCTTATGTTGGGGGCTACTATCTCCCGCCCTCCCTCTGGTACATTTCCTACCTGCTCAGCCTCCCCTGGCTGACTTAGGTGTTTCAAACTCCTTTGTGTTGGCCTGTCTTACCTGCTGGGACCAGAGACAACATTCATCTTGCTTCCTGGACCCCAGCCCAGCTTGGGCCTGGCACATGCACCATCAAAGTCAACAGTGTGAATGAGGGAAGCTAAAGAGAATGTGTCTGAGGGTAGAATTTCAGGAATTAGCCAGTAGAAGAGTTTTCTTATTTGAGCACTATTTTATCTCCTAAGTAGCTGTGTATTACCAAAGCTTTTGGTCCATCCACAACTTCTGGATGGTTTCTTTTCATAATAAATGTCACACACACACACACACACACACACACACACTTGCAGGATATTAACTAGGGTTAGTCCATTTATCAATCAATAAGTGCATTTTTTAAAAAATTGACAAATACTCCTCTAAGTGGTATTGTAGAGAATCAGGTTAACTGCTCCCTTCCTTGTCCTCCAAGATAAGCAAAATCATCCCCTCATCCATTTGTGTGAGCCTGCTCTGTCCCCGGTGGCTCTCTGCCTCCCTATCCTGACATAAAGTCTGTTAGCAAAGTGGTAATAGTGTATATGTATACCGAATGTCTTTTTCTACCTAATTATTGTACCTCCTTACACTTTTCTCATGAGATTCAAATGAACTCAGAGAGGAACTGGAAGAATAAATGGAGGAGGAATATTAGAAATATTTGCTAAGTTCATAGTTCAAGGCGGAGGATGCAGCATGACTTTGCAATCAGGTGGGTCTGGTTAAAATTGTGACGCTTCTTCCTTCCTGGGGCAAAGCAGTGAGTCTCTCACCTGCCAGGGAAAGGGGCCTGGCGAACTCACGGAGTTCTAGTGAGAGATACAGATGGTGCAGGTGTGTGAATTAGCCTGGTTCAGGGGAGGTGCTCTTTCATCACCATTTCCCCTAGGGAGACACCTGGGTACTGGAAGCCATGAATTTCTGGATTGGATAAAAAGTTACCAGCTTCGAGGAGCCATTTATCCCTGGATCACACTTGCTTACACCAAGTTTTCCTTAGAAATCAAAAAGTTGATATGGCAAGAGCTTCACACAATTTATGCCTCTACTCACAAAACTTCAAAATCCTCTTAGCAAAGCTATACCCTAAAGGCACCTCCCTGCCAAGAGTTTGCGATGAACCATTTTTAGGGCTAGGATGGGTCTAGTCCTAGACTTTTGTGAGTCAGGTTTCAAGCGGTATGTTCCTTGAGGCAAGAGTGGCCTTTTTGTCTAGTCATTGTTATTCAGCAGGTTAGATCCATTGAAAAGCAGCTTTGACTATGAATAATGAACAATGACTGTCACTTTACCAGTGTCAGCAACCCTATGAGTACACCTTTAATAGAGTCCAGCTATGTGTGGGTGCACACCAGCATATGTATATAAGCATGTGTGAACACATGTGTGTGAATGAGCATGTGTATGTATGCAAAGATTGTGTGCAAGCATATAAGAATGCATGTGAACACATGTATGAAGGCATGTTGTGAGTGTGTGTGCAAGAGGGCATATGCGTAAGCATGAATACACTTGTAGGTATGAGCATGTGCATGAGTGTGATTGTGGGTGTGTTTGCATATATGTGTGCATGTGAGAGCATATGAGTGAGTGGGTGTGAGAGTGCATGTGTGAAAGCTTGGGTGAGTGGACATGAGTGTGCATGAGCATGTGTGTGTGCAAAGGCACAGTTACATGGGAGGGTGGATGTGTGGGTAGTCCCTGATGAGAGCTCTAGGGACAGAGCTACATATTTTTAGTTGTGCCCAGTTCATCTTGTCTCCTCTGGTTTCCTGTAGAGCAGGTCACCAGGTTCTTTAAAAAATCTGTTTGCCTTTGTGGCACTTGCTGACCACATCATCACTGTTTTTCCTCTGTCCTGTCTTTTCAGAGGTGAGAATTTTGCATTGCTGATGATGATCTGCACTCCCTTCCCCAACTCCACCTCGGATGATTCTGTGACCTGGGCCCAGCCGGCTTCTCTTCTGAGGAAGCCCCACCAGCCCCTTTCCCTGCCCTGCCTCTGGGGGCATAAAGGAAATGGGGCATGTATGAGCCTTAGGTGGGTGGAGACTTACTCTGTGCTAGGCTTTGTGGCCAGATCCTCCCCCCGTTGTCACATCTAACCCCTCAGTTTCACTAAAGGAGAAGTACTGTTGGTTTTGTCTTTTAAAGTGAGGGGAATTAAGGCTCAGAGAGGTGAACAGCTGGTTCCATGGTATGAGACCATCTGCAGCGGGGCCAGAATCAGCCATGTTTGGCCCAGACTTCCTCTTTTGTGATTCCCCCTAATGTCTTTAGATAGGGATGGTTGAGGAAGGGGCAGATTGAGCATACAGGTGGACGGAAACTCAGAGACAGTCATCTTACTTCACTAATGACAACAGGAGCCCACAGAGATGACTTTTGCCAAGATGCGCATTTCTGAGGACAGAGCTAGGATGACAGTGCAAACATTCCAGCCCTTGGGCCCATGTCTGTAGCAGTTAAAACCCGTTGCACTCCTGCTCTGCTTCTGCAAACAGGTTGCTGATGAAGACCTGCAGAAGGAAGTGATAGCTCTTATTTTCTTGGCTGCTCACTCTTACTGCCACTGTGTCACCTCTCCTGGTGAGTAGAGAATAGGCCTTAGAATATCAAGCAACACATTGAATGGAGTGTGCTGCTTTGATGTTACAAACCTGAGCAGAAAGCTCCCTGCCATGGTGCATTTTTCATCCTACATAATATTTGTTTTTTTGTCTTGCATTTGCAGAGGTTATTTTCTTTCTTAAAAAAAAAAGAAAGAAAGAAAGAAAAAAGCACTTTTGTATAGATGAGAACTGTCAACCAATAAGATTCACTATAAATGATTTCGGGGGCTATGCGATTTTGCCAGAGGGAGTCCCAAATCAGTATCTGTATATATGTTTCTTTAGTTGAGTTTCTCTGTGAGGGTTCTTGCAATTGCCTTCTTGGTGACAGGAGCCTGCCATTGGGGGATAGAGAGGGAAGAGTTGGGGGAGAGTCACACCTCATTACAAAACACAGAGTTCCATTTATTCCTCCTCTTTTAGCTGGGTGCTTAATCCTCAAGCTTGGTTCTGTCTGGGGTTCCAATCCTAGAACATCTATTGTCCAAGCTCTCTGGAGAGGAGCCTCCAGACTTCAGGCAGGGTGTGATAGGACAGTACTCTGATTACATGGAGCAGGGATGAAATCTGGAGTTTTGTTTGATTTTTTTTTTTTTTTACAAAGACTTTCAACAAACTGTCCTTCAAAAAATTTTTTTTAAAAACTCACTCACAGGTACCTGCAATGTTGGAGCATTTCTGCAAACCACTGTGACAAGGAACCTTGCTTATGATTACTTTTCCCTCTTGCAGGCTAATTATTTGGCCAATTATTTTTGTTCCATGAGTTTTCTAACTTAAAAAAAAAATAGTCACTTGTCTCCAGTGGGAGAATGTTTGAAAAGAAACTTTATCCTTTTATCACATTTCTAATGTAAAAAAAAAAAAATCACTGCAGTAAATTTTAGGAAGTAGAATTTTAGGAAGTGACCTTAGTGTGTGTTTCCATTTGCCACGTTGACCTGGAATTATCATCTGCACTTGACTTAAAGAGATGAAAAGTTTATAAAAGGCGACACAACTTAGTCTGAGGCATGGCTGGAATTTCAACCCCCTAGGAAGGAGAGGGAAGGAAGACAAGCAGGAAATCAGGACTGAGCTTGTGCAGAATGTCTGTTAGAATGTTGACCAACAGGATGATGAGCTGGGGGCAGAAGGTGGAGTCATGACACCTGAGATGGGACCCACAGAGTGTGGTGGCCCCTGAATAATGATACTGCCTTTCTTCTTCCTTCCTCCTATTTCTTCCCCCCATCTTCTCTTTCTCATCTACTTCCTTTCCTCCATGAATATGTAAGAAGAGACTACCTGTGTTAATCTTGGGGCAACTCCTGGGGGTACACCCATATGGGAGATGGCACCAGGCTGCCCATTCACAGGGAGGTCACCATTCAATGGAAGTCAGATGGGGCAGCATGCCCAGGTCAAGAAGGAGAGACAACACACTCATCCCAATTTTGGAGCGACGAAGCCTCTGGCTCTTCCCCCCTCTTCCAGAGCTCCTTTTTTCTTGGACGCTTTTGTCCTTAATACCCATGTCATCTTCATTATTGCAGCCATCGTTATGAACTTCATAACCATTTATAGAAATTCCACTATTTCCTGGTACCATAGGAGACCTCGTAAATTGCTCATATAATTATATTCTCATAACAATTCGGCAAGAGGAGTATTATGAGCTTAAGAAAACTGAAGTTAAATAATTCATTCAAAAGTCACCAGTAGCAAGTAAGGCTTGTTCTTCCATCTGATTTTTTTTACATGTTCCTTTTCTATGTCCCCGCTACTCTCCAGTGTAGTTTGTTGTCATTGTACCTCACCATTATCAATTTACATTTTTGTGTGTGTTCTCACAGGAACTATTCCTGACTTATCTCTGTATCCCAAAGGCCTAACTCAGTATCTGGCACAGGTTTAGAATTCAGTAAATAAATAATATTTTTGTTTTTTTGCATAAGGCAAACCCAGGATCTGAACCTAGATTCTTCTTATTACAAAACTCGCGCTCGCATATTTCCCGGTGTGACATATGTGCTCCAATTGAGGCTTTCTCTAGTTGGTGTCTCCTCTCCCTTTTATATACAAAAGATCAACTTTGGCGCACTCTCACCTTCTGTCCCCTAACGCTCCTGCTGACAATTGTCTTCCTCTCTCTGGGAAAACCGGTGATTAAACCCACAAGCGCGGACACATCTTTTGCAAAATCAAATAAATGCCTTTTGGGAAAAAAAGAAAAATCCTTCATTGCTTTCAAGAGCAGTCACAGCACAAATTTAAGCATCAAAACAAACTTTTTTGTTATAAATATTTACTACATTATGGACAGAGACTTAGGATTCCATCTGTTCTATGGGATTTTCATTTCAGTGGAATCTTTTGAAACCAGATCAGCAAATCATTGTTACCATTGGCCACACATGGAAATATCTTGCTTAAACAGAACCCTGTGTTCAAATGGCATCTGTGATGAACCTGGAGTTTGTCGACCCAGAGCTGCAGAAGGCAGCAAAGATAAGCGAGGGTGGGAACTGACTCATGGACAGTCAATCCAAAGGTTGCATTTCCTGGAAACTCCCTTCTGGCTCACGGGATCTGGGAACCCAGGTGAAGAGAGCAGATGGGACTGGTGTTGGTATTAAGACACTGCTGGCCTTCCTCCAACTCTTTGCCAATTTCTTTTTCTTTGCCAGATTTGTAAATACTTCTGGAGGCAGAAGAGCAGAGGAAGGAGCCTGGTTATATTCTGCCCTTGTATTTGGAAACCATGGTCCTGCATGCTTGAAGCATCTGAATCCTAATTCTTCAGTTCTTTACTTGTAAAACAAGGCTAACAATGTTAAGAAACTAAAGGAAAAAATACAACAAAACATTAAATAGCAACCTTCAGGGCTCTCATGGTTGGACAATGACCCTCCCTTTTCCTTGAAAGAAGATTAAATGAGCACATGTGGAGGTGCCCATAGACCACACCTCGATATTCTGCTTCAGTGTAAGATCTGAGCAACTGTCCATCTTAGATGTCCTAGGGAAACCTAGGTGGAGAGCCACTGCCTTAAGCAAGACAAAGACCAGCTTTCTTGGTTGGGACCAAAGTTTCCAACTTCTGATTTATATTTTTAATGGAAAAGCAAGTTCAGGCTACAGCAAGCAAGAGCAATCTGTACTTACAAAGCATTTTACAATAATTATATTAATCCTTCCTTTATCCTTGACCACAAGTTTGGCTTTATGAGCCATACTTTCTGTTTGAGAACACAAACATAAAAAGGTTTATGCAGAGCCTCAATGGTTGAGATAGGATTGGAATCCAAAATATTTATCATTCACAAGAGCTGAACAATACAATCCTTCTCAGACAGAATACCTACCAAATATCGGAATAATGGACTTGTACAGGTAATTTTGTCAAATTTGGCTCATAAATTATGTTTTAATATAGTATTTTAAGTAGGTTGAGGTAAAAAGCAAATGTCAACCTTATGATTGATATTTAAGAAGAAGTTGAATATGTCATTTGACCATTTGTAGAAATAATTAGGAATTTGTCCTCCAACACAGATTTGTATTGGGAATACAACCTAACCCAATGGAATACACAAATGAAAGAAAACAATTTATAACAAACATAGATTTCTAGGTGCAAAATAGGGAAAGACGAATAAGAGATCTTGGAAGATTCCTAGAGGTTTTATTTAATGAAGAAGCAAAAGTGTGCTTCTCCCAAAGGAACATCAAGCTCTTCATCCATCCAGCTCATTCTAGGCTGAACTCTTGAGAGTTTGCTCTTTCATATCTTGTTTTCATAACTGCTTTGTGTTAAAGATTCAGATTAGGAAAACAACAACAGAACAGTTATCTAGAAACTATCATCTGCTGAAAGTTTTATTTAAATGTAATTTGCAATTTGCTCCCTATTCTTCTATCAAATGATGGAATGCATGGAGATAATGTGTAACATGGTACAGAAATCATTTGCTAAAGGTTATAAAGGGGCTAAGAGAATTCCAATACTAAAGCTCCTCCTCTAACACAATAATCTTTTCAAGTTGCTTTTATATTATTCTTCCTCAGTCCAATGTGAAGAGATAAAGAATAGAGTGTTCACCACTCTAGGTGCTTTGGCTATAATTTTTGCAATGAAATATCATGAACAGTGTCATAATATAGAGGCATTTAATTAGAGCCATTTAACACATTGTAACTTACCAATGATTTTTGCATTCAGCATGCTTCGAACAGCTGAGTTTTTAAAATGTGGAGATTTGTTCACCACTAAATATCAATGGGCCTCCGCAGCTGCACAACCCCTTAAATCTGGCTTGCTGAGTAGCTTAATGAGCCCTCAGGAACAAGATAGAACCAAGGAAGCTGCAGCAAAGAAAAATACCCAACTGGAGAAGGGTATACACCCAGCCAATGGAGGTGGCCCTGGGCCTGAAGGAAAGCAAGCAGTGAGCAGAGTCTGCAGACAATCTTTGAGGGTTAGGGAACTCAGTCCCAAGCACAGTTGCACAAGAAGGCCACAAGAAGGCTCATGGCACTCAATTCAAGTTCCCTTTCCTGTCTGCTCCCATGGTAACTCCTCCTCCTATCAGGTCTGAAATTCCCAGTGTTAAGTTACTCCTCTAGCACCCATCGGAAAGGGAAGTCTACTGTCAACAGAAGGAAAAGGAGGCTGAAAGGGCCATGAACTCTCCTTGAATTTCCCTCTTTTGTTTTTTTCTTCTAGCTCTTTGATTTTTTTTTTTTTACTTTAATTATCAACACATATTGGTTGTACAGGTAAATGGGTTTTACTGTGGCATTTCCACACATGCATATATGGAGTTTTGATCATGTGCCCTTCCCTCCTCCTTTTTTTTCCCCCTTAAATATGTTCTGATTATCCCTCCCTGTTCCTGGGCTCTGCATCTGACGATTCTTTCAAGCACAGATTGAAAATATTGGGGGAAAAATTGTGTCCGACTTTTTTGTTGTGATTATTGCCTTAACAATAGAACAACTATTTATCTAGCATTCACTTTGCATTAGGTTGATAAGTAACCTAAAGATGATTTAAAACATATAAGGGGTAGTATGTGGTTTATATGCAATTTCGACACCATTTTATGTAAGGGTCTTGAGCATTGGTGGATTTTGGTATCTTTGGGGTATCCAGGAACCCATCCCTTATGGATACTGACCGCTGTAAAATATCCCTCTTTATTTACAAAAACAAACCAAGTTCTCTCAACAACTCAGGATCAGATTTTACAAAGAAGAAAAAGTATGAAAAATCACGTTAATTCCACAAACCAGATATAAGCACCATTAACAGTGTGAAACGTGAAGTAGGTCCTGTCAGTGTTCTTTCTAAGTGAGGATATCCTTTGACATATACTAGATGCGCACCTTTTATTATTTCCTTAAGATAGAAACTGACAGAGGATTGCCTCAAATGCAATGCATACTCTAAGGCTTTTTGATAAATATTATAAAATTGTCCTCTGGAAAACCAATTATTTTATATTCGCATCAGAAAAACAGGAGTGACCATTTCCTAACACATTTACTTACAGAGAACATTATATTTAACTTGCTAGTTTTAAAGGTGGAAGTCATTTCACAGTTGTTTAAATTCAGATTACTTTAACATTCTGCTTGAATTTTTACTTCCCTTGTCATCCCCCAGGGGATTGGTCCTCAGAGCACACTCCTTGAATATCCCCATTTCTCTGTCCCCTGTTTTAGCTCTATGGTAGCACTAGGGCAGGCTGACATTTTCCAAAAAGAGGTTACTGCAGAATGAAGTGGAAACAAGAGGAAATAATTACAGAAAATTAAATAGCACACAAAATATGTATCAAAAGACTTAACTGAGGAAATCAGGAATACTTAAAATCAGAAAAGACCTTTCCAAATTTTTGCACCCCCATCTTGCCTGGATTTCTCTGTTTCTTATAGAACTCAACTGCTTGAACACTTTCTCTTTAGAGATAAATGCTGCTTAAAGCTGCAACATATAACTGGTCCAAAATTTCAAACTCTCGGAAGTCTGTTCTCACAATTATGATATGTTTGTGTTTGGGGGATGGAGGTGGGGGATCAAAAATGGCACAATAAATCACACTTGGTTACACATTTAAAAAATTGCCTCTGTGTAAGACAGAATTAAATGCAATTGTGAAGAATTTGAGCCAGGTATTGAAGGAAGGCCCAGAAGACCCGTATTTTTTTGAAAGAAAAAGCAATGAGTCAATATGTGAATGTATTTTTTGCTAAATAAGAGTATGACACAATTTTTATTGTCAAAGTAAACCACTGGTCTTAAAAGAGTTTTGAGGAGTGTATCATTCAGGAATATGTGAATTTTGCTAATATGAATGTGTAGGGCCTGGTTGATCACTGTTGGAAGCTAGACTACTAGAATAGGAGTTGCTGATTGGGTGGCTTTTAGACAGGGGAGGCTGTCACTGATTGGCTGACTTTCATAAGGGCATTTACTGAAATTGGGATGGGCTTGAAATTGGTTCTGGTGAGTCCTCCTTCATGGCTTAGGACAACTGCCAAAGAATTATTCTCCTTTCATGAATTTGAAGGGCAGGAACATTTTATTCTCACTTAGTTGTCTATAAGAGACATAGGGTTTATTTGTTTTGTTTTGCTTTGCATTAATTACATGTGTTTCAGTAAAAGTGGACAAACGTTAGATCCACTTGAATTACCAGAATCATTAACGTCTGGTATCTGAATTCCAACTACTTCCAAAGTACTTTGTGATAACCTTCAGACATGTTTATTAGAATGGCCTCCAGGAGTAATAAAATTAGATGTTGCTTGTAAATAATTTGTGAACCTTGTTTTCTTACAGTTGGGGAAACTGAAACCCAGAGGCTTCAGATTCCTGGAAGATGCATCTTTCTCCGCCTTCCTACCAATCTCTCCATACCATACTTTTCTGGCATCTTTTGATGGGAATCTGGTCAATGAATAGAAGGGAAAAACTGTATCAATAATTCATTAAGAGACGTCATGCATACTATTTAATAAAATATAAATTAAATGTAAATGGCACAGTTAACATTAGTATTAAACATAGTAACTTTAAATAGTAGTACCAACTATTAAGAATATATGCATATTTGTCCTAATCCATTTTGTGCTGGTAAAACAGGATACTGAAGGTTGGGTAATTTCACTAAACAGAAAGTTTTTTTTTTTTTTTTTTTTACAGTTCTGGAGATGGGAAGTTTAAGATCAAAGAGCTGGGATCTGGTAAGAACTGTCTTACCACATCTTCTATGATAGAGAGTAAGAGAGAGAGAGAACTCACCCCTAAAACCCTTCTTTAAAGACAATGAAGACATCCATCAGAGCTTTGCCTCATCACCTAATAACCTTGTAAAAGATCCCCCTTGCCAATGTCATTATATTAGCAATTAAATTTTGACCTTCAACATTTAAACCATGATAATACTCCTCTATCTTTGATATAAAAATATTTCCTGTTTCTACCTTATTTCCTAACATGAAAAAAAGGGAAACAGAGAGAGGGGGAGAAAAAGGAATTTGGAATGAAGTGCTCTGATTAAGAGGAAGAAGAGTGGACCAGGGTAGGAAGGACTGGAGTGAGGAAAAAAAGGTAACGTGACGATGCAAACAGCCAACTTATGATCCATACAAATAAAATAAAACGTGGTTATTAGATATAAAGCCATCCGGTCCTGGGAATACAGAGAAGTCGGAGATGAAGGAATGGGGTGTTGCATGGTCAAGCAGATGCTTTGCTGCTTCATCTAAGGAAGTTCACCTTGTGCTCCTGCAACCAGGCTGAAGAAAACTCACAGCTCCTGTCCCCTCCTCCCTCGCTCTGCCTTTTCCTGCTGGTCCATGTCACAGTCCCCATATCACTTTCTATTCTCTTCCCTCTTGCGATCCTTTGTACAGAGCACCCAGTTGCCTTCTGAAAACCCAGGTCTGGCTCACTCACTCTCCTCCAAAGGCTGGCCATTGCTTTCTGGCATAAAATCCAAAATTTCTTAAGTGACCAATAAGTAAGATGGATATACATAATCTATTATCCCAAATGGCAGCACTTGGAGAGAGAAAAGGGGTGCTATTCCTGGAACCATCTGGAAAAAACTGAGACAGGTAGTTCCCCCACCCCCTACAGGGCTGTACATGATCCTGTCTCTGCCTGTTTTCCACTTTGACCTTTTGCTTCTTTTCTCCTCCCTCCTAGTGTTCCCTTTACACTGGCCTTCTGTCCTCACATGCCCAATTCTTTCTCACTATAAAGCATCTTCAGATTCGGTTCTTTCTGTTTGCAACACTCATGCTGCCCTTACCCAGGGTCAATTTCTGCTCATTCTTCAGGGTCGGCTTTTGTGGTGTGTGTGTGTGTGTGTGTGTGTGTGTGTGTGTGTGTGTGTGTTTTATAATCATTTTTATTTATGGCTCAGTTACATGTCCTGGTGATCTCATCTTTTGTTCAGTGCAAAAGCCTTCTTATGCTCTTCTCCAGAACTTTCTTTTGTTCAACAGAACAAATTCCTTGACTGCCCAAACTAACCAAACTGCTCCTATCATAATCTCTCACTAGTGCTAACATACAGGAAAAATATCCTGTATGTTAGTTTCACTGTTAGTTATTTTGTATTTCTTTGTAGGGTTGTTTGTTTAATGTCCATCTTCTCTTCCATGTGTGTGTTTCCAAAGACAGGATACTATGTGTTGGTATTCAATCTTCATTCCTATGTTATAGCAGTGTGCAAGGCACATGGTAAGTTCTCAAAATATTATTTACTACATTTTTCTTGAGGGTAAATTTCTTGAATGATGGATTGCTATACAGATGGGTGTTAAGAAGAGAAAGTAGTTACCAAAGTGTGTAGGGAGAGGGCAGTATAAATACTTCAGACTTCTGCTGGACCCATTCAAAGGTTGCAGAATTTCCCCCAAAATATGTACCAATCAGCTTAGGCTCAGCACACCTCCAGGATCTCAGCAATTGACAAAAAAAAGTTAATTTCTTTCTCACATTGCATACCTATTGTAGGCTGGCTGTGTGTCTTCTTCATCCCAATTGTTGTAGCCATCCCTTTTCCAAACATTACTTGTCTTTTTGCCCAGGGAGAGAGAGCATGCTAGAAACATGATGTGGTTCCTTGATGCTCTACTCAGAAGGAACATTATTTCTGCTTCCATTTCATTGGCCAAAGCAAGTGACAAGGGGCATAGATGTATAATCCTTTTATTAGGAGACATCTGCCGAAAGGTACATAGAGCAATCAACATTTTGAAATATGATATTCTCTAATTTATAGTTCGTAGGTATCTAATACTTTTGGTAGATAGAGTTTTCTTGCTTGTAAATGTGATGACTAATTTTAGTTTTGGGGAAACCAGGGCTCTACAAAATGAGGCGGTAACTCAACATTAAGGAGCGCACTACCAGAGAGTTTTAACTAGTCTACTATTATATTGCCCCTTTATGAGATTCTACTTCCTTTGCACCCCCGCCCAGTCCTTTGAGTCATCCTTCTGCTTTATGATAGCCTCTGAAACCTTTTACACTTGTGGGAGTTCCTTTCATATTAAAGGTAGATTTTTCTATGGAAGAGAGAGAGATAAATGCAAATGCACAAAATCCAACCTGCTTCTAGTAGACAAGTTCTATATTTAACATCTTCCACAGACCATTAATATCTCATTTCATAGAAGAAAATTGAAGTGTTCTACTGGGTGGGTTGGCCAGTCACTCTCCTGCTTCCTGCCTCCATCTAGTTCTGGGGGAAGAAGACTCTAATGAGAATTAAACTCAGCCCTCCTGCGTAATCCATGCCTTCCCTCATTTTAAAGTGAAAATGACAGAAATCCTGAAAAAATTAAAAAGCAAGAGAGATCGCAGCCCTTATAATTGAATTAACATCTGCTTTGTCTAAGTTGTTATCCATAGTTTTGAGGCATGAAGTGAATGTCTCTTTGGAAATGGAATGATATTTAAGGAATAGAAGTCTGTGACCAAGGATGGGATGGAGCATGGCTGAGACAAAGCTTGAGCCTGTGGCAAGCTAAGGAGCCTCTTTAAAAATGTCTTTGGGCAGCAAATGTGCAAAATAAGGGATTTTTTTCTTTTCCTTCTGGCAAATGAGGCTTTGATCCTATAACCTTCATCCATATTTAACTGCAGTTGACTTCAATTGACCTCAACTACCTGCAACCCCATTTAGCTTATCTCCATTGTGCCAAAAGCAAAAATCAGAGTTAAAACTAGAAAGTGGGAGCAAAATAGGCTGAAAAGGCAGACATCGTGTAATAACAATTCTGCAAGCAGCGAAACTCCGCAGTTATGATCACCCAGGGAAATCTTGGAGTCATGGAATGGCCATCCATCTTAAGGAGATGCCTGCACTGTGCCCCATCTGCTTATGAAACGCTCAACTATTTCTGAAGCTGAAGAGAAAGAGGGTCGAACATCTCTTTATTTTATTAAAGTTTTGATTTTCAGCTTTATCTCAATGTGATGTTTACTACCAAAGCAATGAGGTTCACTTTCAGGAGTACCCACAGGAAGAGGGTACTATTTGAGGCGGACAGCGTCCACCACGGAACTGGGGCATCAGATGTTAGAGAATGTCAGCATTGCCATCCAGTTGTCACCATTAACAAGTGACTCAGATTCACAGTAAAACCCAATGAATATTCATTCCCATTCTATGTGTTTTGAGGAAGACTATCCCTTTGCCGAACCCCTTGGTATAAATTAGCTAAGGGATGAATAAATAAGAAAAAGCTACTTAGGAGCAAGTAGTCTTAGATCTCACAGTGATAACTTCACATGGGTACAGCAACTGGACTTCCCACGATTTCACATGATCTGTACTGATCACTTGCCTGATTCTATTAACAGAATCTACTTTACATCTGAGTGTTGAAGTTTAGGGTTGAAATTGTTTTTTTAAACTCAAGATGTGCCAGGAGGTCAGACATGGTTGTGCACGCCTGTATTCCCAGAGGCTCCGGAGGCTGAGGTAGGAGGATCACGAGTTCAAAGCCAGCCTCAGCAAAATTAAGGCACTAAGCAACTCAATGAGACCCTCTCTCTAAATAAAATACAAAATAGGGCTGGAGATGCAGCTCAGTGGGCGAGTGCCCCTGAGTTCAATCCCTGTAACAATAATAACAATAGCAACAATAACAAAAAGATGTGCTTGGCATGGTGGTACATGCCTGTAATCCCAGCTACTCTGGAGACTTGAGGCAGTCAGATCACAAGTTTGAAGCCAGCCTGGGAAACTTATCAAAACCCTGTCTCAAAATAATATAAAAAGGGCTGAGGATATAGTTCAGTTGTAGAACACTTGCCTAGCATGTATGATGCCCTGGTTCAATCCTCAGTATTGCAAAAAAATAAAAAATTTAAAAATAAACTTGAGATGCTTGATATGTTTAATCAGGATGTTTTAATAGTTTATTTGCATAAACACAGTTAGCTGTAGTAATGACTACAGGTTATAAATCTTTACCCCAACTTTTTTTTTAAAAACTGCTGAATATAGTTCTGTCTTTAATCTTGACCTGTGCTACTCTGTTTCTACTTTTCAAGAAATAACACCAGCTTGATGGCTGGAGGTATTTACACTCCACACCCACCATAGTATACACTTAACCTTAGACCTACACTTAACCTTCGTGAGTCCAGGAAAAAACCAACGACATTATCCCACTTTTTATACCTCTATGTACTTCATATTCCATCTTTTACTTCTGGGTATACAATATGTCTGTTTTTCTCCAAAGAGGCAATATGCTGTCCTTGTTGGTAGCAAAATATGGCAAATTTTTTTTAAAAAAGAAAATCCACAAAGTTCCAAATAGTGAATTTTAGGCTTTTGGGGCAACATGGATATCTTCTCAATTCTTCCATTGTAATGTGGAGGCAGCCATAAACAATACAGAATCGAATGGGCATGTTAAAATAAAACTTTATTTAAAAAAAAGGCAGCTGGCCCCGTTTGGCCTACAGGCTATAGTTCTGTGCCAACTGTGCCAGTCCTTGGCATAGAACATGGATTCTGCAACCATACTTCCTCACACTCTGGCTCTTTCCTCTGGGGCAGGGTCACTAACCTCTCTGTGCCTTAATTTTCTCATATTTATGGGAATATTAATAACACCTGTTCTCTAGGAATGTTCTGAAGATCAAATTAGATGGTAACTTTCTAAGGTTGGCTAAATCTGTTTCTTAAATCAGATTTTTAAAAATCACATAATGTATTGAAAGGAATAAAAGGATGGCTCTTGAGACCCCCCCAGTCTTCCCCACTCCCCACAGCACATACTACAGTGCAAACTGTAGAGACGCTCAATACGTATGAGTTGAGATATTCTAGCTTGCTTTGTCTTTCTATTTTTGTAAGGAAAACTAATTTCTCTTTTTACTCCTTCACTCGGACAAATATATCAGTAGTTATTTTCCCTACTGCTGCAGCAAAATTATATTTTGAGCTGCTGCAAACCAATATGTTCCCCCTCCCCGCCCTGCCAATTTATGGTTTAGACCAAGACTTTTAAAGGAGACTTTTGTAAAATTACCAAAATTACCATAGTATTGGCAATGAGCAAATCTTTGGTAATTACCAAAATCACCGTAGTATTGGCAGTGAGCAAATCTTTTTTTCTTTTGAATTATCTCCCTGATGACAGGCTATGAGACCCACCCCGCCCATGAAGTATCCTCTCCCATGAGTTTTCATGCTTGTCTGCAGTCCCCTCCTCCATGGTGTAAGTGTAACTTGTGACCCACTTTCCAACAGTGAATGATGGCAAAGGTGGTGGAATGACAGAAGGTTGTAAACCTTTTTTTCTGGCAGACTCTTCACCAATGCTCCCTTCCTGGTGATACAGTGAGTTGCCGTATGGCAAGAAACTGGGGGTAACCTCCAGTTGACATCCAGCAAGGCACGGAAGCCCTCAGATGATAGTTCACAGGAAACCTAATCCTGCCAACAGCCCTGTGAACCTGATCTCCCTCAGTCAAGCTTCAAATGAGACCCCAGCACGGCCTAGCACCTTGATTATGGCCTCATGAGAGACCTGGAGCAGGGTTCAGGACCCCTAACACAGTTCATAGATTCCTGTCTCACAGAACCTGTGAGACACTAAATGTGAATTATACTAAACTGTAAAATTAATGACGCTCTTATTATGTAGAAATAGATAATGAACACAATATCAATCCATTAAATTAGAACAACAATTATTCCACATATTTATAAAGGTTTCTTATCCATGATTTGGTTTGTATTTAAGATTTGACTTTTTTTTTTTTAATACTGGAGAGTAAACTCAGTGGCACTCAATCACTGAACCACGTGCCCAGCCCTATTCTGTATTTTATTTAGAGACAGGATGTCACTGAGTTGCTTAGCAACTCATTTTTGCTGAGGCTGGCTTTGAACTTGCAATCTTCCTGCCTCAGCCTCCCAAGCTCCTTGGTTTACAGGTGTGTGCCACCATGTCCAGCCGGCAAGACTTGATTTTTAGTGGTCTTATGCTAGTGAACTTGGTTTACTGCCAAACTATGGTAATTAATAATCCACAATAACTCTTGCATAATCCAGCCTTCTGGAAAAGTCAATTCCCCCAAAGATTTCTGAGTCTAGGAGACAATATCAGAGAATGAACAAACTCAAATATTTGTGACATACAACACGACTAAGAGAATATGAAGATTGACATGTTGCAACTGTTCTGTGATTGGTTGACTCATGACACAGAAGCAAGAAGTTAGTAATTTCTAAACAGGTGGACAAACAGTAGCTGGGCTTGCTGGGCGTCAGTTCCATTACTCCTATTTCATCTAATCATGACCTCATACATAATCTGGTCAGTGGTTGGGCAAGGGACTTTTGGCACAGCAATAACCTGAATTAGCATCTTGGGTTCTAACGGTTTTAATGTATACTAACAACCTAAACTGCTAACTTCCCATTGTGCATGCTTTAAACTCTGTGGGGGAAAGATTTGAGATAACTAAGTCACAATAAGTCAGGTCATGTTTTCTCTTCCTTGTCAATGAGAATGGGCAGGTGTAATCATGCATGAACTGCATCACTTTATCCCATGCTAGAGTGGTGTGAGCAGACCCTTCCATCTACAGACAGATCTGTTAGAGGCAGATTTCCTACACTCAGCACTGGTTTCCCTCGCTTCTATAACCCAAGGGATAAGAGAGCCCTGTTTAAGTGGAATCGTGGTGATGTTGTAGATGCAGGATGTGGAGTCATTCATTATAGTATTTGTGTTTCTCTGAGTATGGGGACTGGATCTCCAGTTTCTGATGCCCGCTGACATTGACAGGGATGCTGGAAAGTTTGGCCCTTCACATGTGGATGTGGTGCAAAACAGTTGGGCCCGTCTCTTGGACAGTTGGCTCAGTTTATGAGGTAGTCTGGTATTTTAATTTCCAGAGGACTGAAGATGAACAGTGATCTTTCTTCTTCTCCTCACCTAGGACCTTAGAGGATAAACTTATACAAAAGGGGAGAAGGAAGTCATGATACAAGAATAACAAAGGTTGTTTCATTCAAGGCTTTGGGGAAGATTTCATACTTAGACTTCCCTCACCCATATGCAGCAGGCACAGACTGAGAAGATGGCTGGGGCAGAGACTTTGCACTCAGTCAAAGGTCACAGAATGAAAATTTAAAAAAAAAATATCTTTCTTTTTATTTATTTATTTTCTTATGTGATGCTGAGGATCAAACCCAGAGCCTCATGTGTGCAAGACAAGCACTTTGCCACTGAGCTACAGCCCCAGCCCAACAGAATGAAATTTTTAGCCAAACCTTCTATGGAGTCACCTTTATGGATTTGGGGTTCTCCTTAACTGATTGACCACTCCGCATCTCCACTTGGCTTTGTAAAGAACTGCCTGATTGTGTCTCGGATTCCTATTAACTTGGTGCACATCTAATTGGAAGATTTCTTTGTTCTTCTGCAAGAATCACTGATAAGCATAATCCGTGGATTCATCACGTCGAGACTGTTGGAACTCACTCTGCCTAACGACAACAGCATGAAAATTGTAGTTGATTAATACCGTGGTGCCTTTCTGAATAAACTCAAAAGCTTATTGTGGTGAAAGTCATTGCCTGCTAGATTGTTTTCCTGTTTAATTCAGGATTCTGTAAAGCATTCCAAGGCTTGTATTACTGGGCGGATTTTGAGCCGAGTCCAGTGGCTCCTGGAACTGTCAGGTTCCCTGCTGTCTCTGTGTGAACCAGACTGGAAAAGTGGTGCACCCAGATCTGCTAGGAGACCCAGCTGGGTCCCTACCATCCCCACTGCAGAGAGAGGTCACTACTGACCCATCGTCCAAGGCTTCTCTGCTGATTGCCATCTAATTATTTTCTTGGCTGCTATCTTGTGTATAGACGGACGTGCTCTCCGCCACAGTGTAGGTCAACCTGACCACACTTTCAAATTACTAGAAGCGAACTTGTAGGGGATTTATGGTAGACAGTTAATGTGAGGCTTTGATTGTGCGTGTATATGTGAGAATGCTAGTTGTAAATTCTGTTTTTCTTGTCTGCAATTGGCTGTCACTTTTTTTTTTTTTTTTTTTTTTTTTTACAGTGTAATCGCATTAAACCAGTTCCTGGAACCATCAGACAATGAAGTTCCTTCACCTAACACATCTGCTTGACTGCTCTTATAACCCACCCTTAGGTTACAATTGTGATATATTATTATCCCCAACAAGCCACTCTCCTCTCTGCTCAAGCCAATGACTTCCCTGACTCTGGGGTACCTGTGTCACTCTCAAAAGCACTTGTATTTAGGCTTCTAGGAAACATTTTCAATGCCTAGCTACTTGCGATCAGCACAAAACTACCTATACTACCTGCCAGCTGCCTGTCTCTTCAGATCTCACCTCCCTGTTTCCTCACCACCCACTCTCCTCGTCTCTCACCTGGGAGCCTGAGAGAAAGAACTATGTACTCCACCAATACCCAATGAAACCAGTGTAATCAGAATGAGACGTTTTAACTTTATTACTTACCCCATTTGTATCAGTCAGTTTTTCATCACTATAATAAAACACCAGAGGCAATTAACTTTATAAAAAGAATAGGTTTATTTCAGATCACACTTTAGAGATTCCAAGGCATGGGGTTTACATGAGCTCAGCCCTGGGAAGGACCACATCACATTGTGGGGGCTATAAATGGTGGGAAGCTCATGCAGAAACAGGGTCACATCTCCACCAGGAGCAGAGATGAAGGAGACAGGCAGGACCAGGCTAGCATCTTTGATTACAATCCTCTCTCCAGGACTCGAAGGGTCGCATGTGAACTACCTCATGCCCCTGATGATCTCCCATTTGATGCCACCTCCCAAAGGTCCAACCACAGTGATGCTGTTGTAAGTGATGCTTACAACAGCATCACTCTGGGGGCCAATTCTTTAATAACAATGGATCCTTGGGGGGTCACAAATTGCAGCACCAGCCAACAACAGATCAAGAGGAAGAATGATCAAAGTAAGTCTGGTAGGCAAGTTGACCAACATGCTCGTCAGCTCAATGGCTCCTATCTTGTATCCACTGGGAATTCCAAGGAGCAGTGCTCAAAACATGCCAGAAGGTGCATTATAATTAGGAAAGGGGTTTATTCACTGTTTGAGTTGGAAAAGTAAATAAAAAGTTTGATATGATTTTCTGTTGCCTTCTGAATTAGGTTCAAGCAAAACCCATTTGCTTCTTTTCCCATGGCAATAGAATAGCCTTTCTTTAACTTTCCTTTCTCCAGAGTCCTGAGATCAAAGGAAGTCAGATTCTGCTGTGCTTGATACCAGGACCTTTCTCCCCTGAGCTGTTTCCAAGTGAATTGGATGAGGTCCAAAGGCCTGAGCTCTAGGCTCGGGATTACCGAGATTGCTTAGGATGTGCCAGGGTCAGTAAAGTGTGTCACTCTGGATACCCCCTGACTCCTATATGAGGAGGAAAGTTACTGCTGAAGGGTGCAGATGAGAGACTCTCTCTAGGATTCCTCCAACTCTTTAAGAAGGGTGTCTTGATTGAAGCCAGGGTACTTAGAGCCCCTGGTCATGTTTCCTACGTGTGGCAGAATAGTTTTGAAAGAGCTCTTCCTGTCCTGCAGGGCATCTTTCATTCTTTTAGATGGAGCACAAGTTCTGTTCCTGCAGGGACCTTCTCTGACCTTAATAGGTTGGGACAGCTCCCCCATTCTCCCACAGAGCTCCGGTGTTTTGTTCTCTGGATGCACCAATCTAGCCTTATCATTGTGCTCTACTCGTGGATCTGTTGCCTCCTATAGACTGTGAGTTCCTGGAAGCAAGGATAATCCAAATCTTCTGCATTTTTTTTTATTCTAGCTCCTGCCATGGGGGCTGGCACACAGTGGATACTCATTTAACAAATATCTTTGAATTTATTGATGAGTGAATGACAACAAAGGATACCCAAAGTAAAATGTTCTTCCAATGAAAGTAAATATTCTAGAATAAAATTGCTCCCTGGATTCACCTCTGACATGCACAGACCATGGAGTCGCTTGAATTCCTAGGAAGGGAGGTAGACACATTCAACCTGTGCTGTAGGGGAGTCAAACATGACCAATCCCAGGTGCTCCATGTCCCCGGGCAGAGGCAGAAAGCGACTGAGACTGCTGCCAATCCTGGGTCCCGCCCTGCAGCAAGCCCCTCTTGCTTGCAGCTGAAATTTCCAGTTTCCTGTGATCTCTGCCTGGATTCTCCATTCACTGCATAGAGAAGACCGTGTCCCACATGGATGAGTTCTGGGGAACGGGCAGCACTGCTTGCCTTTCACCACTGATGCATTCCAGGGATACAGATGAGGTTGCAGGAAAATATAAAATGGATTTTGATCATCTTGAATGGCATCTAATCAACAGAGATGCCTAATCATTCTCATTTGCGTTATGTCTCCTCCGCATTCCTAGTTGGGGCTTGTGCTACCTCTGTTCCTCCTAATCCTTTCCTCAGAGCTAAGGCACAACCTGTGGGCCTTGTTCCCAGGCAAGACAAGTTGGCTTTCCCACCTCTGTCCCCAGACTTACTTCTGCCTTTGTAGAGGCTTTATAGAAATTTCAGGACCCAACCACAAAGACTCCCCCAACTTGTAGGAGGGCTCATAGATATTAGGTAGGTAGGTAGATAGATAGATAGAAGAAATACAGACAAATAGATGATTTACAAAAGAAAAATAGAATGAAACATAAGTTGGCATCACCCACCTTAGCAGGCCCAGGGCAGTGGATGGAGAGGACTTTCCAAAAGTCCTTGGCCATCCTCAGTTTTGACAAACAGGTAGGAATGGCCCCTCCCCCTTTTATACCCTTCTAAAGGTTCTTGGTCTTTATCTCCCCAAGGCAAGATTCTTTATGGTTAGAACTCTGAATCCACTTCTAAGTGTGAAAGCTGAAGCTGGGCATGTGTTCAGGTTTGGATGTGAGGTGTCCCCCAAATGCTCACATGAGATAATGCAAGAAGATTCAGAGGAGAAATGGTTGAGTTGTGAGAGTCTTAACCCAATCATAGAGTTAATCCTCTAATCAGGATTAACTGAGTGGTAACTGAAGTGGTAGGGTGCAGCTGGAGGAGGTGGGAATTGGGGCCTGGTTTGGGGTATATAATTGTATCTGTCAGGTGGACTCTGTCTCTGCTTTCTGATCATGATATGAGCTGTTTCCCCCTGCCGTTTACCTACTCCATGATGTTCTGCCCCACTTTGAGCCCCGAGGCATGGAGCCTGCTCTCTATGGATTGAGACCTCTGAAACTGTGATCTCTCAAATTAACCTTTCCTCCCTATAATTGTTCTGGTTGGATCGTTTAGTCACAGCAGCAAAATAGCTGACGAAAACAGCATGTGACCTCAGCTTGGTCACTTGACACCTAAAAGACAGCTGCAATGTATCCTCAAGTGCTTGCAGGAAGAGGTGGTGGGGCTCAGTATTGCCAGGGTGGTGGGGGGGACGGGGTGCACACATTTCTCCTCCCTCACCTCTGAGCCTCCTTAGCTCCCCTCCAGTTTTCCAAGCCCACCCTCTAAGAGTTGGTAAACCCTCCAGTAAAGGCCCAAGTTGCTATTTATATGCAATTTTAAGATTAATAGTTGTAAAATACTAATTATGAAAAATAGCAGCCCTTCTTCCTTCCCTAATCCCCTACCCAATAACATCCTGTCCCCCAAGTTAAAATGTGAATCATTTGTTTTGTGACTAAATTTTCAGTGTTTGTCTTACTGGACGTATGAAGTTATATACATCTGTACATTTACTATATCACAGTTATATTCAGGAAATTTTAAAAATCAAGTACAGGATAAATCCAGGAAGTCTAATACATAAATAATAAAAATTGCCAAAAGATGGAGTGAGTTTTTTTACAGTCTTCCCATCTGAAGCCAACAATTGCCTCATTAGTTCCTTTGCATGATGTTCTACATATCCATCTGTTAGGGTTTGAGTCTGGAATGTCACCCAGATCTCCTGCATTCAGAGGTGAGGCTTTTGAGAATGGATTGGCTCATGAGGACTCTCCCCTCACCAGGTCCGTTGATGGATAAATGGACTCCTGGGGTCACTGGTGATGTTCCCTGGAAGGGTTCATCTTCTCTCTGGTCCATTCCCTCTCTTCTTCTGCTTCCTGGCTACCAAAGCTGAGCACCTTTCCTTTGGCACACCCCTCTGCCATGATATTCGACCTTACCTCAGGCCCAGAGGAATGGAACCAGCCTGCCACGGACTGAAACCTCTGAAAAACATGACCCAAAATAAATTTTCCTTCCTCTAAGTTGTTCGTGTCAGGTCACAGACATGAAAAGGTTTCTAACATACCGTCACTATTGCCAGCCTGTCGATAGAACTGTGAATCTCTTCTCAACATATATGGAACACATCTGGTTCACTCTCCTGTGAGATGGAACAAACACATCCTCTAGGAACTTCTAGAGAAGCATTTGTGAGGTAGAATTTCTGAACTATTTTACTTCACACTTGATTGACAGTTTGAATGAGAGAGAGAGCGCTAGTAACATTTCAATTCTTGATATTTTGTACATAACACTTTTCCCTCTTGGACCTTTTAAGATATATGTTTTGTCCTCTGTGTTCTAATTTTCATGGTGATCTGTTTTGGTCTGAGGTTGTTTTCTTTGTTGCTTTGTTTTATTTTTGTTTTTTTAATTATCCATCATGTTTCCCAATGATTTCACTCTTTCAGTCAGAAACATGGGAGCTTTGGTTTGAGGAAATATCCTTGAATTATTGCATTGATGTATCCTGTACTTGATTTTCAATATTTCCTGTATTATTTTTAGAATCATTTGACTTTGTGTGTGTGTGTGTGTGTGTGTGTGTGTGTGTGTGTGTGTGTGTACATGCACTTGTACTCTGGGAAGTCAACCCAAACTCTTCCTTTTAATATTTCAATTAAACTTTAAAATATATTTCAATTTTATTTTTGGTTTTCAAAAGCTCACTTGAATCCTCTGAAAGTTATCAATTTTTTTTTCATTTATTTAGATCACACTGTTCTGGTTTAATAGATGGAATATCTTCTTTATCTCTCTGAGGATGTAATCATAGTGTGTTTTCAAATTTGTTTGTTTTATGTATCCCGGTAGAGAATATTTTGTTTCATCTTCCCCCAAGTTTCTTTGAATTGGGTGTCCTGGTCTCTGCGTTAGTTTTCAGGGGATTTCCCGACAAGGTACCTCAAAGTGGATGGCTTACAGGACAGGTTGTCCCCCTACTCTGAAGGACAGATGTCAAAAACAAGGTGCTCTGAGCTGTGAGAAAGGAACTCTCCAGGCTTCTCACCAGGCTTGTGGATGACGCTGTCCTCCTTGTGTCTCAGTATATTTTCTTCCTTCTCTACATGTCTCTTTGTCTTTATATGGAGTGTGGGTTTCGTTTTCTTTCCTTTTTTTTAAAGACACGGGGTCTCACAGGGTCTCAGTCCAAGCTGACTCTGACTTTCTGGGCTCAAGCAATCCTACTGCCTCAGCCTCCCTAGCAGCTCAGACTACAGACATGCAATGCCAAACCCAGATATTAATGTCTTTTTTTTTTTCAGAATAAGGACACCAGTTATATTGCATTAGGTCCCACCTTCCTCCTGTATGATCTCATCTTAACTAATCACATTTGCAACCCCCTATTTCCAAATAAGGTCATATTCTGAGGCACTGTGCATTTGGACTTCAGTATATGAATCTGATGGGGACAGACAACCCATAACAAGTCCTGAGCTTCATTTGGGACTTTCTTTGGGTGTTTGGCATGTGACAGGGCACTGCTGTCGTATGTGTAAGGAAGGGCACTGAGAAGGAATCGGAAGTCCCACATGGGTGGAAATGGATTGCAGTGGTTTTCACTGGAATAAACTCTACCTGGGCCACTGTATACCAAGTATCTGTAGGTCTTTCTTACTGGGCTAATAAAAAACAAAACAGGGAAAAAAATCAATCAATCAATCAATCAATCAATCAGCTTTCCGTGTTCTACCTGGAGGGTTTAAGCCTGGATGTCAGCATTCCAAGAGCTAATTATGAGATGGCAGCCATGGTTACCAGCATTCATATATAAACCTTAATTCAATTCTTATTGTCAATGTACTTTTTCTACCCTCATCTGTGTTCATTGTTCTAGAGTGTAGACAGTCCTGTTTTACTTTCTCCAAAGAACAAACATCCCATCTTCTGAGGCAGCTGCCTGCTTTTTCCTAGCAGGGGAGGGATTTAGGGGTCAAGGTCTTACTCAACAGGTTTCAAGCCAGTCTTTCGGTTTCTGCTTCACCTTTTACCCTATAGCACCTATTGATATCAAATTGAATAATAGGTCTCTCCATTTTCTCTGTTGTAGGAATTCTGTTTCCTTAGATCTACAGAGTCAGATATCAGCAGACCATTTTCTTTTCAGTTTCCAAAGGTTTTTTGATTTCATCTCTTTTCCTATTTTCATTGTCCTTGTGTGTTTATAACATTAAAAACACAAACAAACAAAAGCCCCTTCCTGTCCTACTGAGCCTTTAGTGTAGTTCCAGTAGGGAGCCTATTAATATCAGTTTCAACAGATAAACCTAGGTATTCAACTCCCTTTGTATGACCAGAAACAAGGGAACACCTACTCACCCACCCCCACTCCCTGCCACCCCTTGTACTTGGAACAGCCAGAGCTGGTTTCCCCTGTGTGTCACAAAGAATCCAAGCTGGCAGGGGCAGAGAAACGGAGACAAGGGAGTGGAAAGAGAGCTAAAGTCACTATTCCCTCCTCATATATGCACACCCTACACTTTAGCCAAACTCGTTGCTGATGCTCATAAAAGTCAGGCTGTTTCTTTCCTCAGTTTCTTTTCTTATACAGTTGTCTTAATTATAGGTGGGGCCACATCCTGAGATCCTGAGAACCATGTCCTTGGGTCAAGGACAAGCCTTGTTCAGACATCACAATGTATACTCACACACACCTAGGAGGTAAAGTTAATCACTCCACTTGGTCTCTTGATATAATCAAAAGATGTGATAAGCTAGGCACAGTGGCATGTGCCCATAATCCCAGCTACTCAGAAAAGTAAGGCAGGAGGATCACAAATTTGAGGCCACCCTGGGTAACTTATGAAGACCCTATCTCAAAATAAAATATAAAAAGGGCTGGGGACTTTGCTCAGTGGTAGAGCATCCCTGGGTTCAATCCCTAGCACTTGATATGCAAAGAAACAGAATTGGTAAACACAGATTGATGAAGCTAATATGGTTGACACACTGTCTTGGGGTAAACTTTAATTTTTATTTGTAAAAATTTATTTTTATCAGTAAAAGAAACTTTAATATAATGATTAAATGGATACAGTAGTAAATACATAAGCCAGTAATATGGTTGTTTAGTATCAACACCAAGTATTATGTACAGTCCATAACTCTATGTGCTATACTTTTATATATAACTGGCAGCTCAGTAGGTTTGTCTAGCACAGCATAAAGAATGGGAGGGATGTGTATAACACAATGTTAGGACAAATACAATGTCACTGGGTGCTATAGTTTGGATCTTAAATGACCCCCAAAGGCTCATGTGTTAAAGCTTGATTCCCAGGCTGAACGATTGGGAGGTAGCAGAAACTTTAAGACACGGGCCCTAGTGGAAAGCCATCTGGTCACTGGGGGCATGTGCTGGGAGCCATCAGCCAAGTAGGTATGACAATTTCCTTGCCAGCTACTCCCATGCTGTCTAGTGGAAGGACTCTTGAAAGGTGACCTTGCTCAAGGACCAGGGCGGATCCGTGTTTAGGGTGTCCCCGGTTTAGCATAATAGGAGATTAGGGTGTTCCCCCTTTAGAATAGGGCGTATCCTGCTGCCTGAGTTCCTCTTGAGTTCTTAGGGTCAGACAGTATATTTTGGGAGACAGAAGCCCAGGAGTAGTGGATTTGGGCAGAGTGTGGATTTGGGCAGAGAACGTGGATTTCCCCAGAACGTGTTTGTAGACGGCCGGTGTGAGTTCGGGAATAAAGAATTGCTGTTTGAATCTACAAGCTGTGTGGTGGCTCGTGATTTGTGCCCAGCCAGAGACTCCGGCAGGCATGCTATTTTTTTTATTGACTTTTTAAAAAATAAATGACAGTTCATACAGAATAAAGGACACAGAGACTAACCCACAAAATTACAATTATATTAGACAAAGGTGCCAAAAACATGTACTGGAGAAAAGATAGCCTCTTTCACAATTGGTGCTGGGAAAACTGGAAATCCATAAGCAACAAAATGAAATTGAACCCCTATCTCTCACCATGCACAAAACTCAACTCAAAGTGGATCAAGGACCTAGGAATTAAACCAGAGACCCTATGTCTAATAGAAGAAAAAGTAGGCCCAAATCTTCATCATGTGGGATTAGGCCCCAACTTCCTTAATAAGACTCCTGTGGTGCAAGAATTAAAATCAAGAGTCAATACATGGGATGGATTCAAACAAAAAGTTTCTTCTCAGCAAAAGAAACAATCTGTGAGGTGAATAGAGAGCCTACATCCCGGGAGCAAATTTTCACCCCTCACACATCAGATAGAGCACTAATCTCTAGAGTATATAAAGAACTCAAAAAGATAAACACCCAAAAAACAAATAACCCAATCAATAAATGGAGGCATGCTCTTGAAGGCGACATTAGGACTCTAGCCCCTTCTTTTCTGCTTTTTTGTTTTGTTTTGTTTTGCTTCTTGGCCACCACGAGATGAAGAGATGTGCTCCTCTGTGTACTCCCTGCCAGGATGTGCTGCCCTGCTACAGGTCCAGACACAATGGGGCCTGCTACCAGCACCGAAACCTCTGAGCCCAAACAAACCTTCCCTATCAGTTTGTTTTCTCAGGTATTTGTTACAGTAATAAAAAACCAACAAACTTACCAGGTGACAGAAATTTTTCAGCCCTGTTGCAGTCTCCTGGATCCATCCTTGCATGAGTCCATCTATTGTTGATGGAAATGTCATTACGTGACTCACAGCTGAATTTCTCTCTTTGTCTGAGCTAATCCCTTCTCATCCCTGACTGACTGCCTGATAATTATTCATCTTCAAGTTCAAGACTCACAGACCCCAGGAAGTCTATTTTAATCCCTTCAGGTAGATCTGGCCCCACTCCCACACCACCCTCACATACCATGTGCATAACTGCATTGGACTGTACTTGTCTGTTTACAAGTTTCCCCTACTCTGGACTCTAGACCCTCCTAGGCGGAAAGTGCATTCTATTTGTCTTCAATGGTCCAGTGCCTAGTGCATAGTAGGCTTTTGTTGTTGTTGTTTTAGTTATAGGTGGAAATAACATCTTTATTTTATTTATTTATTTGTATATGGTGCTAAGGATTGAACCCAGTGCCTCACACATGCTAGGCAAACACTCTCCCACTGAGCTCCAGCTCCAGCTCACGTGGTAGGTTTTCAATAATCTCTAGATGCTCATGAATCTATGAATCCATGAAAAGGAGATATATTGCAGAGGAATGGGTTCCAGTATGATTTCTGGTTTTCATACTGGGAAGCTATGTGAGTGGCCTGTATATATGCAAAGCTGTATATAGTTCCTAAGTAAGTGTGGAATTCTGCAAATGGTCCTTTGAAAGCTGTTAAACTGCCTCAATTCCTCCAGTTTTGTCCTCTCTCCAGAAGGTTAAGAGGTTATTGGGCCAAGGGGGCACACTATTTTCCGCCAGCTTCTCCCAACTTGGTATGCAAGTGCACCTGGACTTCTCAGACTAGAAACAGTCTTCACACTGTTAGCACATGATAGTTGAAAATTTGGCATTAAGTTTGGAAGAGAAAATAGTTGTGATTTCCTCTAGAGGTTCTCTGAACGTTGACACATTTTATTGGACCACGTTCATCACCACGACAAAGGTTCTGAGGAGAGAAATCTCCCCAAAAGGAAGTGGAACTCAACTCAGGCTATGAGGATACTTGATATCCTAGCAAAAAGAAATTTCAGGACAGATCAAAGGGAGGCACAGACTGAATTTATTGAGAGAAAGAAAAAAGTATGCACTCTGAGAGACAGAGCACAGTGTGGGCGTTGGAGAGGAACGCACTGGCTACATCTTAGCTGGGCATATTTATGTATGTGAGATCAGTAGTACAGGGACGTGGTCCAAGAAGGTGATTTTAGTTCTCCTTTGTGTTGACTACTGGGCATGTTGGCCATTATCACGGGTGGCAGGGTGGCAGGGGGAGTGGGGACAATCGTTTACTGACGTGTTGACCATTATCAGGATGAGGGTTGTCATTTCCTTTTCTTCTTTGTTTCTGATGTGTTCTGCTTTGTGAACACAGCAGTACTTTGTTACTCCTGTGGATAAGTTCTCGTAATTGACTTAACAGTGCCGTTTGTGACCTCTAAATCTGGACTTTAATTCATGTGCAAGTACTCTTTATATCTGCACTTTAAATCATGGTCACCCCTGTGACCTCTTGTACCCTACCTCAATTTCATTTCTCTATTCTGGTCCTGGACCTTTGTGGGTTGGGGCCACTGTACCCTTGTAGCCTGCCCTGGTTGGATGCTGGGGATGCAGACAAAGAAGATGTCACTGCACTCAAATTGCCTCTATATATCAAAATATAGAGAGATGCTAAGTCCTCAGGCTAGTTTTAGCAGTGATCAATAGAGAGTGCCAGTCGTACATCATCCAGTCACTCAAAATGCACGAGACCCTCAATATTCACGATGCAAATTGTACAAATGGTGAATCCAAAGCTCTCCAAGGAAGCCGCCATGGAAAGACCCTGCAGACTGTGTGACCTTGACTGAGCAACACTGTGACTGTGGAGAGACGGAATGTTGTAAGTCTAGAGCTGAAATTATCTTGGGCTATCTTTGGCCCTTTAGAAAAATAGCCATTTACCAAACATTCTCGTGACTATTCATTCCACTCCTCAGAATGTATTAAGCTTAGTGCTCCACTAGCCTCCACTACCTCTAAAGCTAAGAATGTTATAACATCTGAAACCTAGAGAAAAGATTCCCCCTCTTTGTTATAACCTGCCCACCTAATGCCCTGACCAATTGCTGAATGCACTGCTTTATGACGTTATTGTTGTTGTTGTTCGGCTACAAAAGTTCACAGAATCTCTTCCACTTCTTCCACCTGGGCTCATCATTCAGTGTGACTTGAGTCTGTGTTCTGGGACATTGGTCACTCAATTGACTGAGACTAAACAATTATTACACTGAGAAGATAAAGCAATTAAACTTCCATATACTGCAATTAGTACGAGTTCATATGTGGTAACCATTCAGAGCAGGAGAATAAGAGGAGGACATACAGATTTGAAGCAGGTCGTGACCCAGCTTGGGTTCTACATATGAGAAATCTGACTCTGAATTTGAGGACCTAACTACTGAAACCAGAATAAGACAGGAAGTCGGTATAGATAGGTAAATTGAGTCAGGTCGGATCCAGGAGGCCAATTTTGAGTGAGTCTGGGAAGTTGGAGACCGTCCCCTGAGGGATTGAAAAGTTAATTCCTTCAGAGCCCTTCCTCCCCTTTATCAAAAACCTTCCCCTGCTCCAACCTGTTGCTCAGGAAACCTGTCTCAGGAATTGCCCCTCCCTACAGAGAGCTATAAGGTTGTTAATTAATGTGTCCTTGGCCACACCATCCTGCCTTCCTCTTTCAGCCCACCAGTTTCCCACCTTTTGGCCATCCCAATGAGCCTTCCTGGGCCTAGTCACATATGCAGGAAGGAGAAAGATAAGGGGAAGGGAGCAGGAGAACAAAGAAAGCCTAAGACCCATAAAAAAAGGGCAGAACATCTTGCTTCTGGGGATACCAGGATAACAGCTATGGCCCCCTTCTCCCTCCTGGGAGAAGTCTATGTTACCTCTTTTTGAATAAACCCTGTTTTATATGCTTGCCTTGGTGTGCTTCTCTAATGTTCAAACTTCAACATGTGAAGGAGCAGAACTCGTCACCCACCGGTAACCAGCGGTATCACCACTACCCTCCACTGGCTGCCTGTCCAGGAGTGGAGATTGTCCTCACTTTTTGGAAGATGGTCCCCAGCTTTTCCAAGAGTCACAGTTACACCCAGCTTTCTCCTCTTCTCAAGAAGATTAGGCTGAGAGAAGGAAGTGATTCTGTTGGAACCAGAGAATTAGAAAGGGGAGCTGCAGAGAAGCTCAGTCATTAAAGTATTAAGTTTCACATTGATCCCTGGCTATTCTAATAGGTCTATTCAGGACTCCTGGAAACTCCAGCCTCAGCCCGCCTCCTCTTTGTTCTGCCTTCTCTCCAGACCCAGTGGAAATGGCACTCTGTTTGTCACCGGTTTCCCCATGAAAAGTAGTCTGGGGGAGGCTTCCAAAAATCCCTGGCCCTCAGAGATTTGTCCATATGTTTTAAATTTTAAGGAGAACAACAGGGGGATTCTCAGGATTTTTTTTTTTCAACATTGGAGAATGGAAATGTAAGCTTTGAAAATTGATTTGTCACTGTCTGGTTTTTGATTTCTGGCTGGAAAATAATGATGATCATGTCCCCTTCTTGATCCTCCCCACGTCAGGAAGCAGTAGGGAACAGGGCCATCTTGAGGAGGGACACCAGTCTTGCCTTAGGTGTGACAACTCAAATCATATGCAGAGATCACCTGGCTTTTACAACCCACACAGTTGTGGCCTTTTAAAAGCCACGTGGGTCTACAGGAGTTTGTGAACAAGGTTGGAGCCTTTGTGTTTTAGCTCAGGGCAGGTTAGGAATGAGCAACTTAATGTCTTTGACATAAAATATATTCGTACTTTTAAAAAATGGTGTTTGGGGCTGGGGCGGTGGTCAGCGGTAGCGCACTTGCCTGGCATGTGTGAGGCACTGGGTTTGATTCTCAGCACCGCATATTAATAAATAAAATAAAGGTCTATCAACAACTAAAAAATATTTTTTAAAAAATGGTGTTTGGCTGTATCAGTCATAAAATTGTACAGATTTGCAAAATCTCTACTTTTTTTACAAGATGAAGGACTATATTATCCTGAAGTCTTCAGTGCACAAAAAGAAAGAAAGAAAGGGAGGGAGGGAGGAAGAAAGAGAAAGAAAGAAGGGAAAGAGGAAAGTGGGAGTGAGGGAGGGAGAAAAGGAGGGGAGGAGATAGAGAAAGAAGGAAGGGAGGAAGGAAGGAAGGAAGGAAGGAAGGAAGGAAGGAAGGAAGGAAAGAAGGAAGGAAGGAGAAATGGGAAAATGTGTGAAATAGCATCCAAGTCACTCTCACATCACTCTTAAAACAATGAACCACTGTCTAAGTACATAGCTGAACAAAATAAGAGTAAAGATGGTAAAAATCACATTTTTCTGTAGAAGTCAAATGGCATTGGTATGCTAGATATGCTTGAAATCAGAAAGGTCCTCATCTCTGAAATCTGTAAGCCCTTCTCTAGTTCGGTTTGAATACAAGAGAAGCTGAGGCTGTTGCAAAATTCTCTCACTCAGAGCTTCATGACATCCAACACAGAAAATAGATTTGCTTATATCCACACATATAGGGAAAATCATGGGACTAATATCAGGAAAGAAAATTTGGTGTCATGCGGTCACATATCACTATTTGGACATGTTTTTATAAACAAAATAAGACACAACCTCCATTCCCTTTCAGAAGATGGATTTAAAATAGCTAACTTTTCTTTTCCTGTTTTATGTTTTTGAAGATTGAACCCGTGTGTTCCAGAAAGTTCCAAAGCTACACAATTATACTCGTGGAATCAGAACTAGTCTCTTACCTTTGGTTTCACTTGTCAAATTAAGCCAAGCTTCTTCTATTTCAATTTTTTTTTCTCTGAGAATTGCCTGCTGCCCTTCCCATTTACTTGAAAGACATCACTACCTAACCTTTCCTGAGATTCATGGAATTGCAAAATGTTTAATCACGCAAACCTTTTCTCATTTGGCTTCAAAAAATATCGCTGGTCAACTGCCAGTTCCACTTATGCTTTGCCTGGTTCTGCATGTAGAGAGAAGCCACACCCTCCTGATTTTCTCCACTGGGGTCTCAGCAGCCCCAGATGTGTCCAGCAAACCTGGATTGCTGTCCCCAAGAGGAAAGAGAGAGGTCCACATTGATCCGGTGGTCACTGATAGCAGCAGTCAGTTTCTCATCCATCTCTAATTCTTACAACAATCCCAGAGAGCAACATACATATTTAATATTTATCCATTTATTTACTTCAGGTTCATGGGCAAGTATAAAGTGATCTAATATTGATACATACTTGGAATCCCAGAAAGAGGAAACAAAATACATTTAATGAAATAATAACTGAACTTTCCCCAAATTTAATGAAAAACATTGACTTATGGGCTAATAAAAGTTTAATAAAGATTAATAAGCCCCAAACAACTTAAATACAAAGAAAAACCCACTTAGGAACATAAGACAGATAATACTTTAGTAGATGAGGAAACAGAGGTTCAGGGAGAGATCAAGTGACCTGCTCAACCTCACAGTGAGGAAATGTCTGATCTCAAGTCTGCACACAGGCAGCTGGTTATGGAAGCAGCTGGGCTTTGCATGGGGAACTGCTGCTTCAGGACGTGTGGTTATGGGTCAAAGTGGGGCATGGTTCTTTCAGGAGATCATAGTCTAAAAGTGATCAATGGTATAATAACAGTGCATTATCTGTCCATTTATCTGACATCTCTGCTCAAGAAGTAGAACCTAGCATCATGTCTTTAGTATCTGACATACTGCAAGGGCCCAAGAACCTTCAGTAACCACACAAAGGAAGCAAGAAAGAAATGCAATAGAAAGGTGAATAGGATATTGTTCATACACTGGCCAGTCTTACAGTCTTGCTAGGGAGGCAGATGTGCACCTAATGAACTCTATTCAAATTAGAACAATAGTTTTAAACCTTCATTTTGTGCTAGATTCATGGATGGTGGGGTGGAGGGGCAGAAAGAGCACGTGGACAGTGGGTAAAGCTTTGGAAAAATACCAACGTTCAGCACTGTCTCAGAATATAGCATCTCCAGGTAGGACCTGGGAGAAGTTTCTAAAACATTGCCCAGGTAGTGTTAATGTTCAAGCAAGCCTGGAGACCTCACATGTGTGCAGCACTGAGCCTATTACAGGGACAAAGAATGGAAATATCAGAATCATGGAGTTTGGCAGATATTTTGGAAGGGATATGGTTTGAGCAAGGCCTGCAAAGATGAGTATGGTTTATCGTGGGTCTTGCCAAGATGCAGACATTGACCAGAAAACCAAAGACAATGTGGGAGTCACCCACATCGTCATGGGTGAGAGGCACAAGCTGAAGTCTGAAGGCCATGCTCAGGGCCTCCAGAAGGTGACACTAGATCCCAGAATAGCAGGGGTAGAAGCAATAGAAAACAATTAGGGTTGACTCTGAAGTTTGAAATGCCCATGTAGTCACCAGCAGCAGCTAGAACCATTCACTGGGAAGACTCGGACCCTTTCCAAGTAGAGGTGAAGATAGGCTGTATTCTATTTGGAAGATCAGCCTTGTGCGTCTAGCAGAGCCTCCTCTGTAGAAAAAGGGGGCTGTCCCTGCAGAACAGTTTTTAAACAGAGCTCTTAGAGTAAAAGTCAGTGGTTTTCCAATTTTATGAAGATGAGAATTCAGAAGAAGAGTTTAGTGAAATGAAGATTCCCAGGCCACCATCTAAGACTCACTTGGTGACTTGTGGGCAGAGGTGTGGAATGCAGGAGCTCATGTCTCCTAAGGAGCACCACAGGAGCGTCTGACGCTGACCTATTTTCAGAAGCACCGATGAAGACGTCACTGGGTGCCTTAGGGACCACTGTGTGGATGAGTGAAGAGGCAGCCCTATCCCTCAATGCAAATGCAGAAGCTCTGCCTTTGGTTCATATCTTGGACTTTTTGCAACACTTGCTTTGAAGGGAAGGTCTCCTGGAGACCTGCAAAAGGAAACCTGGAGCCATGACAACAGATGATCCCGAGATCCCTTCCAAACTCCAACAGCCTGTGAGCCTCTGTGGAGGATATTACCAAGGAGCCAGGAGAGAGAGAGAAGAGGAGTGAAGACAAAATTGGAAACAATGCTTTTATCTAAAGAGTGGGCAGGAAAGATGACAGTCAAGGGGAAAATATGTAAAAAATGTGAAAGGCTTTACTTTTCTAATATTTTAAAAATTATACGTTATACAGAAAAACTGCAAACACCTGGCAAAGTATTATTTTCCCTTATATAAAGGGACAGCTTTTAACCCAGATACAAGATCTGGGTGGGTAGTTGATGGTGAGAAATGAGAAATCTCATCACAAAGATAGGCGAGTGGCTTCAGGAGAGAATTATTGGAGACAATTGCTCTTCTGTAACTTAATCCAGCAAGGACTACAAAACTCCTGCCACGGGGTTACAGAAGATATTCCCAGAATGCATTTTGAAAGAGGCATTTTTGAAAAACATTTGTAGAGTATTTTGCATTGGGAGAGAATCACACTGCACTTCCACTGGCTCTGGGTTCTAGCATACATTTGTGAAATAACAAACAGGGAAAGCAATTGACAGAACAATAGAAGTAGTATTAAAATATGGACCTTGAATAATTTCAGAAGAGCTGGGCAGTCAGTCTCTTCACAGTGTATTATTAGGGTCCAGAGAAATAACCAGATGTTATACATCCCAGAGGCTCATCTATGCTCACCAATGCAGATGACTGCTTCTCCAGGTGATGTAAGGAATTGCCTGTCTTCCTTGGTAGAATAACCTTAAGCTCCCATCCAGAAAACCATGTTGCATCCACTATTGCATCCCAGCACTTAGCACGGTGTCTGTCATATAAGGGAATTTACTAAATATTGTTTGACTTTAATGGGCATGGTCCTAAAGAAAACGCAGAAGAGAACTCTTTATATGTGACTCAATAGGAAAAGGAGTTGAATGGAACCAGAATAGAAGCCGTGACCACCCATGTCTGTGGTTGTTCATTGCAGAATATTGTTGATATATAAAAACATGATGTTCTCATATTACTTCTGTATTTATTTACATTTCTGCATACACGGGATTGAGAAAACTCCGCTTGGCTCGCTCTTCACTGTGAGTTCAAGTCCTCTTAACCCAAATCCTTTGTTTTCCATCTTAAATCTCAAGTTCAGGAATCTCTTCAGGTCTTGTATGTAAGAGTTTTTTTTTTTTCCTCTTTCTTTTTTCTTCCTTGTCTCTTCCTTCCAGTCCCGGATTACCATCCCCTACTACCCATACTTTGGCCAGAAATGCCCATATGTGAGAATTCTTGAGCCAGGTTAACTCAACCCAAATGGAGCTTCTTCTCTGCTTCAGGGATTGCTGGGGGAGGCTGGCTGCACCCCCACAGCATAGCACTTGAAGAGGAACTGCTGTTGTGGGCACAGATGACACTCACTGGATCCTGTGCTGAGGGGGAGAACTGGTTCCATTTCTCCGGAGAACCCTGACTGATACAGTCAGCATTTTCCACCTCCCAAACCCTCTTCTAAATCATTCCTCCCACACTCTGGTGTGAAAATCCTTTCTCCTTTGAGATGTTGTCTATCTGACTATATTCACAGTGTCAGATAGCATTCCCTTGGATATAAGCAACAGAAATTGGCTGGATGAGATGGGCTACAGAAGAAATTATTCAAAAGATGCTGGACAGCCACAGAATATGTCATTAGATTGGTGCAGTGGGATGGGGTAAGAGTCCTGGTGGATAATCAGGTTCACAGGCTAAGCCACTAAAAACATTGCCTAAAACCACTCTGCAGAACTGATCTGTTGAAAATCCACTGTTGTCCCCACTGGGTACCAGGCACTCCTGGAGGCTGCCATCCACGCCACTGCTTCTGTACCTAGAAACTGGGCATAGGGTCTTGGCAGCCATCTCCTTCCTGAGTGGCTCCTGCAGAATGGGTATGGGGCAGAGTTTTGCGCTACAAGTTGGAACAGGTGTGCCTAACTGGCAGGGCCTTGTCATATACCTGGATGCCATCTGCCAAGGAGTCTGAGAAAGCCACCCCAATATCATAATGAAAGGAAAATCTAAGGTAAGGGATTCCACAGGCAGATTCTATCCTACCAAACTCTGTCCCCATAGGAACACTGTCTCACTGTGACTCTGCCTGCTGTCCTTCAAGTCACTCCTCTCTTGTTAGGAACCCAACTACAGACTTTTCCTAGACCCTGTCCTACTGTTCTCATCAAGGACTGCAGTGTCTGTAGAGATGCTTCTCAACCCATGATAGGATGGCATCCCAATAATGATTGTAAGTCAGAAATGCACTGAATGCACCTAACCTACCGAATATCCTAGCCAGCAACACAGCACACTATAGAGGATCAGGCCACCAGTCTCAGGAAAGTATTCAAATTCAAAGCAAAGGTTCTACGGGATGCACATCATTTTCACACCACCATAAAGCTGAAAAATGGCAGGTGGGGGACACAGGAAATCAGGTCCTTTTGCAAACCTCCGATGGTTGAGCTGCAGTCTTCCTGTCTGTCCTTGTCATCTGCTTAGCCAGCCTATCCCTGCACCATGAATAATGGAGCTTCTGCTTTCCTCCTCCCAGCCCCAGCTGGTTCTGTCTGATGTTAGTGTAACAGGTAACAAGTGGACCACCAGTGCACACCCCGTCTTGCTGGCCAGGAGACCTCTTCCCGGTGTCAGGACACTTTCTCTGCCTCCACATGCAATTCATATCTGGGACAACAGGGGAGCCTCAGTGATTCAGAAAAGGGGAATCTTGTCCATTGTTGTCTTCTTTGAGCCAAGAATGACTTTCTAGTGCTCCTTCTTACTGATTATGGCATCTCGACCCTCTTCCTCCTTGAGTTACTGAGTTCTTTCTTATTTTCCTTGACCTTCTGACTATCATCCAAATTTATATGACATAAAAATTTTATTTGGTCCTGTCTTCTTGTTGTTTTCAGTGCTGGGGATTAGATCCAGGGTTTTACACATGCTAGACAAGCACTGCCACTGAGCCACACCTCCAGCCCTTTATATTTTTATTTTGACATAGGGTGTTTTGACTTAAATGTTGCTGAGGCTGGCCTCAAACTTGTGATCCTTCTGCCTCAGCCTCCAAAGTAGTTGGGATTACAAGTATGCACCACTGCACCCAGCTTTCCTTTCTTGTTTTTACCAGCTTTCTAGTGGGCTCCTGCTGGTCTTTCCCTTTGGCTGAGGCAGCACCCTTGTGGCAGACCTCCAGAAATCTGCTGCCAAATGCCTGTTATCAAATCTCCTCACACCTGTCCAAATGCCATGTGAGGCTGCCTCAGCCTCTCTCCTCTTCTTGGTCTTCCAGCCATCTGAGCTGGCCTCTCTCTCCTAGGAAGAAGATAATATGTTTTTATCTCTTATTCAAATTCTTATTCAAACTATTCTAGCATTGCAGAAATCGTTTTCTATTTCTCATGACATTGTGTATGTATATTTTTAAAAGATTGGCTTCTCCCAAGTTCAAACCAGAACACAAAAGTCTTTGGACTGAAAAAAAAATCACTCTTTTCTTATATTCAAGTAAAAAGATTGAAGGAGAAAGTACTATGTTGAAGATAGGAAAATAAATTGCAGGAACTCTCTAAGTTGGGGGCCCCAGTGGCTCAGTATGTGTCCATGTTGTATCCAAGATCTCAATTTTAGTGCTTCTGAGAAGGTGAGTGTTAGAGTATAAAAATATTTGCACCATCCTTTCTGAGAAGGCTCCAAAGCATCCTGACAAGATGCATGCAGGATGAGGAGAGATGAAGTTTTAGCAATCTACTGGTTTTGAGGCTTCTTTCTCACAGCTCTATACCTCTGACCTTTCAGAAAAAGAAAACCTGCTTTTCAGGATGTAGAGATTGTGTGTGAAATCTCTAGTGCTCTGGCTGCCCGTTATTTTACCCTTCATTCAACATAGTACTTTCTCCCCAAGCTCAGAAGGTCAAAGTGTTGTCATTCCAAGAAGAAATGCTCCTTGCAAACAAGAAGTCAGAGAGAGTGTTTTTAGTCCAAAGTCTTTTTTTTTTTTTTATCTTCTAGTTTAAACAAGGGCAAAGGCTATTTTTAAAATATATGGAATGTCGTGAGTAGTTCACCTCTACAATGCTGAAATAGTTTGGATAAGGGTTTGTACACAAGATAAAGACAAATTATTTTTTCACCAGCACCCAGTGTTGAAGACCCTTTTGGAGTAGGTAACAAGCACATTTCTTTGTTAAGGATGTGACCTTAACTAGAAAGGCTTCTTGGTTCTAGAGTCATGAATGCATCCTGTTGGGCCTCCAGGTAGAACAAGGTTTGAGATCTAATATCCATATTTTTAGCATCATCTCCCAATCTTAACACACATGTAGGAAAAGCAGGTTCACAATGATGGGTATTACCTCCATGGGCCTTTTTTTGGCGGGGGGCGGGGAGTACTTTTGAAATTTTTGATCCTAGTCCAGTTTCCTGCATCTATGATGTGCATAGACAGACCTGATTGTGATTGTCTTACCTTTTACTGAAGTCATCAGCAGAAACAAGCAGGCCTCCAAAAAGGATGCAGAGGGACATGTATTGTGAGTGGGACAAGTGCACTCTTCTTTATATGTGACAGTGAATGAAACTAATTAGGAGGTTAGACATTAGTTTCATTCACTGTCACATATAAAGAAGAGTTGACTTGATTTAAATATGTGTCCTTGCTTGGGAACCTGATGCACTGGATTCCCAGATCAGCAATGGTCTGATCAGGAACATTTCAGTATCCTGGCCTAGCTAGTCAATGGGAAGATATTTTTGACCTGGATGGAAAATAGCCCAGATGGACAAGTAGAAAATGTGAAGGGAGACTGCCAGCAATTTATAAGCAGTGGTAAAAGCTGACAAGCAGCCAGGGGCTGGAGGCTGGGGACAACTGTTCCCAAGAGGACAGGTAGGAACAAGACCATGACTTGGGAAAAAAGTCCATGTTTCAGAGAATATGACAAAGACCATTACCAGATAAACAAGAGCTTAGTCACAAGGGAGGAAAAGGAGGAAAATAGAAAATATGGTCTCAGGAGCTATAGAACAAGGTCAAGGACACAGTGGATGGCACATCCTAACTACACACCTCCATCACCATGTGTGCACCACACCAGACTACACGTATTCGGTGAGCAAGTCTAGTGACCTTCCCATATAACATCACTCTGTAGTTCCATGATTAAAGCCCCAATTCAAGCCGTCTACACTCTCACCTAACTTGCCTTCTAATTTCAGTCTTACTCCTCTCAATCTATCCTCCTGTGGTAGCCTGTGTGAGTTTCCAAAAATGCAAACGATGTCAATCAGTTTCTGACGCCATATCCTTCCGTACCCCCATCTTGCCCTGAGCTATAAACCCAACTTCTTTATCATGACCACGTGACTACTGGGTCCTGTCAAATCCTCCCAGGTCTGCATTGGTATCTTCCCAGAGGTGGAGTAAACTCTTAAAAACTTGAAAGCTTTAAGCTTTCATTCTTGTTCCTAGGCTTTTATACCCACAGATCTTCTGGTCTCCAGTGGACCATCTTTTCTGCTTATAACCACGGCCTGCCCAATTTCTACTCCAGTTGTAGCTATAGACTTCCTTTCCCCCAGGAAGCCAACTCTGAAATAGGTCCCCCTAAAAGTCACCCTGAAACTCCCAGTCATAGGGCACACCACATCCTACTCTTATTCTGTGTTAAGTTTATTTTTCAGAGGACTTAGAGGAAAAAAAAAACTGTTTCTTCATCTATTATCAGACCTTACTGGAGAAGTTTCCTCCACATGTTGGTTGGCATCTCCAAAATTCTTGGTCTCTTGCCTTGGCTGAACCTTGAGTGTGACTCAAAATGTGGTCCATGGACCAACAGCATCCACATCACCTGTGAGAAAAGCAGAATCTCAGGCCCCAGTGAAGACCTACTGAATCCGAATCTGCTTTTACCACTGTCTCTAGAGGATTCCCACTAGTGTGAGAGTCTGAGGAGCTCACCATAAACCCCATGAGGGCAGGAGCTCTTCTTCATGGTCTTCCCAGGAGCTGCAAGATGGCCGTACAACACATATTTCTGGAAGAGATCAACTAACTAATCAAAATGAGGAACTTGGTTCTGAAATCACCCTGAAGCTATTGCCTCCTGTGGCCAGAAGCAGGATTAGCCTCAGACATGTACATAATGGAGTCTCATGAGGGGAGGAATCCACGTGGGACATGGAGGCTGAGAGAGCTGCAGCGAGGTATGTAGTGGGCACCCAATGGCAAGGACACAGCGTGCAGACTCCTGGGTTCTGTGGGTGCCTATGAGACACTGCAGAAATCCCTCCACTTCTCTGGGCCTCATTTATCCACCTATAAACTGAGCAGACAAAAGTATCGGTAAAACCTCTCTCTCTAGAGTCACAGGAGGATTAACTGAGAGAATGTACTCGGAGACACTTTGTAAATAGGAATCAATTATACAAAAAAAGAGGAGTCATTATTTGATCCTGCACTTTGATCTTTTGCTCTGGCACCCACCCCCCAGCAGGGCTCAGGTGGGGCAGCAGGCACTGACCGTGAGAGGACGGCTTTCCAGGTCACTGCCAAGGCCAAAGACTTCTCAGGAGCCCTAAGCCAGGTGCACGGGCGCTGACAGCCCCGCCCTTCCTTGGCCTCTCTCTCAGTGTTGAATTTATTCCAACCATTCAATAGGGATAATGAGCAGCAAGAAATCCATCAGTCCCCTATCAGCCCTGTAATCCTGACCCCATTTAACAAATCTGATGATACTTAGCGTATCAGCATGTTTGCTTTCTTTCCAGCAAACAGTCAAACATGATTAAACTCATTCCTCATTTCCATATTAATAGCACACCCGTGTGAAGAATTTAGGAAAGCACATTTCTGGAAATCTCATTTTTGATTTAAAATTTTCCAGTGTGGCACTGAACAGACACTCCGGTGTGCAGAAATACCCCGGCCTTGTCGGGGAGCTCAGAGGGAAGGCGGCTCCCCTGCTAACAGCTTGTAGTGGTCAGCAATTTGGTAACAGAATGCTCCCTTCTCCTTTCAGCTTCTTGTCTTAATTGTCACATAATTGTTCACGGTTATAGGATACCATGTGATATTTCCATACACTGTGCAGGGATCAAGTCATGGCAAGTAACATACCTATTACTTTAAAGATTTACCATTTCTTTGTGGTCAAAATATTAAAAACCCCCTTTTAACTATTTTTGAAATACACATGACTAAGTATGGTCACCTTAAAGTGCAATCGCAGACCAGAATTTGCTCTTCTTCAGTAACTTGTATGATTAACCAACCTCTCCTATCCGTTTCAAGGGCTGCAACTTAAAGGCACTCTGGCTTCCATCTCTTTGCTGAGAAGAGCGGGACATCTTCATAATCTGGGGAAGGCCCTTCTCAGACTGAAGATGACCTTGACATTATTCCAACACCTTCCAGAACCTCAGTCGTTTCCTTTTCTGGCTGGATGCTTCCATTTCCTCTCGCTGCTCAGAGCTAGGGCTGAGACCAGTGTGCAGCAGAGGAATGGGGGAACCTCTTGTCATATGGATATAGTGGGGTCCCAGATTCCCTGAGTCCATCTTGTAGGGTCATAGAAAATCCTGCTCTCTCCTTCAGGAGGATGTGGGTGCTCTAAAGGCCCCATCCTCACCCATACAAGGAACTCTCCTAACTGAAGAGACTGGTGGGTGCAACCTCGGGCTTGGGAGGCTGGCAGGACCGGACCTGAGTCTCAGCTGTTCCATGGACAAGCTGTGTCTCACCCAACACTATTCCTTCACCTGTAAAAACAGGAATAATATGACATCTGCCTCATAAGGTGGTTGTTAAGAGGCAATTTAAATAAATGATATATAGAGAGCACTTGGCTCACTGTTGCAATATGGTAAATGCCCAATAGAAGTTGGCTATGGTTATTTTGTCTATTCTGCTCTAAATAATGTATCACTACTCCCTGTTCCCTCTAACATCAGGTCCACAGTCTTAGAGATTGAACTGCTTGCAGCTTCAACTCACTAGGCCAGACCCCTTCATCACCTGGGTAGCATGAGGAAGGACATCTCCATGGAAAGGGGAGGAGCTTGTTCTACTTCTGCCTTTGCACTGTGTCTCCATTTACTGTAGGTTTGAAAAAATCCCTGTTGCCAGAGAGAGGAGATGTATATTCTGGCTCTGTCTATTATCACCTGGGTGAGCACTCAATTTATTAAAGCTCTAAAAGTCAAGGATTTCTCCAAAATTGGGTATAGTAAAAATGATTGATTTTTTTAAATTAATAAATTAAATTAAGATTAACAGAACACTGTGAGGCAGACTTTACAGGGGAGGAAACTGAGATCCAAACTGAGGTTAAGCGACTTGCTTCAGACTAGAGCACAGGTCTTCTGGGTGCATACTAACTGATTTTCTATGTGGCCTCCTTTTTGCCCCAAAGACCAGGGAGCCCCATTTATTGAGAAAAGCTATGCTCTAAAGTGATGGAACCATGGGGCTGTGTTATCATCTTTCTGTCACTGTAACAAAATATCCGAGATGACCAACTTACAAAGAGGAAAGGTTTATTTTGACTCCTGGTTTCAGAGGTCTTCTCCATGGACACTGGTTTTTGTGGCTTCAGGCCTGTGGTGGAGCACACCCTGGAGGAGGCCTGTTCACCTCATGGTGGCCACGAAGTAAAAGAAAGAAACAGGAAGGGGCAAGGGTCCCAATAGCCCCCATAATAGGACACCCTTAATGATCTTCCATTAGGCCACACTGCCTTTCAATAGCAGTACAGGCTGGAGACCAAGCTTTCCATCCATGGCCCTTTGGGAGACGTTCCAGATCCAAACTCTAGCAGTGGTTAACTTACGTCCAGCTCTGTACACTCTTTCCTCTCTGGACAATCTTCAGTCCTGGTTGTAGACTCCAGACCCATGTGAGCCTTTTCTGACCCTATGCTTGGAGTTAAGGAAAGTCATTCCATTTCTGAGTTCTGCCATCTGCTTGGAATCAAAACATGAGTGTTCTGTGTGCACCCGGTGATACATGACTCTTGCTCTGTGAATCACCCAAAACACAAAGCAAAGAAAATGGCCCTTTTGGCTTGGGAGTAGGAGTAAAGAATATAAGATGAAGTCCTCTCCTCCCTCCCCTGTCCTTCCCTTCTCCTTCATCCCTTCCCTTGGCACCGATTCAATTTTGATTTCCATATTGATTATTCTATGGGCACCTGCCTGAGCCCACTTGTCCTGGGGAGGTCATCCTTGATCTCACTTCTGAAAATCATCAGAGAGCTGCTCTGCTGTAATGTCCCAGTTTTGTCTTGGCCACGGGCTCCCAGATCCCTGTGTCTTTGACTGTTTGCCTGGGAAACACCATATGTGTGAACTAAGTTTATAAAGCAGTGTGTTTAAGAATAAATTTCAAGATGCTATTTTTCAGCATCCTATGAATCACTTAAACTCATTTGCAAAATAAACTGTTTGCCAGGGGAAATTCATCTTTGATGACCGCAGAGAGAATGAAAGTCATAATACATGGAGCTATTCCTCTGGATAGTCAGGAGCTATTTCTGCCAGGAGGGATAAGAATGGGCAGCCATATAACTTTTAAATTCAAGTTCCCAAGGAATAAAAATATATATCACATGTATTATTATAGACTCAGATTCTAGTTTTCGCTGCTGCATGGCATTTTGTCAAACTATGTGGACCATATGTTGGTCTTTCACCCAAAGTAGGAAGATGAATACTACAATAATAAAAATATATATTTTATAGAGTTACTATATATTTTGATTTCACCCCCCAAAAAGACATTTTTTTTTTCAACACTTTTTAATTCAAAATATGTCTGGGAGATATTCCCCCGGAAGGAATGTGAAGCCAGAGAGTGTGCCGATGTGAGGCCCATGTATTTCTGGTGGGCAGAGGGGATCCAAGGTACAATGGAGATCAAGATCTGCCAGAGGTGTTGCTGGCAGATTTCAGACTTGTTGTTTTTATTTTATCAGTTGTGCTGCCTTTTTGTGTCGGTGGGATTGTCCCCTCAATGATGCCTCTTCAGCTCTTTCTGCTCAGTGCGTTGTTTTTTTATGTCCTTATCCGGAGAAGAAAAGCTGGGGCCTGCTAATGATGATGAAAGGGACCCGGGAAAAGCAATCAGCACCACTTCATCAGGAGCAAAGCTAGTATTTAGGTCATTGCCGTGGATCAGAGCCCTTAGCATCGATCCCCCTCACTTTCTTCGGGGAGCACGCCAGCCTGCGCTGGGGAATTGTCTGGTGAAAGGTGGCATGTCACAGAAATGTGCACCTGGAATTGCTGACCCTTCAAGATGGATTGCAGTGGAGCAAGGAACTGCGGGAATGCTCTTGTTTACTCGCTGCAATAATTGTACACATTGTGCTGGCTTCTCGTTTCCTGCACGATTTCTTTTCAGCCATTCCAGACAGGGCCATATTTCTAAAATCAATTTTGATTGGGCCTCCGGGGATCCAACCAATCAAACTGACCTCATTGAGTGACCAGCATCTAAGCTCCACATGATAATGTAGTGTTGAAAGGGTTCTGCGAAATGGGGTGCCTATGCAGACACAGAAGGGAAGTGGGCTATTGAGTTTGGGCTCAAAAGCAAGCCCCTTGTCTGTGCTGAATAGATACAATGGCTCTGACTTTCCTGCAGAACACAGAATAAGGGAAATGTTGGTTCAAGCTAATCTGGTGCCATGCAGCCTAGTGAGTTGGAAGTGACTTGGATGTTGGCTGGACTTAATGCCAGCATGCATGCCTACCTGGTGTGCAGTGTGAATCACTGTGTGTGTGTGTGTGTGTGTGTGTGGGTGTGGGTGTAAGCATGGAGATAGCATGAGCCAAATCCTATGTCTGGTGTTCCAGGAAGGGTCGCATATTATTTTATTGCTCTTTTTGTGTTTTATTTTTACTCTGTGTCTTTAGCCTTCTGCATAGGAGTCCTGGGTACAGTGCACCAGGCAGGAGATGTGAGGGCCAGGGGAATTTCTCAGTCTGCTATTTTCTGAGTTTAGAGATGGAGGTCGGGAGTTGGGTTAGGCGCCAATCAGTCACTTGGTGTTGCTGAAGGCCTTGTCCTAGTTGTCACAATGGTGTTTCAGGACACCACATGTATGACCACATGTATGACCCTATCTCTAAAGACAAGAGCTGTCCTTTATTTATTTATTTATTTATTTATTTATTTATTTTTGCCCAATGCCCAAAACTCAAAGTCAATGAGCCATGGAGTTAGTACCAACTTCTAAGAAAAAAGCCCAGAATAATAGCCCTGAATTAATGTTGTGCCAAGCACTGCCCCAACACATGGGCACACACATATGCACACACACACATACACACACATACACACAGATGCAATAAACCAGTGATTAAAAGGATACGATAAAAAGGGAAGTTCTACAGGAAAACCAATAGCATGTACCTCCTGATATGATGTAATATGAAGCTTACAATATCTCCCATGAAGTAACCTTTCAAAAAACCTGACTGGTTTATGTATTTATTATACTAAAATTTTTATTATTGTTTTAGCATGTGCTCCTACTTATATATAGAACAAAAAAGTTTACTGTAAAACAGTGTCTGGGGCCCAGGATGCAGCTCAGGGGTAAAGTGTATGTTTAGTGTGTGTGAGTGAGTTCTTGGAGTCGAATTCTGACACCATACACGCAAAGACACATTACACTGTGATGTGTAGCAGCCTGATATACATTTCATGTTTACCTTGTCTTGTTTGCAACAAGAGGCCACATCACCTCTACTATCTAGGTGTGTGCTGATGTTTGCACAACAAAAAAATCTTCTAAGGATTCACTTGTTAGAACATGTCCCAATTGTTAGTAAGTGACATAGGTCTTCTGTTTAGCTTTTCTATTTCTTCTTGAGTCAATTTAGCAAAATGAAAATTCCTAGGCAATTGACACTTCATCTAGGATATCCAGTTTGTTTGTTTATAATTGTTCATAGAACACTCTTATAACCTAGTAGTGATGGTCCCTCTTTAACAGTTCTCCTTGGATATCAAAGCCTTTCCTCTGGGCTATGGAGAGTAAGGCAAGTGATTTTACTAATTGGAATCTTTTTTTGTTGGCAAATCAAACCAAAGTTTTGTCAATAAACTTGATCTTTCAAAGACAACATTTGATTTTTCTTTATTTCTCTATTTAATTTCTTTCATCTCCAGTCTTTGTATCTTCCTTCCTTCTGCTTATTTTGGGTTTAGTTTAATCCCTTTTGTTGTTGTTTCCCTTAATGTGGAACATTTTTTTTATTAGTTGTTCAAGACAATACAATGATCTTGATATATCATACATTTGATTCAAATAGGGTATGAATTCTCATTTTTCCATGTGTACAAATTGCAGGATCACACTGGTTATACATCCATGTGTATATATACAGCAATCCTAGTGTCAGTTGTATTCTGCTGCCCTCCCTATCCCCCCTCCCCTCCCATCACTATTCTCAGCACTAAAAGATAACAAAATCATGGCATTTGCAGGGAAATGGATGGCACTAGAGCAGATTATGCTAAGTGAAGTTAGCCAATCCCTAAAAAACAAATGCCGAATGTCTTCTCTGATATAAGGGAGGTGACTCAAAACAGAGTAGGAAGGAAGAGCATTAGAAGAAGATTACCATGAAACAAGGAAAAGAGGTGGGAGGGAAGGGGAGGGAGAAGGGGATTTGCACGGAAGATGGAAGGAGACCCTCATGGGTTCACAAAATATGTATACGATGGTGTGAGGGGGAAGGGAAGAAAAAAAAAGAGAGAGAGAGAGGTAACATTTTTTAAGGCAGAAAATTTCTAGTTTCTTAAGGTGAAAAGGTAAGGTTTTTGATTTGATACCTTTCTTCTTTTTAATATAGACTCATTCAAATTCTGTGCTCTAGCTAAACAGGGCAGGAAGGACTGTTATCAGACATTTAAGAAATTCTTACCTGTCCACATCCACTTATGTAGTTGTTGACTTACGGGACTCCATGATAATATTTTTATACTATAATGAGCCTAGGTAATTATCTAATCCATTTCTACTCTGCTTTCCAAGAACCTGGGGCCTAGAGAGATTATTTGCCCTCACCAAAGTTACATATTCAAGGAAAGAGTTAGGAATAGTATCTGTGCCCATGGATCTAAGCTTTACTAGCTTTCTGAACCACACCTATGATCTCTGGATAATCATAAGTGCCTGCTTAGAAGGAAACTTGGTGCCTGCCAAAGAGAACAAGTGTGTCAAAATAATCCTATAAGAATCTTCTGCCAATATTCCACAGAGAGACAGATGCAGAGTCCTGCTTGAGTCAAAAAATGGTATGTTCTTTCCTAAAGATCAGAATTTCACAGAACATGATATAGGCCACTGCAGGAAGGATTAGGGATACATGTATTAGGCAGGAAGTCTTGTTTCTAGAGAGATCTGTATTACAAAAGAAACTTATCCTCCAGTTAAGAGTTGGAGTCAGTCCTGGAGAAAATGAATTGGTCCTGGAGTCTCAGACAGAGCTGAGCTCCAAGGTAGGATTAAGCTGATAGCAACCATCCAGGTTAAGGGTATGCAGGAGTTATGTGGGTCGGGTCTTGCAGGGAAGCTAGGTGTGAAGGCAGCAGGAAACTGAGAAGGCTAATGCATTTCTTCGTTCTGGGACAATACAGGGTGGTACAATGGAAAGGCCAAGAGGGAAGTCCAGAAGCAAGGAGAGGACAGATGTGGAAGAAGATAGAAACTAGGGAGGGATTGGGAGTAGGAATAGTAAGATAAACCAGATGAATCCAAGTACTATGGAGAATGAACTTGCCCTCCAGAGACCCAAAGGAGACTTAAGGACATAAACTGGACTTGGTGGAAGTAAAATGGGCCAGGCAGAAGCTGATCTAGAGTCAAGGTAAAGACTGTATCCCTGAATGGTCAGTGCCTGCCCCAGCATTGGGATTGGATATTCCCCTTCCCTGTTTCCCTTAAGACCAAGAGTCTTGCTAATACTAGAAGAATCACAATCACAGATTCCCTGTCTCCTCCTGTCCATGACTCAAAATTAGCCACTGTTCTCCTATATGTCACTATGCACCCCAGGAGAAAATGGGTCCAAATCCTGCCTTCCTCTTCCTTAGCCCAGTGGAAAGGCTTTGGGATCCGAGGAGAACAATCAAAGGAGACCCACCAAAGCAACTGTAGACTTTGACCCTAGGGCCCCGGGTGAGCAGAGTGATGAGGAGCTATCCCTGATGTAGCCCATCTCCAGAAATGCCCTCCTCTAATGAAGGCAGCCAAGTTGGGCATGTGTCAACATCTCAAGTCCTGTTCCGTCCAGGAGGACATGCGGTAGATTCTGAGCAAACAACTCGGGGTTCTGGATTGCAGTAGACGAACCCTGAAGGTGGAGACCCTGAGCTTCTCCTTAATGGTAATTTTGTGTGGATTCAGCCTCAGCTGACATCCACAAAGATTAGCTCTCCTATAGGAGTGGAAACAGTTCATAGATTCTTCTTTCTTTCTTTTGAGTTAGATCTTTTAAAATTTTTCAAATTTGTTCTAATTAATTATACAAAACAGTAGAGTGCATTTTGACACACTGTACACAAATGGAGCACAGCTTCTCATTCCTCTGGCTTAACAGGGTGCAGAGTCTCACTGGTAGCATAATCATACATGTATACAGGGTAATCATGTCCCTCTCATTCCACCGTTCTTCCCATCCCCACACCTCCTCCCCTCCCCTTACTCCCTTCTGCACAATCCAAAGTTCCTTCATTCTTCCCTCCCCCTCCCTGCACTGTGGATCAGCACTGGCTTATCAGAGAAATTCTGACTTTGTTTTTTTTTAGGTTTGACTTATTTTATTTAGCATGATATTCTCTAGTACCATCCATTTACCTGCAAATGCCATAATTTCATTCTCCTTTAATGCTGAATAATATTCCACTGTGTATATGTACCACATTTTCTTTATCCATCTGTTAAAGGGCATTTAGGTTGGGTGCATAGTTTAGCTATTGTGAATTGAGCTGCTATAAACCTTGATGTGGCTGCACCACTGTAGTATGTGGACTTTAAGTCCTTTGGAATTGAAGCTTAGTTTGTTTTTGGATCATTCAGGAAGAGGAGGTCTCAGTGACACCTGTCCCAATGTGCCCATAGAGAGTCCCTTGATAATAGGATAATTTATAAGGAAATATCCCTACTTCAATTTTTCTTTATCCTATATTGAGATAATAGTTAATGCATTGTAGTAACTGCCATGATACTAGCAGGGAATCATTTGTCACATTCTCTGTAAATATCTGACCACGAGTACTTGAAGACACTAAGAAATGGCACTTTCAAAAGTGGAGGTGGGGATGTATTGGGCAAGAGGATGACCATTTGTGACCCGAAGAAAAAGCAGAGGCATTCTTAAATTCAATTATGCAGAAAGAGATTGATAGTTCTTTTTACTGAATGTTTTTCCACCCCAAAGAGAATATTTACATCCATGATATTTCTTCCTCAAGATGCATTTCATTTCTGGCTAATTGAGTCAGATTACAAATCAAATCTGTTTAATGTAAACAGAAACCCAGTTAGGCTTTACCCTTTCCACCTGAGTCACTCCGATAATTAAGTTCCTGATTTATCTGCCTCTCTCTCCCTCCCCTCCTTTCTCTCATATCTTTCCTCCGGTTGTCCATGGTCCATCCCCCTCACACCAGCTCTATGGTTGTGAAGCTCCATGACATCATACATTATTAGATGCTCCAGGTAGGGGATCAACCCCTCAAAGGCCACATTGGCTCTTTTAACTTATCTGCTTCACAGCCAGTGCGGCAATGCACAATGAGAAATGCTTTTTTCAACAAATGATAGACTCTGCGTCATGTTGTGGAATATGAATTAATTTTAGGAATACCTTTTCCAGTGTACAAAGCATCTTCCCATATCGTCTCATCGATCATTAAAACATCCCTGGCCTGAGGCTGGGGCTCAGCGTTAGTGCACTTGCCCGGCATGTGTGAGGCACTGGGTTGGCTTCTCAGCACCCCATATAAATAAATTAAATAAAGATCTATCAACAACTAAATATATATATATATATATATTTTAAAAATCCCTGTGGGTTTAGATCTGTTATTATCACTGAAGTTCATACAGGTTAAAGGGACCCATTCAAGAGGTAGTAAGTGGTAATCTTACAAATGTAGATAAGATAGTCTTCTCACTCAAGTTCTCAGGGCTTTTTTCCTTTCAACTATGTCACAAAAAATGATGAAATGATGCTATCCTTAATCACAATTTTTAAAAGTATTGTATTTTTTAAAAATATATATCTTTTAATTTTAAGTTGTAAATGGACCCAATACCTTTATTTTATTTATTTATTTATTTCTATGTGGTGCTGAGGATTGAACCCAGTGCCTCACTCATGCTAGGCAAGTGCTCTCCCACTGGGCTACAACCCCATCCCCCCAAATATTTGATTTTATAGGCAATACTCTGGACCTAAACAATGGGTGAAGAACTGGTGGGGTCATCTTCAGTGTTAAAGGGTTCCAATGATTTTACTTCAATGTACACAATGATTATAGGATGAGGAAAGGTAAGACACGGGAGTCTGTCCCTGAAGCTCCATTCCCCTGGCACCTCTTGGCCCATGCTGTGTTGTAAGCACTGCATGTTGGACACAAGTCCATATGTGCAGACCACAGAGCAAAAATGCCCATGACACATGTTGCTTTCACCAGAATAATGCTTCCACAGCACACCTCTATTCACATCCATTCAGTGGCCTTCCTGTTGTCTGCCCAAGGTAACCCCATTTCTAGGACCCAGGAACTGCTCTTTAAGACTTATTTATCACCACCCCACTCCATGGCATTTTAGGCATTATTTAATCAACTACCCCCTAACAATGATGAGTTAACCCTCTTCCAGAATTTTCTAGACTTTAATCACTGCATTATTTTCATCCAGGGCTCAAATGCTACTTGGGTAGAAGACTTCCAATTACCCCCACAAAGAAACAATTTCTTCTTTTCTAGAACATCCATGAGTTTCCATCTACATTGATCTTGCTGCATGATCGCTTTTTATCCATTACTAGTCTAGGTAGATCATTTTCCTTACTCCACCTGTAAGATGGTTGTGATAGATTTGAATCTGATGGGGTTTGCATTGCTCATCGTAAGCACCAAGCATATGCCTTACACATTTGGTCTGTGCCAACTGGATAATGGCCCCAAAATATGTCCATGTCCTAATCCTCTGCACATATGACTTTCCACAGCAGCAGGGATTCTGTAGGTGTAACTGAATGTCTTGAGATGAGATTACCATAGACTATCTGCATGGGCCTGGTGTGATCGAACTCTTTGTAAGAGCAGATGTGAGTCAGAGGAAGGGACCATAAACCAAGGAATGGGTACAGCACAGGAAGAAGGAAAAGAGAGGAGCAGACCCTCCCTTTAGAAGGAAGCTGCCCTGCCAACACCCTTACCTTAGCCCAGTAAAACCAACCCTGAACTTAACAACCTCCAGAACCGTCAGAAAAAAAATGTGTGTTGCTTTAAACCCCTGAGTGTGTGGTAATTAGCAATAGTAACAACAAGAAATGAATACAGTTCTTGGAAAAAAGTGTGGGGTTGAATGAAAAATAAATGGATGATTACGAATAACTGAAAGAATGAATGAATGAACTCAGAAGGTTCTAAAATGAATCTCTGCTTTATAATGTTTCCTTGCTTTCTATGTCTCACGGCAGCGCAAGGTATTTCCAGAGAAAAAAGCATGGTTTAATATTCTTGAATATTTTTCTGGAGGTCTGATTAAAAGGCAGATGCTTCAAGCTGGGGTTCTGGAAGAAGAGGGTGCTTATCCTCCCACACCAGATGTCCCACTATTCTAGAAGGCTCAGGGCCTGAAGAATAGAGGAGAAGACAGGACTCAGCAGACATGGAGGACTTCAAGGACCTGGTACACAGGACCTCTCGGAGGCACAGGAGGAAGATCTTGGTTACAAAGAGAGTGGCCCAGTGCTGTCTCCTGATCCTTGATCCAGTGCACACCTTGACCTGGGAAGGGGAAGAGTGGCAGGATGCGGAAGGACCAGAGTCACCCAAATCACACCTCAACACCCTAGCAATCTTCTTTGACCTGCCAGGAATCCCCCCTGCCCCCTCCCCCCCCCAAAAAAAATCTTCTGTTACTGGGGGTAAATTCTCATTATTTTTAGGAACCAAAGCTCCTGAATAACATACTTGACTTTGACATACCATAGTGATTTAAAACTACTTTTCAAATCCAGTACCAAAACACACAAAATAATAATTCAATAGGGTTAGTGTGTGGCTTTCCCACTATCTCTTGTATACAGAGAAAGGTTAAATTAATTGGAATGGTCACTGGGCCACAGATCAATTACTACTTAAGGTTACTCTTAAACTTAACTATCAAACTCTTCATATCCCCCAAAATACAATCTTAATTGTGTTCTTTTGCAAAAGTATACAATCTTAATTGTGTTCTTTTGCAAAAGTAAACCACCTCTTTTGTTAAAGCGTGTGAGCACACACACATACACATACATCTCTTCGTGGGCTGTTAACTGAGAGCCGATCATCTCCCTCATTTTCTCAAATAGCATATATCATTCACACGGAGCCAGAGCATAATTTGAATGAAATAGAATGAGATTTTTCCTTAGCTTCAAATGAATTGGAGTGGAAGATGATAATGCTTTCTATTTTTTCTTGTCCAACAAGCCCAGCTCTTAGCTCCAAAAAAAGAAGAAAAAAAAATCTCCACAGTGTTTCAGATTTAAATACATTATATTTAATGTAGTTTCTAAATTTTAACTGCTTCTGATTCTTTTAACTGCTTAGAAAGATATACGGAGGTTTTAAGATCTTCCAATTGAACTGAAGTCAAACCCACAGATGCCAGCAAGAACAGTGTTGATGGACCTATTTAGAAAGGATCTCTGAGCCCTTTGGGTCTTCCTGGGGGACATGCATCTTTGTGCATAACTAAGAAAATATAAAAATTAAAATTCCAAACAAACAAAGTGACTTTAATTAAACATCTCCTAAGAAAAAGAGAGAAAGAAAATTCTTAGGTAAAATTTCCAAGTAAACCATCCTTTACATATGGATATAATTTTACACTGAACTAGAATAGTACTTTACTTACTACTAGGGTCTATTTTTGCCAGCACTAAGAAATGCTTTGGGGAAAAATAAACAAGCACATTCTAAATTAAGTTGCATAAATAATTTTCACATTTTCTACTTGAGTGTCTATCTATGTGCATATTTCATTGTCTGCCATATTCTCTATGAAGGGGCAGCCAACTGTTTTATTCCCGATGCCTGTTCAGATACTACTGCGTGGTTTAAATTGCATCTACTGTTTTTGTGACTCACTAATGTTTGCTTCTATGCCTCTTGTATTTCTTCATCTCACAGATTTTGTTCAGTTCTACAATTCCTATGTCATCCTTGGCCATAAGTTGATAATGGTTGTCTTATTCTCATTGGGGACGTTACCCCATATTTTATCTGAACTAGTAAAATATGGAAGGTCTCCTCATAGCCTAGTATTTCTTTAGGCTGCTGATTGGTCTAACAAAAAAAAAATGACAACACAGATATTTGTGAAGCAAACGGAAATGATCCTTCCTTAACATCACAGGTTCAGGGACGGAGCCATAAGAACAAAGAAGTGGTAATACTCTTGTGACAATCGATTTTACTAGCTGTCCTAGAATTACCTATTTTAAATAAAGATTATATATTAGGAAGAAGGTTTCCGCTCTGATGAAGCCCCCAGGAAAAGTTCCATTTTCTCTTATCCTTTCTTGAATGTTTTTACAAGAGACCTTTGATCCCCATGTTTTGGTTAAAGCATATGTTTGGCAGCCATCTGCACAAAACACCAAACATGAACTTCAAGGGCAAGAGAGCCGCATTTGGAAGATAACTCATGTGCACACTATAAATATTTCAGAGCAGATTGTGTCTCTGTAGATTCTGAGGGAGTTGTGAAGCTCCAACACCCTGCCAGGAAGTAGTTTTGAGACCTTGACCTTCACTTTTCTGAGTCTTAGCGCCTTTTTGCCTTTCTATCTTCTTACTTATTTGTTAAATGCAATGGATGATCTTCTTAGTCTACCAAGTTTGAGATATTTTGGGATATAGAAACACAACATTTGTTCACTCAACAAATATTTATTGAGCAAATACCTTGTTCCTGGTGCTATGCCAAGTACTGGGCAATATAAATGTAGCCATGACAGATGTTGCCTCTGCTCTTTTAGATACCACATAAAAGTGTTGCTACTAATATTATTAGAACTATTATTTAATATCTACTACTTCCTTTTACTACTATAATATTGGCAAATACTTATGAGAAATTGCTATTATTTGTGTAACCAATGACAATCTTTTAAACATGCTAGTATTTGGGGGCATCTTCATTATTGTTAAATGATTTCTTTCACTTTTCAAAACATCTGTTGATAATTTTGTAGACAATGATGCAATCGGCATCAATTTCTATAATTAGAGTTTTTACTTTTAATTTGATTCACACTGCACATCTCAGCCCAACGTGTCAGGACCAATAAGAACTATCCACATGCACAAAAAATAGGATAATCTTAAAAGAAATCATATATCAGATCTCCACGCATGTGTTCAGTTTCTATTTTTAATGCTTTCATGAAAAGTGTTTTACATGGAAAATAATGAAGCCTTTGGAATTAGAGTTTTCTTAAGCATCTGGTATATGCTAGACATTGGACATCCATCATCTGATTGAGATACCCTGGTGCTCCATGACAGTGGTTACTATACCCACTTTGGAGATGAAGGGTGAGAGGTTGTGGCTTTTCAGACTCAGTCAATTGCAACCTAAAGCCAATGCTCCTTCCACTGTACCCAATTATGTTCTGTCTGTTTAGCTACCACAAGAAAAATTTTTTAATGTCACTCAGTTCATATGGGATTGATCGATAGGGATCTGATGACAGGTTAATTGATGGCTCCTTGGTAAACAGGCGAATTTTCCAGCTTGACAAAAAGATCAGGAGCTGGCTTTGTATCCATGAAGTCAAAGGCTTATCAATATATGGAGACCTTTACTGAAATTAAACAGAAATGCCTTCCATGAGAAGTGACTGGCATGGTGGCATCAAGAACAGGGATATTCTCCAGTCTGTCTGTTGTTCTGAGACGTTAGTTGCATAAAAACCACCTCAGAAACTTGTTAAAACACAGATGTCTGGGGTCCTGCTCTTTACCAACTCCCACTCCCAGAGGGTTTCCAATTCAGTGGTTCTGCAATAGCACCTGAACATATGTGCTTCTGACAAATTTCTGCATGGTGTTTGAAACCAGCACATTATGTTGAGCTATCTGGGGAAGTTGTCAATGAAGACAAGGAAGTTAAAAGACATTTTTTTTCCTATTTCAACAAAAATTGATGTAAAGGGTGACCTTCAAATCAAATGTTCATATATATTTATATGCATACACATATATTCACACATAATATATGTAAATAATGTAATACATTTCATAAATATATGTGTATATACACATATATAAATATATACATACCTGCATACACACACATTTTATATTGATGAAAGTGGTCTCTATTGGAAAAAAAAAAGTCTTCAAAGACTTTCACTCTGAGGAAGAAAACATGAGCCCAGTGGTAGAAGGTTACAGAGATGTTCAAACTGAATATTGGTATGTACCCCGGTGGAGACTGAACTGTGCTAGTATTTCAATTGAGGTTACTATTATTTTTGTTACTTTTGGATTGCCAAATTCTATAGGTTTTGGATGGCCCACCATAGGCCTCCTTTTCCAAAAAGCTTGTAATTTTTTTCACATATATATTTGCAGACCAGAGGTTTTCCAGGAATATAGATATGGTATTAGAGCTAAATGCTATATAAAGAAATTATTATCAAATCTAGTGATAATGACCCCAAAAGTAGAAAATCGAGATGAACTGGCAAATTTATGTAGAATGGATGAAATAAAGGTGTGTGAGCCTAATAAAAACTCCTTGCAAAGTTGTGTCAAATCTCTTTTCTGAATGTGTCTGAACATTATGGCCAGTGGAAGAGCCACCAGTCCTCAATGTCAAAGTTCCTGAAATCAAACAGTCTTAAGTGAGAGAATTCTTTCAGGCATTTCACTACTAAAATAAAGACCTCCATCTTTCCTTAAATTAAACAAGCCTGTCTTTGACCATATCAAACACAGAGTTCACCTTACCAAGTTCTTCCCGTTGGGGCTCTCTATTTGAATTCTGGTAGTGTCAATCAGCTGGTTTTCTGTTGGGGTGGGGGAGCCTATTCATTCCCCATGGAAACTATAATCAGTTGGACGCCTTCCTGAGAGGTTATAAAGTGGGAGGTGAGAATGTGCAGAGGTACTGCAACATAAGGTGAGAGCTTGCACAAAGGGGTACCTAAGCATGTGAGGTTTGGGGTCCTGTGTTGAGTCCATCCCTTCCCTGGAGGAATTGCAGTCAAAATGCAACCCTCTAGGTTACCATGCATAGCTTGAACACAAGCTTTCCTGTGTTCTCTAGCCTCGTACTTGCCACATGGCCAAGTTCACGGGAAGTCATTTCTGGGGTGTCATTAGTGCTTCAGTAGTTTGTATTGTAACCTTAAATTAGCTAGCTGTACAGTTTTATTCTTGAAACACAATGTAAGAGAATGCTCATGTTCTAATCCCAAGTAAGTTCATAGTGGCTGATTTGGCTAAATCAGACAATGAGGAAACTGAATGAAAACTTGCTGAAATGTGCTTCTCAAATGAGCTCAAGTGGGTGAATTCAAGGCAGAAATCCGGTGAACTGGCATCTGCAAAGTCAGAATCATAGATGATGAAGCAAGGCTTCTTTTTTGTTGTTGTTGTTCAACACTGACCTCTATTTTAAAGACTACAGTCACATTTACTGTGATGTATAACTAAAGAGAACAAATAAAAATTTAAAAAAGAAAAGAAGACCACAGTCCTGGGTTGAAGGGGAAGTTATCATAGGTTTGGAGAAAAGGAGTAAGTAGGTGGTGTTCTGAATTAATTAAAATGTTCACTTTCACGAAATATTCTGGCATCTTTGGTGATGACAACCTAAGCTCATCAGTAGGATGTAACTATGAGACAAATATCTTAATTAACAGATTACCTTTAGAAACCCAAGGTTATGTGATTCCTACAAATGTAGAAAGTTCTCCAGCTGCTAGGATAGTGTGAAGGTACCAAAATACTTAAGTTATTTAGCTCCATTAGTTGTTTTTTTCAGGATTGTTAAGCAAAGTTTCATGATGCAGGAACACAAAACAGAACAATTTTAAAGTCATTTTCTGACTCCTTATCCATAAGCACCATTTAACGTTACTTCTCATTAATATGCACATCATTGAAAAATCTTAAACCTCTGTGCACAGGCATTTTTCAAGAAGTGGTTTCTAGACATAGATGTGCATTGGAATCACCTGGAGAAGTTATTAAAACATAAGTTTCTAGCCCTCATCCCACAGTTTTTCAGTCAAAAAGTCAGGGCTGAAGTGTTAATATTTGCATATCTATCAACTTGCCAGGTGATGATGAAGCTGTAGGTTCAGACACTAAAAAGAGACCTTAGAAAGAGACTGGTGATGAGGTAGCAAAAGCCTCAACTAGGAGTTGTGGGACCTAAAATTCTTTCTATTCGTTTTTAGTGTCAAACCACTTGTTTTTGATTTTGTTGTGTGTGTGTGTGTGTGTTGGGGGGGGGAATGTGTCTTTTTTGTATATTTGGGACCAAGGATTAAACTCAGGGGTGCTTAATCACTGAGCCACATAGCCCCAGCCCTTTTTATATATTATTTTGAGACAGGGTCTTACTAAATTGCTTAGGGCCTTGCTAAACGGCTGAGGCTGACTTTGAACTCACAACCTCCTGCATCAGCCTCTCTAGCCACTGGTATTATAGGCATTCACCACCATATCTGGGTAAAAGCTTGCCTTAATGGCTTAACTAGTAAATGGAGAATTCTGCCCCATAGCGCTGATTAATGGTACTTTATCAACTCTCCCTGAAACTCTTACCGACTAATGTATTTTCTAACTGAAGGCTTGAAGAAAACAGAAACATAAGTTTTATTATCAATCCATTATTTCATGATCAGTGAACATTCAATTTCCAAATCAATAGACCATATCTTGGAAAGACACTGACTGCCCAGTTAGGGCCAACTCCTAATCCACACTCCATCACTCAAACCCTCTCAGATTCTCAGATGACTACACAGTCTCTCCATGACCTTTTTATCTGATTTAGTCTGAGCTGCATGGATTCAAGACTATTTGGTCTGGGGATTTTAAGGAACTGGGAAGGCTCATTGGTTATTTTCCTTTGGATTATGCCACATATGTTAAAAGTCACTAAGCAATGACATCTGAAAAATCTCATTTGCCAGAGAAAGGAAAACAAACATTTGGATCTTATATTTCAGACCAGAAATGGAAGAACAGAATGCAACTGGGTGGGCTCACATGAAAGTCATTATTAACTGTGTTGTAATATTAATTTGTTACATATTTCCTCCTCCTGGACATGCTAGGATAGTGTGAAGATACCAAAATACCTAAGATAAGTTATTTAGCTCCATTAGTTGTTTTATTCAGGATTGTTAAGCAAAGTTTCATGATGCAGGAACATAAAACAACAATTTTAAAGTCATTTTCTGACTCCTTATCCATAAGCACCATTTAACGTTACTTCTTATTAACATGCACATCACTGAAAAATCTACTGCCTCACACAGAAAACTCCACAACTAACCAATGGTTTTACCTGGAGAATACAGACAATTTCCATATGCAGAGCCATGTGGGCATCCTTCTAGTAAACAAGTTTGGAGTATCATTTCATCTTGGCATTTTTACCCTCTCACAATGAGGAATGACCAGCCTGCATTTGTGGATGGGGATATTAGAGAAGCATTTGCAAGTGTCCAGCCATTTCTGGGCTAACTTTTTGCATTTTTTTCTTTGGGTATCATTTTCTGGAACAGACAAGCATTTATTTAGGTTTAAAATCGACAAAACCAAAGTCTTTTGATCAACAGGAAAAAAAAAAAAAACATCAAGTTTGCAGATAGATTAAGAAAGATATTTTTCTAGAGTTGCAATTACAATTTCAAACCCTACATAAAAGTTCCCTTTTATTTCTGCAAAGTTATTTCATCTCATATTTGGAAAAGGAGCCTCTAAATATTATATAATATGGTGCACTTAGAAGATGACATGAACAAAATATAACAAACCAGAACGCATTTATGAGGACTATCAAAGCACAAGCTGAAACGCTTTTCCCTTAAATAACCTTTCTGCTAAGAAAAGAAATCATTAAGGCTAATATTACGAATATAGATTTTCAATAAAGTAGAACCAATTAGCTCTCCATTTTAAATAACACCATCTGTATTAGATGGAAATTGCTTATAACAATAATACAATGAAATTCTCTGTCGCCCAAAAGTTTTCGTACACTTCACAATTTCAATGATCTCTTTAAACACGATGAAAAGCTGTTTTCTGGGTGTGATGATGATATTGTGTAATTATCCTGTTAAATGTCATGTAATTCAGGAAGAAAGAAATAGTACTACCTTCTATTTGAACAGTACTTTACAGGTTTTTTTAAAAAACAATTTTATGGAGATACAATTCATATACCTTACAATTCACGCAATCATGTTCAATTCAATCATTTTTAGTGTATTCATAGATATATACAACCATTGCCACACTTAGTTTTATAACATATTTATCTCCCCAAAAAGAAGTTTAATTTTTAGTTTTTGCCCCTCTTTCTACCTGCCAAACTCCTTAGCCCTAGTCAATCACTTATCTATTAAAACTTCCCTAGTCTGAACATTCACATGAATGGAATGACAATATGAGGTCTTTGTGACTGTCTTCTTTTACACAATGTTTTCAAAGTTCATTCATGTTGTAGTATGTTTCAGCCTGACTCCTTTATATTGCCAAATAATATTCCATTATATGACTATATCAAGTTTTATTTACCCATTTCTCTGCTGACAAGCATTTGGGTTTTTTTCTTTTGAATATTAATAAATAATGCGGCTATGAACATTCGTGCACAAGTTTCATGTGGACCTATATTTCCATTTCTCTTGGATATATACCTAGGAATAGAAGTGCTGGGTCATCAGCTATCCCATTCCTCAGTTTATACCCAAAGGACTTAAAATAAGCATACTGAGTGACGCAGCCACATGGATGTTTATACAGTTCAATTCACAATAGCTAAACTATGGAACCAATCTAGATGCCCTTTAACAGATTAATAGATACAGAAAATGTAGTATAGCACACAATGTAATATTATTCAGCCTTAAAAAAGAATGAAATTATGGTATTTGCAAGTATATGGATGGAGTTGGAAATATCATGCTAACAAAAAAAAAAAAAAAAAAAAAAGCCAATCCCAAAAAACTAAAGGCCAAATGTTTTCTCTGATATGCAGATGCTGATTCATAATGGGGGAGGGGGAGAGCTAGGGAAAAATAGAGGAACTTTGGATTGAGCAGAGGGGAGGGGAGGGTGTGTAGGAGTAAGAAGGATGGTGGAATGAGACAGACATTATTATTCTATATACATGTACGATTGCATGAATGGTATAACTCTGCATGGTAGACAGAGAAATGAGAAGCTGTGCTCCATTTGTGTACAGTGAGTTGAAATGCATTTTGCTGTTATGTATAACTAATTAGAACAAATAAGAGAATTTTTAAAAAATAAGTGCTGGGTCATATAATAACTCCATGTTTAATTGTCCGGGGATCTGCCATTCTGTTTTCAAAAGTGTCTACAACATTTTACATTCCTTTTCACAGAGTATGAATACTCTGATTTATTCACATTCACCCAAAACTTGTTATTTTCTGATATTCTCTTCTAACCATCTTAGTGCATATGAAATGGTATCTCATTGTAGTTTTGATTTGCATTTCCCTCTTGAATAATGATGTCAAACATAGTTTTGTGTGTTTATTGGTCATTTGTATATGTTTCTTGGAGAAATGCACATTCTGATCCTTTACCCATTTTTAATTGAGTTGTCTTTTAATTATTGAATATAAGAGTTTCTTAAAAATTACAGAGAACAATCCCTATGAGACATATGGTAAAGGTTTTCTCCCATTTGGTAACTGTTTCACTTTCTTGATGGTATCCATTGAAACAAAAAAGTTTTTAACTAATGAAATTCAATTTATTTTTTTTTCTTTTGTTACTCCTATCAAAGAATTCTTTACCAAGTCAAAGGACATGAAGATTTTTCTCTGTTTTCTTCTGTTAGTTTTATAGTTTTAGCTCTTACCTTGAGGTCTCTGATCCACTTTGAATTTTTGAATATGGAGTGAGATAAAGGTCCAATTCCATTCTTTTGCACCTGGCCCTCCTGTTGTCCAGCACTATTTGTTGAGAAGACTTGAGAAAGATCCCAACTGAATGTTTTTGGCACCCTGTGAAAAATCAGTTGGCCATAGATGTATGGGTTCATTTCTCCCCTCTCTCAATTACATGCCATTGATCCATTTGTCTATCCCTGTGCTGGACCACAGTCTTGATCACCTTTGCTTTCTGGGAAGTCTGAGTCCTCTTACCTTGTCCTTCTTTTTTCAGAATTTTTTTTGGATATTCTGAGTCTCTTACAATTCTATAGCATTTTACAATCAGCTCATTAACATCTACCAAGAAATCAGCTGGGTTTCTGATATGGATTGTGTTGAATCTGTAGATCAGCTTTGGGAGTTTTGCCATCTTAACAACATTAAGTCTTTTTTCCCATGAATTTGTGATGTTTATCCAAATATTTAGATCATGTTTAACTTCTTTCAACAATATTTTGTTGTTTTCAGAGTTTAGGTTTTACACTGTGTTTGTTAAATTCACTTCCAATTATTTTTATTATTATTGTAAAAACAATTGTCATCTTTTACTTTTTAGGGTGTTCATTCAAGTGTATAGAACTACAAAGGCTCTTTTTGTATATTGCTCTTCTATCTGTAACCTTGGTGAATTCACATATTAGCTCAAGTCATTCTGGTGTATTTCTTAGAATTTTTCCTTTCCAATATGACTGTGCTTTTATTAAATCCATGAATCTCCTCCCAGTTACCTTGCACCATAATATCCACTGTTCTTGAGAGCATCCTTATGCTTGAATTTCTCCACACTCTGTTGCAAATTGAGTCATTTCCGTTGGGAAGAGATTAGGTGCCAACTAAGGGCTTATTTCTTCCACCAGACATAATTCTGTGAACCAAGTGTTTGGAGCAGGGCTGGTAGCTGTGCACTCTGAGTGGGAGAGGAGAGCAGAAGGTCCTCTCAGCTTGCATCTCCTGTATGAAACCATCACCTAGCAATTCGGGGCAAAGATAATTAGAGTCCCAACATTCTCACTATGCCATGCCCAAGGTACAGCCCCCTTTTCATAAGGAAGGGGGGTATTGGCAGGAGAAGGGAGCATTTACCTATGTCTCATGTGCATTATCTGGAACATAGTCTCAACAACAGGTAGATGGGGAAGGATGAGAAATACTAAAGACCTACTCTCCCACAGCCTCCTGACTAGGGACTCTGGGCAGAAGGTCTCTGTGTTCTTGGCTGTCTCAGGGTGCAGTGGAATCTCTAACCTCATTGTGGGTGGTAGGAGGCCAGAGGGAGCAGTCTTGGTTCCTATACCACAAACTCTTAATTTTTCTTGCTGAATTTTCATGAATAAGCATGTCTTTTTTGAATTAATATTTACTAGTGCGTTAAAATTGCACATAACCATGGGATTCATTTTGACATATTCATACATGCACATAACTTGCTCAATTTTTTGAATAGGCTTTATTTATGTATGTATGTATGTATGTATGTATTTATTTTGCTATTTTCCCTTAGGATAATTTCCAGAGGGTTTGAATGTACTCTTTGTTTGTTTTTATCATTTTAAACAGTTTCCCTGGCGAGCAGCTTAGCGGAGCTCCTCAGGTTGTTATGGCAGAAGTTGCTCTCCAGTATGTTATAGTTTATAAAGTAGCTTCACATGTTTTTCACCTTATGGTTCACTTCTTATAAAGACCGATAAGCGTTTCATTTATGGAGCATTTCTCTCACATTTCAGTTGATATGAGGAGGAAATACTGAGGAGGAAATTCCATGTCAGATACTGAAAGTATAAAGATATGTATGTTCAGTTCACATTCATTTTAGTCAGCTTTATTGTCACTGTGACCAAAAGACCTTAAAAGAACAATTGGAGGAGAAAAAGTTTACTCTATGAATGGTTTCAGAGGTCTCTGTGCGAAGTAGCACATCAGGGGAGGAGGGTGTGGTAGAAGAAAACAGCTCAGGACATGATCATCAGGAATGAGAGAGAGAGAGAGAGAGAGAGAGAGAGAGAGAGAGAGAGAGAGAGAGAGAACCCTGCTCACCAGAGATAAAATATAAAGCCGAAAGACAAGCTCCTAGTGACTTACCTCCTCCAGTCACATTCTACCTGCCTACAGCTTTCACCCAGTTAATCCGTTCAATAAATCAATGCACTGATTAGGTTAGGGCTCTTATAACACAATCACTTCCCCTCTAAACCTTCTTGCATTGCCTCACACATGAGCTTTGGGGGGACACCTCACATCTAAACCATAACAACATCTGCTAGAAAATATGGAGGAAATTCTAAGTTATCACAGAAATAAGAACAGGATTTGAACACAAGTTCACATGAAACTTCATCCCATGAGTACGTTATGCTTTCTGTTGACTCTTGGGGAATATATCAAGAGGAGAAACAGAATTCCCGTTTTAATGCCAAAATTATATTTTTTACCCTATTACTCATTGAGGATATGGAAATTATAGGAGGCTTTCTCTCACCTGACATATGCTATACTATGATACCACTTCTAATTGCAGCTTATAATACTATTGGGCATCTGTACTTGTGTCAGTATCACACATCACTCTAAGAAGCACCTGCATCACTATAAGAAGCACCTGAGATAAACAACTGACTGGGAGGAAAGCTTTATTTATTTTATCACAGTTCTGGAGGTTTCCGTTCATGCTCAGTTGGGCCCGTTGCTTGAAGGCCTGTGGTGAGGGTGCATGTCACTGAAGAAGCGTGTGGTAGAGCAAAGCCACCGACCTCATGGTCAGGGAGCCAAAAAGAAAACAGAAGGGGACCAGAGTCCCACAGTCCCCTTCAAAGGCACACCCTCAGTGACCCGAAGACTCCCACTAGGCCTCTCATAGTAAATTTTCACCACCCCCAATAGCACCAACCTGGGGACTAAGCCTTTAATACATGAGCCTTTGGGGTCCCGTTTATACCGAAATATTTATGTGGAACATGGCAGATCCAGTTTTTTGTTAGTGAAAACATTTTAATTTTCAGTCACTCCTTCAATTGCTTGCAAGAGAATTGGAGAAGAAAAGAGCATTGCCGTAAGTCAAAAGTGGCAACAAAATTAAAATTAAAATTAAAAAATGCTGGGGCAGGAAGAACATTATTTTAATGGTGGGATGAAGGGATTCTATGCTTAGATGAGAGCCCGGTGGCAAACCCAAGACCCAGCACTCATGAGAAGGGTCTGACCATCTCAGACAATCAGAACCATTTCCAGAAGGAGGGACCCCCAGGAGGTGGAGGCCACAAAGCAGCTGTGTCACAATGTTTTAGTCAGTTTTTTCACTGCTATGACTTAAAGGGTCTGACCAAAACAACTACAGAGAAGGAGAAGTTTATTTGGGGGCTCAGGTTTCAGAGGTCTCAAACCACAGAGGGCTGGCTCCATTCCTTGGGGCCTGAGATGAGGCAGGACATCATGGCAGGAGCAGGTGGTAGAGGAAAGCCGCTCACATCCTGGTGACCAGGCGGCAAAGAGAGACTCCACTCTCAGATACAAATATATACCCAAAGCCATGCCCCAATTCCCACCTCCTCCTGCTACAGTTAATTCCATCAAGTTTAACTCACTGATTAGGCTAAGGCTATGACCGAATCATTTCTCCTCCAAACCTTCTTGCATTGTCTCATATGTGAGCTTTCAGGGGACACCTCATATCCAAACCATAACACAAAGGAAGTATGATGAGCCAACAACCTGGGGACAAGGAGGCTCTGAGCACTCTGGACCCAAAGCAGCAACAGCACCATGAATCAGATGTGTCTAAGACAGTGTATCTTCAAATCAAAGAGGAAGAATTCATTAATAAGGCAATGGGGCCAGGCACAGTGGCACACACCTGTAATCCTAGCGGCTCAGGAGGCTGATGCAGAAGGATCACGAGTTCAAAGCCAGCCTCAGCCAAAACAAAGCACTAAGCAACTCAATGAGACCCTGTCTCTAAATAAAGTACAAAATAGGGTTGGGAATGTGGCTCAGTGGTCAAGTGCTCTTGAGTTCAATCCCTGGTACCCACCCCTAAAAAAAAAGACAGTGGGAGACTGGCTCTCTAAGAAAGATGATCCACCTCTTGCAGAAATTACTTGATTGCAAAGACATTTGCAATGAGGTGTCATGAGACTTAATGAAGTAAAAGCCACACCACAGGATGACATGGGCACCCCAAGAAACCAGCAAGGGAAGCAGAAGCCTTTCGATGCCCAATCCAGGAGCACCTCAATGCTACTGCTGCTGTTTGAATCTTGTGCCCATGAATTGAATGTTTGTTTCTCAAAGTGGCCCTACTGAAAGGTGGTGCAGCCTTTAAGAGATGGGGCCAACTGGGAGGCCCTCTGGTCATTGAGGACCTGCCCTTAAAGGGAATTGTGAGACCCCAGTCTCTTCAATTCCTAGACATGAGCTGAATAGTTTTCTCTTCCATCTACTCCCCACCATTGCCATCTGACAGCCCTATAGCCCTAACATCAGTGGGTCCACCTGATAATGAACTGAAATCTCTAAAACTGTGAACCAACATAAACCTTTTTCCCTTTGGGAGTTGATCATCTTAATCATTTGTTACAGTAACAGAAAGCTAACTTGCACAGCTTCCGAGAGTTTGACTACATTCACATTAAAGAGAAAAACTTGAAGTACAAAAATGCCTGGGCTCTAAGGAAGAAGAGCTCTGGTTAGAGCAGTCCTGCCAAGGAGCTGGCCCAAGTAAAGATGAAGAGAAAGCAAACTCAGAGGGTCCGAGTGGAACACCCCAGAAAGTCTGTGATAAAGAAAAGCTGAGAATTCCAAGGTAAGAACAGATTCATGGGGAATGAAGTGTGGAAGTCATGACCACAGACAGTATGGTGACTGTAACCAACCCAGGGCAGGAGAGAAAACTGAAAGACATTGTGAGGTTGGTACTAAGATACTGACCTGTTTTTTGTTGTTATTGTTGCTTTGTTTTGTTTTGTTTTGGTTTGGTTTTTTGAGTAGCTAACTAAGGATTATTGCTGACAGCTTTGGGCTCATAGGGATCAGAAGAAGGACCCATATGGAGAGTTCTGTGGCCAGAGGGGAAATACCAGACTAAAAATATTTTAAGTGGGGCTGGGGATGTTGCTCAAGCGGTAGCGTGCTTCCCTGGCATGCATGGGGCACTGGGTTCTATCCTTATTTATAAAAATAAAATAAAGATGTTGTGTCCAGCGAAAACTAAAAAATAAATACTAAAAAAATTCTCTCTCTCTCTCTTAAAAAATATTTTAAGTGTCTTTGGGTAGCAGCAGCAATCAGGAAAGGCTATGGTGAAGCTTCTAAGTGGTGAAGCTTCTGCAGTCAGTATCAGGAAAAAAAAAATGGAGAGAATCTGATTCAAAAGTTGGTTAAGACGAGATAAATTTTCCCAAGTACAGTTATGAAGACGGAAGGAACTAAGTTAGCTGGTTCACAAGAATTCATTCTGAAGGAAGGTAAGGGAATCCAATGGAACCATCACAAAATGGCAGCCTACGAGGAAGGAATAGAAGATTAGGAAAGTCCAGCAGAGACACCTCAGCAGACTAAAGAGCATCTCGGATCAGCATGCTGAAGACCTGGTAGATCAAAGTCCAGAAACTGGTCACAAGTAGATAATAACATGGCAAAAGAAAAACAAAATGACCAAAAAAAAAAAAAAAAAAAAGAAAGAAATAGAAACTAGGTGGGGTGGTGCACACCTGTAATCCCAGAGGCTTGGGAGGCTGAGACAGGAGGATTGCAAGTTCAAAGCCAGCCTCAGCAAAAGCAAAGCACTAAGCAACTCAGTGAGACCCTGTCTCTAAATAAAAATATAAAATAGGGCTGGGAATGTGGCTCAGTGGTCACTGCCCCTGAGTTCAATCCCCAGTACCAAAAAAAAAAAAAAAAAGAAAGAAAGAAAGAAAGAAATGAAATAGGAGAGGTTTCCAATTATTTGGCAGCTGCCCTAATAATTAAACAATAATCAGGTAAGAGCATTTTGAAATTTTTGTAGATTTTTCTTTGGGAATTTTATGAGATGTGCCAAGTCATTGCTATCATCTATATGCTGATATTTTTTTAATATTTATTCTTCAGTTTTAGTTGGACACAATACCTTTGTTTCATTTATTTATTTTTATGTGGTGCTGAGGATCTAACCCAGGGCCTCAAACACACTAGGTGAATGTTCTACTGCTGAGCCACAACCCCAGCCTTATATGCTGAGATTTTTACAAAGCATCTTGAACCTGATTCTCTGGGTTTCCTTTTAAATGTCTTTCAAATTTGTTACAATTACCTATTTCATTCTCTTTCTACCCTCGCCTCTTTCCTCCTTCAGGTGTGCCAAAACATCTGAGAATCTGAATTTTGAAAATAATTATAAAGTGATTCTTTTGCATAGGAAAGTTTGAGAAGCACAGATCTATGATAGTGTAGATTCAGATTTGTGGGATTATTTAAGACAATGTATGGGACCACTTTGTGTAATAAAGAGAGTTTACCTTCCCTAAGGGACTTTGAGTAGCTGAATAAGGGTGGTTTTTAAATTATTCAATCTACACATGACCACAATTGTAAATTAAAGTTTGATTTTCTTATACTCTTCTGCTCTGTACATAGTTTAGGAGTTTTTTAGGGTTTTGTTTGATTTTGTTTTATGTTAGTGAGTGACATATTGTTTATCTCAGATTTCCACCTAAATTTCTAAAAGTAATGTTGGACTGGACATTTACTTGGAAAGTCAAGTGGTTGGTACGATATCTAATCTAATGGATAGGCACATTAAATCTCAATAAATCCAGTTCAATATTTCTGCAAAGAGATCTGGCATAAAGCCCAACAGAAAATGCTTAGTGATCTTGAGAGGAAAAGTTTTATACTGGGAAATGTTGTAATGTTCTATGTTTATTCCAGGATGTCTTATTTATTACTACTCACTCATCTGCCATCGCCGTTGTAATGTTTTAAATAAAATTTGTATCTTAGATAATGGAAGAGACTATATATAGAAAGGAGGACTTAAATTTAATTTTCATGATTGAATAGAGAAGTTAATGGCTTAACCCCATGCTCTGCTTACTAAAATGGAATGCCAAGGGTTCCTTATGGAAATGGTTTCCTAACTTGGCCAAAACATGAAGTTTGACCTGAAGAATGAAATAAAAACCAGAGTTTTAAGAGAAGTTGAATGGGAACTGTTGGTTAGAATTTGCTAGAGAAGTGTTGATCATAGAGGTGGTTTGCTTTGTCCTAACAGAGCACCATGAACCGAATGGCTCAGGAACAGAAATGTGTCTCAGTTCTGGAGACTGGAAGTCCAGGATCATGCTGATGGCTAGGCCATGCTCCCTTTGAAGGTGCCGAGAAAGGATGTGTGCCAGACTATTCTCCTATCCTCTGGCAGTGCCTTGGCTTTGGGATCACAACTCCCATCTTCACGTGACATGCTCTCTGTGTGACTATCTTTCTGTGTCCCCATTTCTCCTTTTATGAGGACACGAGTCATAACTGATTCAGAGTCCATCCTACTCCACATGATTTTATCTTAACTAATTACACCTGCAATGATCCTATTTCCAAAAAGTTCTTAATTCTGAGTTACTGAAAGTCAGGGTTTCAACATCTAGAATTGGGGAGGACTTAATTCAGCCCGTAACAAGGAACATGAGACTGTGGAAGAATATGAATAAAGAATAATATGTGGAGAGTTAAAAGAAAAGGGGGTTACCTCCCTACTGCTATCTCAGGGTCCATTCTCATTGGGGGGAAAAAGACATAAATACTCAGTACTATAGTAGAAAGTTCCTGACACAGCATTTAATTTCATATATTTGGTGTAGATTGGGAAATTGAAATCATCAGAGTGAAAGCTAGGTACTCAGTCAAACAGTAGAGCAGCAAATCCAAAACCTGGATCTGGGTCTCTTTACTTCCTATTCTCTGTCTCCTGTGTCCATCTTACTAGAAGCTGGGATAGTGTGAACAACTTTGCCCTTGAAATCAAACCTTGGCTATCAATCTTTGAGTATTCAGTGCAAAGACCAATTGTTTCTGGAAGTGAAATTGGACATCAGAGCCACTGAATCTCTCCTTAAGTTGCCTTTTAAGGTGTACCTATGGTAGGACTTTCTCAGGGCACAGATTAAAGTCCCTGCTTGATCTTGGACAGCACTCTATGCTGTATGCACCCTCTACTTCTCCATCTCTTCACCCAAAATTTCTGTCCTTACTATGGAGCTTAGGATAGCATCAAGATGGTAAACAAAAAGCATGCTAATCTAATTTATTGCTCCTTAATAAGTGACAGGTAATATTTGATAGTATTCAGCTAGACTACTCACTCCTTTTCTAAGAGTCTTTCGGCTTTCTGAGTGACTATCACTGGAGAATAAATCAAAACTACTCTAAGATATCATCTCACACCAGTCAGAATGGCAGCTACTATGAAAACAAACAACCATAAGTGTTGGCGAGGATGTGGGGAAAAGGGTACACTCATACATTGCTGGTGGGACTGCAAATTGGTGCAGCCAATCTGGAAAGCAGTATGGAGATTCCTTGGAAATCTGGGAATGGAACCACCATTTGACCCAGCTATCCCTCTCCTTGGTTTATACCCCAAAGACTTAAAAATAGCATACTACAGTGACACAGACACATCAATGTTTATAGCAGCACAATTCACAATAGCTAAACTGTGGATCCAACCTAGATGCCCTTCAGTGGATGAGTAGATAAAAAAAATGTGGCATATATACACAATGGAATTTTACTCAGCAATAAACGAGAATAAAATCATGGCATTTTCAGGTAAATGAACGTCATTGGAGAAGATAATGCTAAGTGAAGTTAGTCAACCCCCAAAAAACAATGCTGAATGTTTTCTCTGATATAAGGAGGCTGACTCATAGTGGGGTAGGGATGGGGAGCATGGGAGGAATAGATGAATTCTAAATAGGGAAGAGGGGTGGGTGAGAAAAGGAGGAGGCAGAGGATTAGCAAGGATGGTGAATGTGATGGACATCATTATCCAAAGAACATGTATGAAGACATGAATTGGTGTGAATATACTTTGTATACAACCAGAGATATGAAAAATTGTGCTGTATACGTGTAATAAGTATTGTAGGACATTCCGTTGTCATTTATTTATTAAAAAGCAATAAAAAGACATATTTTCACCCATTCTGTAGGTTGTCTTTTCATTTTGCTAATTATTTCCTTTGCTGTGCAGTAGCTTTTCAGTTTGATATGGTCCCACTTGCCTATTTTTTTGTTTCTGTTGCCTATACTTTTGGTGTCAAGTCCATAAAATCATTGTGAAGGTCAATGTCATGAAGATTTTCTTCTATGTCTTCTTCTGCAAGCTTTAGAGTTTCTTATGTTTAGTTGTCAATCAAATCATTTGGCTTGTTCTTTATAAGATAAAGTTTCAATTTTAATATTTTAAAAGTTGAACTCCAGTCTCCAACACTATTTATTCAAGAGACCCTCCTTTCCCCATTGTGCATTATTGGCACCCTTGTCAAAGATCAGTTGACTGTGCTGAGAGCCATAACCAAATAGGAATGACGCATGGCAAGTTCCTGTCAGCCTACCCAATGTTGCTTAGAGGGAGGACTCTCCATTGTGGAAATGGGCTTGCCTTGGACCCAGGTCATTTGCAGTGACATTGCATGAATGTTTGAGAGTTTTGATTTGAAAGGTGACCTTGCTCAGGGATTAGGGCAGCTCCCGGTTTAGGGTGGATCCTGCTGGATTAGGGTGGCTCCAGGTTTAGGGTGGATCCTGCTGGGAATAGAGTGTATCCTGCTGCCTCAGGCGCCCGCTCCTTGAGTTCTCGTGGGATTCAGAGGGTATCTGGTATGCAGGGCCCAGTGGAAGGTGTGTACTTTCCCCAGAACATGCGTGTAGAGTGCCGGCGAGAGTTCAGGAATAAAGAGTTGCTGTTGGAATCTACAAGGCTTTTGTGGTGGCTCAGTTATTTTGTGCCCAGCCAGACTGCGGCAGACTGAATGCATGGATTCATTTCTAAATTCTCTGTTCTGTTCCAGTAGTCCATATGTCTATTTTGATTCCAATAGCATACTGTTTTTATTACTATAACTTTACAATATACTTGGATATTAGGAAGTGTGATGCCCCCAATTTTGTTCTTCTTTCTTAAGATTGTTTAGGAAATTTGTAGATTTTTCTGATTCCATATGAATTTTAAAATTTTTCTATTTCTGTCAAAAATACCATTGAGATTTTGTTAAGGATTGCACTGAAACTTTGGGTAGTATGGATTGTGTTATCATTAAGTCTTCCAAAGCATACAGCTGATTTAATACTTACAGCTGGTTTAATCTCCAAATTTTCTAAAGAATTCCTACAGCTCAATAACTAAAAAAAAAACTGATTGAAAAAGTGGCTAAGGACTTGAACATAAATTTCTAAAACAAAAAAAAAATGCAAAGTAGGTATATGAAAGAAATGCTCAATATTATCGTGATTAGCGAAATGCAAATGAAAACCTTAATAAGATATCATCTCACACTTGTCAAGATGGTTATTACTAAAAAACAAAAGCAAGTGTTGGAGAGGGTGTGGAGAAACTGAAATCTTCAAAAACTGTTGAAAATGCAAAATGGTTGGGTTACTATGGAAAACTGTATAAAGATTCCTCAGAACAATGTTAATAGAGACACCATATAATCTAGCAATCCCAATCTGTTTTTATTCAAAACAATTGAAACCAGAATCTCAAAGAGATATTTACATTCCTATGTTCATTGCAGAACCATTTATAATAACCAAGATGTGAACACAACTACATAGATAATCTCCACCAATGGATGAATGGATAAAGAAAGGATGGTATATACGTACACACAATGGATTATTATTCAGCCTTAAAAAAGAAGAAAATTCTACCATATGTTACAACATGGATAAACCTTCAGGAAATTGTGCTAAATAAAATAAGCCAGACACATGAAAGACAAATACTGCATGATTCCAGTTATTTAAATATCTAGAATAAATATGAAGCAGTGTGATATGTGTCACTTTTTTAAATAATTGGCAAATGAACAACGTAACTGTTAGACTTGGAAAATTCTTTATTGAGTGGCACAGATTTAGTAACTAAGAATTGTAACTCCTGCTTTTAGGGATCTCATCATATGATTTGATCCTGCAATGAATAATATTCGTCAAGCTATGCTTTTGTAGTTGCTGTTCTTTTTATTTTTATAGTTTACACAAAGAAAGCACAAAATATAATTAGAAATAGAACATAAATGTTATAAACTCTTGCAAAATAAAGATAATTGCACATCTGTTAAGCTTAGAGTTATGGAGGAAATACAAATGGTCAGAAGTCTGTACAGATTGTTACTTTCTTCAACTTATGTAGAATATATTATAAAATATTATGTGAAGCTGACATGTGAAGAATATAAGGTCAATAAAACGACTGACTATATGAAAAAAATCTAGAATAGACAGATTCTTAGAACCAAAGAGTGGAATGGTGGTTCCAGGGACTGGGGAGAGGGGTTTGGGGAGTTATTAATCAATGAGTTTATTCTCTTATTGAGTTATTAATCAATGAGTTTTAGTCAAGTCAGATAAATAAGCTCTAGTGATCTACTGTACAACTTTGTACTTATTGTCAACAGTAATGTACTATACACTTAAAATTTAATTAAGAGGGTAGATTTCATGTTAAGTGTTCTTACTACAATAAAATAAAATAAGATAATCTGTGGTTTATTGGATCCAAACTAAAAGTCTCAAATTCACTGGGTAGATGTAAATGGTAGCCATCATCTTCTTCAAACTGCAAAGAATTGGTTGCCATCTTTTTTAAAATCTGTGCTTAAGACTGACATCTTGGGTGGTCTATGGTGAATTTAACACATTGAGGAGTAAATAGTTTCTATTGCAGCTGGCATGCTGTTTGGCTCCAGGGCATGTCTTGAGCTGTCTGAATACACTACACTATATCTAATCACACTGGATTTCTCTCTTATACCCCCACCCCCATTCCCAGATTTCACCTTTACAGTCTCTTCAAAGATGAGCTGGAAAGAATGCTTTCAAACTGCTCTTACTTTATTTGCTCTGTGCATAGGATTTCAAAAAGCAAAATATTGATCAGGCAACTAGCCTGCATTGTCTCAGAAAATATTTCATTCTCCAAAACAAGTTATTATCTTCAGTTGCTACTGAAAATGCATCAGTTTCATTATATCAAATTTATAATTGAAAAATGGCACAAGATTAATTATGGAAATGCTTTTCAATTTCAATAGTCAATTAACAGGCAGCTGTATGAAGACTGCAATAATTACATTGTTCTGCAAGCACTGCACTACATGTCTTATTTTAGTATATTTAGGCTTTTAAAAGAGAATCTGATTAGCATTTATTTTTTAATGAATCTGGCATTCAGGGGATGCATGAATTTACTTTAGATACTGGATTATCAATTAATGCTTATCAACTTAACATTGATTTTCTTTATAATCTGGGACCATCATCACAGAGAATTTTTCTACATAAATTCCTGCTATAGTTGTCATTAGGTGTAAGAGTTCAGAAGGAACATAAACTCCCATAGATCCTAGTAAAAAAAAAAAAAGTTCTTTCCTGAAATCTACCTGTAGTTTTGTACAAGTCTTGAAGATTCATCCTATACCTTTAACTGAAAACAATGTTTTTCTCTGTAATGTCTCCAAAGAGGAAAGCAAGAACAAGCACAGTCTCCTGAATTATTAAATTTAAGTAGGCTATGGCTTATTTTCATATTATAATTATAGGCTGCCAGAGGCACAGATCCTAAGTGTACAGTTAGATAAGTAGTGACAGAAGTATAAACAACATGGAAACCATATCACCCTAGAAAGTTGTGGGACTTTACACCAGTGCTTCTTGACATGAATTTTTTTTTCCTGTAGACATTCCTACTGCTGCCCGTGTTGTCTGGGTGGGTGTGGTTACCCTCATTTCCTCCTTCATCCTTGGAAGAATAGGCAAGGCAGAGGCCATTAGTGATTTATGTGCTCATTGATAGCTCTCCTTCCCCTTCACATATTTGCTAGAACATTGGCTTTGGAATCTAAGAAACCAGGTTTAACGCCTGGTTCTACACTTTTTAGAGTTATTAACATCCCTGAGTCCAAGTGTCCTTATCTGTAAGGTTAGGATGCTAAAACCTACCTCACAAGGTTGTTAGGAAGATTAACTAAGGTGCCTTTATGCACCTGCCATTCAGAACATGCTCAGCTGGTCCTCCACTCACCCTCTCCTGTTGAAATCTTCAATGTTGGGTCTTTTTCTCTCCCTCAGTTCAAACAACTAACTAAAAGGGTGCATTCCAAGGGCTGGGGATATAGCTCGGTGGTAGAGTGCTTCCCTAGCATATGGAAGGCCCTGGTTCCTTCCCTGGCACTAAAAAAAGAAAAAAAAAAGTTGGGGGTAGCATATATTTCAATCTTTGAGGACGCTGCATTTGAAAAAAAAAAAAGTTACTTTTTCTAATTAGGAAAACTAATCCTCACTAATGCATTAGTAAACTTGAGTTTATTTTCCTTTCCAGGTACTTTTATTTGTATTTTAACTTAAGTCTTAAGAGAATTTTTTTCAATCCAAATAAGTCAGAAGATTGGGGAATAATATAATATTTGGGGCCAGGAGGCTCTAGTTCTCTTTAAATTCCAGACAGCCATCCATCTGCCTGAGTGCATAACTGCCTATGTGACATAGGCAGCTTTTCTCAGGAAAAGATTCTATGCACAGGTTGCAGACACATTTTGGCCAAGTTGCTTTAAATAAACTCATGCAGGCATTGAACTCAGAGCCTAGAATATAAGTGCGATCACAAGGAAGCTGCTTCCCCACACATTGAAATGATGATTGGCAATGGCCGATTAGCAAATTAGAACTAGAGATCTGAAGATCAATACTGAGAAGTGGTCTCTTCCTTTGTGCGCCTGAGAACTACCCTGTGGTTTCTACTGGAAGCACCAAGAGCTTATCAGGGAAAGCAGCTGATTATTTTCCCATTTGAAACATACTTAAATTCAGAGCCTCAGGTGAGAGTCATCATTACAGCCCAGTTGAGTTGCTGGACCACAGTGCTATCTTAATGACCTCCCTATGCCTCTATTACTATTCAAGGTTCTGCCTACCTGTGAAGGTGTTATTGGAAATTGAACCCAGGGTTGCTCTATCACTGAACTATATCTTTTTTTTTTTTTTTTCAAATCTTGAGACAGGGTCAAACTAAGTTGTCCTGGCTGGTCTTGAACTCGCAAACTTCCTACTAACAGACCACAGAGAGCCATGGTACTTTAAGACTTTGTTGTTGACCAGTCCTGATTTTGTATCATCTGCTTTTCCCAGGCAAACTGACTGCCACTGACTTTTGCTTTCCTCATAGTTTTCTAAACAAAATAAAATAAAATGTGTCTGGACCACATAAGATACTCTGTGATTAAAGCAAAGTAGATTCTTTCTTTTTTCTCCCTATGTGACTTTATACATTCTGAATTAAATTGAAGAACTTGGGGAATTCATATATAGCCAGAATCCAAAGCTGCTGCAAGCACTGATCCCAAAGTATACCATGCACCACGAAGATTGCTCAGCTCAAGACTGATGATGATGTGCAAAACTGAGAACCCTTTTAGTGATATGCAGATTACACCTCAATTATGTTTTCCTGAATAAGAAGTCTTGAGATCCAATATGGCGGCAGCCACTGAGATATCGAGTCTCTGACCTCTTCAGCTGCGTGGGCATAGGGAGTCGTAAACTGTCTAAATGCTGTTTGCTCAGGATCACTAGGCAATGCTGAACTGATGTGGATCTGGGGTGAACAGTCTGGGCCTCTCAGAACACACACTGAGCCTGGATCGACTGCATTCAAGCTCCGGTTCGCCTGCTTCTCACAGCCATACAGCTGTGACTCAGCACTAATGATCCCACTGAAACAACTGCTCGGCCCTTTTGAACTGCGGAGGTAAAAGCCAACCAAGCCTTCATAGACACTGGCCACAGGATTGAAATGGGGCTTCGGAGAGACAGTCAGGACCCACCCGTTGCATTGGTCACCCGGCAAAGGGAACGAACTGTCACTATTTGCATGGGATACCACAATGGCAGAGAACTGACACCACCAAAACGCGGCGGAGGAGATAACTTCATTGAAACCAGCGGCGACAGCATCAAATAAATTTATAAGAATAAACAGTAGAAAGGTAGACAGACCTGCGACTCACCAGCAGATCAGGCCCAGCGACCCGCGGAGCGGCAGAGCCACCATCGCGCCTGCAAGGTTGGCACACCTGCCACCCACCAGCAGTTCAGGCCCAGCAACTCTCGGAGGGACACAGCTGCTCCATGCGCGTGCAAGGTAGGCGGAACCGTGACCACCGACAAAACAGGCCCAGTGGCCCGCCAGACACATCGCCCCGGTTGGGGGAGGGGCAGAGCTGCCGGGCGCCTGCAAGGTAGGCAGACCCGCGACCCACCAGCAGAACAGGCACAGCAATCCGCAGAGCAGCAGAGCCACCCCCCGAGCCTGCAAGGTAGGCAGACCTGCGACCCACCAGCAGGTCAGGCCCAACAACCTGCGGAGGGGCACAGCTGCCCCACGCGCTTGCTAGGTAGGCAGAACCGTGACCACCAACAGAACAGGCCCAGCGGCCGGCCAGACACATTGCCCCGCCCCGGTTGGGGGAGGGGCAGAGCCGCCGGGCGACTGCAAGGTAGGCAGACCTGCGACTCACCAGCAGATCAGGCCCAGCTACCCGAGGAGCGGCAGAGCCACCCCCACGCCTGCAAGGTAGGTGCACTTGCCACCCACCGGCAGGTCAGGCCCAGCAACTCTCGGAGGGACACAGCTGCTCCACGCGCGTGCAAGGTAGGCGGAACCGTGACCACCGACAAAACAGGCCCAGTGGCCTGCCAGACACATCACCCCGGTTGGGGGAGGAGCAGAGCCGCCACCAGCGCCTGCTAGATAGACAGACTTGCAACCGACAGACAGAACAGGCCTAGCGGCCAGCGGAGGGGCAGAACCGCTGCTCACGCCTGCAAGGTAGGCGGACCTGTGACCACCGAAAGAACAGGCCCACCGAAAGTACAGGCCCAGCGGCCTGCCGGCATGGTAGGCACATTGCACCAATTGGAGGAGGGGCAGAACCACCGCCAAAGCCTGCGAGGGAGACTTTGCAACTATACAAGAGCAATATAAATATATAGGGGGAAAAATCAATAACACAACAGTTTCACCAAGCAGAAAGAAACACGATCAGTATGAAAAGACAAGGAAAGAAAGGACCACAAGCAATGCAGGTCAACTCAACTTTAGAAGAGGTTATAGCTGCAGCAGATGGAATGTCAGATAAAGAATTCAGGATATACATGCTTCAGATGATCTGAAGTCTCAAGGAAGACATTAGACAGCAAAATCAGACAATGAAAGACCACTTTGACCACTTCGACAATGAATTACATAAACAAATCCAAGAAGCAAAAGATCAATTATACAGGGAGATAGAGGTTATAAAAAACAAACAAACAGAAATCCTGGAAATGCAGGAAGCAATAAACCAACTTAAAAACTCAATTGAGAATACTACCAGCAGAGTAGAACACTTAGAAGATAGAACATCAGACAATGAAGACAAAGTATTTCAACTGGAGAAGAACATAGACAGCTCAGCAAAGCTGTTAAGAAACCATGAGCAGAACATTCAAGAAATATGGGATAACATAAAGAGACCAAACTTAAGAGTCATTGGGATACAGGAAGGTATAGAGGTCCAAACCAAAGGAATGAGCCATCTATTCAATGAAATAATATGAGAAAACTTCCCAGACTTGAAGAATGAGACAGAATCCCAAATCCTAGATGCCTACAGGACACCGAATGTGCAAAATCATAAGAGATCCACACCTAGACACATTATAATGAAGATGCCCAACATACAGAATAAGGAGAGAATTTTAAAAGCTACAAGAGAAAGGAAACAGATTACATTTAGGGGTAAACCACTCAGGATAACAGCTGATCTTTCAACACAGACTCTGAAAGCTAGAAGATCCTGGAATAACATATTTCAAACACTGAAAGAAAATGGGTTCCAACAAAGAATTGTGTATCCAGCGAAATTAAGCTTCAGGATGGAAGATGAAATTAAAACCTTCCATGATAAACAAAAGTTAAAAGAATTTGCAGCTAGAAAACCATCTCTTCAAAACATCCTCGGCAAAATATTACAGGAAGAGGAAATGGAAAATATCAATGAAAACCAACAGCGGCAGGTAGTACACTAAAGGGGGGGGAATAATCAAAGAGGAAAACAAACCATGTTTAGTAACATAAATAAGCAAATATGGCTGGAAGAACAACCCATATCTCAATAATAACCCTAAATGTTAATGGCTTAAACTCAACAATTAAGAGACACAGGCTAGTAGAATGGATCACAAAACAAGACCCAACAATATGCTGCCTTCAGGAGATGCATTTGATAGGAAAAGACATACATAGACTGAAGGTGAAAGGTTGGGAAAAATCATATCACTCATATGGACTTCGGAAACAAGCAGGAGTGTCCATACTCATATCAAATAAAATAGATTTCAAGCCAAAGTTAATCAAAAGGGATAAAGAGGGACACTACATACTGCTCAAAGGAAACATACACCAACAAGACATAACAATCAAAAATATATATGCCCCAAACAATGGTGCAGCTATGTTCATCAAACAAACTCTTCTCAATTTCAAGAGTCTAATAGACCACCATACAATAATCATGGGAGACTTCAACACACCTCTCTCACCACTGGACAGATCTTCCAAACAAAAGTTGAATAAGGAAACTATAGAACTCAATAACATAATTAATAACCTAGACTTAACTGACATATATAGAATATACCACCCAAGATCAAGCAGTTACACTTTTTTTCTCAGCACCACATGGATCCTTCTCAAAAATAGATCATATATTATGTCACAGGGAAACTCTTAGACAATATAAAGGAGTTGAGATAATACCATGCATCTTATCTGATCATAATGGAATGAAATTGAAAATCAACGATAAAAGAAGTAAGGAAAAATCATGCATCACTTGAAGAATGAACAATAGGTTACTGAATGATCAATGGGTTATAGAAGACATCAAGGAGGAAATTAAAAAATTCTTAGAGATAAATGAAAACACAGACACAACATATCGGAATCTATGGGACACATTGAAAGCAGTTCTAAGAGGAAAATTTATTGCTTGGAGTTCATTCCTTAAAAAAAAAGAAAAAACCAACAAATAAATGATCTAATACTTCAACTCAAAATCCTAGAAAAAGAAGAGCAAAACAACAGCAAAAGAAGTAGAAGACAAGAAATAATTAAAATCAGAGCTGAAATTAATGAAATTGAAACAAAAGAAACAATTGAAAAAATTGACAAAACTAAAAGTTGGTTCTTTGAAAAAATAAATAAGATCGACAGACCCTTAGCCACGCTAACGAAGAGAAGAAGAGAGAGAACTCAAATTACTAGCATACGGGATGAAAAAGGCAATATCACAACAGACACTTCAGAAATACAGAAGATTAAGAGAAATTATTTTGAATCCTTATACTCCAATAAAATAGAAGATAGTGAAGGCATCGATAAATTTCTTAAGTCATATGATCTGCCCAGATTGAGTCAGGAGGATATTGACAAGCTAAACAGACCAATATCAATTGAGGAAATAGAAGAAACCATCAAAAGACTACCAACTAAGAAAAGCCCAGGACCGGATGGGTATACAGCAGAGTTTTACAAAACCTTTAAAGAGGAACTAATACCAATACTTTTCAAGCTATTTCAGGAAATAGAAAAAGAGGGAGAACTTCCAAATTCATTCTATGAGGCCAACATCACCCTGATTCCTAAACCAGACAAAGACACTTCAAAGAAAGAAAACTACAGACCAATATCTCTAATGAACCTAGATGCAAAAATCCTCAATAAACTTCTGGTGAACCGGATACAAAAACATATCAAAAAAAATTGTGCACCTTGATCAGGTAGGATTTTTCCCTGGGATGCAAGTTTGGTTCAATATACGGAAATCAATAAATGTTATTCACCACATCAATAGGCTTAAAAATAAGAACCATATGATCATCTCGATAGATGCGGAAAAAGTATTCGACAAAGTACAGCATCCCTTTATGTTCAAAACTCTAGAAAAACTAGGGATAACAGGAACATACCTCAATATTGTAAAAGCAATCTATGCTAAGCCTCAGGCTAGCATCATTCTGAATGGAGAAAAACTGAAGGCATTCCCTCTAAAATCTGGAACAAGACAGGGATGCCCGCTCTCACCACTTCTGTTCAACATAGTTCTCGAATCACTGGCCAGAGCAATTAGACAGATGAAAGAAATTAAAGGCATAAAAATAGGAAAAGAAGAACTCAAATTATCACTATTTGCAGATGACATGATTCTATACCTAGCAGACCCAAAAGGGTCTACAAAGAAACTATTAGGGCTAATAAATGAATTCAGCAAAGTGGCAGGATATAAAATCAACACGCATAAATCAAAGGCATTCCTGTATATCAGCGACAAATCCTCTGAAATGGAAATGAGGACAACCACCCCATTCACAATATCCTCAAAAAAAATAAAATACTTGGGAATCAACCTAACAAAAGAGGTGAAAGACTTATACAATGAAAACTACAGAACCCTAAAGAGAGAAATAGAAGAAGATCTTAAAGATGGAAAAATATACCCTGTTCATGGATAGGTAGAACTAACATCATCAAAATGGTGATATTACCAAAAGTTCTCTATAGGTTTAATGCAATGCCAATCAAAATCCCAACGGCATTTCTTGTAGAAATAGAGAAAGCAATCATGAAATTCATATGGAAAAATAAAAGACCCAGAATAGCAAAAACAATGCTAAGCAGGAAGTGTGAATCAGGCGGTATAGCGATACCAGACTTCAAACCATACTACAGAGCAATAGTAACAGAAACAGCATGGTACTGGTACCAAAACAGGCGGGTGGACCAATGGTACAGAATAGAGGACACAGAAACCAATCCACAAAATTACAACTATCTTATATTTGATAAAGGGGCTAAAAGCATGCAATGGAGGAAGGATAGCATCTTCAACAAATGGTGTTGGGAAAACTGGAAATCCATATGCAACAAAAGGAAACTGAATCCCTTTCTCTCGCCATGCACAAAAGTTAACTCAAAGTGGATCAAGGAACTTGATATCAAATCAGAGACATGGCGTCTAATAGAAGAAAAAGTTGGCTATGATCTACATACTGTGGGGTCGGGCTCCAAATTCCTCAATAGGACACCCATAGCACAACAGTTAATAACTAGAATCAACAAATGGAACTTACTCAAACTAAAAAGTTTTTTCTCAGCAAAAGAAACAATAAGAGAGGTAAATAGGGAGCCTACGTCCTGGGAACAAATCTTCACTCCTCACACTTCAGACAGAGCCCTAATATCCAGAATGTACAAAGAACTAAAAAAATTGGACAATAAGATAACAAATAACCCAATCAACAAATGGGCCAAGGACCTGAACAGACACTTCTCAGAGGAGGACATACAATCAATCAACAAGTATATGAAAAAATGCTCACCATCTCTAGCAGTCAGAGAAATGCAAATCAAAACCACCCTAAGATACCATCTCACTCCAGTAAGATTGGCAGCCATTCTGAAGTCAAACAACAACAAGTGCTGTCAAGGATGTGGGGAAAAGGGTACTCTTGTACATTGCTGGTGGGACTGCAAATTGGTGTGGCCAATTTGGAAAGCAGTATGGAGATTTCTTGGAAAGCTCAGAATGGAACCACCATTTGATCCAGCTATTCCCCTGCTCGGTCTATTCCCTAAAGACCTAAAAAGAGCACACTATAGGGACACTGCTACATCCATGTTCATAGCAGCACAATTCACAATAGCAAGACTGTGGAACCAACCTAGATGCCCTTCAATAGATGAATGGATAAAAAAAATGTGGCATTTATACACAATGGAGTATTACTCTGCATTAAAAAATGACAAAATCATAGAATTTGGAGGGAAATGGATGGCATTAGAGCAGATTATGCTAAGTGAAGCTAGCCAATCCCTTAAAAACAAATGCCAAAGGTCTTCTTTGATATAAGGAGAGTAACTAAGAACAGAGTAGGGACGAAGAGCATGAGAAGAAGATTAACATTAAACAGGGATGAGAGGTGGGAGGGAAAGGGAGAGAGAAGGGAAATTGCATGTAAATGGAAGGAGACCCTCAGGGGTATACAAAATTACATACAAGAGGAAGTGAGGGGAAAGGGGGAAAAATATAAGGGGAAGAAATGAATTACAGTAGAGGGGGTAGAGAGAGAAGAGGGGAGGGGAGGGGGGAGGGGGGATAGTAGAGGTTAGGAAAGGCAGCAGAATACAACAGACACCAGAATGGCAATATGTAAATCAATGGTTGTGCAACTGATGTGATTCTGCAATCTGTATATGGGGTAAAAATGGGAGTTCATATCCCACTTGTATCAAAGTGTGAAATATGATATATCAAGAACTATGTAATGTTTTGAACAACCTACAATAAAAATTAATTTAAAAAATAAAAAATAAAAAAAATAAAAAAAAGAATAAACAGTAACTCAGCAGTCAAACAGAACCAGAAGTAACATGAGCAGCATGAAAAAGCAAGGAAGAAAAGGAGTACAAACAATGCAGGACAGCCTAAATATTCAGGAGGACCTAGAGTCATCAGAGAAATGGTCATATAAAGAACTCAAGGAATACCTTAGACAGATGGAATGGAACCTTAAAGAGGATATGAGACAGCAAATTCAAACAGTGAAAGAAATCATTGAAAATGAATTACATAAACAGATAAAAGAAGAAGTTAAACATCTTTATCAGGAGATAGAGATGATAAAAAAAATCAAACAATAATTCTAGAAATGAAGGAAAGTATAAACCAAATTAATAACTCAAATGAGAGTATCACTAACAGTAGAACAAGTAGAAGCCAGAATGTCAGATAATGAAGACAAAATATATCATCTTGAAAAGAGTCTAGCCAACTCAGAAAGGCTGGTAAAAAATCACGAGAAAAGCATCCAAGAGATATGGGATAACATAAAAAAACCAAACTTACGAGTCATCGGGATAGAGGAAGGTATAGAGATTCAAACCAAGAAAATGAGTAACCTGCTGAATGAAATAATTACAGAAAACTTTCCAGAAATAAAAAAGGAAACGGATATACAAACTGTAGATGCATACAGGACACCGAGCACACAAAATCACAGTAGACCAATGCCAACACACATTGTTATAAAGATATCCAATATACAGAACAAAAGAAAATATTAAAAGCTACAAGAGAAAGGAGGCAGATTACATTCATGGGTAAACCAATAAGGTTAACAACGGATTTTTAATCACAGACACTGAAAGCGAGAAGATCCTGGAACAACGTATTTCAAACACTGAAAGACAATGGATGCCAACCAAGAATTCTGTATCCAGCAAAATTAAGCTTCAGTTACCACAACAAAATAAAATTCTTTCATGATAAACAAAAGCTAAAAGAATTTGCAGCCAGAAAACCAGCATTGCAAAGCGACTTGAGCAAAACACTACACGAGGAAGAAATGAAAAATAGTAACCAAAACCATCAGTGGGAAGTGCCTCGGTAAAGACAGAGGGTGGGGGGAAAGCTAATCATGGAGAAACAAATAAATTTTAAAAAAAGATAAATAATCAAACATGGCTGGAAGTACAAAACATATATCAATAGTAACTCTAAACGTTAATGGCTTAAACTCTCCAATAAAGTGATGTAGGCTGGTAACATGGATTAAAAAAACAAATCCAACATTATGCTGCCTCCAGGAGACACAACTGATTGGAAAAGACATACACAGGCTGAAGGTGAAAGGTTGGGAAAAAATATACCACGCCCACAGTCCTCGTAAGCAAGCAGGGGTGGCCATCCTCATATCGAATAAAATCGACTTCAAGGCTAAGTTAATCAAAAAGGAAAAAGGGATAAGGAAGGACCTTATATACTGTTAAAAGGAATCATTCACCAACAAGACATAACAATTATAAATATTTATGCACCAAATAATGGTGCTGTGACGTTCATAAAACAAATTCTCCTCAAGTTCAAGAATCAAATAGACCACAACACAATAATTATGGGTGACTTCAACACACCTCTCTCACCATTGGACAGAGCCTCCAAACAAAAGTTGAATAAAGAAACTATAGAACTCAATATCACAATCAATAACCTAGACTTAACTGACATATATAGAATATATCAACCATCATCAAGTGGATATACTTTTTTCTCAGCAGCACATGGATCCTTCTCAAAAATAAACCATATATTATGCCATAGGGCAACTCTCAGTAAATATAAAGGGGTGGAGATAATACCATGCATTTTATCTGATCATAATGGAATGAAACTGGAAATCAATGATAGAAGAAGGAAGGAAAAATCCTACATCACATGGAAAATGAACAATGTTACTGAATGATCAATGGATTACAGAAGACATAAAGGAGGAAATCAAAAAATTCTTAGAGATAAATGAAAATACAGACACAACATATAGGAATCTATGGGACACAGTGAAAGCAGTTTTAAGAGGGAAATTCATCGCCTGGAGGTCATTCCTCAAAAAAAGGAAAAGCCAAGAAATAAATGAGCTCACATTTCATCTCAAAGCCCTAGAAAAAGAAGAGCAAAACAACAGCAAAAGTAGCAGAAGGCAAGAAATAATTAAAATCAGAGAGGAAATCAATGAAATTGAAACAAAAGAAACTATTGAAAAAATTAACAAAACTAAAAGTTGGTTCTTTGAAAAAATAAACAAGATCGACAGACCCTTAACTATGTTAATGAAGAGAAGAAGAGAGAGAGAACTCAAATTACTAATATATGGGATGAAAAAGGCAATATCACAACAGATGCTACAGAAATACAGAAGACAATTAGAAATTATTTTGAAAACCTATATTCCAATAAAATAGAAATAGAAGATAGTGAAGACATCGATAAATTTCTTAAGTCATATGATCTGCCCAGACTGAGTCAGGAGGATACACACAATTTGAACAGACCAATATCAATGGATGAAATAGAAGAAGCAATCAAAAGACTACCAACCAAGAAAAGCCCAGGACCGGATGGGTATACAGCGGAGTTTTACAAAACCATTAAAGAAAAATTAATACCAATACTTTTCAAGTTATTTCAGGAAATAGAAAAAGTGGGAGCTCTTCCAAATTCATTCTATGAGGCCAACATCACCCTGATTCCGAAACCAAAGAAAGAAACCTACAGACCAATATCTCTGATGAACCTAGATGCAAAAATCCTCAATAAAATTCTGGCAAATCGGATACAAAGGCACATCAAAAAAAATGTGCACCATGATCAAGTGGGATTCATCCCTGGAATGCAAGGATGGTTCAATATACGGAAATCAATAAATGTTATTCACCACATCAATAGACTTAAAGATAAGAACCATATGATCATCTTGATAGACGCAGAAAAAGCATTTCACAAAGTACAGCATCCATTTATGTTCAAAACATTAGAAAAACTAGGGATAACAGGAACTTACCTCGACATTTTAAAAGCTATCTATGCTAAGCCTCAGGGTAGCATCATTCTGAATGGAGAAAAATTGAAGGCATTCCCTCTAAAATCTGGAACAAGACAGGGATGCCCTCTATCACCACTTCTGTTCAATATAGTTCTCGAAACACTGGCCAGAGCAATTAGACAGACAAAAGAAATTAAAGGCATAAAAATAGGAAAAGAAGAACTTAAATTATCACTATTTGCAGATGATATGATCCTATACCTTGAAGACCCAAAAGGGTCTACAAAGAAACTATTAGAGCTAATAAATGAATTCAGCAAAGTGGCAGGATATAAAATCAACACGCATAAATCAAAGGCATTTCTGTATATCAGCGACAAAACTTCTGAAACGGAAATGAGGAAAAACACTCCATTCACAATATCCTCAAAAAAAATAAAATACTTGGGAATCAACCTAACAATGAAAACTACAGAACCCTAAAAAGAGAAGTAGAAGAAGATCTTAGAAGATGGAAAAATATACCCTGTTCATGGATAGGCAGAACTAACATCATCAAAATGGCGATATTACCAAAAGTTCTCTATAGGTTTAATGCAATGCCAATCAAAATCCCAATGGCATTTCTTGTAGAAATAGAGAAAGCAATCATGAAATTCATATGGAAAAATAAAAGACCCAGAATAGCAAAAGCAATTCTAAGCAGGAAGTGTGAATCAGGCGGTATAGCGATACCAGATTTCAAACTATATTACAGAGCAATTGTAACAAAAACAGCATGGTACTGGTACCAAAACAGGTGGGTGGACCAATGGTACAGAATAGAGGACACAGAGACTAATCCACAAAGTTACAACTATCTTATATTTGATAAAGGGGCTAAAAGCATGCAATGGAGGAAGGATAGCATCTTCAACAAATGGTGTTGGGAAAACTGGAAATCCATATGCAACAAAAGGAAACTGAATCCCTTTCTCTCGCCATGCACAAAAGTTAACTCAAAGTGGATCAAGGAGCTTGATATCAAATCAGAGACTCTGCATCTGATAGAAGAAAAGGTTGGCTCCGATCTACATATTGTGGGGTCGGGCTCCAAATTCCTTAATAGGACGCCCATAGCACAAGAGTCAATAACAAGAATCAACAAATGGGACTTACTTAAACTGAAAAGTTTTTTCTCAGCAAGAGAAACAATCAGAGAGGTAAATAGGGAGCCTATATCATGGGAACAAATTTTTACTCCCCACACTTCAGATAGAGCCCTAATAGCCAGAGTATACAAAGAACTCAAAAAATTAGACAATAAGATAACAAATAACCCAATCAACAAATGGGCCAAGGACCTGAACAGACACTTCTCAGAGGAGGACATACAATCAATCAACAAGTACATGAAAAATGCTCACCATCTCTAGCAGTCAGAGAAATGCAAATCAAAACCACCCTAAGATATCATCTCACTCCAGTAAGACTGGCAGCCATTCTGAAGTCAAACAACAAGTGCTGTCGAGGATGTGGGGAAAAGGGTACTCTTGTACATTGCTGGTGGGACTGCAAATTGGTGCGGCCAATTTGGAAAGCAGTATGGAGATTCTTGGGAAAGCTGGAAATGGAACCACCATTTGACCCAGCTATTGCCCTTCTCAGACTATTCCCTGAAGACCTTAAAAGAGCATACTACAGAGATACTGCCACATCGATGTTCATAGCAGCACAATTCACAATAGCCAGACTGTGGAACCAACCCAGATGCCCTTCAATAGATGAATGGATAAAAAAAAAAATGTGGCATTTATACAGCATGGAGTATTACATAGCACTAAAAAATGACAAAATCATGGAATTTGCAGGGAAATGGATGGCATTAGAGCAGATTATGCTTAGTGAAGCTAGCCAATCCCTAAAAAACAAATACCAAATGTCTTCTTTGATATAAGGAGAGCAACTAAGAACAGAGCAGGGAGGAAGAGCAGGAAGAAAAGATTAACATTAAACAGAGACATGAGGTGGGAGGGAAAGGGAGAGAAAAGGGAAATTGCATGGAAATGGAAGGAGACCCTCATTGTTATACAAAATTACATATAAGAGGTTGTGAGGGGAATGGGAAAATAAACAAGAAGAGAAATGAATTACAGTAGATCAGGTAGAGAGAGAAGATGGGAGGGTAGAGGAGGGGGGATAGTAGAGGATAGGAAAGGTAGCAGAATACAACAGTTACTAATAGGGCATTATGTAAAAATGTGAATGTGTAACCAATGTGATTCTGCAATCTGTATTTGGGGTAAAAATGGGAGTTCATAACCCACTTGAATCTAATGTATGAAATACGATATGTCAAGAGCTTTGTAATGTTTTGAACAACGAATAAAAAAAAATATGTTTTCCCAGTACATTTAGACACAACCCTTTGCTAGCCTTCTTTTTTTTTCACCTGGTATTTGAAATTCATAATCAACAGGGCATGTATTGGGGAGCCATATTTTGTGATCATGAGCACAAATATAAGAAGCAAAAATAAAATTTGATACTCAATACTAGTAAATACATAGGTCCAAATTATTACTTTACATCATCTAAACAGCAGCAAGTAATTGATGGAATATATGGGTGGAAACTTCACTGTACAGAAAATAGTTAATTTCATAGACCAATGAATTAGGGACCAAGGAGATGGTACTCGATGAAATATCATGTTTCCTTGCTTATTAATACAGTTTACAAAGACCTGCTCCAGTGGGGCTTTCTCCACATTTTTGTAACACTACTGTCATTTAGCATCCATTGTCAATGTCAACTGGTATTAACCAGTTAAGTAGCTAGATTAGGAATGCCTAGCTGCAGTAAAATACATCAAAGCCTATTTTTCTTTCTTGATGTGCTTGAAGTCTTCATTTTGCTGGTGTCAAGGAGAGGAAGGATGATCAGTGAATTTGATGACTACATAAGAAATTTTAGTGATCAATGACTAATCAATTTTGCAGTTTTTCTTTCATCACTTTGGAGAAATTAAGTGAACACAATCTTTGATGCATATTACTAAAATACAAGCTTAGGGATTTGTTAGGGTTTGGATATGTGGTGTCCTTCCAAACTCCTGTTAATGTAGGAATATTCAGAGGTGAAATGATTAGAGTGTGAGAGGTGTTGCCTAATTAGTCCATCCTAATTTGAATGAACTTACTGGGTAGTAACTACAGGCAGGTGGGGCAGGGCCAGAGGAGGTGGGTCACTAGGGGTATATGCCTCTTGCATCTTCCCTGTGGCTCCTTCCCCCTCACTCTCTCTCTCTCTGTCTCTGGGGCGACGAGCAGAGAAGCTTTCCTTCACTGGACCCATCCCCCAGGGTGCTGCCTCACCTTGGAACCAGAGCAATGGAGTCGGCCATTTGTGGACTGACACGTCTGAAACCATGCACCCCAAATAAATGTTCTCTCCTCTAAGTTGTTGTCAGGTACTTTGGTCACAGGGATGTAAAAAGCTGACTAAATCAGGACTTCAGCAGTACACCTAATAGTACCCCTCCTTTCCCTTTTAAGATAAAAAGAAAAAAGAAAAAAAAGTAGTGACCATAAAATTCTTGAAGCCTCTGTTTGAAATAAGCCATTTGATGTGTCAGTGATAACCAGTTCTGCAGAACTATTCCATTTTCAAGTTCAGTACTCTCAGCTAATTTTTAAGCCACCTCTGAGTCTTTGGGGATTATAAATGGCCTGTGGAATAATTCTGACTATTCAAATAGTTAAACTATCCAACATAGGCAAGCAAGAGGTCCTGTGTGGACTCAGTACCCCAAACCTCTGCAGGCCCTATCATGAAAGATAAATGAGAAATGTTTTCTATTATCTTTTCTTGCTTTCCACAGAGTGAACTTTAAATCAAATTTTTAGCTTTATGTCACTTGAGAGAATAGTGAGAAGGGCTTTCAGGTGGAAGGAAAGCAATGATTGAAGATTGTGAAGGGTTTGAGAACAGACATGCAGTAAATGTGTTGTTGTTGTTAATGGTGTTGGTGATTTAGAATAGACAGCATTAGCTAGAAACAACCAAAAAAAATCAGTAATTTGCTCTCTATATTCAGGGGAAAGATGGAGTATACATCACTTGTGGTACATATTTAATAAAGAACAGTTTTCCTTCATCTTAAATGAATTTGGTGGCCTTCTAGTTGCCACTGCAAAACATCAAGAAGAGAGTATAACTGAAGCCCAATACATTTAAACAATAATGAATCAAATTTCATTACAACATGCAAAAGAATGTACCAGAATAATAAAGAAGGCACGTTACATTTAGCAAAAGAAATTATGTCTTTAACTGGGATTAGAGGCCACAGTGTCTCTTTGGGAGACCAATAGGTCTCTGTGGACAGGTCAAGGTCTCATAATTTTGAGACATTAAGTAAGTATGCAGTGAGCTTCCCAGAGACTCATAGAGTGTTTCAAAGTCAAAGTGTCATGAGATGATTGAGTTTCAGGTACCAAACTTTCCTACACTCACTAGATCCAGAATGGGATCCCTCTCAACTTCCTGCATCTACCCTGGTTGAAGTCAAATGGGAGATAAATTATGCTCTGGAGTAAGGCTTCTTCACTGTCCTCTGGATGTTTATACAACAGAAGGATCTTTGCTGGTACTTATTTTGTTTATTAAAATATTTTCATTAAAATTTGTACAAATTAGCATTTATGATTATCTGAGCCTCTAGTGTATACCTATACTTGTGGGTATGTTTGTATAGGGGTGTGCTGTTAAACTTATAGTATACTTCTATACCAATACTTTTCTTCCTGTAGATTCATATGTAGAGCACAGTTGGTCCCTTGTATCCTGATTCTGAATCCACAGAGTCAACCAACTGCAAATGGAAAAGATTTGAAATGAAAATAGTATCTGTACTAAACATGTACAGGCCATTTTCCTTGTTATTATTCTCCAAACAATACAGCAGAACAACTATTTGCATAGCATTTATTCTACATTAGGCATTATAAATAATCTAAAAATGATTTCAAGTGTAAAGGAAGACGTGGGTAGGTTATATGCAAATACTACATCATTTTATATAAAGGACTTAAGTGTCCATAAACTTTAGTAGATTGGGAGGCCCTAGAACCAGTATCCTGTGCATATGAAAGGACAATTGTATTTTATTTCAGAGACTTTAACATACATTTTTTAAACCATGTAAGTAAAATTCTTTAGAAGTTCTTGTTAAATTGGATGTGGTCAGATACATGATCAGTGGTCTCCATGAACCAGGGTAATGGGTGAGCTAAGAATTGGATTGTGCACACTACACAGAGTGTGTAACTGTGCAGAAGTGCCCAGCAGGGAAGGTGCACCCGGAAAACCCACCAGCCCTGAACTGGCCATGCATGTACCAGATTTGCATGCTCTGGCAGAAGGGGCATCTTCTTGCCATTTGCCTACCCAAGAGGCATAATTCAGTAAATGCAGGCACATGGTACGTGTTAAGTGGAAAGCTGGCTGAGAAGCCCTCGTTGTCAAAGAAAAGAAGGTACTCAATTCAGGATGAAATGGAAGAAAAGTCAAAATTACCTAGATTTGGTCTGGGTATATGAAATTAACTGGATCATGGCTTATTCATCAATAACGTCTTCAAGTAACTCCTCAGGGCCAGGCATCTGGTGAGATAACTGGTAGAGCTCTTGGTCCTGTATCAACTTCAGGCAGCAGAAGGTAGGAAGGCAGTCGCATGAGCAAAAGAAGTGATACCATATAATTAGTGCCCAAAGTTCACATAAGATTCTAAAGAACCTGGAGAATTTAAGATCAACAGCTTTGTCAGAAATGGATGGAGAAAAGGTCGTCTCCATTGAAGACCTGTTTCTCTCAGAGTATTCAAACCAAGAGTTATGTGAATGTCTGATCAGGATCCACCTACATCCAGTGATCCTTTGTACTTTCTGGCCCTTTATTCCTTTCTCTATGGATATTTTCTCCTTACCCTCAGAAACAGAAGTCCCATGTAATGGACCCCCATAGCCTAATCAAGCCCCATCAAAATTAAGCTATTGGTGCCATTCAAGGAACAGACAAGCTCATTGGTTGGACAAATGGGTCCATCCTACTGTCATATGGGTGATGTTCTTTTAATCCTTTGCTTCTGGGAAACATGTCAATGGGGCCCTCAAATCCCTGACCTGAGACTGACTAAGGTAGGGGTCACAAGCTGGCAGGAAGGTATTTGGGAGCAGTTGTTTCTCTTGGATCACCTTAAATCATAGCACATATGCAGATGCTTCATCAATCAAAAGAGGTTATAAAAAGTTTATTCCAAGCCAGAAAAAAAAGTTCCAATTTAAAACCACAGAGCTCATACATTCATTAGCATCGTTTTTTTCTTATTTCTCAAAAGAATTGCTGAGAAGGCCTTTGATGTATCAAATATTAAGCCTTTGATGTATCAAATGCTATATGCCTGGAGGGATTAGTTCTGATTAGAAAATTCTAGTCTCTGCTCTATCTCCCAACCTTTAACGACTCTGTGCCCTCTGATTAGGAGGTAAAGGGCAGCTGGCATTCTGTGGCTAGTACAGGTCAAGGTCTCACCCAAATGAGTTCCTTTGTCCCCATTCTTTTGGGAGGTTCCCCTGTTTGTGGTGCCATATTGTGTTTCTATCCATGAGAGATATCCCAGGGGTGTCCGTCCTTGGGGGTGTTAGGCAGAAGGACTTATGATATTGAGGATGTTCTTCACACTATTATGACTATTATGACTACATCTTTTCAAGTGTTCCTTCAGGATGAGTCACCAACATCTCAAAGATCCACTGGTTGGTTTTCTCCCAGGAAGAAAGGGCAATCTGGTGTCCTGTAGGCATCTAATGGTTCTCCTTTTATATACGTCTTTCTCCAGACTGTTTGACATCGGAGCAGAGAGAAACTGAAGACTTACAAGGACAGTTTTTTTAATATAATATTTCATGGGATGGGCCACATTTGCAGCTGAATGGTCTCTGTAAAGTGTGTGAAGAACAGTGGACATGGGCTGACTGCAGGGCATGTCCCTGACGCTGAGTCGCTTATCATTTGTATAAAATCCATCTTTGTTCATCTCTAATTTTAAACAACTCTTTAAATATTTTTTTCCTCATGGTCATATCCTCTGGAGAAAAAAGAAAAGGTGATTTTATAGGAAAAAGAAGGCATTTGTCAACTTTCCCAGCACTCTAGGGAACGATTATCTGAGATCTGCTGATGGTGAGCCTTCGGGCTCTCCTGCTCCAATGGAACCACCCTGGGTCACAACCCTCGTAACCTCTCAGGGTGCAGAAGGCAACCACTGGGCAACTTCCTGTGAAGGCTGCTTCCCTTAGCTGCAGTCAGAAATAGAAGGTCTTTTGCTAGTGGGGTACAGTAACTCAAATTTTACTCTCCCAGGGCTGTATACTATTTTGAGAGTGAGCAATTAAGCAGTGCTTAGATTAATGGCTCACCAGATAAACCTGGAATGATTCATTAGTTCTCCCTAAATAGTCACCCACCCAAAAGAGAGAATTTTTTTTCCAGAGGTGAACTTCAGGGTAGGCTTAAAGTACTTGTGTCCCAGGAAACAGCTATATTGTCTTGGATTTACGTACCATTCAGAAATAAGAGCTCTGCATAGTGCTTGACCATCCCCTGTACAGTGGGTAATACCACCCACCTCTCCTGCAGAGGCTCCCATCCTGACTCCCAGGGAAGAATTGGCAGGTGTTAGGTATCCTGGGCTGTCCTTCTACTTCTTATGCTCCCAGAAGGCTGTTCTTCCAAGGAGAGGCTGTGGCTCCATAGTGAAAGAACTGTGAGAATTTGCATTTGTTGGTTCTCCGTTTATATGTGGACATCTTTCCCACCTGGGCTCTGGGATTTGCCATCAATTGATACACACACAGCATAGAGAGAGAAAAGGTGATATGATGACTCACAGGATTCTCAAGGTCATGTCCTCGTGCCACAGACACAAACCTACCCTGTGTTGAGTAGCAGGTGAAGCCTGGTATAGGAGGAAGAGGAGAGAAGAAGACACTCATGAGGGTGAGAGATGCATTTATGTTTTGATTTCAAATTAAAGGTCATTTCTCATGGCCCCTGTTCATCCTCTTTCCTCATAAACTCATTCTCAAATTTCCTATGTTATTAAATGTGTATTAGGTTTCTTTTGGGGTAGGGAAAGTATCAGAGATTGAACTCAGGGGCACTCAACCACTGAGCCACATCCCCAGGCTTATTTTGTATTTTATTTAGAGACAGAGTCTCACTTATTTGCTTAGTGCCACACTGTTGCTGAGGCTGGCTTTGAACTCGTGGTTCTCTTGCTTCAGCCTCCTAAGCCATTGGCATCACAGGTGTGTGCCATTGTGCCTGGCTGTATTAGGTTTCTTCAGAGAAGCAGTGTTTTTCTTCTAATTTTTGACTTCCCACCTCACACGATTAAACTGCAGCGTAGGATTATTTTAAAGGAAGTTACACTATCCCCCACTTTTCACAGTGGGCTTTCTCGGGGGGTGCAGAGCTCCCCACAAGGCCATGAGGTAGATCCACATTTCACAGAGGGGCTACCTTCTCCCAAAGGCTCCAAAGGCCACCAGCTTGGGGCCTTATCTCAAGTGCTGCAAGATGATCTGTGGAATGGAGTTCCTAAAGCCTTTTCCCCAAATGATCAAGAGAATGCAAAACTTGGATTTTGGTATTTTTTTTCCATTTGATTAACAAAAATTTCCTATGTAGATATCTCCAAAGTCTTCTCATTTATAAGAACTATCACCATGAATTTGTTAACTTCTACCTTGGGAAACACTACACAGGTCATGAAAGGAAGCAAGTAATCCTGTGAACTGCCCTTGAGTCAGAATCAACTGAGAAGAGACACCCAATGAGATCCTTTGTCCCCAGTGCCTGGATGCTCTCCCTTTCCACCCCAAAATGGAATGCAGAATAGTTCCAGGGACTGTTGCACTTTTGTACATTATATACTTCACTATTTTATGAAGAACCCCCAGACTGGTGTCTGAATCCCCCCAGGTTTGATGGGTATAAGTCTGTGGGATACAGGTATTGATTCTTCTTCACTACTTCTTAGCATCCTAGAGTAAAACTCTCTGAGCCTTGATTTCATGATATGTCCCATGAGGATAGTTGTGAAGACTTAAGTTTGAATGTTTTTTAAAGGGCTCAACAGGACCCTCCCAGCCTTCAATCCAAAGTGAATGGCCAGTGCATACGCTTGATGATATTAACCTGAGGGGATCTCTGTAAAATTCAATTATGGGGAGAGAGGCACAGTCAGCTTCCGTGGGGAAGCTCTGAGGAATTAAACTGTGCCCAGAATACAGGAGGTGTTGACAGGATTCGGGGGCTGGTTCCAGAGCTTAGGCAGTATTGTGGACTGCTTGTTATGTACTCTGAAATCCATTTGTGGAAACTTAAACCCCAGTGAGGAAGCATTAAAAGTTAAGATCTTTAGGAGACGATTGGGTCATTATGATGGAGCTCTGATACTGAGATTAATGCCTTATAAAAGGAGACACTAAAGAGATTGCTACTTATTTTTCTACTTTTGACCATACATTTTGGTCAATTTTCTGTTACTACCATTAAATACCTGTCCTTTTATAGAAAAAAAGAGATGTATTCATCTCATAGTTTTGAAGGTCCAAGAGCATGATATTAGCATCTGCCTGGCTCTGGTGAGGGCCTTCTGGCTGCATCACAACATGGCAGATGGCATCATGGTGGGAACATATGTGAGAGGGAGGAACCTCATGGTGCAACCAGAAGCAAGATGCTGGGAGAGTCCAGGCTCACTCCATTCATAAATATCCATTCTCCCTGGGAACTTACTGACTCCTGCAAGACCCAACCCAGTCTGCGAGACTTCATTAATCCATTTATGACAGTAGATCTCCCAATGACCTAATTCACTTTCTACTATGGCCCACCCCTTAAAGGTTCCAACTACCTCAACATTCTATACCTAGCTTCCAACAGATGAAACTTTGGAGGCCACACTCAAACTATATCCAAACCATATCCCCTTGTGAGAATGCAATGAGAAGACAACCAGGAAGAGGGCTCTGGAGCAAAATGGGGCTCCTTTAAAAAAAAAAGTCTTATGCAACCAAATGATAAACCATCTGTCTCAAAAACTCCCCAGGACCTTACTAAGGACTGTCAGAGGACAGAAACAGGAGCCGAGCTATACTGTGAGATCCCCAGGCTGCATTCCTAAGTCTCTCAAGGGGCTTGAGGCACCTGAGGAGTGAGTCCTGGGCCACCAGGATGAGCAGTTGCTATGTCAAGGCCACAGAAGCACCTTATATGTGCTCAGTGCTGCAGCTACCTTGGCATTAGCCCTGGCCCTGGGGCTCACAGAGAGAAAACTGCTCCCTAATATTGCTCCTTTAAATACAGAATGGAGCTCCAGTGCCAACAGCCTTTGGCTGGTTTATAGCCTTCTCTAATTGTAACTCAGAGCACAGACACAACAGGGGAGTTATCCTAACTCACCTTAGAGCAAATCTTTGATGCTCAGTCCACATCTCTTATAACACTCAGTCTTGGGTGTTATAAGAAATTCAGAGGCCCAACCTGGGCTTACTCAATCCAGCTGTCAGGTCAGTCCTTAGTGATTCAAGTGAGTAACTGAGGCTGGAAACCCCTAGAATCCATTCAGGGTTTTATAGTGACATGTTCCATTCTCAGCATGACAATAAGACATTTCTACACAACACAGAAAGAAGGGAGCTCAGCTGCTTTGGCATAGGTGTCTTCTAAAAATTAAGCCAAGGACTAATGCAACAGGTCAGAACCTAGCCACCCCTTTCTGAGAGATGCACACTGCTCCCCTAAGCAAGTTCCTGGATGTTTAATTTGATGAAATCTTGCAGCAAGTGCATCACTAGTGAAGGTAGTCCTAACCTGGATTCCAAATGCAAAGCCTACCTCTGGTATAATCACCTAGAACTATCCAAACAGCAATGTAGCAGAACCCCATTGCATTTAATGGGCTTTTATGTTAACTTTAAACACATGGATTTGCTTCAATTACTTCAACACCACCTGCTTGAAGGACAGACTGCCAGATTAGGCTTGTTCATTTAGTTAAATCCATAGTCCCAATCTTCTCAATAGCTGGGGTTTTCCTAGAGATAGTGATGGTGTAGTATGCATGAAAAACTTAGATTTTCCTTTTCTACAATGCAAATTTGCCTAGGATTTTGGTGGTGGCAAAGTCTTTACTAGATAATTCAGATAGGCAAATTAACTGTATAGAATTTATTTTCTCCTGAAGTATATCATAGAGGGAAGTGTCCTTACTAAAGAACTATAAAATGTGGCACTGAAGTTTAAATGAGATTCAATTCTGGATTTGTAGTGACCAGTGACTTTTTCTGACTTACATCCCATGATCAGTGACCTCTTAAATTTGATCATTTCACCTTGAGGGTAGTTATCATTCCTTCAAATCCAGAGTCATAGTTTATAGTGCTTGGCATCACTTTACCCCCAATTTTAACCTTGAGGAAGTAACAATTCCAAGAGTTTTTCAGTGAAAAAATCTAAATGTGTATGAATGCATGCACATTTTATGATTTATAGTAAGGTATTTTTCTTAAAACCTTTCTAAATCTGATGACTGAATTTATAAAGGATAAATATTTGTCATCCATTGTGTATCAGTCAGGATAGGACAGGATATGCTGTGGTAACAAAATCTCTCAAATCTCAGTAGCTTCAATTGCAAATGTTTGTTTCAATCGCCTCCAAAGTGAACAGCAGAGGGCTCCACTCCTCTTTGTTACTCAACTTCTTAGGCTTCTGGAGGCACCACCATACTTACAAGTCACTTCATTGTTTGACACAGCATGGGGATATCTCGCTTTCCGAATGTCAATCTGAAGTGATACTCATCACTTCTGCTCTCATTCCACTGGTAATAATGCATGTGGACCCTCATTTCAAGTTAACCTAGGAATCTTATGCACAAGAGGAGGAGAGAAGACACTGATGTTGGTGAACACCAAGACCCACCTTAGTTAATAAGCACTTTCTGGAGCACTAGTTCTGCTATATGTTGTACTAGTTACTGATACCAAGGAAGTCCCTAAACTGGAGGATGATATTCTGTGGGGGAGGAAGGGGGAGTATAAAAAAGGAAGGGGTTAGACTTGTAGGTAGATACTATGTTACAACATGCCAAAGATCATAATGAAGGTATCTCCATAGAACGTGAACTTCAGATATGGGAACAAACATGATGGGGAATATTGATGAGGGTTAAAAAGGTAGGTGACGTTTGAGTAGGATCTTGAATAAAGGATAGTGTATCCCATTATGAACATATTGTAGTCCCATTTGAAATCTTTCCTTTGTGACTGTTCTTATGAGGCTTGTTTTAGTTTTGTAAGTTTCTTGACAGAAGTCCAACATTCTCTGCTTTTTCAGTGCGAGGAATAAACGTGAACTTCTGAAGAATCAAATAAGTAATACATGAGCACAGTGGTCTCATCAGTAAGAGCTGGAATTGTGACCCAGACGGAAGCTGGCAAGAGCCCAGGAGGTGAAAATGGAAACTGAACCAAGGTGGCTGCACTATATTTTCGACATACAATCAGAATGTGAGGACTTACAGGAATTCCTAGTTTCCACTGCATGCGACGGCCACCTGGGAAATGTTGTTCACATGTCATAATTTTGGAATTTCTGAACTATTCCAGTAGGTATGGCAATATAGAAACAGAATATCTTAAATAAAATGATCCCAGAAAATATGAGGTTTTTTTTGTTGTTGTTGCTGACACAAAAATACAGTCAGCAACTTTTATGACATCCACTTATTTCAAACCTGTACCCAAATCCACAAAGGGTTATGATTTCAATGAAGACAATGATAACAACTAACAAGAGTCTGGTAAGCACCATTTATAATTTTAGGCACATATTCATTCATACTCAAACCACCAAATGTTGCAGGAACCGCCAACATCTTTAACTTACAAATAAAAAATGACAAATGGTTGTGCATCTCACGAACGACCAAGTAACTGATGGAACTAGGATTTGTACCCCAATACGCCAACTTCAGAGCCCAAATGCTTCATCAGCCCCCTACACCTCTTTCATTAAATGACCTATCCTCCAAAACAAGGTAAATGACAATCCTTCTTCACTAATTAAAAAATAAATAAAAGGTCGGGAGTGGTGGCGCACACCTGTAATCCCAGCAGCTCAGAAAGCTGAGGCAGGAGGATCATGAGTCACGATCATGAGTCATGCCAACCTCCGCAAAAGCGAGGTGGTAAGCAACTCAGTGAGACCTTGTCTCTAAATAAAACACAGAATAGGGCTGGGAATACGGCTCAGTGATCTAGTGCTCCAGAGTTCAATTCCCGGTACCCTCCCCTGCAAAATTAAAATAAATTAATAAATGAATAAATAAACAAATAAAAGGCTAGTGCTGAGAGCCATTAGCCAAGTAGGTATGACAATTTCCTTGCCAGCGTACCCCATGTTGCTTACAGGAAGGACTCGTGGTAAAATGGACCTGCCTTGGACATTTTGCAGTGACATTGCATGTAAGGTGACCTTGCTCAAGGACCAGGACGGATCCGGGTTTAGGGCAGATCAGGGTTTAAGGCTCTCCTTGGATTTAGGGCGTTCCTGGTTTAGGACAATCCGGGTTTAGGGCGATTCCAGGTTTAAGGTTATTCCTGCTGGGGATAGGGCGTATCCTGCTGCCTGAGTTCCCCTTGAGTTCTCACGGGATTCAGACAGTATTTTTTGGGAGACAGAAGCCCAGTGGTGGTGTGGATTTGGGCAGAGAACGTGGTTTTCTCCAGAACGTGTTTTTAGAGGGCTGGTGTGAGATCGGGAATAAAGAATTGCTGTTTGAATCTACAAAGCTGTGAGTGGCTCGTGATTTTGTGCCCAGCTAAACTGTGGCAGGCTAGCAGATTTGTTTTAAAGATTACTTGTGTTAAATAGAACTTATGGAGGCCATTGGAGGAATTGAGCTCCTAAGCCAGGCCAAACTGCCCAAAGCAAAATGGAGCTACCCATGCTAAAGTTCCACATCACTACCACAGGGAAACAGTTGTTCATCTGAACTTCCAAGAGATTGAGAGTGAAAGATAGTGGTCAAATCCCCAAAGAGTTTTAGTTGGTATGAAAGGCAGGACCCTCTGTTTTAACCTTCATAAGGAAAGTAACTTTGAAAAAACAATCTGTTTATTGTTCTCTATTTCTGCTTTCCTCTCCCTTCCCTGTCTCTAAAACCAAACTCCTCCACTCAGATCACTGGAACATCCATTCTATTTTATGAGGTATTGCCTAATTCTAGAACTGCAAACTAAAGCCAATTAAAATCTTTAAATTTGTTACAGTTTTGTCTTCTGACTCTAGGCTGCAAATATTTTCTCTGTAGGTATCCAAAACTACATAAGGCTTATCTTCATTAAAGTTACTTTTTATAATATTTAGCCACACTCAAACACTCTCCTTGCTCTTCAAGGGCTAGCACTAAATAGATTTAGATGTCCAATGCTATAATGTTGTCATAAAATAGAAAATACATATTTGATCTTTATTCCTGGTTTCCTGGAGCCCTTATAATTTCCTAAGTGTGAAAGTGATAATGGTAACTGAACATCTCCTGTTATTCATAACAAGCCTCTTTCAGCTATATCTGCATTTGTTAAGGAGGTAACTCTTGAAAAGCCCAAAATTGGTTGCTAGGGGAACAAACCTTGTTGTTAGGGAGTTGTAATTTCAGCTCCACCCACCAAACTCTAGGGGAGAGGAACTTGAGATTGATCTGACCACCAATGGCCAATGATGTAATCAATCATATCTCTATATAATGCATATATAAGTGCATAAAAGGAAGAAAAGTGCATAAAAGGTCATGGTGATGCACACCCGTAATCCAAGAGGCTTGGTAGGCTGAGGCAGGAGGATTGAAAGTTCAAAGCCACCTTCAGCAAAAGTAAGACTCTAAGCAACCAACACAATGAGACTCTGTCTCTAAACAAAATACAAAATAGGAATAGGGATATGGCTCAGTGATCAAGTGCCCCTGAGTTCAATCCTTGGTACATACATACATACATACATAAATGGTTAGCAGGTTTGTTCTAAAATTATAAATTGAAAAGTTTCCAAGAACTTCTGGATTGGTGAACAAAGGGAGGTGGTGGGAGGGTGGTGTACCCAACATGGGCATGGAAACTACATACCTGTACCCCATAACTTACTCCATGCATCTCTTCCATCTGCTTGTTTCTGAGTTGTATCCTTTAAAATCAACCAGAAAACTAGGAATAAAACTGATTTCTTGAGCTCAGTGAGTGAGGAGGAGGTCATAGAAACCCTCAATGTATATAGCTGGTGGTTCAGAAGCACAGGAAACCTAAGCCAACCAAGGATGGAATGTTCTCTTTGATATGTAAATGCAAACCCACAACAAGTGAGGAGGGGAAGAATAGAAGTTCAGTGGAGTAGAAAAGGGAAATGAAAGGAAGGGAAAAGGGTTAAGAATAGGAAAGATGTTGGAATGGATCAGACATAACTTTCCTATGTACACAGATGACTACATCACAGTGAAATACCACATCAGGTACAATTACAAGAATGGGATCCTAATTATTATAAATCATACTCCATGTATGTTTAATATATCAAAATATACTCTACTGTCATGTATATTTTAAAAGAACAAATTTTAAAAGCTGAAAAAAAAATAGGTAACAACCTGGACTTTCAATTGGCATCTGAAGTCAGATAGACCCATGAGGTTGAGTCCTTTACCTCTGAGTTTTGACACCATCTCCAGGTAGACAGTGTCAGAATTGAGTGAAATTGTAGGAGATCTGAAAATGGAATTGAATTGTTGTGAGGGGGAAAAAACTCACACATTTGGTCTCAGAGGTGTTGTAAGTATTGTATGAGAGTACAAAGGAAAAAGTGGTTTGGTTCTCTTTCGGACGGGAAAGAACATGATGTTTGAAGACCATGGGGTACTATGACCAGGCCAGGCTTGGTTATTGCACTCCGTTCGAGCCCTTTCCACCTTTTAGAGGGAAGGTAGGCAAAAGAGAAAGCACACCAATGACCTTTGATAAGACTGTCAGGTAGATAACCTGTGTCCCTTGTCCTCTGTCTCCTAGCAGTTGGTTTCCAGGAACTGCTTTTAAACAGCTGTTCATCTGGGTCTGTGGTCAAAATTTCTCCATCTGCTCTTCTTTTCTCTTAAACTCTGGAATAGCTACGTGTAACAAATTGCTATTCATTACTTTTCCCAGACAACACATTTTATAAGCTACTTGAGGCTATCTAAGAAGTTACCAGTAAACTACTAGAGGAAAGAAACTTCAGATTGATTCAGAGGGAGGCATTTTTCACGGCAAGAACTTTTTGCTGTACTTTTTAGCATTGTTTTCTAAAAATGCTGGCCTTTTTGGAGAGAATTGCTGTTTTGAACCCAGAGGCCCATTCTGCTGCAGCCCCTGCTTGTATTTGCATACCCTGCAGAACCTATTTCTGGGTTCCACGAAGCTGCTGCCTACACAGCCAATCTGCCACTTCTCCTGGCAGGGGCCTCTGTGCACGAGCATGTAAACCACACCCAGAGCAGGGCTGCAAATGCTCCCTTGCAAATCCAGTTTCCCAAGAAAAACACTGAGATGCTCAAAGATCCCTTCAAAAGAAAGGTGGCTAAGAAGCACCAAGACTTTAGCGAGCGCAAGTCCTGATTTGGAGGTGATCTTAGGAAAGGTGAGCAACAGAGGAAAAGTGAGCAGAATGGGAAGGTATGGATATGAAGCAGAAAGATCTCATGCAACACAGGCCTCAAGGGGAAATCCTCTGCCCTTTCTCCATGGCCTAAGGTGAGGAGATGTTCATCAGAGGGGATCTTGTCAAAGGCATTTTGTGTGGCATGGGTAATACTAAACAGAACAACCATAATTGAGTTTTCCATGTATAGTACCTATGGGGACCTTATAGTAACTTTGGCTACTTAATTGCTCTATCATATATTGCTACTGTCTAGATTGTTGCAATAAGGGTGACAATTCAGCCTATTCTCAATTACAGGTACTGTTTGTAAATTGCTTGCTTACCTAAAGTTGTGAAGAGAGCTTTGCATAAAATGAGCACAGACTTTGCAAGCAGTGAAGCCTTCAAGTCCCACCTGACAGTTCTCAAGCTATCCAGAGCAGCTTCGTGCAAAAGAATGGTAATTACATTGATTGAATCCCTCTGCCTGAACTCCTTTCAGCTGCTTTGCTATGTTCTTCTGAGCATAAATGAGTTTTCAATGAATATTACAGAATGGGCAATGCCAGAGGGAAAGAGTACCCGAAAGAGCTATGATTTGAGATGCTGTTCCAAATACACACATTTAGTTCTCTGAGTGATTGCTCTCTGACACCCTGTCCCACTGTTCCTAAACCTATGAGCCTAGACAGTTGGGAGTAAGAAAAACGTCTGGGATGATGTAAAAGCCATTTGACTCTTGTGGGTATTAAACAGTGACCTTTGTTTTAGTAGCAATAAGCCTTATGTGGTAGAACTCTCAATCTAATATTCTACTTTTGGTGATTTCTTATATGACTAAAATGGAATAAATGTTTTTTAAAGGAAGACTTCAAGTTCATTCTCGATGTCATAAGTCTCTTGAAAACGGGGTCACCTATTTGTCCTGGTTCATCTAGAATTTTCCTGTTCTTAACACTGAAAATTCCATGATCAGAGAAGGATTCAAGAAAGTGCCATCATAAAATGTGCTGAATTGGAATGTTGATAATTTGAAACCAAAATCATGTGGGGAACAATAACTTCAGAAAAGAACATTTGACTAGTCTTTTCCTAGATTCAGCAAGACATTAAGATTTTTTTTTTTTGAGATCAGAAAAAAATATTTTTATTTGTTCTTTTTAGTTATATATGACAGTAAAATATATTTTTTCTTTTTTATAATTGATTTTTTATATAAATAGAGGTATTTGGACATATCATACTTACATGGAATATAATTTCCCATTCTTGTGAATGTGCATGATGTGAAGATATACTGGTCATGTATTCATATATGGACATAGGAAAGTTCTGTCCAATTCATTCTATTGTCCTTCCTAATTTCAGCTCCCTTCCCTTCCCTTCACTCCCCTTTGTCTAATCCAATAAACTTCTATTCTCCCCCAACCCCATTGTGAGTCAGCATCCGCACAACAGAGAGAACATTTAGCCTTTTTTTTTTTTTTAAGATTGGCTTATTTCAATTAGCATGAGATTCTCCAGTTCCATCCATTTACTGGCAACTGCCATAATTACATTTTGCTTTATGGCGAATAATATTCCATTGTGTATATGCACCACATTTTCTTAATCCATTCATTCTGTTGAAGAGCACCTAGGTTGGTTCCATAGCTTAGCTATTGTGAATCGAGCTGCTATAAACATGGATGTGGCTGCATTACTGTAGTATGTTGATTTAATGTCCTTTAGGTATATACCAAGGAGTGGGTTAACTGGGTCAAATGGTGGTTCTATTTCCAAGTTTTCTGAGGACTCTCCATACTGCTTTCCAGTTTGGTTGCACCAATTTGTAGTCCCACCAGCAATGTATGAGTGTATCTCTTTCCCCTCATCTTTGCCAACATATATTGTTATTTTTATTCTTGATAATTGCCATTCTGACTGAAATGAGATGGAATCTCAGTGTGGTTTGAATTTGCAATTTTCTAATTGCTAGAGATGTTGAATATTTTTTTCATATAATTGTTAACCATTCTTATTTCTTCTGTTAAGTGCCTGTTCATTCCTTTTCCCATTTATTGATTCTTAAATTTTTTGAGTTCTTTATATATTCTCTTTATTTATGCTCAGATATATTAATGCTCTATCTGAGGTGCAGGTGGAAACAATTTTCTCCCATGCTGTAAGCTCTCTCTTCATGTCCGTGTTTCCTGCCACAAAGATTCTTTTGGGAGGGATGTTCTTCACACACCACACCAGGAAAATAGAGACTTGTCATTGGGACTTCAATTCACCCCCCCACCAAAAAAACAAACTTGCCCGAGTAGCCTTTATGTTCCATGAGCTTCTAACCCCATCACATACATCTCTTAGTGATGTCCCTAGAATTTGCTAGTCCAGAGATTCATCTATCCTATCATTCTTTCACAAATTTGTTTGTTGTCTAAAAAGTATAAAAGCATCATATTTTAGTGTTTCCTTTGTAATTGATTCTCCTGTGAAGAGCCCACATACCTGTACATTTCATAATATTATTATGCTTTTCTCCTGTCAATCAGCACTTGTATAAATTGGGCCCTTAGATGCAGCTAAAGAGCCCACACAAGATCTCTCTCTTCCCATACTAACAAGGTCCTCAGTTTGGGGAAATCCAGAATGGTCAGTCCCCTTACTTAGAAGGCACAATGCAGCTTCCTTAGGATCTGACATGAGATTGCATATTTGTGGTATGGTCTAGATTTCTGGTTACAACAATATTCTCTAGTCAGTTATCTCCATTATCAGACTTGCACCAGGGAACACATTTAGTTGATGGGCGGGGTAGGAGGATGCAATGAGGAATAAAGAAAGCAGGAAGATTAATGTCATATTGGAGTCAGACTGCAGGGCTTCTTTTACACTATAAATATTTGATGAAGTGCTGATGTAACCTTTACTGCAGCATGACATGGGATTTGGCTGTTTTTATGGCCCCAGATTAAAGTAAGACACAAGTCTCTTATTATTCCTCCCCCCACCCTAGACCTTTGCCCTTCACTTTTCCAAGAATGCTCTTTTATTTCTGCAATCACTCTAACTCAAACTCTAACACCAAACTATGTAGATCACCACTTAGAAAACATATCTTAAGAAGGATTCTTTATATTCTTGACCTCTAATTATTTATAATCTGAGACACTGACTTCCTGATAAGCCCAATGGAGAAAAGGAAGAGTTGAGTCTGGCAATCTGCCTCCTTCTAAAAAGTACATTACCTATACGTGGTGAAACCATTGATGTTCTGATGAGATTGTGTAGGAAAATGGATGAGTTTTTAATGACTTTAGTTTGTTGCAATTGTAGATAGCTAAGTACAGTCAACTGAGAAGCAAATTGAGCTCTAAGGAACAGAATTAAATCTGTTGGTTTTCTTCTTCCGGTCTATCCTATTCAGTAATTTAATTATTTGTGAAACTTTTAAACTCAATTGACTCCTATGGAATTGATCCAAGTTGGAGGGTGTTTGGTGTTTTTGCTCATTACATCTTTTGGTTGTACTCCAGCAATTAGCAACTTGGCTTTATTCAATCATAGAGGACCAACTGTATTTGAAATGCCTGTGTTTAGTGTTTAATGTCTTTAAATGAGATCCACTTTAAAAATTCAGAACATTAGTCTGCTTATTATGTGGAATTGCAGTAGAATTATCAGGTTCAAATGGAGGGATTATTTTTCCTTTTTAACTTTACACAAATTTCCTGAGTGGAAATTTTTAAATTTAACTGCAATAAATGGGATGGAAATTAAAATGATCTAATATAAATAACATCAGAGGGTGAGCCCTCATAAATCAGCAAGTCTGATGTTAAATATAGGTCCACAATATTACTCTAGATTCTAGATGCCACCTACTGGCAGTAATTACTCTTTGATACAGCTGGCCATGGTTTTAATAGCGAGGGAGAATACTCAAGACACTATAGTTAAAATTCAAATTTTGTTTTATGGCATCTGTATTTTGTACAAATCGATCACTGAATAAGCATAGCTATATTTTGAAATTCAGACCGCATTTAGGAAAAAGCTACTGTGAACCGAAAGCCTTATTTAGATGTCACTTGTATTTGTACATTTTGGTCACCCAAGAATATCTTTGTGATGAGACACATCTGACTGCTGCAGATTCTATAGCCTCGCTTCCTCCGGGTTGTAGTGCAGCATAGAGGCATGTGGAGATACACATGTACTCCTCGTACCTGAGTACATTTTGCAAAAGCAGTCAGATCACAGCCATCCTCCATGTAGGATGTGGCAGTGTGCCAAATATACTGGCTTGTGTTTTATTGATTAGCATACACAAGCTCTATCTGCATTTTTATATTAGAGAATGATTAGTCCTGGCCCCCATCATAAAGAAAGTTAACTATATAAATCAATCTCATGCATTTCACATCTGTAAACTCTATTGAGGCCTTGCTTACACTGCAGGTAGAAATAATAAAATAAGGTCCATTATGAATGAAGGAGCTAATGATTCCTGGTTACTGTGGTGTGACCATGTCTCCCCAAAAGAAGCATGTACAGGAAACTTAATTTCCCACAATGGGAGGTGTTTTCCTTAATGGGAGGTAGGGCCTAATGGGAGGTATTTAGGTCACCTCTTGAAGGGATTAATGCCAATTATAGAAGGGCTTGAGACTGAGTTCAAATTCTTGCTCTCTGTCACCCTTCTGCCACAGGAAGATGAATGAGATGGCCTTCATTGGATGCTGGTCCCTCTATCTTGGGCTTCCTAGCCTCCAGAACTGTGAGCTGATAAATTTCTGTTCATTATAAATTACCCAGTCTGCAGTATTCTGTTATAGCACTACAATATGGACTAAGATGTCTGGGTATCTTGAAACAAAGATGAAGCATAGCAAAGTCAGCTAATGTTTTAGAACATTTGCCAGGCACTGGCAAACTGCAGCCTGTAAGCCAAATCCAGCTCACTGCCTGTTTTTGTAAATAAAGTTTTATTGGAACACAGCCATGTCCATTTGTTTGCATATACTCCCAGGCTACTTGCTCTGTAAGACAGCAAAACTGAGTCATTGAGACAGATACCACATGGCCCCCAAAGTCTAAAATATTTACTCTCTGGCCCTTTATGGAAAGTTTGCTAACTCTTGTTCTACAAACATAAACCCTTAATTTCACTAAGGCTATCTTTCATTTTTAAATGCTAAATGAACATCTTTGCATGAATCAGCATAAACCATGCAACAGCCATTGCTTGACCCCTTGTGGGGTCAAGAGTGGGACAGGGACAGTTCCTATTATGATTTGAATGAGTCCCCCCACTCCCAACAAGTTTACGTTTTGGAAACATAATTCCCAAACTCATATGTTAATGAATTTGGAAGTGGGGAGTTTGAGAGGTAAATAGGATTAGATGGAGTCACAAGAGTGGATCCCATGAAGATATTAGTGGTTTTATAAGAAGAGAAAGAGAACCCAGTCTAGCATACTTGCTCTGACTCATCATGTGGTGCCTTCCGCCATGTTGAGATGTAGCAAAAAGACCCTCACCAGATTCCTGTGCTAAGCCATTGGACTTTCCATTTTCTAATACCCTGAGCAAAATAAATTTCTATTTAAAAATTACGCAGTGGCAGGCATTTTGCTATAGCAACAGAAAACAGGCTAACATAGCTCCTCTTTAAAGTTTTCACAAGCAGCTTCCTGGGTAGATCAACCTTCCATGACCTATTCCTGGGCCCAGTGAACCAGGGTACCTGCTAGGGCTTGGTACAAAAGAAGAATTTGTTCCCGCACAGAGCAGAGAAGCTTTTTCTTTCACATTTCAGTTTCCATTTAGCGGAAATATATTTATTTTTTATTTATTTCTTACAAAAAAATAGTTGAAATATAGTTAGTGATGCTGGTAATAATAATAATAATAAATAATAAATCGAGCTTAATATTTGTTGAAATAGAGCTTGAAAGAAATTGTGGAAACATATTTTTTGAACATTTTGGTGATTTGTCAGCAGCTTTGAGTTGTCCATTACATCATGTAACCAATTGGGAAAAGTTCAGATGCTCAACGATAGGAAGAATGAAATATAGGAAAAGCAAAAGCCCAGATGCTAAGATTTTTTTAAAAAAAATCAAACTAACAAGAATTTGTGAAATTCATACTTTCATATATTATTGCAATGTAGAAAAGAATTTTTGGAAACCTCTAATGGTGACTTGTTTTTCAAATGCCATATTTATTGATATATTTAAGACTCTTCTTTTTTTTAAAAAAAGTCTTATGTTGATGATAACAATGAAAAAATTGAATTTGTAAACTTTCATTCTATGTACTTTTGGAGGCATCATCATTTATCCTCAAAATAAATAAATAAACAAACAAATAAAAAAAAGTGCTATATGGTAAAAACAGGGAGGGCTCCTGATGCCCCTCAACAGGTGAATGGACTAAGAAAACGTGGTATATATATACACAATGTAGTTTTACTCCTTCATAAAAATAGAATAAAATTATGGCATTTACTGGAGAACATCCTGCTAAGTGAAATAAGCCAGACCCAGAAAACCAAGGACAGAATGCTTCCTCTCACATGCTGAAGTTTTAAAGAAAAATGAAGAATTTTTAAAAAGTGGGAGAAATCCCATGATAATAGAAGAGAGATAAGTGGAATAGGAGGAAGGAAATAATGTGGGAAGGAGGAGGACAGGCAAAGGAAGGAACGATGGGAAGAAATGACCAGACTATCCTATGTACATATATGAATATGCCACATTGAATGTCATCTTTATGTATAAAGCACTAACTTTAAAAAAATCTACAAATAAATAGAAGGAAGATCAATAGAGTAAGGAAGAGAAATAGGGGGAAGGAGGAGGAAAGAGAAAGTCCTGGGGACTGAGGTGGAGCAGATTATAGTCCATGCTTATATGATTATGTCAAAATGAACCCCAGTATTATGTATTATTATAATGTACTAATTGATAAAAATGGGAATTAAAAATATATAAAATATCAAAAAAACCAAAGGGAGGGCTATTTTTATGTCTACTATCAAGGGGAAGAAATGGAGACAAGCTTATGTCTGCACTGAACACAGTTCAGCTTGAATGACAGCTATCTATTTGCCAGCTTTGTGATGTGGTAAATTTTCTCTTGGGGTAAAAAGAAAAATCACCATGTCTCAAATTCTCTCAGCTATAAAATGAAGATGGCTTCTGTATCACAGAGTTGTGATAAGGACTATATGTGATAACATACATAATGACTGCTAGTACAGTGATTGTCCTCACGGAAGGGCTCAGTGAACACGGATGATGGGGAGGGGTTGTTGCATGTGCAGGAAGCATTCCCACAGCTGGTCCTAGTGCATCCTTAGAAAGTCCTGCTATCAAGGCTGGCCCTTCCTTGTGGAATCCAGGAACTTGACTAGTGAACAGTTCCTTAAAATCAATTAAACTTCCTAACAACACTTTCTGTATTTGTGTCTTTACAAATAATTTGGTTGTATGCTAAAGACCTGAATTGCTTCTGGAAGCCTGGAATTTTGATATCTACTAAAGAGTGGTACCTATGTGACCAACTCCCACTAAAAACTTTGGGTTTTCTAAAGAGAGCGTTTGATTCCTGAATGGGCTTCCCTGGGCAGAAACAGCACACACTTCTTACTGGACAAAGGAGATGCTCAGGGTGGCCCCTCATAGGAGGGGGAGACCCCAAGAAAGCTTGCACATGGCTTCTCTGGACTCCACCGTGGTTTATTCTCTTCTGATCTGGATGTAAATCCTTTCTATGTTGCTGTAAAGAATTATTGCTATGATCAAACCTACATGCTGATTCCCATGAGTCCCTAGCAAATCTCCAAACATAGTCTTAGGAGCCCCCAACACACTATATATTTTGTTTTAATGCTAATTTGATTAGACAAGCCCAGTAATTCCAAACCTTGGCTATAATTAGAAATATCTGGGAAATCTCTCTCTCTCTCTCTCTCTCTCTCTCTCTCACACACACACACACACACACACACACACCTCTCCAACTGCCTATGCCAAGACTCAAAACAATCACAGAAGAAGTGCTGCTATGAAAGATCCCATTATTGGGATTTTGTTTTATTTCTGACACTTCTATTCAATTCTTTATAAAATCATTTTTATGTCTTTGTGGAAATTGTCCTTCTCTTCAGGAATGTTGCCAGTCTCTTTTTCTAGATCCTCTGGTGGCCCTTGAAGTTTTTATTTTGCAATTATTTTAGTTTTTACAGAGAAGTTACAAGAATAGTAGAGAGCACCTGTACAGTCTCTCCTGATTCCTCTGATGTCAGAATTGTACAATGATCAGAACTGAGAATTAACAGTGCTTTTAACACAATAACAGGCTTTCTTTGGACATCACTAGATTTTCCTAGTTGGACTTGCTGTCGTTGTTGCAGGGTCCAATCAGGATCTGACCTTGTGTTTCGTTGTCTCCCCAATCTCCCGAATTTATGATAGTTCCTCAATCATCTTTCCTTGTCTTTCATTACTCCCCCCGCCCCAATTACTGGGGATTGAACTCAGAGATGCTCTACTGCTGAGTTACATCCCTGGCCCTTTTTATTTTTTGAGATAGGGTCTAAATTGCAAAGGCTGGCCTCAGACTTATGATCCTGCTGCTTCAGCACCCCAAGTAGTTGGAATTAGAGGTGTGCACCATATCCCTCCAAACTTGACAATTCTAAAGAGTGCAGGCTTTGTAGATTGTCCCACAATTGAATTTGTCTGATGTTTTCTCATGATTAGGTTTAGGTAATAAATTATCAGCCAATACTAGAGAAGTGATGTGCCTTTCTCAGTGTATTATAACAGCAGGGTAATATTGATGTACCTTTTATTAGTGACATTGACCTTCCTCGCTTGTTAAAAGTGTTGACTTCAGGTTTCTCCACTATTAAGGAAATCTTTTTCTTTATAGTTAAAAAAAATTTAAGAAGATACCTTGAAACTGTGCAAATACCCTATTTCTCTTCAAACTTTTGAACACTAATTTTAACATCCCCTGGATAGCTCTTTCTGGTATGTTGTAAGAACAATTTTCCATTTTTCTTATTCCTCCTATATTTATTAATTAAAATTTTGTCAGAAAGAGCAGCCTCTCTTCCCTCTCTTCTTTATTCAGTTATTCACTTTTGTCAGTAGAGACTCATGAATATGTATTTCATTCTATGGATTTTAATAAAATGCTTTTATTTTATTATTTAAATGGCTCCAGCTTTGGCCATTAGAAACTATTTCAGGTTGATGTCTGTGTTTGGAGAATCCTACATCCTCCTTTGAGTATTTCTTTACTTTTTTGGAGCCAAGTTTTTGCCCAATTTTATCATGTATTTGTCTTGCCCCAGCCTCTTTGTCTAAGAAGCCCTGATTCCTTTGGTGGAGAATGGAATTTAGATACCACATTTGACTCTTGAATGTTTGCCCCTAATGCTTTCAGACCCTCTCAGTGGATACAATTTGGAAATATATGTACTTATACTAACCCATTCATATGCATGTACATATCTCTCTCTTAATTTATGCACCTATTGAATACACTTTTTTTAAAAAAAACATGAATTCATGCCAATTTCTCCAATTCTAATTCAATGCCTCTTGGTTCATGCTTGCCTTCCTCCTTTCCTAATTAATAACTTTTGTCTTTGAGAGAAACTGACTCTCATTATCTAGCCATATATATATGTAATAAATTATCAGCCAATACTAGAAAAGTATATATATATATATATATTTGTTGTTGTTGTTCAGCCCTAGTACACATACAAAGTGATTTCAGGATTGCTAAGCAAATCCCTGTGATAAACAGATTTACTCAGTAGAGCTCAGTGTTGGTGTGCATTTCATTGAGTCCTCATCAGCTGGCATCTTTGTCAGAGTTACATTAAAGATGCTCTCTGGTCATTCCAGTCTCTGTGACCTCTGCATCTGCTGCTATTGAGTCTTTCCTGTTTCTGAGCATAGGTCACACTTTTCTGCCCCTTGGTGTATCTACTAATACTGGGTTTTATTTAAATGTTGTGTATGAAAGAATGCTAGAGATGAAAGTAACTAATATTCATTCTGCAAAAAATCATGCCCCTACTTGTGTCAGGTTGCCAGAGTGGGGGAAGGAGCTGATTCAGTGTGACCTGCAAAAGTGATGGGTCTGAGTTTTGTGACAGTTTTAGCTTGACTCAATGCACCACCAGTTTCAAATGCTGTAAGCCAGCATCAGAACTGTTCTGCTGCAAGGCCTGGGACCCACGCACCGGTGAGATCCTGGAGAACTCTTTCGTTTGGTGTTTGAATCATTCTTCTTTCCATTCCAGCCATCAGCTGCTGTAGCTCCTGGGGAAGTGTGGCTCTCTCCTCCTGCCCAGCACTGAATTAGAGGCTGTGGAGGCTTCTGAAGCCTGAGGAAGTTCCTCAAGGCTTTCCTGCCTCCAGTCTCTCTTGGAAGGCACTTGTCTTGCCCTTGGAAGAGGCATTCACGTCTTTCAACTCTCTGGTCCTGCTTCAGCCTTTAAAGCCTTGGATATATCACCTAGTGATATATCAAAATAACAGCTTCCTGAAGATGTTCCCATCACAGACCCTAGAATTTGCAAATATGCCATGTTACATGAATAAAAGGAAATTAAGGCTGCATATTGAATTGAGGTTGTATTAATCAGGGTTCTCCTGAGAGACAGAACCAATAGGATAGAAAGATAGATAGTTGCTGGGCGTGGTGGTGCACGCCTGTAATCACAGCAGCTTGGGAGGCTAAGTTCAAAGCCAGCCTTAGCAATTTCATGAGGCCCTGTCTCTAAGTAACTGTCTCTAAATAAAATATAAAAAGGGCTGGGGATGTGGCTTGGTGGTTGAGCGCCTCTGAGTTCAATCCCTGCTACTGGAAATAAAAAAGGATAGTTAGATGATAGATAAATAAGATAGATATCAATTGACTGAAGGGATTATTAAGACTCACTTGATCCTGGAGGTTGAGAATTCTCACAATAGCCTATTTGTAAGCTGGAGACCCTAGGATGCCGGAAGTGTGACTCACTGCAAGTCACAAAGCTGAGAACCAGAGAAACCAGTGATGTGATTCTTAGTCTGAGATCAAAGACCTGAGGACCCAGGGACTGGTGTTTTAAGTTCTGGAGTCCTAAGGCCAGAGCCCGGGAGTTCAGATGTTCAAGGGTAGGCAAAGAAGATTATGCTCCAGCTCCTGGGGAGAGGAAATTATCTAGATGAATAATGACAGTGGGATCCCAAAAGCCATAAAAATGGAAGAAAGAGCTGAGTCAGAGGAGAAGTGATGACAGGAGCCAGGTCAGAGAGGTGTGATGCTGCTGGCTTTGAGGGTGGAACAAGGAACCATGGTCCATTGAGTGCAGGCAGTCTCAGAAGCTGGAAAAGTCAAGGAAATGGATTCTCCCCTGGAGCTTTAAGGGAAAAAGCAGTCCTGTCCCAACACACTTTTAGTCCAGGAAGACTATGTCAGACATCTGACCTACAGAATGTAAGACACAAAATTCATGTTACCCTGAGCTCATTACCTTTGTGGTAATTTGTTACTGCAGCAACAAGAAACTGATACACTTCCCCAGAGCATCAGAGAACACCTGTGGGAAAGATCTGCAGGAAGGCAAGTTGCTCTGTGACTGGGCTGTTGAAATTCTGACCATATGATCCAGCCCACTTATGCCTATTAAACATTCACAAAAAGTCAGACTGGTGTTAATGGGCTGAATTGTGTCCCTACCAAATTCCTATGTTGTATCCCTAACCCCCAGATCCTGAGAAAGTAACTGTATCTGAAGGCAGGTGTTTTGTTTTTTTATTGTTTTTTTTTTTTAACCTGAGATTGAACTCAGGGGCACTCAGCCACTGACCCACATTCCCAGCCCTATTTTGTATTTTATTTAGAGACAGGGTCTCACTGAGTTGCTTAGTGCCTCTCTGTTGCTGAGGCTGGCTTTGAACGTGCAATCCTCCTGTCTCATCCTCCTGAGCTGCTGGGATTACAGGCGTATGCCACCACGCCTGGCTGGAGACAGGTTTTTAATGAAGTCATTAAGATAAACAGGGTTCTTCAGGAGAGCCCTATTCCAATATGACTGGTGTCCTTATGAGAAAAGGAAATTAGGACAAGACAGCACAAAGGAAAGACTATACAAAGACACAGGGAGAAGACAGCCATCTGCAGGCCAAGAAGGAGAGAATCAGAAGAAGCCAACCTGGATAACAGCTTGATCTTGGACTTCAAGCCTCCAAAGCTGGGAAGAAATAAATACCTGTTGTTTAAACCACACAGTTCCATGCTTGTGATGGCGGTTTGAGCAGATTAATACAGCTGGTGTCTCCTCACTCCCATCTACGGAGGTGCGTCTTCATGATGCTCCCCAGGTATGAAAGCAGTTCGGGGTCTCTCATCTTCTATCAAGGGTTCATGACATTCTAAAATTTAACTTGAAGTTTCTCCATGTCTTTAACTCTTTGTTGATTAAAACAAACAAACAAACAAACAAAAACAACTCATGTTTTGTCATTTATCCAGCTTAGTTTGCTTTGTGAGAATGGCTTTCTACCCAGAAGGTAGATGTCTCCAAGCACCGGTGTTTTGAAAGGGCTAAATGTGTAACCAGGATGGAAATCCTCTTGGCTAGGACCTCTCCTAGTTTAACAGGCTTGGCAAGTTTTCAAAACTTCAAGCACCAAGCAACCTTTGGAAGAAAGTGGCACAATCCACCTCTTCACTCTGTTCCCTTCATTACAAATATTGAGATTCGTGCTTTTTGACCCATGGAATAGGAAATTTGGATGCTGTTTTAAGACACTAGGGAACATACAAGCTTCAGGGGATTTCGTTTTCAACAATAACTGGCCCTGCCCTGCCCCTCTCTTCCCTCCTTTCTCCAGTCCTCCTTCCCTTCCTCCTTCCCTTCCTTTCCTAGTTTACTGCCAAGACTCAACAGACATTTTGTAGAATGTCAGCCTATACCATAGGGAAACTGCAGCTATGTGACAAGAAAATTTCCAAACCAAAGCTCAGATTCCTAAGCAATTTTCTGATGGTTCGTCTGGATTAATACCTAGTAATTCTTAACATTTCTCTTTTGTATTATCCCCCTATTTATAAAGACATGAGAAACATTTTTGTTGACCTCTGCTACCATTTTGTGGGACATGTTTTTAAAAATTTATAAAACGTTGGGAATCCATTGCAGGAATTTTTTTTTTTTTTTGAGACATCTTTCAGCCATGCTTTAAGTACTTCTCATAGGCATTTCATCTTCTATAGAAGAGGATTTTCTCATACAATTCTCCTGGAATGCAATTAATTTATATGCATTTTTAAACATTTCTAACAATCAAAATGTTTACTGAGTATCTCTGTTTAAGTGTCGCTATTTAAGGGAGATGGACGATCATGTTCAGAATCTTAAAGTCCTAAGTCAATTAATGAATGATTATAGTTATCAGTAAATTAGATTCCTAAAAAAAAGTTACTCAATGGCAAAAAGCAAAGAATGGAAACATCAAAAAGATATTGAGGTCACTGATGCAGAGATTATTTAAATTCCATTGTCTTATATATAAGCCATCCAGACTTATATATAAGACAGAATCCATCTTCAAAGGCCTAGTCCTTACCTTTGCATATGAGCATATAATGTGCTGCTTCTCATTCTTAAGGCATTTGCCAAGTGGTCACGTACTTACCTGACTCTCAAAGCATGGAGAAGTGGCACTTATAGCAAATCCTGTAACTTACAGGTGGGGATCACAACATCAATGTTGCCTGGGTTGGTGCTTATTCCCCCAGAGGAGAAGTAGGTAACACTCTCACCTGATAGCCCCTGTGACAACAGTATTTATCATATAATTAAAGTATAGAAGCTAAGAGCTTTTGAGCCCTTGCTGATATGTGCCAGATACAGACCCATGTATTTCATATCTAATATCTCATGCAACCCTCATAACAAAGCCAGTGGGCACAAGAACTAGCATTATCTTGCTGTTTATTATCTTGCATAAATGAAGGTTTAGTAACGTCTAGTCACCCATGTTTTGCTATACAATATTGTCTCTGTGACAAAGGACATGATTGATTCCATTAGCTCACAATTACCTAGGCAGGTGTTATTTTACGTTGTAGATATTGTGCAGTCTGAATAGTTGTATACAATGTAATTCTTCTATAATGCAAGGGTTTAGGATAGACTTACACTTCTGTTTCAGAACCGTGTCTTATTAGATTTTTATTGTATGGGTTTTCATATTCCATAGGCATGATTTAGCTCATGCTATACCCAACTCCACAAAAAAAAAAAAAGAAAGAAATTTTGTTATAATTGAGTTTCACTGTGTGTATTAATATGGCCAATGGGAAACTTTCCTCAGAACTAAAATGAAATTATAATCCCATGTTTAATTGGGGTCAGGCTGAAGACCATAACACAGCTGCCATTTCATATAGTTTGATGGATGCTTTAAACCTAGAGACTTTGGTTCCAGAAAATGCCTAAAATTCAAGTGGAAACAGACCCTTAAGAAGCGCATATTCAGAAGGCCCATGGCCAAAAATCATGACATCCACAGAGCCCATTAGAGAAATGTTTCTTCTATCGCTCATAATCTACCCATTCTATCAGTGGCTCCAAAATCAGTTAATCACCAGCAGCAATCCATGACAACTTTCACAGGAGAAATTTTTTTAAGGAGAAATACATAATTGGAAAGATCTCTATTAGAACATTTGACTAATGAATCCTGTGTTCAGGCATTGGGGGATTTTTGTGGGGTGGAGGTGGGGGGCGACGTCCAGAACCCACCACCATGAACTACATCTTAGTTTTCATTTCTAGATGAAATATTTCCATAGTCCTCTCCAGTTTGAAGTTTTACATTTTTATATCCTATTCGATTATTTTTTTATTTCTCTTACAATGAAGTCATTTGAAAGTTAACTGGACTTCTGGACAATGGTTCATATTTTAATATTGTTCTTTCACGAATGTTCATCTACAGTGATAGTGGTTCTCAATTAGAGAAGGTAATTTGGCTCCCCATCCCAAGGGATATATGACAATATTTGGAGATATTCTTGGTTGTCATTTGGGGGAAAAATACTACTGACATTCAGCAGGTAGAAGCCAGGGGTGATGTAAACATCCTACAGTGCATAGGACAGTTCTCCACAGCAAAGAATTATTTGGCCCAAAATGTCAAAATTGAGAAATTATGGCTTAGGGAAAGCACTTCTAAAAACATTAAGATTTATTTGTTTTTAATTTTAGTCTGTCAACTTAGAGATTTTCATCGTGCCTTAATATTCTTATTAATTAAATGATATTTGTTTACTTCCTAATTAGCATTAAATAACGTTTCCTATATTCCAGAGCTATATGCTCTGATCTTTACAAAGAATATGAAGATAGTTCCTTTGGGATGAAAATCTTCAATAAAATTGATCTCCGCTCCAGGCAAAAGACAAAACAGGGATCTCGATATTCTCACTGTGAATATTCCACATATATATTTCTTGAAAGCATAAGCAAGTCCAGAGCACTCTAACAAAGAGAGTATTTAGAAAATATAGATGCCAGAGTGCTGCTTCATCCAGGCCCACCGCCAGAGATGTCAGTAGGTGCTCCCAGTTGATTTCCTGCGCCTTAGAGGTCAATGAAAAGCCACATGAAAACATTGCCACCATCGAGATTATAAAAAAGACAATTTTATGAAGGAGGTGTAAATGTCAAACAGATCTTCACTATGGATGGAGAGACCTTCCTCCAAACCAACACCTGAGCTTCTGCCAGTTCAACCAAATGCAATGAAGGAAGGGGGTTGGGGGATTAGAGAAAGCAAAGCTGACAGATGGCAATTTGTGAAGAGTTGAATCAACATAAATTATATCTCATCAGTGAGCAGAGAAAGGCGAGGATGTGTTCCAATGTTCCGCCAACCACTGAGAAGCTGCGTGTGCCAGTGGCCCAGCAAGCCAGTTGCGGGCATCATTCAGAGCTGGATGAAGCACAGAGGTGGAGAAACATCCCTTTATTAGAAAGCCATCTGGATTACAACTCGCAGAGAGACGTCTGTTTGAAACAATACAATAAATAAGACTAATGAACACCGGATATTTCAGAAGGTGTTAATCAGAGACTACAAAAAGCCAGGACAAAGTAACTGATAATGAGATATGACAGAGCAAGAAGTACTCAGGGATCCCCTGTTCAAATCTACCTGCTTAATGGTGTATGAAATAAGTGCAAATATTATTTTCTGAGGTTTAAAAGAGTTAATTAAACCACATATAAAATGCTTTCAGATTTTTTCCTGTAGCCTCAAAATTTGCTTCTTAGAGGAAATCCATATGTAGCAGAATGAAATTGAACCCTATCTCTCACCCTGTACAAAACTCAACTCAATGTGAATCAAGGACCTAGGCATTAGATCAGAGACCTTGAACCTACTAGAAGAAAATGTAGGCCCAACTTTCCAACATGTTGGCTCAGTAACCAACTTCCTTAACAAGACTCCTAAAGCACAAGAACTAAAATTAGGAATCAATAAATGGGATGGTATCAAATGAAAAATCTTCACAGCAAAGGAAACAATCAAGAACAGGAACAGAGAACCTAGAGAATAGGAGAAAATCTTTGCCACCTGCACCTCAAATAAAGCATTAATCTCCAAGATGTATAAAGAACTCAAAAAACTTGACACCAAATAAAAAGCAAATAACCCAATCAATAAAAGGGCAAAGGAACTGAACAGGCACTTCACAGAAGAAGAAATAAGAATGGTCAACAAATATATGAAAAAATGTTCAACATCTCTAGCAATTAGAGAAATGCAAATTCAAATTATACTAAGATCACATCTCACTCCAGTCAGAATGGCAATTATCAAGAATACAAGTGACAATATATGTTGGCAAAAATGAGGGGAAAGAGATACACTCATACATTGCTGGTGGGGCTGCAAATTGGTGTAACTTGGAAAGCAGTATGGAGAGTCCTCAGAAAACTTAGAAATGGAACCACCATTTGACACAGTTATCCCACTCCTTGGTATATACCTAAAGGACATAAAATCAACATACTACAGTGATACAGCCATATCCATGTTTATAGCAGCTCAATTCACAAAAGCTAAGCTATGAAACCAACCTAGGTGCTCTTCAATAGATAATGGATAAAGAAAATATTATGTATATATAATATATATAATTTAATATTATATAATATATACTATATACACACACAGAGTGGAATATTACTGGCCATAAATAAAAATGAAATTATGGCATTGCCAGTAAATGGATGGAACTGGAGAATCTCATACTAAGTGAAATAAGCCAATCTTAAAAAAAAACAAAGGCTAAATATTCTCTCTGATATGCGGATGCTGACTCACAATGGGGTTGGGGGAGAATATAAATTCACTGGATTAGACAAAGGGGAGTGAAGGGAAGGGAGCCAGGGATGCAGTAGAATGAATCATATATGAACTTTCCTATGTCCATGTATGAATACATGACTAGTGTAACTCCACAACACATTCAACCACAGAATGGGATCCTAACTAGAATAACTTATATTCCATATATGTATAACATGTCAAAATACAGTCTATTGTTCTTCACTAAAAAGAACAAAGAAAAATAAAATATAAAAATCTCTTCTTAGAAATTAAATGATTAATCACTAGCATTAACTTTCTAAAATTTCATAACTATCAAGGGAAATAGAAAAGTCAACCTGCCAGGCTCAACACATTTTAATAATATAGAATATGAAATAATATAATAGAGATTCATACAAATGACTTGAAGTCTTGACATTTTAACTTTGGGAGTTAATTTAAAAGGGTCCATGAATTCAGATATAACAAATATAAGATACCTGTGAAATAAAATTCTTTTAATAAAATTTATGAGTGAAGGTAGGCATTAAAACATCTTTAGCATATTGAATGAAACTTACAGATCAGAACCAGTGAGATGACTGAGCCAGTAGATGGCACTAAAAGAAAAACCAACTGCCTCTGAGATTTTTCAAGGACTTCAAACTATAGAAGTGAAAATTTTCAAGGTGATGTAAAATAGGTGAAAAAAAATCTGTATTTCCAATTACTTGTATGTAAAGGCAAAGGCACAGATTGTGGAAAAAGCAAGAAAACATTTATAAAACATCTATTTTATTCTCTTAATTTGAATTGTTGGCTACTGGACAAATAAGTTTTGTACATCCTATGAACAGGTTGTCTTAAGTTTCCATAAAGTAACTATTTAGACATGCCATCATACTAATTGTCAATTGGAACAGCAGCAGGTGGTTAACCACTTGTAAGAAATCAAGGAGCAGCTTATGTTTGGTTTATAAAGTTTTTTTGTTGTTGTTATTTTTCTGTACATTTGCACCATTTAAGAATTTTGTATAGGACAAGCACTTGTAAAGGCAGAAAACAGTATTTAATATTTAATAAATTCATCCTCTGCTGATATTTTGTGGCAGATGTGCTCTGCTTAGTAGGATGTCAGAAAGAACAGAGAGGCAAACCCATTAGAAATTATCAGACATTCTCATTGGCCTGAAGATGTCTGAAGAGGTCTCTAAAGAGTAATTACTTGTGTACAAGATGGAAATTAAAAGAATAAGAGACATTTTTGTATAAAGTATAAGGGATTATTTTACTATTGGCAGGAATCATAAGCCTCAGATGCATTATTTCTTGCTACTTCCAGTTTTTCCTTTTTTTTTTCTAAGATGAATTCTGCATTGCATACAGGACTTACAGAGGAATAGGAGTGTGTTTAATAATTCATTCTGAGAGGAATGAAAATAGAAGGATACATCTTATTATAAGGGTATCAAATGGATTACCTATTCTGGCACATAGGAGAACACTACAAAACCATTTTCATTCCTAGTAAAAAGACATTCTTTTTTTTTTATCTTGGAAAATTTTGATACTGAAGAACCCCTTCAATTCTTAGTGGTTTGTCCCCCTTTAAAATTAAGATACAGATACAATGTTGTCAGCTAGGAAAAGGAGCAAAGGGAGAGAAGGAGAGAGGAAGAAAATCAGGCTGGCTAGCCGAAAGGTCATTTTCCCCTTCGTGCTAAACGTGTGTTTTGATGTGAGCTGGCAGAAAGGTTGTTGCCCCAGGAAGCAGCCTTGTAAGTGGCATCAGCACTGCCCTGTTGGAAGACTTTAACGAGTACACTGCTTCCTCCAAACCATATCTTGTTATTTGAATCTGAAATGGCAGCTGTGTCAAAACAAGTTTGCATTATGTAGATGTAGGTCCAAATTTTAAAATGCTGATTCAAAAAATCTATGTAACTTGGCGACAATCAATTATATTTGTCAGCTTCTTTGAATAACTGTTTATGAATGTTTCAACACTCTAGAACTGGATTCCATGGGGCTCTGTGGTATAGAAGCTGTGTTTTCTGAATCAATAATACCTGCCATTTACTAGACTTCTGTCATCCAACAATACTGAAGACCAGATGTTATGAAGGGTCATTTTACTCACATGCTGCTAGATTCTGAATAGATTACGACAAGCTTGGGTCATTTTACTCACATACTGGTTTAGATTCTGAATAGATTATGACAAGCATGCTTTTCCAAGCACTTCTGAGCTCATAAGGAAATAAGGGGATTTATTTTTTCTTTTATTAAATAATATTTTATTTTTCATATTTTTATTGGTGCACTGTAGTTGTTCATAGGGTGGGATTTGTTGTTTCATGCACACAATTTAATAACATAATTTAACCAATATCATTCCTCAGTATTTCCCCTTTCTCTTTCCTCTTCCCTCCCCTTGGTCCAACAAGGAGATTTCAATGATCAGAATGAGAAATTAAAAATAATGATTGGGCTGGGGATGTGGCTCAAGAGGTAGCGCGCTCGCCTGGCATGCGCGGGGCACTGGGTTCGATCCTCGGCACCACATAAAAATAAAAATAAAGATATTGTGTCCACCGAAAAAACTAAAAAAAAAAATATTAAAACAATTTCTCTCTTTCTCCCTCTCTCTCTAAAAAAATAATTATTATTATTAATAAAAATGTTGGTAAACATCTACATAAATTAAAAATATATTTTCCACACAAAGAAAAACATAATTAAACCATAAAGAGTGAGCTGAAATAGAGATTTATTTTTTAAATACTGTAATTTGGAGAGAGATCATTGGATTTTTTTTTCTTCTCCAGTTCTGCTATTGTTCAGGAACAAGGTTAAGGACAGTGGGACATGGTAGCATTTTGAAGGTAAAAGCTAAAAGATTATGATTTTTTAATTATTAAGTGAATTGCAAATCATTAAAATGAATCAAAAATCAGTACAAGGAGAAAAGGAAAAATAAAAATAATCAAAAGAAAAAAAAGAGTCATTGAAAAAGCAGGACAGATGGAAGGCTGAAAGCAAGAAACTTGGGGCAAGGCTAAGGTTTCCATTTCTGAAAATATAAGTGATTGGAGACCTGGGATAGCCTTCCAGTATGAACAGAGAGAGGTTTGGATAACATGAAAATAAATTATCTAAATGCATGAACTGTGATATGGTAGATAATTAAGAAATCCACAGACACAGAAAGCAGAGTGAAAACTGGAACCCAGCTTGGTAAAGAGCTACTAAAGCCAGCTTTCACCCTGAGGGCTGCAGTTTAATTACCTGGGTTCACACAGAAATTATGGATGCGATGCCAGGTCCTGCCCAGGTTGGGGAAATCTAGTTTATGCAGGGGGCTTCTACCTTGTCGAGATTAGTATGAAATCATCCTTACCACAGGCTGGCGATGAAATAGGTCATCTTTCCCTTGGTGCTGGGTAAAAGGAGGAAATCTCTCCTGTCCATAAGCTTGTCTTCATACAGGCTTTTGGTCCAAGTACATATTACCTATGTTTCCCAACAAGATCTCAAAAAGACAATTTAGAACAGAACAGCGTTAGCACATTCCTCAAGCAGCAGACAGAAGCAAACATCAACTCATAACTCAAAGAATTCCTAACAATCAACACCCTAGAATGACAGAATCTACAGGCAGAAGAAAGAGAGCCACAAAATATTTCAGATACTGGAGCTATCATACCCAGTTTATAGGAGAATTTTAATGTGTTTAAGGAAATGAGAAAAAGTTAAAATTGAACGGAGAAAGAAGTCTATTCAGAATGACCATGCAGATTTCAAAGAGAACCAACTAGACTTCTGCAACTGAAAAATAGAGTGATTCAAAATTTTAAACTTGCACACATTAAACAAAATATACTAAGAAAATTAATAAATGAAAAGATAGATCTAAAACATTATTCAGGATGTGAAACAGAGATAGATATGAAAAATAACAAAAGAAAGACTGAAATGAGAGTTGAATGCGATTTAACTTATTTAACTGAGGTTCCAGAAGGAGATAAAAATCAAGCTGAGACAAAATTTAGAAAGAGAATGTCAGATCCAGGAAACCTAGTGAAACTCAGGGTACATAGCATCTTTAATCTAGACATGCAATGAAACTCAAAAATACCAAAAAGAAAATTTTTAAAAGGCCAAAGTTGTTGCATTTTGCTATTTGCCATAGTGTAATTTAAACTGATTATTGCTTGTAGGTAGAAACACAATTAACTTTCATGTATAGATTTTTGTATCCAGAAAACTTCTCAGACTTTTAATTTCTGAAGATTATTTGGATTTTTGTGGATAATGCTATAATCAATAAATAATGAACTGTATATTTCCCTTTTAAACATACATAATTTTATTGATTGATTTATTTATTTTTCCTTCCCTCATTTTTTCTACTTAATTCTGCTGCACAACATGGAACATGAGAGAAGGTATCTTTATTTTGTTGGAAATATTTTTTGCTATGACATTATTAAAAACGATGGCTGCTTTTAAAATTTTTTTTAGTTGTAGATGGAAGCAACGCCTTTATCTTATTTATTTATTTGTTTGTTTGTTTATTTATTTTTATGTGTGATGAGGATCCAACCCAGTGCCTCACATGTGCCAGGCAGGCTCTTTACCACTGAGCTATAACCCCAACACCAATGCCTGCTTTTGTAAAAAAAGATAATCTTTATCAGGTCATAGAACACTTGCACAACTTCTCATGATGAAAAGGGAGTTTCCTGGTAGCATTTTTTCATCTTTTGAGATGGCGATGTGATTTCCCTCTAAACTACTAAGGCAAGGTCTTCAATAATTGCTTTCCTAATGTTTTTTAAATTGATTTTTTAAAAATAAATGACAGTGGAATGCATTAAAATTCTTATTACATGTATACAACACAATTTTTCATATCTCTAGTTGTATATAAAGTTGACACCAATTCATGTTTTCATACATGTACTTTGGATAATGATATCTATCACATTCCAAACCCCTGCCTCCTCCCTATTCCTCCCTTCCCTCTTCCCTATCTAGAAATCATCTTTTCTTCCCCTGTTCCCCCTCCATACCCCAGTATGAGTCAGCCTCCTTATATCAGAGAAAACATCCGGCATTTGTTTTGGGGGATTGGCTGACTTCACTTAGCATTATCTTCTCCAGTGCCATCCATTTACCTGCAAATGCCATGATTTTATTCTCTTTATTGCTCCTCTAGGTCATCATATATTATCTTTTTCATTCACTGCTTGATTCAGTTGACAAAGCTTTTATTTGGGATTTTTGTTGATGTTTTTCTTTCTTTTTCCTTTCTTGTCTAGTTTTTAGGGTTAACATTTTTCTACTAGCCTTTATTCTCTGGAATAATTTGTGTAAGCTTGGAATTAGTTGTTCTTTGAATTTACCTGTAAAGTCAAATGGGCCTTGGTGATGTTTTCTTTGTGAGGTTTCTGACTGCTGATTCAATTTTGTTCATGATTATAAGAATATTCAGATTTTCTATTTCTTGTAGAGTCAGGTGGTAAGTTGTATTTTAAGAATTTTCCCATTGTGTTGAAACTTTCAGTTTAATGGATTTTAAATTGGCCCTAGTACATTCTTACCTATTAAATCTCTGAAGTGCCTATAATTAAGTCCCTTTTCATCCTAATATTTCTTATCTTCTCTCTCTCTCTCTCTCTCTCTCTCTCTCTCTCTCTCTCTCTCTGATTAACCTTTTCAAATCTTGTCTGTTTTTTTTCATCTTTTTCAAAGAACAGACTGTTGGCATTGATTTTCTCATTTATGTCTGTTTTCTATTTCATTAATTGTGGCTTTTATCTTCATGATTATCTTCCTTCATTCTACTTCCTTTGGCACAAGTGAGTCATGGACATGAAAATGCAGAATTTTAAAATGGCCCTTTCAACAGGAGAGAGGGGCTCCTATAGCGAGAGTCTGGGGTCAAGAAGACAGGGATAAAAGAAGGGGTACCAGCCAAGAAAGGTAGAAATGTGCTCAAACTTCTTTGCTAGTGCAACAGTTCTCTAATATTTGGTCTCAGGACTTCTTTACACTCTTAAAAATTACTTAAGGAGCTTTTGTTTAAATAGGAGATTTTACACACACACACACACACACACACACACACACACACACACACCACAGAGTCATCCCAGATATTCATGGGGATTGGTTTCAGGAGCCCCCATGGATATCAAAATTTGAGGATGCCCAAGTTCATTATACAAAATGGAATACTACTTTAATATAACCCCTGCACATTTTCCCATGTAATTTAAATCAACTCTAAATGACCTATAATACCTAATACAATGTGAATGTTATGCAAGTAGTTGTTTTACTGTAATTGTCTAAGGAATAATGATAAGAAAAAGTCTGTACATGTTTAATACACACACAATTTTTTTCAAGTATTTGAAATCTGCAATTAATTGAATCTGTGAATATAAAACCCAAAGATACAGAGGATTTACTATATATATATATATATATATATATATATATATATATATATATATACACACACACACTCATACATACATATGCACATACATATATAATATACTACTAAGTTCTACTATAGTATATACTAGTATATTCTTTGCCATATTAGAAATTAAAGTTGATACATTTTTTAAACACAAAAATACTCAAGCACATATTTCATTTTTCCATTAGTCTTTTACTGAAAGTATAATGAAACGTTTTTGGAGGAAAGTTTTATAATAAGTATAAAACCACTAAAATGCATATATTTTGATCTGTGAATCTATCCAAGGATAAGATAAGGATAAGGAAAAAAATCTAATGACCAGGTTGTGTGTGTATGTGTGTGTGTGTGTGTGTGTGTGTGTGTGAGAGAGAGAGAGAGAGAGAGAGAGTGACAAATTATGATCCCCAAAGAAACATCATTAAGTATTACAATAGTAAGGGACAGATTCAATATAACTGGTGATACAGAGTAAAATGTTTATATATTTGATTATGTTTCCACCTTTTAGGGAAATTATCAAATCTCTATAACATCAATATATTTATCTATAAGATGGGAATAATTGTAATACTTTATAGGAGCATAAAAAGACATTATCCATATTAAATATTTAACAGAGACCCTGTCATATAGTAAGTTTTGATAAATGTTAGATATTTTTACTACTATTGCACGTGTAATTCTATTAAATTGTGCAAATAATTAAGAGGATTTAGAATTAAATTTACTTACATGAAAATGCATTTGTCATATAATTATGAACAAATTAAGAGGACAGTCTATACAATCTGCTTCTATTTTTGTAAAGAACAACAATAACCAAAAAATCTGCAAAGATATACTCAAGTTTTAATTAGTGAAGATCACATGTTAGTTGTGTATGTTTCTTCTTTTGTATATCTGTATTCTCTTATTTTTCTTCCCTCTGATGTGCTGATAAAAGAAATTTCCTTAGAAATTGTACAACACCATGACTGACACCAGAGGGCGCAACAGGACTCTTGTGAGTTTTTTTGTGTGCTAATGTTGAGGGGGCAACCCACACTGAGCTGTCCATGAGCTGTCCAGGGTCTGAAGAAGACAAAAGTTTCAATCCAGAAGACAGAATGAACCTAGAGTAATTTCTCACCAAAAAACAAACTAGCAAAAAATCACTTGCACATTAGGAGCTACCAATGCTAGCATTCCAGCTCAGACCGTTTTGATCAGACTCCAGGAGTATATCCAGACCTAGGCTTTTAAATATTTTTTTAAATAAAAATAAATCCCAGATGATTTTATCATGCAGCTAGGGTTGAAAAGTCCTGATGCATAAAGAACCAAAGGTGACCTGACTCTGGGTGTCGGGCAGAATGAGAAGAAGCATGCCAGTTGCTCTCCTTTTCTCAAAGTCATGGTCCAGTTGCTGATGCATCTGCATGTGCCCCCTTCTCCTCTACTCTCATCAGTGATCCTTCTTCCATTTCTGTGGCCTTCTCTGGGAAGGATCTCAGCTGCCTGGCCTCCATCATGCAGTCCTGGAAGACAGAGTAGGACAAAAGCTGAGGAGCTTGAGCCACTATCCATCACAGCTCATTCAGGTTTCCACGTAATGAGTTCTCACCACACAGGGGCTTCCATGCCACACTCCCAAGGCCCAGAAGATACTCACTCAGTGCTGCTGCTTAGGCTCCCAGATTCCTGGGAGGCCAGCTTTCAACAGATCCTGCTCGTGTGGAACAGACAATGGTGTCTGGAGGTGGTGGTAGAGGGAATTCCACAGTCCGATTTCTTGGGCTGTACAATTTGTGGAGGGGTCAACCAATGCTAAGCTGTCCATGAGCTTTCCAGGGTCTGAAGAAGATAAAAGTTTCAGGCAGACTGTGCAATAGCACTGGACCAGCTCAGGAAGGCACCCCAGCACCATTTAAGGCATATTTGGGTGGATCCTAGGCATCTTCCTGAGTATACAGGTGTGCGTTCCTACAAAGGACTGTCATTATGAGCAGCACAGATGCCATAAGGAATGCAATTCCCCTCCTTCTAGTCCATTTAGGTAGAATCACAATGTGTCTGTGTGTGTGTGCGCCTGCACACACGCTCCTGGGATTTTCCTCTGGAATTAAGGAAAATTGCAATTACAAACTGGTTTACCTAGGATCTTCATTCTGCACTTTTTCTTTTTTACTTCCCATTCAATACAGACCAATTGCTACTGACTTAAGACAAAGAGTAATAAGTAAACGCAAGGCCCTAGTTAGAATGCTTTCATTAACAAAGAGTGATTTCCAGAAATCCCCAAAGAAATTGGTTGGGTGGTTATGTCCGTGGAGGTGAAGGATATAGCAATAGCTTTAGATGTTACATACATTCCCTGGGGCAGACTGGTAGGTCTATTAGACATACCTGTTGGACCACTGCTTGGAGAAACTTAGGGGAAGTAAGCTCTGTCCACACAAAAATGACCTATTAGAGATGTTTCAATTATGTATTTTTGCATAGCCTGACAGCCCAAACCTTAGTGACTTCAGACAGCCACTTATTATTTCTCACCCTGCTCTGTGCATCCACTGGGATTTCATCTGTTGACCTTGAGGGTGCATCTGGGACAGTTAGGTCTTTCTGTCCACTTGACCTTTCATCATGGGCTGTCTCCTGGCATGATGATCTCAGAGCAGTATATCCAAGAAGCATCCTGGCCATTCAGGCAGAAGCTAAAAGGTCTCTTGAAACCTCAGCTCAGGCATTTGAACATGATGTTTACCACATTCTATTAGTCAAGGTAGGTTAGATATGGGGAAATGGATTCCATCTCTTGATAGAGGAAGCTGCAAGACACTCATAACCATATATAGTATTGCTCATGTTGGACACTGACATTTTAGGCCAAATAGTGGGGGAGGGCTGTCCTGTGTTTTTTGGAACGCTTTGCAGTACTCCTGGCTCCTATCCATCAGACACTGGTGCACAAGCAGGCTACTGTACGTGCATGTGTGCACACACATGCACACATAAATGCATACACTTACAAATGCAATGACCAGAATGTCTCAACATTGCCAAATGTCCCCTAGGCAACCAAAAATTCTTTCTGGTTGAGAACCAGAAGACTCTGTCAAGAGACTGTGTTCCTGGCCAAGTCCTTTTACAGCTTACCTTATAAAGCAATGATCTACTACAGTGTTGGTCTTATTTTATTTCATTTTTGGATGGATTCTCTCACACTCGGAATTAGCACCTACTTTTTCAGTCACCACGCTGACTCAAATATGCTTATGTAAATTAATGACCCTATTGGGGCTATCTCACTTGGTTTGAACAATAAATTCACATACCATTTCATGGGTGGACCCACAAGAACCTTCTACTGAGCTATGTGAAGTCCATCCATTCTCAAATGTGGATTCTCAAAAGCAATCAGCTTGTCTCCTGTTTTTGCTTCCCACGGTTACACTCAGAGACCTGCATCTGGCTCTCTGAGGTCAGCGTACACACATGATGGTCACTTCAAAAGACAGGGGGAAAGGGTTCAGCTTACAGATGAGAATGGAAGTAACATTGTACAATTTGTCAAGTTTCGAGTTACTTCATTTTTGTTCACACACACACTGGCGACATCGCTAAGTCATATGGTTTGGGTGTATAATTTGTAGAGATGCATTTCTTATGAATGTTCTTTATTATTTAAACAGTCATCTCTTCCCAGCAAAGATTAATTTTCAGGTTTTCCTTGTATTTCATTGTTCCCTTTCCCAAATACCTGATTCTCAGTCATCATTACAAAATAACAGGAAATCTTAACATCTTCAAATGCCAGATGTGCTCTGGTTGAAAAATGGCATATAGGCCCGTGCAATAACTGGCTCTTCTCCAGCTGGTTGGGGCTGTTTGTGATGATGATAATCTCAGCTGAGAGGTGTTGCTGACACCATTATTTCTTAAAAGGGACTGAAGGACCCAGCATCTCTATGTTCGCAAAGCATCCCATTTTGTTGTCTCAGTTCTTTGATGTTGCCAGGAATCACTGAACTGAGAAGCAGAGAGAAAAATTCATATTCCTCAGAACATCTATTTTTGCTCAATAAAGAAGGAACCATATTATTGGGATAGGAGTTTCTGCTTATGGGACTGGACACACATGGAGAAGCCAATGGTGAGAACAAGACTCTGTCCAGAGATTGGGTTCCATGGACAAGTCCTTTTATAGCTTACCTTAAAAATATAAAGGGCTCCAAATCTTTATTTTTTTCAATTGATCAAGAAATTGAGATGTGGGAGCAGGCGCCAGGTTGCAGGAGTTATCTGTGACGCTAACACAGTTACAGCTTTGCCTTCACGGGTCTGATGAATCGCTGCCAGATTTTAATTGGAACCTACACATGAAAAAGACAGACTCTTTTGACTGTCTATAAATAATCACAACACAGCGGAAATGTAGCAGCTATAGAAATAGTTACAGCAAATAAGAACTTCCCTTTGAAATCTGCAAAGTCTTTTTTCTTTTCTTTCTGTCTTCCTCTCCCCATCATCAGCGCTTCCTGTTGCTTCGTATCTCTGTTTCCTTGAACCTGGAATGGCCTCCTAACCTAGGTTTGCAAGTTTGTCCGTAGAATTTTGGCTCACTTCTGTCTTTCTTCAATATTAGGCTATGCAGTATCTGCCTTGGTTTTTAAAAGTTCCCATAAATGATTTAAAAGTTCATTTTCAGTAACATATTGCTTTAGGTTCTTAACTCTATGGTACAGAGCCTCCTGGAATATTGAATTTGTTAAACATGTGTTCCTTATCTTCTCAGAGACTATGTCCTGTACTCACCTGTCATTCACCCCAGTGATGAGTCCCTGAAATGCAGGGCCTCAATAGACTTTTAGTATATGTGTGTGTTGTTAAATGGCTAAGGTATACTCTTCAAAAGCCACAAACCTCTTATATTACTTGGAGAACATGAGAACCAAGTACCAATGAAGATAAGTGAGCATTTAAAGATCTTTAGGCAAGCTTGGGAGCCCTGCTCTATATGTAAAGTGCAGGCTTTGGCTTTGAGTTGCATATTTTCTAAGAATTAGGAGCCTAGCACATCGGGACATCATACATTCTCAAGTATGTGAGAAGGTGATGAACCATCTGCAAGCACATCCTTGTCTCAGGTTCTGTATGCAAAGGTTTACGGAGACTGAGATAGACACCCTGCCCACCAAACACTGTCCACTGTACAACCCTTCTACCCCTACAATATAACAAAGGTAAAATTTTTAGATGGAAACCCAGACAGAGCCAGAGCCCCATGTCAACAGAGAGAAAGGCAGGCACCCTTCCTGGGTAACAAGCTACAGACAGCAAGCATTTTGTATTCTGTAATACTGGAAGAAGCAAGACTTCCTAGCAGTGAGCCATGTGGGGATTTTCATTCTGAGCTTGGAGATGTGGTAGGTGAGCCCAAAGGCAAGAGTGGAGACCCTCATGAAAGACACAGAAAACAATGATAGCTGGATGCTATGTACTTGGATAATGAAAAAAGAATCCAGAGAGAACTTATTTGGCCACAAAAGGTCTAAAGTTAAAGACATTTTCATCGTGTTGTATTTATACTGTAACTTTACTGCGTAACACTTTTTTGTTGGTATGTATAAATATTCTTGTGTCAACTAAAGAGTCCACTTGGTTCTCATGTTATGGAACGAGAACAATGATTTTAAATCTTTGTATTGACTTGATACAGCCCTAAGTTAAAGTACTCTGCAAGGAAATCTCAGTGCCTGATGTGGACAGGGAAGATTCAGGTGTCTACTGCAGTTGAGGGGCAGACCTCATGGAAGGCTAGCCCCAAAGAATTCATTTCTCTCTGTGTGAGAATAGGCGGAATTTTGTTTCCCCATGACTCATGGATTGAAATCCTAACCCCTAGTCCCACAGAATGTAACTGTGTTTGGAATGAGCGCTTTTAAAGAGATGATTAAGGTAAAATGAGGCCATTAGGGTGGTTTTTAATCCAATCTGACTGGTGCTCTTACATGAGAGAAAATCTGAAGACAGACACCTAGAGAGGGAAGACCATGTAAGCACGTGGGGGAAGACAGCCATACACAGGACCCCAAGAGAGATCGCAGGAGAAGCCTAACTCGCCCAACATTTCGATCTTGAGCTTCTAGCCTGTAGAACCATGAGACGATCAATTTCTGTTGTTGGAGGCACCCAGCCTGGGGTTCTATGCTATGGCAGCCTGAGCTGACTAACATGGTGGGGTGCTCTACTTTAAGTCTGCACACTCAAGGTGATGGGTATCTGTGGGAAGACAGTCACTCACAGGGCGGTGAGTACTGCAGCTCTAAGTAAAAAGGCAGGTGTGAACCACCTGGTCCTGTGGTCTGGAGTTGGCATGAGTCACTGTGATGGGAATAATTAGGGGCCTTGGCATTGAGGTTTTTCTGATGACATCTTCTCCCTCCAGCCTCCCCTCCCTTCCCCTTATATCTGCCCTCCCAGCCCTTCAAAAAGTACGCACACCTGGTTTTGTTATTGTCCACCCAGACTGACTTCTTTCCTCACCATGCACATTTCCTTATCTGAGCTTTCTGGGAATCAGAGGACAGCATATTAGAAAGAGGACTGACCAGCATTCAGGTTGGGTCTCGGGTTGTGGTTCTCAGACTTGAGCATGCAGTAGAATCACCTGGAAGGTTTGCTAAAATTGCTAAAAACAGATTGTTGGGCTCCACTTTCAAAGTTTTTGATTCCACAGACTCAGGGTGGGGCCTGAAAATCTACATGCTGATAAATTCCTTGGGATGCTCACGCTGCTGATCTGGGGCCCATAGTTTGAGAACTAACTATTCATTCATCTTAGGCCCTGGAACAAAAGGAAACTGATTATTATTTTTCTTTTCTCTGCTCTGGCCCTAATCCACCTTTGCTCACCACAGCAGACAGACTAGATCCATTTATGTTGTAACTGTATTTTAAATCAGGCCAATCTCACTTGAGGTATCAGAAAAGGATGCTTTGCTCTGACTAAATTTTTTTTCTCAAATAAAGCTCCTGAGGAGGCCAGCTGTGTCTAAGAAGATATTATTTAAAATTCTGTTTAGCAAGAGCTTCTCTTTGTGGTCAATGAGCAATCAATAGTTGTCCATCTGTATCCAAGGTGGATTTCCATCTGCAGCTAAGGATGGCCCCCATATCAAAATCCAGGGATCCTCAAGTCCCTCACGTAAATGGCATAGTGTTTGCATATAACCTATGCACATCCTCCTATGTACTTGACATCATCTCCAGATAACTTATAGTATCTAAGGTAATGTCAATGTTACATAAATAATTGTTATATTATGTTGTTTAAGATGTAATAACACAAAAAAGTGTATATACATCCTGTACATATGTGATTTTTTCTGAATATTTTTGATGTATGGTTGGTTAAACTGGCAAATGCAAAAACTGCAGACAAAGGGGGCCAACTGAAATACAGTCTTTAAATTTTATAAATAATTTTCTTTTTCTTTATTTATAACTATATTCCTCAAAATGGCTAGAAGGAAAGAAAGTATTTATCTATTACAGTGATCTAGAAGCTAATGATGATCTTTAAGTTTACACAGGGTATCTATTCTTCAATTTAGAAGCATCGAACATAGTATTGAACCACTGAGACAAAGAACAGGCTAGAAGAGTCGAATCCTATTATGTTAAAATTGAAAGGAATGTTCAAAGTATTTTGTTTTGTAAGACTTGTATTCTATCAGTTTCTATTTGAATGACTATTGATTGTTCCTTGAAAGTATTTTTTCTTGAAAATACTTAATATAATTAGAGTCTTTGTTACGAGAACGAGTAGAAGCATTTTGTCAAAAATTCCTGCTTTGGACCAGGCGCTGTGGCACACATCTGTAATCCCAGTGGCTCAGGAAGCTGAGATAGGAAGATCACAAGTTCAAAGCCAGCCTCAGCAAAAGCAAGGTGCTAAGCAACTCAATGAGACCCTGTCTCTAAATAAAATATGAAATAGGGCTGAGGATGTGACTCAGTGGCTGAGTGTCCCTGAGTTCAATTCCTGGTATCCTTCCTCTAAAAATTCCCGTTTTGGGGTGCTGAGTGTGCTCACAGTCTGCACTACTTCATCTCCCTCCCAACAGCAACCACAAAGGGCAACGTGAGGCAGAGGAGGTGCCCATTAAACTCAGGCTACAGGGAGTCCCCTGAGCCTCCCTTGTATTCATTTCAGGTCTTTTAGTTGAAAGCACCATTGCCAACTCTAGCAAGCAAGAATAGACAAAATAAAGGAGAAATTAAGGGGGACTGACTAAACCTCTCACATCTACCAACAACAACATAACCAGGCCTGGCACGGCAGGGGCCAGGCAGCTCCTGGGCCTCAGTTACAAGACCTCGGGGACTTTCTTTTCAGAGTTGCTGTTGATACCACATGACCCAACCTCAAGGGTTTCTTGTCTCTGCTTCTCCCTCTTTCACATTTTAAAGTTATAGGAGGAAAAAAAAATCTGACTGGCCAAACCCAAGATGGGTGTGTGCACCATATTCATAAGCTATAGCCAGGAAACCAAATAAGCTATGGCAGGCATGGAAACTGGGGGTCTGTGATTGAAGGTGTTCCTGTGGAGGCAGGAGTCGCACATCAGCCAGCGATCTCAAGGGACAGTCACTGTTCTCCTCGGCCACTCACTTCCCGAAGCTCCCCAGATAATCTCTGATAATTCTTTTAAATTTATACATGACAGCAGAATGCATTACAATTCTTATTACACAGATAGAGCACAATTTTTCATATCTCTGGTTGTATACAAAGTATATTCACACCAATTCGTGTCTTCATACATGTACTTTGGATAATAATGTCCATCACATTCCACCATCATTTCTAACCCCATGTTCCCTCTCTTCCCATCCCACCCCTCTGCCCTGTCTAGACTTAGTCTATTCCTCCCATGCTCCCCCTCCCTACCTCACTATGAGTCAGCCTCCTTGTATCAGAGAAAACATTCAGCATTTGATTTTTTGTGATGGGCCAACTTCAATTAGCATTATCTTCTCAAACTCCTTCCACTTACCTGCAAATGCCATGATTTTATTCTCTTTTATTGCTGAGTAATATTCCATTGTGGATATATGCCATATTTTTTTATCCATTCATCTATGGAAGGGCATCTAGGTTGGTTCTACAGTTTAGCTATTGGGAATTGTGATGCTATAAACATTGATGTGGCTGTGTCCCTGTAGTATCTGTTTTTAAGTCCTTTGGGTATAGACTGAAGAGAGGGATAGCTGGGTCAAAAGGTGGTTCCATTCCCAGTTTTCCAAGGAACCTCCCATACTGCCTTCCATATTAGCTGCACCAATTTGCAGTACTACCAGCAATGTATGAGTTCACCTTTTTTTCCCACATCCTCACCATTTGTTGAAGATGCTGTCTTATCTCCAGTGCATGTTTTTGGCACCTTTGTCTAATAAAAGATCGTTGTAATTTTGTGGGTTAGTCTCTGTGTCCTCTATTCTGTACCATTGGTCTACCAGTCTGATTTGATGCTAATTTCATGCTGTTTTTGTTACTATTACTCTGTAGTATATTTTAAGGTCTGGTATTGTGATGCAACCAACTTCATTCTTCCTACTAAGGATTGCTAATTTTTCCAAATGAATTTCATGACTGCTTTTTCTATTTCTATGAGGAATGCCTTTGGGATTTTGATCGGAATTGCATTAAATCTGTATAGTGCTTTTGATAGTATGGTCATTTTGAAAATATTTATTCTGCCTATCGAAGAGCAAGGTAGATCTTTCCATCTTCTAAGGTCTTCTTTGACATCTTTCTTTAGGGTTCTATAATTTTCATTATAGAGATCTTTCACCTCTTTAGTTGATTCCCAAGTTTGTTTGTTTGTTTTTGTTTTTGTTTATGAGGCTTTGTAAATGGGGTAGTTTTCCTTGTTTCCCTTTCTGAGGATTTGTCACTGATATACAGAAATGCCTTTGATTTATGGATGTTGATTTTATATCCTGCTGCTTTGCTGAATTCATTTACTAGTTCTAGAAGTTTTCTGGTGGAACTTTTAGGGTCTTCTAGGTATAGAATCATATCATCAGCAAACAATGTCTAATAAATTAAACGCCCCTTCCAGATCATCACAGGTCTCTCCGTCACAGCTCCTTGGGCCAGCATCCTTGGCTCCAGATGTACAAAATCTTTGCTTTCTCCTCTTGGGTCATAATAACCATTCCTAATATTCAGGTATTTATAAGAAGACATTTGACAATTCATACTTAGGAGTGAATAATGGTTAGCCCTTTGTTCACTTTTTAATTTTTTTTTAAGTTGAGATAAAATATACCTAATGTAAAATTTGCCGTGTTACCCATTTTCAAGTACACTGCTTGCGGCATTAAGTAGACTCCCACTGTTTTACAACCTTCACTGTCACCCATCATAAGAACTTTTTCATCTTTCCCAGACACTTTGGTTATGGATTCGCCTTCTTTGCTTGAAATGCTCTGCCAAATATCACCATCTGTGGACTTTCAAAATGCTGTTGTCACCATCATGGTATCCCACATAGTTTTGATTCTACAAATAGAAATAATTTTACAGAAAATGTAGCTTGTCGATGGACTCAGATGCACAAAATTCACCAGTTTCTATCTTAATATCTGGTCTGATGGAACCGTTGCAATGGCCCTTTGAAGACTTAGTCACAACCCCAGCTGTATGGCCACATTTCACAAGCTAAGTTAATATTCTCTGGAGCATGGTAGATTCTTTGTGTCAGCAATCAGCACGTATTCATCTTTCTCCCCTGGTCACCATTCATGTGTCCAAAAATCAAGGGGTAGACATGGAAGGGTTCCTCTTGCTGTTGTCCCTAATGATTTACTTGTGAAATCTTTGTTTCTGATAGCTGCAAACATTTTGGGTTCTGCTGATCTAAAGATATTAGGTCCCAAGAGAGCAATGCTTCTTTCCATCAAGGAACACAGTTGTTGGTGTGGAACTGTCAGCTGAGATTGCCATTTGGACTCTGGGGGTTATGCATGCCTTGGAACCTACAGGCAAAGAATGGAGGTACAGTACTAGCTGGTGTAATTCATTCTTGCTATCAAGGGAATTGGTTTGCTACTACACAGTGGAGAAAGGTGCCTGGAATGCAGGAGATTCTGATGGTGCCAATTAGCATTTACCTGTCCTGCAATGAAAAAATATAACAGCCTGATGTAGGCAGGACAGCACCCGGCACAGACTTTTTTAGGGATAAAGATTAGAGTCACCCACCAAAAAAGGAATCATAACTAGCCAATGTGCTTGTTGAAGGTGAAAGAAATACAAAACATGGAAACTTCTTTTTCTATTCTTCATCTACCATCTAATTTGATCTGTTAATATTAGTTCACCTTATTACATGTCAATATTGAAGCTGTAGAATACCAGAACATTGAGTGTGACTCAGCTACAAGAGGAACACATATAAATCAAAGAAGAATACACTGAATCTATATCCTCTCTCACAGAGAGATGTGGTGTGTTTTTAGGTTTACGAGAAAGTCATATTGTGTTAGGTAGAAGTTTGATGTATGTTGCTAGGTCTTTATTTGGAAATTAGATATGGTTAAAGAGGTGTATATGGGTGACAAGTTGACAACAGATGGACTCTGGTGCTTTTTAAAACTGTTTCAGCTTGGTTCGGCTGGAACTATTTTCTCAGAATATGTTGTCCTGGATAATTTTGGCTTAGAGTTGGCCCAAAGACCAACCAGCAGAAGGTGGAAGTAAGATGGAGGGTATTATCCTTGTGAGGATTTTGTGTTGGATGAGGATGTAGCAGAAAGCCAGGAGCTGGTGAGACTGGCTTATTTTTGCCCTCCTTGTCTCCTCATCCAGACCTTTTTCAGACTGGTGACCAGACCAAAAGCAGTCCAGGACTATCTCCTTACACTCAGTGGTGGCACAACTTCTGGCAGTGGCCCCATGAGTCTTCAAATGGCAATTCCATTTTGGTGTCTGCACACACGTAGCTTCTCAGGTTGAAGATTCTCTGAAATTCCAAATGCCTTCCTGCACCTTCTCTTACCTCAATTCCTCCTACAACCATTCAAGATCCCATTGCTGTATAAAATTCCTTGTCCCATTACTCTTAGTGATTCTGCTTTCTGAGTGAATCTAGCTGACTTAAAATGCCATACCAAACTAGATGAAGAAATTTCTGAGTAGTGAGTGATTTAGAGATGAATGCCTAGACCAGGACATCTAAATAATTAATGATTATTATAATGTCCTTATTGACTAGCAATAATAATAGCCATATGCCGGAGCACTTACCATATGCCAGACACAGGACCTTATCTTCCTTATACCTTATCTTCCTTATTCCTTATCTCTCATAAAATCCTTCTGAGTTAGGTGTACTCATTATTTAATTTTGCAGGTGAAAAAATTTTCAGGACTAGCTCAAAGTTGAACATGCACATTCTAAGCAATTATGTTCTCTATAAAATGTCACATACTAAAAGTATATATGTACATATCTGTGTCCTCCATATATCCTCCAGAATATATTTATTTCAAGGTCAAGAAGTACAATCTTTTTTTAATACCTTCATTCTTAAATCCAAGGTCTGAAAATTAGAAATTTTATGGTATGTGTTTGCTAAAAAAAAAAAAAATGGACAAATGAAAGGATCAGTGGCAGGAGGTGTGACTGGCATTAGTGCTTTTGGTTAAGAAAATTTGTGAGTCTTGCGACAGACATTTGTTTCATTTTCAGGATGCGACCGAGTAGTGAACTTATGTTATTGATGAGAATGATGGTGATGGGAAGGAAATGTATTATCTAAATCACATCTTGGCAAGGGTTGTGGGGCAGCAAGGGTGAGCATTCATTATACAGAAAAAGCAGATTATCTATTGAAACAGGGCCTGTGTTAAGGAGTGTACACTCCTACTCAGCAGTAGGGGGCGCAAGATGTAGGCAAATCTAAAATTTTAGAACAAACACTAAACATAAAATGTGAAGATAGATCTGAGTCATCTGGGGAATAAAAGCATACGAAAGTGATTTTACACAAAGCTGCCTGAAAATGGTTAATATATTTTAAATAAGGCTGGGGATGTGGCTCAAGCGGTAGCTCGCTCGCCGGGGTTCGATCCTCAGCACCACATACAAACAAAGATGTTGTGTCCGCCGAAAACTAAAAAATAAATATTAAAATTCTCTCTCTCTCTCTCTCTTTTAAATATATATATACATATATATTTTTTTAAAATAGTCCTCATGGTTTTGAGTTGCTCACTAGAGCCCTAACACAGCAACACACAGTTAAGGAAGATAAGATCATGGTCAGTGCAGGCGTTCAGCAAGGATATAGCAGGGTAAATTGTTGTTGTTGTTGTTGTTTTTAAACTAGATTAACTGATTGTTCTTTTGACAGTTGAAAAAGTCCCATCACCTTATATCAATTAGATCCAGTCTTGAGCTTTTTATTGTGGTAAGAAGAAAAACCAAAACTGATGGGAAAATTAACGATACCATTAAATGAACTTCCCTAGGCATAATGTGGTTGTGATCAGATGAAAATTTTATTGCTATAGCTATTTTTTTGCTTATTTTGTGAATAAGAAGTACATTCTGCTTTGAAAGTCAAACAGAAATTCACAGACCTGTTCTATGAAGACTAAAAAGCAAAGAAAAAATCTAGTTCACATCAAGTGTAGGAAACCTCCACAAATCAATGTTTTGGTATTAAACTTGGAGTTCTTTGAACACTCTTCATAGCAAATCCCCCTATAAAAATACCCTCAACTGGCATCAGAACAAACCTAAGCTCTTTCAAAATTATTTGACCATCTCTGAACTTGCTAATTAGAGTAGGAAGGAGGAGATCACATATATTCAAATTAAGCAACTCAGTTGCATAACAAATTATTCCTAGTTTATTTTAATTTAATTATGAAAAATTAGTTTGAAATCAATTCCAATGCCTGTGAAATTGACATTGGTTTGGTTCACTTGATTTTGCAGGGCCTTTTTCTAGCCTTATGAAGTCTTTGTGGCAAGGGCCAGAATTACAGAACATAGGTTTTCACTCTTGGTCATAATATTGACTATGGTAGGCATAATGAGAAGATAAACCATTTGATATAAAAACCGAAATAAAATATAAAAACTGATCATGAAAGTGGTCATTGAGTCTCATGTATTTGCTTTGGTAATATAAATTCAATCAAGTTAATTCTCAAGCCTGGGCTAGGGCAGAATTCTAGGCAGAAATTATGATTTGGAATTTGTTGATTTTCTTAATTTTGCCATCTGTGTCATAAGACCTATGTCACCCAAGGCTTGTCAGTCCTATTATCTGCTTGAAGGGAGGGTTTTGTTACTATGCTATGTGATTTATTTGCAAAAGCAATTTTTTTCTTGTTTTGTCTTGTTTACAGACCTTGGATTAAAGCAGTAAGTTTCAAGGATGGCCTGTTTTATGCTTCAGTGGGTCATTCACTGATGCACCTATGTGTGCACACACATCAAGCACGACTCTGGGATCTCCTTCAGTTCATAAGTTTTGCAACTGAAAATCCCAGGAAGTGGTTCTACCAGTGCTTCTATCATCCATCCTCATTTTCATTTCAACATTTCAACTTGTAGATTCCCAAGCTGACAATTCCAAGCCAGGATCTGGAAATCAATCTCAGGCATACATTAGTTTTAGACATTATGGTTAAAATGTTCTGGATTTTAACAGGGCATTGTGGTTCATCTTTGCAACCATTTATTCTATCAGCTCCCATTAAGGTTGTAAGGAGAGTTTATGAATCAAAAGTTACAATGACTGGATTATTCACTTGGAGGTCAATCTAATATCTTATTCCTGTCTCTTTTTTTTTTTTTTCATGAATTAAGTGTGCTGAAAGATGTTGGGCAAAGACCAGAGGATGTAGATCATTACTGTTGAGGTTGCTCTTCCTAAACTGTCAGTGAAATCAGAGAAGAGTGAAGCACCCCCTGTGACACTACCCAGATATCATAATTTTCAATGGAGAGAAAAGTCTACATAAAACCCTCAGCTCCAGTGTTTATAATCCAAAACAGACTTTGAGAACTGGAATTTACAATTTCTTTCCAAATGACTGTGGAAGCATGGCTAAATAATTATACATCTCAACCATTGTGTAAACCAGTTTAATTAGCATTTTTTCAGGCATGTCACATTTATACAATCACTAAATAATTTTCTAAAATTATGTTGCATTAGGAGTTGCCACACAACAACTTGGATATTTTTACTCATGACCCTGATCATGCCTGAAGTGATTTTTTTTCTTTTCATTTTATTTATTTATTTGCTATGATTTGAAGCTTCCATTGAACATGATTCATTCTTCCAGCCTGGCCAGATGCTCTGCTCAAATTATTGGTTAAGTGTTATGTTTAATTGCCATTGACTTAATTAAAGATGGCATTTTTTATCAGACAGTCAGAGCATTATTAAATTTCATTTTCATTTGTGTAATAATGAAAGAAATCTCAGAAAGTATGCACCACCATATCTCTGACTTAGTCAGAATATACCATATAATAGAATAAAGTTTCTACTGCCCAGCATCCATGGGATATAGGAATGGGGAAGTTGTGAGCATACAATATAACTGTGTTTTGACTTTTCAGCAGCATGATTCAAAAAGATATCAGTCAATTTGTTCTCTACACGAGAAGATATCTTAAAAAATTGGGGAAAAAACAATTATTATATTATTAGTGATTTGCTCAAAATACTTTTTGGTTTCCAATAAGCCTATTGTTATTATTTACTATTGTTATTAATGCATTCATTTTTCCCTAAAGTAGTAATCCCAAGCAAGACTCATAAATCAAGAAATGTTCTCAGGCATGAAGCTGAAATGAAATTAGGAATACAAATGGAAGAAATTATACAATCAAATAAACAAGCAAGGAAGTCATATTTAGTGTTCCAAACACACCAAGCTGTGTGGTTACATAAGCAGAAGGATTAGCATTTAGGTCACCAGATTCATCCTTTGAATTTTCTTGCTTTTTATCAAGGATCCTATTTGCTTTAAGACATCATTTACCTCACCATATCTATCCAGAACTTTATCTACCAGCATTTCCAAATTTTAAACCTCTTATCAATAACTATATCTCTAGGAAAGATTTATTAGTGACTCTGGCAATAAAACTTCAATTGGTAACATCCAATTTACATTACATTACTGTAATATAAAGTACTTTTGCAAAATTCTTACTTACATGGATTAGAAAAAAGAATAAATACATCTTATACTTTTGTCTTGATTATGTATGCACTAAAAATCTAAAAAGATTTTGAAGAATCAAGTAATTATGTAGGGAATTCAAACAAACTAATATAATCTCTTGCTTTAATAGAATATTTCTCTTGAAAAGCATTTTTTTGCATATATGTTTTTCTTTGCAGATTTGTAAGTAAACAAAGCTGCATTTATACTGCATTATTTTGGCCAAATCTGTTTTCAGAGATTCCCCAGTTGACTGGCTCTTTAGAAATCAAAGGGCATAGACTTTTGGTACCAGTCCACAAAGAAAATTCATTTGCAACATGATTTCTGGGTCTTGAGTAATTTTTCCTTTTGCTCTGAACACGTATGTGAGGAAAAATAAGAATGGAATGCTTGCTATCAACAAAAATAAGTTTTTTTTCTGCGACATAAGTGATGTTTCAAATCAGTAGAGGAATCTATAGAAATACATTCAGTTATCTCAACCAGATTATGAAAAATTACTTGTAGCCAGAAAAAAATAGGCCCCAAGTTTATACTGTCTCTAATGTTCACTACACAAGGATGAACACAGTATTACCCACCATCCAAGAACTGTATACAAAACATTGCCAAGTGACAAATTCTTCTTTCAAGTTATATCTCTTTATATGCCCATCTAAAGACATAATTTCCAGAACTTGGAGTTTTAAATTAAATGTTATTTTTCAAGCAATATGTAATTCAACCAAAACCATTCTTTCTCATAAAGATAGCTTAGTTCCAATATGAATGTGGTTTGTTAGTTCCATGTATTGGTACTTCTTAGTTGGGAAGACCTATTAGTAGAAATCAGTCCTAAATGGGGAATAATTAAATATCTAAATGCAGGGAATATGAGTATTTTAATGCCCTTGTCACTTTAATCTTAATTTCAAATATGCTTCTACTATATATAAAAAGATATTTATTTTTCTATATCTGTAGATATAGAAATATATAATTTTGATATGTTCTTCTCAAAATAAAAACCTTACTCAGCTCCTGTGGGGACACCAGGGGAAAGTCCAATCTAAGTTAACTTGTGAAAATCTAGTATGCTGCATTGAATTTGCCTTTTGCAAATATTCATGCCAATACTCCTTGCCCACCTTTCTGTACCTACCTGACATTTCTTCATTTCTCGGGATGTAGCATGAAGGCCCACGTGACTCTTGCAATGCTTAACTTACACTGTACTGAAATTATTGGTCACGTGTTGTCTCAAAAAACAATTCCACTGCAAATGCCTGCAGGTAGAGATGCTATGTTGTTCATATTTTCCTCCTTTGTACCTAAAGCACAGCGCCTACTTGACACATGATAAGTAGTTTGGAATACATCTTGAGCTGATTTGAAAACCATCTGTATGTTCCACCAAGAGGGAAGCAACTTGGGTCACAGCCACTTACCCCTACAGGTGAAGTTATTTTCTTTTAAGTTAGATCTTTACAAAATGAAGTGGTTATGCAAGTACACACATAAAACAAAACAGTTCTACAAATCCTACACTGAGCCAAAGTAACTTTTTTGACCTGGTTGGCTCCAACTGACCTAGTGCATCAGTTAATAATAACTTTGGATTTTCTTCCTTTGAAAGTATAGAAAGATAATTGAGTTTCTCAACTTAAAAACAATTGCAAATTTGCCCACAGATTTCCTTTCAATCATTAAACATTATTAGACCATTAGTACCTAGTAGTATCAAGAGAATTGACAATAACACAATTTATTAACTATTGAAAAATATACAAATTTATGTCTAGCCATGCATTTGCTGAAAGAGTATTTTCTGAGGAGTAAAAGCTATTATAATTTGTCATCTTAAGACTCTTGTCTAGATACAAAATGATCCATAAACAAGAGTAACCATGTGCTCTTTCATAAGACCAAGAAAAAGTTCCTAGAGATTCTAGCATGACTTTATCTGTTTTATCTTTCATAGGATTATCTTTTCCTTCCACCCTGGGTCTGCCTCCTCCTGTCTTCTCTTGTTATCCACAGCCAGCCTCCTGCTCTTGCTAGCACTTGGTCAAAGGTAGGATCTGAAGCACAGGTTAGGGAGACAGACAGTCTTTGTGATAGCCCAGGTGTGTATCTATGTGAGCTTTTTTAGTCTTTTGACCTCAATATATTATCTTAGTAATGAGATAACAAACATTCTGTTTGTCATGCAGGACTACATATGAGCTGGCATTATTGAAAGGGCAAGTGTGAGAGCCAACTTAAAGTTGAATAACAATATATGTTCAGGTAGTAGAAGCCCTAAATGGCCTCTTGCTCTGGGATATGAGCTAAAACTCGGGGCATTGATACATAACCCTACTGTGGTTCAAGACAGTTGGACCCAACACTAGCCCAGTGCTTTGTAAACATCACAGATAGACAGATGGCACACAGAGAAAAAGCAATTTGGAGAGTGGCAGGCAGCTGTTTGACTAAAGTGGGACTTCCCAACTTGTGGTGGCTTAATAGAAAAAAACATAATTTTCATATCCACTTAAAGAAACTCATTCCTTTTTGAAGAAAAAAAACCTCAAAGATGGTTTCCCTGGAAAGAAGAAGAAAAAAAAAGTCTTAGAATGACTTTCAAAGTTACTCATGAAAGAACTTATTCTGAATATTCAAATATTCATCCAAAGACTTTTTAACCTCCCCCCCAACAAAATTAAAAGAATAGTCTGAGTCTATCAAAATCCAACTCCATCTATGTCACTCCTATTCTTTTTTTTGTTATGAATAAGGAAAGCATTCACCTTAAACTGCAACCTTAATACAAGAAGATCTTATTTATAAATTGCATCACTATAAAACAGATTTTTATATCTTGGCAAAAATACTGTTTTAATAAGATACAAATCCTTTTACTTAGTTTGCATTAATAATATATTGTTGAAATTTTTTAATTCTCTAACTCCCCCCAAAACATATTCAAATCTGCATTTTTATGAGAAATTCAAAATGAGTGAAGAGACAATTAACAGGAAATACTTTTTTCAAGACAATTTAAATAACTCAAAGGAGTTCCTTGTAATTCCATTGACTCTGGAGGCTTAGGCAGGAGGATCACAAGTTCAAAGCCAGCTCAGTAACTTAGTGAGACCTTAAGCAACTTAGTAAGACTCTGTTGTAAATAATAAATAGAAAGGGTTGAGGATGTGGCTCAGTGGCTAAGTGCCCCTGGGTTCAATCCCTGGTACCAAAACAAAGCAAAACAAAACTCCTAATCTTTCCTCTGGGACTTTTTGACAGACAAGGACGGGGACCTCAGGGACTTGCTGACCCTTCTGATGTGACCAGCTTCAGTAAATGGAAATGGTCTAATCCTAAACAAAATGCAGTCACATGAGCAATCTGAATAACTCATTCATTGTCTACAACACCATGGTCATGAACCACAGGAGTATGTGTCTAGTTCTTATTTGTTTTATGTTCTTTCTACCAGGGGCTGTTGCAGCTTTCAGTTTTTAAGTTCTATTTTATTTTATATTCTGATACACCTAAGTTATTAAGATGTTTCAGAACAGTAAAGTTAAGGTTGTGTCTGTAATAACTGAATAATGAATTTAGTCTAATATTTACATTTCCTTAATTATTTTGCCTTACTGGTTAATATTTACTAGACTGTGTGTGTGCGCCAGAACTTGTTCTGAGTCCTTTGAACATATTAATTTATTTAGCCCTCATTTGAACAATTAATTCTATAAGTCAAATGCCATTTATTACTTCCACTTAATAGATGTTGAAACTCAGTGTTTTGGAAGCTCTCTAAGTCACACTGGAGCCACTATGCTATGTTGCCTTACATATTAAGCTTTTAAACCTAAAGTGATTGTTAATAAAAAGGAAGGATGGATGAAATAATTCTATTTAGTAGCTGATTCTATTTGAAATAAAAGAAATGAAACTTTTATAACACTATGTCCCAAGCCTGTTATAAGCACTTTACAGAGAAATGCATTCATTTAATCTGCATCCAGTCCTGTGGTATACCATTCCTATTCTTATTGTATGGAAAGGAAAACTGAGATACAGAAAGGGCAAGTAACATGCCCCTGATCATCCCTGAACATGATAGAAATGGGGGGGGGGAATTGTTGCCAGTTTCCATGATTATTTCAGCATCTGAGGCCTGCCACTGCTTGTTGCCTCTGAATCATACCACATGTGGTTGTAAGTACAAGGTTGGGGATTCTAAGTTCCCTCCAAATATGCCCTTTGATTGATTAGGTCCAAAATGTCTGCCAAGTCCCTTAGGAAAAAAACAAAAAAGTCTTTTGTTGGTCCAAAGACTAAAACACAAACACCAACTTTACCTCTTACTGTAATTCTACCATTGCTCTGCATGTCTAAAAATTGTTCCGGAAAGGGATTCAGTAGAAATCCAAGGAGGTATGAAGTATTTCAATGGTCTATAAAAATGCTAATTTCATTTTCCAGCATGTTCATACAATGGTCAAAACTCTCAAAATCCTAGCTCCCTTTACCAGTTGTGTAATCATGGGTAAATACTCCATCCCTCTGACCTCAATATCTTTCTCTGTAAAGTGGGGATAATACCAATCCTACTTCAATAAAGTTGTTATGAGGATTAACTGATATAATATATGTCAAGCTGGTAGAACAGTACTTAGACCACAGTAAATATTGAATAACAGCTCTATTATTGCAAAAGATTTTTGCTCCTATGCAAGTTAATACTGTGAATTTTCACAGTTATCATTGCAAAGAATTCATCCTGAAGTCTGATGATATCCCAGATGTCTCCCAAAATTTGGAGAATTGAACTAATCCATTTTTTATCTTCAACCAAAAAAAAAAATTGGTGGGGGGAAAAAAACTGGTTAAACTGCACAATGGTTAAGATAGATATGACTTGGGGCTGAGGCTGTGGCTCAGTAGCAGAGCGATCACCTAGCATGGGTGAGGCACTAGGTTTGATCCTTAGCACTGCATACAAAAATTAAAAAAAATAAAATAAAGGCATGCTGTCCCTCTACAACCGCTCCCCCCCCCAATTTTTTTAAAAGATAGAAATGATTTGATTTTAAAGTCATTTAACTTGCTGAAGATATTTAATTTCAGAAAGCACTCAGATGTGTGATATCAACAGAAGCCACATGTTTATTTAATCTGACTAATATAACTACTCAATCAGTATTACTAAGTATAATGAGTTGTTTAGTCTGAGTTTTCTAAAGTTTGTAAGGGATAAAGAATAAATCTTATTCTTCTCACCCCTGTTTAGTTAAGCTAAGAAATGATGGCTTTATTATTTGATAAATATCATTATAATGTATTTTCTGAGGACTAGATTAGAATTGTAAAACACCAGAACCAATTTTTCCTTTTAAATAACACACTTTCAGTACAATGGAGAAAACATAGTGAAATTTGGCTTTTGTTTTTTTGTTTTGTTTTGTTTTGTTTTGTGAAGTGCATTAATACAATTAGAACTGTTGAAATTTAACCCTACCTGGAGGTCTTGTTATTCTTGCTTGTCACTCTGGATAGTGTAAACTCACTTTTGTGCCATAGAGAGATCAATAAGTTAACCCAGAGCCTTTAAGTGAGTTATTAACCTAACGTAGATCCAAATTGGTAACAAATCAGATTTTTAAAAAAATCATTACAGACTATTACATAAGTGGAAGTTTATGAAGAATTATATTCACTCTTTGCTAAGTCTTGTGCACAAATATGATACGATTATATCCAGGATAAAACCAATACTCTGAATTTAAGTAAAGCTTTTAGAGCTGAAGGGGATCATAGAGATTATATTATCCTCCAGGTCCCAGAGGGATTAAGTGATTTGTTTAAGATTATTGGAGAATGAGTGGCCATTCCAGATTTCAATGAAGTTCAAGCTCATTATTCTACAGCATGCATTCAGACAATATATTATAACGGTAGTAATGGTTACAAAAGCCACCATTTCTTGCATACATACTCTGGGCCAGTAGTCTACTAGACTCTTCATGTATAATCCCTCTCCTGCCTTGTTATCTCCTCCCCAAAGCTCTAAAAGGTATGTCAAGTTGTTTTCATTTTACAGATCAGATGCTGAAGACCCAGCATCTGTGCCATGTTCAAAAAATAGCAAATGCCAAGAGCTGGGATCCACTATCAATCCTGAATAGGCAATCTTTCTGCAGGACCAGCTGCTTTCTGTACCAAAACCAACATGACCACATCTTATACTGGTTTTCCTTTGAAATCAGTATTTTAGTCTTCTGCAGAAATAGTCTCCTCTGTGTAAAGAACTTGTATCTGAATGGCCAAAAAGAAAGCAATTCCCAAACTCCTCAGGTAACACTCAAAGGAAGAGGCAATGGAATTGTAATTATTTGTCTTTCCTGTTCTTGAACATTAACTAGGTGACTTTTAAGAACACCAAATGTAAATAATCTGCTAAGTACTGAAATACTACCTTTTTGCCTATGTGGGTCATGGATGCAAGACCAAAAACAAAAACAAAATCAAATGATGAAATCCAAGAAGATGGGAAGGGAATACAGAACCTGGTCCTCTATAAATTAATACTTTGAGGTTAACTTAAAGTATCAAAGAAAAGTGCTATTTATTCATTGGTTCATTCTACTCAAGAGAGGAACTCCCAACTGTTTAGTACTGTCCTATGTTTTTAAAAGTTAAAAATATACCAGAAAACTATTATGATGTCCTCATACTTTCACTATATTTGGGGGGAAGATAACTACAGTCAAAGTAGCAATGTCATAGCAAATTATTTTAGATTCATCAGATAAACTGTTAAATGTTTACTGTGTTTTAGAAGCAGTATTAGTTTCCAGGGAAAATGAAGCGATCTTATGTTTAACTGTTTGTTTGGAAACTTCTTTTATTAAAAAAAAAAAAAGGACTTTAAATATTGATGCTATTTTCAATACAGGAGTGATAATACTCAATAAAGCATGGTGTACTTGATATTGTGACCTCACAGTCCATCTAGCTCCTGGATCACTCTAGTCTCTGCAACATACCCTAGTATAAAAATGCAAATACCCTTTTTAAAAAATAAAGAGGCCTTTGGACAGTTGCATGAGCAGAGTGGGAAGGGGCTAAGAGAGTGCTCTTTCCTGAATTACTTATACTTTGGGCTTTGAATTCATTTAGAAAGCTCAATTCTAAGAAAACTGAAACAAATCAACCCTTCAAAGCTCCACGAAGAGAGGGGGGCAGGAAGCTTGTCATTCACAAGCAGCAATCCACAAAACTAGCCCCAAAATACAAGGGTTAGGGAAATTAGGGGTCAAAAACAAACAAAAAAACAAACAAAAACTGGAGTAAAGTGCACAGTTACTGTAAAAAATATATTATCTTGATCCTAAGAAAATTAAGAGAATTTTATCTAATGAACTAGATTGCTGACCTTTTAATACATTTGGTTTTCATGAAACATACAATCACCATCGGACATAAAAAGACTAGTTAGCTTTTTTTTTTAAAAAAAAAAATTGCTTGGAGTTATCTACAAGAATCTTGTGAATGCAATTCAAGAATAACATTCTGCAGCTCTTTGGATATTGAATGATTTCCTCAGACCAGTCCACAAAGGAATTGGGGAGCTGTTAATGCACTAATCCAAATGAGTATTTCTTCCATCTTCTCTCTCCTTTCCCCCCTGTGGCTCCTCTTTCCCCCTAAATGCCAGTGCTTTCCAGCTCTCCATCTTCAACGCCTGTGGCATGAGACTGGGAAATCATGAAGAGTTTCTCCTTGTTTGTAAACTGCCTCTGCACCGGCTGAGGTTGCTGGGCCGCGGGTTGCTCCTGGCTGGGACTCTCTGAGGGACACTGCTCCGCACTCAAAACGGTGGCATCTTCACAGTCTTGCTTTTTACTGGCTACTACTTCCACCACCGACTCCAAGGAGGTGCCGGCCTCCTGCAGGGGAGTGTAGCCCTTATTGCTGCTCGATAGGTCATCTGATTGGGAGCTCCCCGAGTCCCGCCTGGCAAGGGACGAGTCCTCCTGTAGCAGGGGAGGCGAGGGGATGGCGGTTGTGTCCTGAAGGCTGGAGTCCAGGTCCGCACCGCGCGGGGAGGGCGGGGGCTCGGGGGACGGCGGGGCCCGGTAGTCCGGGAGCCCGCTGGTGCTGCGGCGCCTCAAGGCCGCGTACCTGCGGGTCCTGGGCAGACGTCCTCCCTGCCCCCTGGCGGTGTGCGCTGCCGCCGCGCCCCCGGGCTCATCCAGCTCCCCAAGCGCCCAGTGCGCGCCACCCTCCGCGCCGCGAAGGTCGGTCAAACTCAGTTCAACCTCGCCCCGTGGGATTTCCCGGGAGCCGCGTTCCCCGGGTGGCCTCTGCCAGCTGCAGCTAGCGCCCTCCGCTTCCCCGTCTCTGTCGCGGTCCCCTTGTAAGGGCAGCAGCGCGAAGGCGCTCAGCGAGGAGCCCACGAGGGAGCTGGCGGTGCTCTGGCGCCCCCAACTCTCGGGTGGGCTGCAGGGCGCCGGGCTGCTGCTGCCGCTGGCGGCCGCGGTGGAAGTGGCGGCTGCGGTAGCCACAGCGGTGGTGGCCCGGCGACGGCCCGCTACTCCGGAGTGCTCGCGGTAGATACTGTACACGGCTTCTGCCAGGCTCGGGGGCTCTCGCAGGCAGCGCGGGGATGAGGCCAAGTCGGGTGGGGACGCTGCGCCCCGGGCCCTGCCGCCGCCCCCGCCCAGTGCTGCGGGGTGGGGCCAGGAGCCCCTGGCCAGCATCGCTGCCGCCCCGAAGGTGTCCCCAGAACCTCCACAGCCCCCGGGCTTCAGCTCCAGTCCCCGCGACTGCACGTAGCTCAGGAAGCCGTTGAGCGGTACACTCCCAGGGGGCGCCGAGGTGGGAGCCGGAGACGATGAGGAGGCAGCGGCGGCCGCAGCCGCTGCTGCAGCTGCAGCCAGGTCTTTGGCGCGAAGGCTGTGCACGTCGATGACGGTGGAATAGAGATCACGTAGGTTGATGATCTTGGTCTTCTTGTCTCGGTTTTCGTGCAGCACCGCGTTGGCGCAGATGAAGAGGAAGATGCCAATGCCCATAATGAGCGGCCCAAAGACCTTGAGCTTGTCCGAGTGCAGGTAACCCGAGAAGATGCGGAAGAAGAGGCCCACCGACGTGGAAGAGGATGAGGGAGGGGCGGCTGACCGCGCTGGAGGCGTGCTTCTGGGCACGCCCACGGAACTGGAGTTGACACCCACTGGAGTCCCATGGTGACTCCTGGACGAGTTCTTGCTGCCACTGCTGCTGTTGGCGGTGGTGGTTAGGACGCGGTTGGCACTGCCCGCAGCCAGCAGCTGCTTACTGCCCTCCCTATTGGCCATGTTGGTCTTTGGCCAGTAGCCCACCACAGCCATGGCTATGCCCACCAATAGCACGAGGATCCCGCAGAGGGCGATAAGGCCTGAAATGGAGCAGAGCTTCAGCTTGCCTTTCACCACTACCACGTCATTCTTGCGCCTCTTCTTGGCTTTCCTCTTGCGCTTAGGGACCTGGCTTGGGGGGCGAAGGGGATCCTGCTTTCTGGCGGAAATCCTCAGAAGGCCTCCCGTGGCGATCATGGCGAACTCGTGGAGATAGGGGCTTGCCTGTGGGGCTGGGGCAGAGGCTTGTGCAGAGGGGGCGCCAGCTGCCCACTAGCTGCTTCGCCACCTCCTCCTGCTGCAAAGCAGAGGAAGACAGTCAGAGGGTGTAGGCTTGACTGCAGCAACATCCCACGTGCTGCAATTGCCCAACTCCAGGATCCCGGATCCCATGTCATATGTGACCACCACCCACACTCCTGAACCTTTACCCACTAGTCCAAGCGCCCATTACAGAGACTAAAAGTGGGTAGATATAAGTGAAGAGAAGCACTGTTGCCATAACTGACAGGTGGTGATGAAATAATTTTGAGAAGTTTTCTCCTTCTGTCCCCATCCCATCCCCACACATAGGTAATCCACCAGTGTTCATTTCAAACCCTCTTGGCTGGCAGTCAATGAGGTGCCAATAATTGATACTCAGTTTGGGGACTTGAGGACTCTCATGGCAAGAGCCTTTCTCTTCCTTTGTCCCACTGGACTCAGAAGATTTCCCAAGGGAGGGGCCACAGAAGTGGCAAGTCTTCAGGCAAGCCCAGGAGTCTCTCAATGTGGAGCCTAAAGTTACTCAAATAGTCATGAAAGTTACTATTGTATGGAGGTGCAAAGAATTCATTTCAGGGATGAAAATGAAAGGCTACATACACTTGCAGGAAGACAGTTTATTTCCTCCAGATAATTAACAGAATTCATTGCTAAGAAAATACCAGACATATTTCAGTACTGTGACAATAAGTCCCTTCACAAAGTTTGCTCTCACCTATTCTTGTTCCTACAGCTAAAGGCTCAAGCCTTCTCATCTTTACTCTGCAACATCTGAACAGCTCCTTGGGGTGGAATATTTAGTTTTAGGTAATGGTTATGTAACTGAGCTCTTCCTTCTGGCCTTCTCTCCTCCCCTCAGGGGGACTTCCTTAAAGGTATCTTGTGCTAATTTCATCAGGGAATTCCAGAAGTCCCCTGGAATCTCCAAGAGAAAAATCTTTTCCTCATGTAGGAAAATTACAATCTTAAAAAAAAAAAAAAAAAAAAAAAAAACTGCCACAATAGCTTTCTGACCCCTTATTAATGTGCCAAGAGCAGTCTACAGAATCCCAGCATTCAAATGAGTAGGCAATTAACTAGGTGAAGCAGTCTACATAATAATGATGATTTATAGGATGGCATTTCCCCAAGGGAGAGCTGTTTTCTTCATCCTTTTCTCATGAGGTCATATTTGGGAAGGGATAGTAGCAATATCAATGGATTATCCTGAGGAAGTTTATTTAGTTGTTTGTAATAGAGTCTGAGTAAAAAAACAAAACAAAACAAACAAACAAACAAAAAACCACAGAGGCCTATCTGTAGTTATCTGTCAGCTTCTTAAAATTCCAGGCTTTCTGAATCCTCAGAGTATAACATTTTCTGTCCCATTAGTTGTGTTATCTCCTATAGTAGAGATGCTCAAATTAAGGACCTTGCGTGAATCTGAAAGGTATCTTTCATAAATCTTTTGATATTTTAGCCTTTTAAAGATAAATCATGTTTTAGAATAAATCACCCTTTGCAAATGTAGGGTTACTTGGGCAAATTTTTGCTTTTAATTGTTGCTTGGGTGAAAAGCCTTGGCCCCTAATTCCTTTCATTGTATCAATATAGGCAGGTTCTTTTCTCCATGTGAGAAAGCAGATGATAATCAGCTCTTTAGAATGTTTGCAAATCAATACCTCTTTGAAATTTAGTTAAGGTTCAGTAAAAAGAAACACTAGGTAGGTTAAGGAAGGGTCAGTAGAAAGAACGTATCTGAACCTTTAGAATTTTTTTTAAAAGGAGCTGTACCAATAAGTACAAACATTGTGTATGAACCTGTATGTAAAGGGTGGAAGGACACTACCACCATCACCACCCATAATAACATTTTTTTATGTACTTGCAACTTAGAGGCTGCTACTTTAACTGGCCCCTGGACTCCAGGATCTTTAATAATCTGGAGGTCTGAGGTTATCTTCAAGAAGGCTTTAAGGACAAGACATTGTAGAAGCAAATCCAGACTCAGTCTGTAGGGTGGCTCTCCCAGGAGAGAAGGGCTTACGTTTTGTTTAGGCATTGATAAGGTGAACCAGGATGTTGACTGTCTTGGGGGAGGAATGCATTCACATGTATCTCTCCTCAGAAAGGCGGCTTTGGCTGGCTAAAGATATGGGGAAGATTGGGATGGATTTCAACAATAGTTTACAGAAGATCTTTAGAATTAGTTTAATAGCTAGCAATTACCTCCCTATTTTATTATTCCTCCAGCCCCATTGAAAGCTTAACTCCTTTCCAACGTATCACCATCTGACGAAATACTGACAAAGGTCAGGAGCCAAGGAAGACCCACCTTTGAGGTTTTTCCTTTAGACTTAATGCAAGAAAGCAAACTTAGCAGTGGAGATTGTCTGCCCTCGCAAATGACTTGCCTGGCGCTGGTCTTTCCGTGGCTAAGGAATGGAGGATGGGGGGGGGGGGGAAAGAAAAGGAGTGATGTCTAAAAATACAACTGCTTCCAAGAGAGACATTCAAGTTCTCCGCTCATGATGGATTAAGCCCCACGCGGCGACTGAGGCTCAGAGCCCGCAGGCTTGCGAGCGCCATGCTGTGCCAGGCACCCAACCCAAGTCCTCGACCCCCAGCCCCTCCCGGGCAGGGCAGCGCGCCCCTCGCCCTTCTCTTTGGTCTGCTTATTTCTGTTGGAGTCACATGAGTGCAGCAGCTGCGAGTCCGCTTCTGGAAAGAAGACAGGCAGGAGCGAAGTGAGGGCAATCCTGAACTCGCTGTTTCTGGGCAGCGCATCCCCGGTAGCCCGCCCAGGGAAATTTCTCTCCCAGAACATCCGAAGGGAAAATCGGGGCTTGGGGACGGGAGGTTTGGGGAGGGGCAGCTCCGGGGCTGGGGACTGACAGAAGTGCTCAAAATGGCAGCACTAGACGCAAACAATATCGCTCACTTACCCAGGGAGACCGGGGAAGCTCGGGACCGGCGAACGGGCGCTCGGGCGACACAAAGGAACCATGGAGAAACTTTTTCAGCCCGAGCCGACGGCGGGGCGCAGGGACAGCGCCTCGGGGCCCTCCACGCGAGCGCTGCTCAGCAGCCCAGCGGGGACGAGCGTCCGCCCGGAGCTCGCAGCCCCCTCCGGAGCTGTGGCGGGAGCCATTTCCAAGAGTTTCCAAGAAGTGTCAGGTCCTCCGCATCCAGCATCCTGCCTCGGAGCCCTTCTGCCCTCCGGCGCTTCTCCTCAGTTCTTGGTGTCCCCTCCCGGGGCGCCCCCGAGCGGGCCGCTGCAGCCGCGCGGTCCCCGGCCCTTGAGCTTCTTTTGTGTGGCTGCGGCGCGCCGGGCTCCGCCGGGTGGAGTTGAGCCCGCGGCGGCGGCGGCGGCGGCGGCGGCGGCTCCGGGCGGCCGGACTGGCGGCTGTTGCTAAGAGACCGGAGCCATGACACAGGGAAATTGCGGCAGGATGGCAGTCGGTACCCGGCCCGACTCCGCGGCTCAGGGGCGCACCTGCCCCCCGCCCCGCCCCCCGCCTCCTCCCGGCGCTCCCCCCCCCCCGCGGCCTTCCCCCGCTCCCCCACTTCCTCTCCAGCGGGCCTCCCGTCCCTTCGGAAGCAGCGTCCCCCGACGAGGGGCCAGAGGGGAGGCGGGAGGAGGCACCGGCGCCCGGCGCTCGGACCGCAGAGTCGGGGCGCCAGCGCGCAGGGCAGGGCGCGGGGTGTCTCGGCCTTCCCCGCCGCCGGGGCGCCCCAGGACCGCCGCCTGCCTTCGCAGGCACCTTTGTTCTTTCTCTCCCAACTACCTGTCTGAGCAGCGGGCCGGAGAGGGCCCCAAGAAAGATCCGCCCCTCCCGGAGAGTCCCCCCATCTGCATCGGAGGGGCGCTCTCGGGGAGCCCGGGGATTAGTGTCCCAGTCTCTCTCCCTGTCTCCCGCACCTCTTCTCTCTCCTCTTTTGTTGCCTGTACTCTTCGTCGCGACACTGCCTTGGCTGCTTTTCCCCCTCCCACTTGGGAGTTTGCAGCGTGGACGGCCGGAGAACACCGTAAGTTGTCCCCTGGCGAACTCAGCCCCGGTGGAGTGGAGCGGCCCCCGCAGAGCAGGGCGCACCGCGGACTCTGGAAGCCTCTGTGTGATGTTATCGCGCTTCAGCTCAGCTGGGCTTTGTGACTGGCCCTGGGGGGACCACGGCTGCTCCCCCGGATGCGGGCAGCTGGGGCTGATCGGAGATTAGAATCTGCTCCGAGGCTCTTCCTTGGGTAGCCCCTGCTGCTCTACTATATGTGGTAATCAGCAAGCATTAAAAGGAAAACTCTAATTCTCCAGGAATCAGGCATCAAAGAGGGGAGATGGGGGTAGGGAGGATGTCCAAACTCCCTACGTCATTTGAAAAAAAAGGGGAGAGAGAGGAATCCTGATTCCTAGCTCATCCCTCTCCTCTTAACTCTAAAGTAAAAATGACAGGGGAAAGAGAATTTCCAAGTGGAATTTCCCCACGGAGTATTGAGAAAGTAAGAAAGATTTCAATTATCTATTGAAATGAGGCAGCCAGGACTCAGGAAAGAGAGATACAGAAGAGCAGATAAAGCAAGTGCTGTCTGGCATTTGGGATCCAGACAAATATTTTGGCGGTGAAGATGGTGGGTGGGCATTGTATATCCTGTTTTTCTGTTTTAGGGGTCCATAAAAACCCACTCAGGAGGGCTTTGTCACCCGAATTCCTAATTATAATATTGATCTCAATGTACACAGCATCCACTTATTTAAGCCTAGAGCAATACGTTTCAGAAAGAACAATAAAGAAACAAAATGCATAGATTTGATGATAGAAATATGTATCATGACATATGAGGCTACAGTGGAGATGGGAAAGGATGGAGGAAAAAATCTGTCCTGAAGGTAATCCTGCACCTGCCTATTTAAAAGGTGTCCTCTGTCATCCTTTTCATCAAATTGTGGATCTAGATTATGAACAGTGTTCAGAACCCACCTCCTTCCACCTGACTATTCCTGCTCAGATCTAGAATACTATAAGACAAATTATAATAAAAGAAAAGTTTAAAAATTCCACATTGGCTTGTTTCCTTTTAGGGAAATCGCTGCAAAGGAGGAATAACTCAACAAGGTCCGGTTGTTTTCTAAAGCCTTTCTGGCTTTGAACGTCCACATTTCTGGAGTCCTGATAATAATCTGGTGTTCTGTACAAAGATTGGGCCTGCAGTCTCATTTCATTACATAGCTTGCTGCTAAGGAACACAGTGGGCACCTGCTATCCTCTGTTTGCTGGGCTGTACAAACAGGAATATTATCAAAGAACTTCATTAGGATTTTAGATGGATTAAGCCATTAATAGTTTCAAATTTCTGCATAAATCATCGCCATCATTTGCACACTTAAAGCTCATCTGAGGGATTTGGAGAAGGATCTTTTTGGACAAATGGGTCTTGGGACATGACTAGCCTTTTCTTATGTTGATGATTGTAACAGAATATATGGTTTATTATTCAAAAGCTTCTTTCCAAACTGAGCTCTTTGAAACTGTGACTGTTCCATTTAACCAGAGAGTTAGCATATTAAGTAATTTTCTTTATTTTCAGCTCAGAGTATCAGAGGAAATCAAACACATCACATCTGTTTCCAGTGGAGTACTTTATTCCCTCTGTAATAGGGCATTTGCAGACATTCCCAGCACTTTTCAAGTTATGTCAAGTTATTTTTTGAAGGAACAATGATCCTCTTGGCCCTCTGGAGTTATTTTCCTTCTCGTTTCACATTTCAGTTTGGATGATTTCTGAGATAGTGGGGCACCACTTTCATCCTGCTGAGGACAGAAGGGCCAAGGCTATCTAATTATAATCATTCACTGATGTCTCTAGATCTCAGAGCTCAGCAGAATATCTGAGCAGGTTGTAACAGGGATGGTCATGAAGGAAAAGCCTTGGGGGGAGAAAAGAGAGGAAGAAAAAGATTAGCTTAGTTTAGTTGGATTAAACTCTGACCTGCAACCTTTCATTTGTGCTTTCTTAAAAAGAATCCTTATGTAATGCATTCAGTTTCATAATTTATTCACAACTCATTTACTTCCCCTCATTATTTCATCAACCTTGCCTGGCTGACCCAACTGTGGAACCTGGACAGCTCAAGGGAAGACAGTGACCTGCCAAGGGCACACTCAGTCTCCTCTCATCCTCAGGAGTGTGCTCATGGGGAAGAGTCTGCTTATGCCAGTAGCTCAATTGCTTGCTTTCAGGAATTGTTGAGGCTGCAGAAACAGAGGGATTTTAGGGGAGTAGGTCCTGGAACCAGTTCATCTCCTCCACTAACCAACTTCTTAATTTAGTTAAGTAACTAAATCACTTAATCTTGCCTACCTCAGTTTTTCCATCCATGATGGGGATAATGACACTACCTTCCACATCGCGTTGTGATGAGGTCTAAACAATTTTAGTTGATAATAAAACAAACTACAGCTCTTTGAAAATTGTTGTTAAACTTAGTTGTCTTTAGTATTGACATCCCCCAAATTGATGCCATTCATATTCATTAAGATCTACATGGGACTCAGTGTGCACTTCATTTCTTATAAGGGGTTCCAGGATTAGGTTGTTGTGACTTAACTGTCCCTATCCACATAATGCATGCCAGAGAGCCTATTCCAGAGAACCTGTTCTGTAGGGTAAAAACACTCCTCATTGCTACTTTGTTCATTTTGCAACTAAGCTGGGACACTTTAATTTCAGTTTGCTCAAGAACCCTGATTTCAAACTCATGTCATTTCCCAGGTCAACTTAGAAATTTGGGAAAACACAACACAGAGGACCAGAAGTTTGAGGATTTCACCGAAATGATTCTCCATGCTTTGTATGGCATCTCTACATGAGAGAAATCATCACTCCAGTTTGAGAACCCCTCATTCTTCCTCTTTGTTCCTTCTTCTACCCTCTTCATATCCCTGATAATAAAAAATAAAATGACGAAAAAAAAAAAAGCATGACAAAGTCAAACAATACATTAAGCGCACAACTGGAGTCACTAGGATTAACCATTAAAAATATTGCACAGGGTATACTCCTGCTAAAAACAAATATGTTGTTTATCTGAAATTAAAGTTGAACTTGATGTCCTATATTTTATCTGCAAGTCAACCACCATCTACCTTGGTAGTGTCACATTTTTTTCATGGTACATGTAAAGTCAAAAGAACCTGAGAAGACAGAAAAATATAAGAGCAGGAGTAGATTAAAGAATGCCTCACCAGAGCTCTTTGGGAAGGACGAGGCAGGAAAGGAAAACTAAGAGCAAAGACTGGATGGAGCAACAGACCTGTAAAGTCTTAGAATGGTATTTCCAGAGCTGGGCAGAGGGTATCATTACAGCTGCTTGTAGTAAGAGGTTAAGTGGTTTGCATTTCTAGCCTTCCTCAACAGAACACTGCAGTGTAGAACAGGTGTGTGTCTCTAGTCACTAGGGTCCCACAGATAACCTCTGAAGAGATACAACCCAGCTTCACTTTTAAGAACTTCACATTTGACCAAAGAGAAACTCATATCAATATCAAGGTCATAAGCCAGTCCTTTTCTTGTGTTTTCAAGAGATATCAAAGAAGTTCAATCCTAGATACTCTACCACAAAGTCTAAAGTCAAGAAGTAATGCAAAATCTAAGGAACCTTCTTTAGAACACATCAGACAGGGGTTTCTTCCTTTATTCCAGACAAATGGCCTGTGGCAGTGACAGCCTTCATTTCTGTCCTACTCATTCATATTATTATAAATAACCACGGTCTCAACTGGAGAACTACCAGAGGTTGTTTTCTCTAACAAGTAGGTTCATTTTTGTACATACAATTTTCCCCAATAGCCTGAATTTTCTACCATTTTCCGTGTACACCAAAAAGCTGTATTCTGTGCCTTACAAAATAATTGAGGTCTGAGATGAGAGACTAGAGTGTGTTGGCAGGCCTGGCAGCAGATGAAAGCTGAGTTGGTAAGGGCTTTGCCGAGAAGGCTTTGTCAACGGAATGGCCAAGAAGAGACCCACTCCTAAATTTGCCCTGTGTTCCCAAAACATTGTGGAAGTCCACCCTAATGTTCATATTATTTTGTATAATCTATAACATTACATATACATGGCTTGTCTTACTGAGAGTTAATAGTGACTCACATGTCTGATCTTTCAAAATTAATTGTGATATTAGCTACAGTGGGTACATAAGAAAGAGGAAAACAGAAAAAGAGCTAGTTTTCAAAAGTAAAAAAAAAAAAAAATCATAAGACTTCAAGATTACTCCTTGGATGACAGATCTCTGATTCATCTAGTAATCATTTTCTTTAACACCTCTTGTGTGCCCAGCTCTGTGGTTCCTGCATTCTTCATGAAATGATTATTTATTGTTCAATACAGGGACTGGAGACAGAGTGGTAATCAATGCAAAGTCCCTCTCTCGGGTGAAGGGAGGGGACAGAGAATACCCAGTAAATGAACAACAACAAAAAAAAAAAAAAAAAAGAAAGAAAGAAAGAAAATTTCAAATCTTGATGAGTGATATGAACAAACTTAAAGAGAGTTCTAGGACTAGTCAGGAGGGATGGCAAGAGAGAACAGGTTAAATTGGGTATTTTGAAAAGGCCTCACTAAGGGCTGACATACCATAGAGAACTGGAAACTGAAACAGAATCAACCAAGAAAATAATGAGAAGACATGATTTTATTAGTGTATAATCTAATTCAAATCAGTGACCAATGTAGGTAAAGGTAAAATGTTTAAGTGCTGAAGGACTTTAGAAGAGAAAGAAAAGATCATCAGGCAGGGTTGTGGGAGAAAAATAGAAAAGGAATACTTCATAGGTCTGGATTCTCCCCACCCCACTCCTACTTTGACCTGGAATGGATGTGGGTAATGAAGGGAAGAGACAAGATCAGATATGGGAGCAGAATGACCTGGACATAGCCTCATTGATAGGCTTAAAGGTTCATACGAAATGGTAGGGAAGACAGGGCCCAGGTACTAGGCAGCCCAACAGGTGTTTGACACATGTTCAGAAGCTTAGCATGGGAAAGGGTGGTCAGGCACTTCAACCCCTTGCTCTTCAAAGTGTGGTCCAAAGACCAACATCATTGGCATCCCCTGGAAGCCTGTTAGAAATGTGGATTCAGGCTCCATCCTAAACTGAGTCAGAATCAGCATTTTAGCAGTGTTTAAGTGCTTTGTGTGCCCATAAAACTTTAAGAAATGGAGTGACAGAACTTAGCTGATCCTAGTCTTTGCTGCACTGGCTGGCTTGGTGTGTGTGTGTGTGTGTGTGTGTGTGTGTGTGTGTGTGTGTCTGTGAGAGAAAGAATATGCTGCTTTTAAATATGTGTTTCAAATAGTGACCCTGGAGGTATGTGACATCTGAGTCCATATGCATGTCTCTTACTTAGGGCAGCAGAATATTTTTTTATTCCCTCAAATGGAAGAGCAAAGTTAAAACTTGGTGGCTTTTGAAACTTTATACATTTGCTTAAGAAACAAGCTTGATGGACTTGGGGCTTAAATCCAACTTTCTAAAAGAAAGTCATATTTACCGTTCTTGAATTGCTCTTTGAATTCACACCTTTTGTGCTCAAGTAACTGCCCCTCCCAGTTCGTGATACTGAGAAAATTACTTAAGTCTCTGAATAATTGGGTTATCTATAAGGAGTGACATAACTCTTCTCTTTTAAGGCAGTTGTAAGGAAATGAAATCAGCAGCAGTGCTGAGTAGCTGGAGGCAGGGGGTGTTCTGTCCCCCAGCACCTCTACCCTCCCTATGGAGTACCCCAGATGAACAGTTGGAAGGAAAATCAGGTACTTGCTACATACTCGTCCAATTACACCACTATTCCTAAGCCTATTCTATACAGAAATCATGGAGCCACCACTGTGGATGTTGCTGGAGATATGGGCCTTGAGGCCTGCAGGGCATTTGTCAGATGTGAATGGTGCTGGTGAAGACCATGAGTGTTTATAGAGTGTTCATTACCCATCAGGCACTGCACTGGTCCTTGGAGCTACTATGCAGGGTGAAATCCACCTGAGAAATGAGGTGGGTGGGGTCAGATCCAACAGACACAGAAAGGCCTCTAAATTGCTCTGCAGTTCCAAACAAGTCCCAACCAGGTTGCAGGGGCTTCCTGGTCCCCATTCTTACCTCTTTAGTTTCTGACCCTCACTGTCTCAGGGTAGTCATGCTCTGACATAGGTTTCCTTAAGTCACACCCATGCTATTGGGACTGTAGGTTTGAGTGCTGCTGTTTAAGGATCCAAGGTGTGTCTCTAGTTCCCTCAGAATGTTTTTGGAATCCCCACTGCTGGGTTATTAAACATGTACCTATAAAATTGTAATGTTTGAGGCTCAAAATCATGAAGAGGCCAACGGGCCACAACGAATAATTAAATTTCATTTCAAGGGGTGTCACCTAGTTACATTTTAGTATTCACATCTTCCAGATGATCCCAGATGGCAACATCTGTTACAAGATGAATACATTCATATTCTTTGGGGATACAGAGAGTCAAAACAAAAGAGAAAACTACCTCCATCAATTGCCTTCTGAAAAGATATACAAGTCTAACCCCAAAAACCAATAAATTAGTATCCATCCCATGTTTTTACCCAATGGAACTCTTCCAATCCTATCAGAACTATAATAGATGAGTTAAATGATTAAAATAAGTTAAAAGTAATATTTAGATATATTTTTTTCCCTGAAGGGGAAAAGCTCACAACATTTTTCACACTAAATTTAGTTTTGAATTTCTATAAAATCTTACAACAATCTGAGCTGGCTTCTTTATACTGAAGAAGATTGAAGTATCATTACATTGGCAAAGCATAACAAATATTTCTTTTCTAGTGAGAAAGATGCCAGCACCACTTCTTGACAGGCATAGGGAAGCAATTACACAGCTTTCTATAGAGGCAAGATATTGGCATGGTATATTGGAAAATGATATGCAGAAAAATCAGAGATAGTATTGCAGAAAATTATTGTGATTTTTATTATTTTCCAAAGTCATTCCCTTCCCACAGATCTGGGTTTGGCTATGGGAAGGTCTATAGAGAGAGCTGAGAATTTACAGCAAATTGTATAAGAGTTTAATATATACACCTCACAAAGTATGGCTGGGTCACAGATTTCCTTCAAATTATTTCCAATCACTTTTAACTTCTGACTTTGATGACATTAATATTAATGTAATGATAGAAAATGATACTCTTCAGAAATTTGATACCAATCAGTGTTATAGCCCACTTTTATTTTATTTTATTTATTTATTTGTCAAGGAAATTATTTTCCCATTTAGTGAGATAACTACATATATGATCAAGACTAAGATTTCAAAACCCAGGGAGAATTAGGAAAGATCCTAATTTGCAGCAGTCACCTTGAGAGGTTACTCATCAGAACACAGATCTGTGTAATGGTTTATTGTAAAAGTGTGAGAACTCAGAAAATTTACAGCTTCCATTTTGTAAGTAGTGAAGGAATCACTTTGGCAGCTTGTCAACTGAAGTCACAGGTGAGGATTGCTGGCCAGGCCAGGGCCAAAAAGCCATGCTTCTCAACTCTGAAGAAGTTATAAGGCTGCAAGACTTTATCAATGGAACTAGCTCTCTGATTTTCTGGCCTATAGAGACATCAAAATGTCACCTAGTTTCTATCTTCAAGCAAGACAGGGCTAAGTCCTGTTGGAACAATGAATTTTCTACCCTTTTCTTGGGTTATCTCCTCACCTCATGCGCCAGGTAGAGACTTGGACATATCCTATGTATTTAAAAGATGTAGAAAGTCAAACTAGATAATTTTATTCTCCCTTTGCTTTTGCAGCCATAAAAATTTCAAGGGCATATTGCATAACCTCTTGGACCCAATACATATTAATGCGCTATTTAAATGATGCATAATGTTGAGTAGTTGGTATTGAATGATGTGTTTAAAAGAAAGTACTAGATGGCTTTCAAGGATTCCTTTCTATTTTCCAATACCTTATATTCTTACTAGGAATATGTCATTTATATAACGTTCATTAGGCCTCTTTTTCTATTTCTCTGGTTTAACAAGAAATATTGTCTTATACAATGTAATAAAGTTATAATGCCCCAAACATGGAAAAGTTAACTGTACTTGAGTTTGTACCTCTATGTATACTGTGTATGAGTTTGTTCCTACATTAGTAACTCCCAGACTTCATCAGGAGATAGGGTGTTTGCAAATCTCAGTTCTTCTTAAAATATATATATGTGTATATATATTTGTCGGTGGACACAATACCTTTATTTATTTATTTATTTATTTATTTATTTATTTAATAAATATGTGCTAAGGATTGAATCCAGTGCCTCACTCTTGCTGGGCAAGCGCTGTACAGCTGAGCCACAACCCCAGCCTCTCAGTTCTTCTTGAAACACTGAGATACAGAACTTCTTTTGGATTGAATTATGCCATTGTCTGGATAAGTGTCCATTAAAGTCCCACATGTTAAAGGTTTGGACCCAAACTTATGGATTGTATTGGGAAGTGGAAGAGGTCGGGGCTTAGCAAGAGGTCTTCTGATCATCTGGGAATACTGGGAACTGGGATCCTTTCTCTTCCTCCATTTTTCATCCCAGCCAGGAGGTAGGTGCTTTGCTCACCACATGATCCTGTTACACTACACCTTCACAGGCCCAAAGCAATGGAGTCCACCAATCATGGACTGAAACCTCTGAAACTATGAGCCCAAATAAAACTTTTAATAAGTTGGCTAAACTATTTGTAAGAGTGACAGAAAGCTAATGCAAATCATAGCTCATCTAACATTACATTCTTCCATGGAAATATAGGAAACATTAAACCTACATGGAATACTATAGAAGTAAACTTTAAAAAGTGAACTTCTGTCTGATATAAGTTTTTTTTTTTTTTTACCCCTAAGAGTCATTCTGTCTGAGCCTAGTTATGGAATTAGGCTTTGACCTAGTTATGGATTTTTCAAGAATACAATTTCTAATACACAGTCTTAGCCAGCATGACAGTTAGGTAGCCAAGATCCTCCATTTTGCCACTTAACCTATTGACCTTGAAGATGATGCTGTAAAAACCCACTTTCTTTCTTATTCTATGTCCATTCTGGCCTCTTTCGGCAATGCTGCTTTTCAGGTATTTTTTAGCTCATTAGCTACCTTGTTTCTCTGGACATACCCCAGAGGTATTAGTTGGCATTTTCCCCAGCTTATTGTCATTTTTTTTCCTAGTACATTTTCTTCATCTAAAACATCCTTACAGTGTCTATGGCACCTCCCTCATTCTGTCTCACCATTAGCGAGGGTACTGTTTATTCCTTTCTCCTGATCATTAGTGAGCATGCAGAAGCTCAGGAGCACCAAGGGATTTTTCTCTCCTGGTTATTTGTATTTGAAAGCTTGCTATCCATCCAGGGACAAGTACCTAGGGACCTGTGTTATTTTAAAACAGAGAAAGGGTTCAACCCTTTTTGGGCCCATTTTTGAAGAAACATAAATATTTCTTTACATAAACCCGGTTTGGATAGGCTCACATCTAATTACCGTGGGCATTTTATCAGTTATAGTCATTCTATAGATTTTCTGACTTTTTCATCACAGTGTCTCTGCATGAGGTTGATGGTGATAGACTAGTCATTTGCAGAATTCTCTAGGATGCTTGTGAGGCTGGTCCTTTCTGCAGCCTCCAATCTGTGGTATTCTCAGACAGAAAGTCTCCTCCCTGTGCCTCGAAGAGAGGCTCCTTTTCTTCTATGCCAGAGGTCCTTCACCATCTCCACAGCCTCTGGGCTTCCCGTTTCTTCTTTCAGCAAACCTAGGGACTCTGCTTCCTTCTTCTTGTCAAAGCCATCACCTGCATGCACTCTCCCCTTTGGGAATTTTCTCTTCTCTAACTCCTTCTCAGAGTCAGATGTTTCTTCTTAGACACCACCTTTCTTACACCCTCCAAATAAAAGCAGCAATAGTTTTTAGAATTTTGCTGTCAATCATATGGGTCAATAGTTTGCATAATGTGGGGCTGGGCATGTGGCTCCAGCGGTAGCGCGCTCACCTGGCATGCGTGTGGCCCGGGTTCGATCCTCAGCACCACATACAAACAAAGATGTTGTGTCCGCCGAAAACTAAAAAAATAAATAAATATTAAAATTCTCTCTCTCTCTCTCTCTCTCTCTCTCTCTCTCTCTCTTTAAAAAAAATAATTTGCATAATGTAAATAACACATCTGAGAGATTATAGTATCTTACAAACTGATATAAGGGCTGTAAATGGAATATCATTGGCTTTATTGAAGCTTGTTTTATTTCTGAGAGTGTGACTCATCCCTCCAGCAGGCAACTAGCAAAGACTGTACACATTCATGCTTTGTCACAGCTCTTCCTCCCAGTACTGTGAGCTTGAGGCGTTGGAAAAAACCTTAGGTTCATGCTAGTGTAAAATGGTGGGTGATTGTATACAATCAGTCAACAAATATATGAAAAAATGTTCAACATCTCTAGTAATTAGAGAAATGCAAATCAACACTACTCTAAGATTTCATCTCACTTCAATCAGAATGGCAGCTATTATGAAGAAAACAACAATAAGTGTTGGTGAGAATGTGGGGGAAAAGGCACACTCATACATTGCTGGTGGGACTGCAAAATGGTGCAGCCAATCTGGAAAGCAGTATGGATATTCCTTGGTGTGGTCGTTCTGGTCACTGGTGTGGTCAATTAGTCACTCGGTTACCTCAGTTATGGTGGGACAGAGACATGGAGTCAACACACAGACACCGGGAGCTGGTGAGAGAACTGGCTGGTGACAACCTCAGTCAGCGTCCAGTAGCTCATTTATTTTTGGAATGCATATAACTGTTATAGGGTTTAGGTGGGGCATGCCTGTCAATCATACATAAGCAAGATAATATCCATAAGGCAATCATCTTATGCCTAATGTAACTGAACTATGAGGAAGCTCTAAATATTGCTATCATCTGGAAGGGTCTTTGTCCCTAGGGGAGGGGGGTCTTCTGTGTCAGGGGTTTCATGCCCTGAAGCTCCTGACTATCAGTTTCCTGGCCTGGTACCTTGGCAACACTAACCACAAGTGCTGAGGATGTGGTTTCACTAACGGCTCACCATAGCAGAGTACCCCATCCTGCAAGTGTTCCTGTCAGGCCTGAACGAGCACAGATTCTTCAAGCACACCAGCTCGTAGCTGCTAGCTGCTAGCTATAAACTGAAAGTTATTCCAACACCTTGGAAAACTAGGAACGGAACCACATTTTGACCAGCTATCCCACTCCTCGTTCTTACCCAAAGGACTTAAAAACAGCATACTATAGGGACACAGCCACATCAAGGTTTACAGCAGCACAATTAACAATAGCTAAACTGTGGAACCAAATTAGATGCCCTTCAGTAATGAATGGATAAAGAAATTATATATATAATTTCTTTATATATAGCTGTAAATGGATATCATTGGCATACACACACACACAAACAAACACAGTCAAACAATGGAATATTACTCAGCAATAAAAGAGAATAAAATCATGGCATTTGCAGGTAAATGGATGGAGTTGGAGAATATAAATGCTAAGTGAAGTTAGCCAATCCCCCAAAACCCAATGCCTAATTTTTTCTCTGATATTAAGGAGGCTGATTCATAGTGGGGTTGGGAGAAAGAGCTTGAGAAGATTAAAGGAACTCTAGATAGGGCAAAGGGATGGGAAGGGGAGAGGTGGGAGGGAGGGGGCAAGGGAGTAAAAAAGATGGTGGAATGAGATGGGCATCATTACCCTAAGTACATGTATGAAGACACAAATTGGTGTGAGTATACTTTGTATACAATCAGAGATATGAAAATTGTGCTCTGTATGTGTAATATGAATTGTAATGCATTCTTGCTGTCCTATATAACAAATTAGAATAAAAAATTAAAAAACAAAACAAAATAAAAACCAGTGGGTGACATGCATCTCAGAGGCCTTCCAGGTTGGGAAGATAGCCCCAGCCTGGACTTAGAACACAATCCCTGCACTTCTCACTCTCCTTCAGTGACCACTGTCAGTGCTACCCCACTTTCAGCTATACAGGAATGCAGCAAGCTGTTCCTTTGTTACTAGAAAGCAAGTTCAACCAAGGCAACTACTTCATCTGTTCTCATTTTCATTCACATCCTTAACACCAAAGGAAATGACTGGCAAGTATTTATCACACACCTTTCACATACAGGACAGTGAATGGATTGGTGGGCAAAAGGGAAGTAATCACAACTCTCTATTAATCAATTAAAACTAATCAATTAAAACTAATCAATCAATTAAAACTAGTCGATTAAATTAATCAATTTAATCAATTAAAACTAATAGCCTCCCATTAATGAAGGAGCTTATGTAAGAACTGGAAGGAGTTTTCTATTACTTGAATAAAAGGCAAGAACATGCCATTTTTCTGTTTGGAAACATAATATTATAAAGACGTCAATTATCCCTTTGTCTTAGTGTAAATCTGGTCAAAATCCAGCTGGAGTTTCATTTTTAACTTATCAACTTATCTAGGGATCTACTCAAGAGACTTGAAAAGATATTTATACATAAAACTTGTATGTGAATGTTCGTTACAGCATTATTCATGATAACTTAAAAAATGGAGACAACTCAAATATCCACCAACTAGTGAATGAATGGTCAAAACTGTGTCATATCTATTCAGAGGAATACTACTCAGCAATAAAAAGGAATGAAGTACTGACACATGCTACAATGTAAATGATCTGAACCATGCTCAGTGGTTAAAAAAACAGATACAAAAGGCCACATATTGGAATTTATCATTCCTTTTATATAAAAAGTCAAAGAAGTAAGATCTAAAGAGAAAGTGGTTGTCTGGGGCTGGGGGTGGAATGAAGAAATTACTACAATTGTGCATAAGGGTGTGCCCTCCATGGGACCTATAAAAATGTTCTAAAATGAGATTGTGGTGATAGTTACAATACTCCACAAAGACACTAAAATCCTTTGATTTATACACTTAAAAAAGAGTAATCTTTATACTATGTAACTTGTATTTTGATAACATAAAATAGAATATTCTAATGTTTATATATAAAAAAAGGAGGTATGAGCAGTCAGGTTACTTTGGAAGAAAAGTATGGAGCAGGGACTAGTTATTTCCTTTGGGAAAAGTCTTAGAAGGATCTTAGAAGGAGAATTTCTGGATTAAAAATGTGTACCCAAAATGAATAATAACTGTAATTGAATAAATAAGTACACGAGTCCATTTTGATAACAACCCTGGACCAAACCTCACACCTGAAACAAGTAAACCAAAATGGATCAGATGTAAAAGGAAACAAAACTCTTAAGCATTTAGAAGAAAACAGAGAGAGGAAAAAAATCTGGGTTATGAGCTTAGTAGAGAGTTTGTAAACATGACAGAAAAAACACAATCCAAGAAAGAAGAGTTGTTAAATTGGGTTTCATCAAGATTAAAAACTTTTGTTCTGCAAACAACCCTGTTAAAAGGGTAAAAAATTAAGCTGTAGACAGTGAGAAAATATTTGTAAAGCACATTTCTGAGAAGGGAATCATATCTGGAATATACAAAGGACCCTTAAAAGTTAAAATCCATGGGCTGGGGCTGGGGCTCAGAGGCAGAGTGCTCACCTAGCGTGTGTGGGGCACTGGGTTCGATCCTCAGCACCACATAAAGTAAAATAAAGACGTTGTGCCCACCTCTAACTAAAGAAATTTATTTAAAAAGTTAAAATCCATTAAAACCCTTAAAAGTAAAAAAAAAAAAAATCCATTGAGAAAATGGGCAATATACATGAATGGACATTTCATCAAAGAGATGTATGGGTGAGAATTACATAAAAAGAATTCCAGTCAACATCCTTAGCCTTTAGGACGATGCAAATCAAGACTTTGATAAGCTTTCACTTACTCCTACCAGAACAGTGACAATATTGAACACTTGCATGGTGAGGAGAGACTGGATCTGTTATACATTGTTGATGGAATGTCTCTCAAAGGTGATGTGGTCATACAAACATTCACACTGCAGAATACCACTCAACAACCAAAAGGAACCAACAGTTGACATAGGCAACAACTGAAATGGATTTCAAGTGCTGAGTGAAAAATGCCCACCCCCAAAGGTTCATGTTATGTTATTCCTTCGGGGAAACATTCTGTAAAAACAAAGTTGTAGAGATGGAGGGGCTGGGGTTTTGGCTCAGCAGTAGAGCGCTCGCCTCACAGGTGCGAGACCCTGGGTTTGATCCTCAGCACTGCATAAAAATAAAAAAGTGAAATAAAGGTATTGTGTCCAACTACAACTAAAAAAATAAATATAAAAAAAATGTTGTAGAGATGGAGAACAAATGGATGGTTATCAGGGTTACATATGGTGGGGAAGAAAGGAGGTGGGATTAACTATGAACTGTAGGCCAAGAGATCTTTGGGTTGATGGAAAAGTTCTGAATCTTGATTTCAGAGGTGGTTACATGAACTACACAGGTAATAAAATGGCATAGAACTCTGTCCACACATGGTTCCATGGTTCTGTTGGCTGGTTTTGATACTGTGCTACAGTTATGTAAGATGAACCACTGAAAATACAGGGTAAAATGTGCCTGGACTCTTTCTGCCCAATCTTTGCAACTTCTTGTGAGTCTATAATAATTTTTTAAGTGTAAAAATGGGTTTTAAAAGGCATGTAGATACAAATGCATTATAAAAATTTAACAGTTGAATAGTTAAAATAATATAGGTAATTTAAAATTATAGACCTAGGTAAACCAGTGAAGAGATTTTAACCCGTAAAAGGTGATACTTGGTCAGAAGTCAAGATTTTATTCCTATGTTATCTATTCAGCTAAAAAAGAATAAACGTTAGGTCCCTGTTTTTCTTTTTTTTTTACACTACAGAATGAGTTTCAGATAGATTAAACATTTAAAAGAAAAATAATTATGCCACTAAAAGAAAATCAAAGAAAATGCAAATGAATACATACTGAATCTCAGGATGGTGAACATCTTTCCACCAGAAAAATTAAAACATGAAAAAGCATATATTGGCAGTTTGTACTATATAAAATTTTAGTGTCTTAGTTAGTATCCAAGGAAAATGCAAACCCAAAAAAATAGGGAAAATGTTTCAGTGTAGATGCCAAAGGGTTGTTATCTATTATAGTTTGGATCTGCGTGTCCCCTAAAGGCCCATGTGTTGAGGGCTGAGTCCTTAGCTGGTGGAGCTATTGGGAGGTGGTGGAAACTACAGAGGGGTAAATCCTATTTGGAAGAGGTAGGTCAACAAGGGCATGCCTGTGAAGGTATATTTTGTCCCCAGCACCCTCCTCTTCTCTCTCTCTCCCTCTGCTACTTGGCCACCATGAGGTGAGCCACTTTGGTCTGCCACACCCTCCCTACCATGATGTGCTGCCTCACCACAAGCCTGCAGTGATGGGGTCCAGCAACTGTGGACTGGAGCCTCTGAAATCACAAGAGGAAATCTTTCCTCCTTGACATTGTTTATCTTAGGTATTTTGTTACAGCAACACACAGGTAACTAATACAGTCTCCTGTATTGTCTGCAGTATATTTAATATATAAAAATGTTTCCAATATTTCAGATATGGAAATAGACTGAGAGGGTAAATCCAGCAAATCCTGTCAAATGTTTAAGTTCTTCTTGGCCCTTCATTGTAGCACTTTTTGCTTCTGGATATGGGGCAGAACCCTTTCCAGAATGGGGGTCATATGACCTATAATCAAAAAGGTAGGTCAAATAATTTCTTTATAGCCAACTCTTACCATGAAAGTTGGGGGGAAATTAAGAGAAATAACTTTAGGCTTGTGATCAGCTTGCAGGGAAAGAGGTTCTGATTCCTATGATCCACTTTAGAGAAAAAGGATTCTGGTACCTATGACTTGAGCTGAGGAAGAACAAGGAGGCAAAAGGCAGGAGAGCAGCAGAAGGAGATAGAAACTTCACTTCTGAGGCTTTCACTTTGGGGTTTCATTTTCTGAACCCTAACAGTCTATATAAACAGTTTATTTTCTCTTTTTTTTAAAAGAGTATTTTATAGTCTTCTAGATTCTATAGAATTCTTTTCATGGCTTTGCTTTCTTCAGATCATAAATATTTCTTTTCCTATTGTTTTTGTCTGTTTCGGTGCAAGTTAAAACAAGTTGTCCTCTTATTAGTTTGATTTTGAAGCAGACAGAGCTTCCTATTTTCCCTGGATACATTTCCTAAATTCTCCTTCCTCTCCTCCGTTTCAATCTCCTTTTAAAAACGCTTGCAATCCATCCTCCCTTAAACACTGCAGCCTTGGCTGTCTGGGTCTTAGACTTGGGTGTTTGTACTAAAGCTGAAAGCTCCCGATCAGATCCCTGAGACAAACTGGCATGGACACGCTGGTCTGTAATCCCAGTGACTCTGAAGGCAGTCAGGCAACAGGACTGCAAGTTCAAGGTCAGCCTGGGCAAATTAGTGAAGCCCTTAGCAATTTACTGAGATTAGTGAGACCCTGTCTCCATATAAAAAAGGGCTGGGGATGTGGCTCAGTGGTAAAGTGTTCTGAGTTCAATCCCCCATACAAAAAAAGAAAGAAAGAAAGAAAGAAAGAAAGAAAGAAAGAAAGAAAGAAAGAAAGAAAGAAAGAAAGAAAGAAAGAAAAGAAAAACAAAGAAAGAAAGAAAGAAAGATTCTTGAGACAAAACAGGATTCTGAGCTCCCTGGGAGGGCAAAGTATACCAAGTTCCTTGTCTTAGGCAACATTTTTTAAAGTATGAGGATTTGGGATCTCCTCTCCACTTTATAGCCTTTCTGGTTTTACTCCATAATTCTAAAACAGGACAGTGAAAATCTCCGGCTTGTTCACTTGGTTCTGGGTGTTTAGGACTTCCTAGGGATCATCCAGCTAATTTGGTGAACTGATTGATAATAATAGGAAACATGGATGCGCCTCCCAGGAGACCGACTAAAGCCCTCCTTGGAGACATCTTCCCTTCTCCATCTGTTGTCTAACCTCCAAGTGACTAATAATCTGAATTTTTGGATAGTGGGTGGAGCAGGATCCGGCGGGTAGAGGCACTATTTAAAATGTCTACAGAGATTTCCCATCCAATGGGTCTAAAGAGCTATGTGAATTTTTAGCACAAAAATTCAGCATGCCTCAAAGTGCCAGATGGACACAGAAGAGGTCTGTTGAGCCAGAGGAGAGACGCCGTGTGAATAATAGGTTCTCTGTGCTCTTCTTGTCAGCGTAAACATGGGCTTGTCAGTTTTTCAGGACGATAATACCTAATAATAATCCTCAGCATTTGTCAACTGCAGAGACCTTTACAAACTTCAGTTATTCCCAAAACACTACTGACGTGGGGTTGGATTACTTCCATCAGATGCATGGAGAAATTGAGGTAGAGTTTTAGAGAGAGAGAAAGAGATGAGTCAGAGTGGGAATTAACCCAGGGGACAGACTCTATATTTCTTTCTGCTGTGTTTGCTACCAAAATATTACTTATAAATTGTGTGAAATGATTATAGCACCAAGACCACCAATTCAATCAAGAAACAGCACCTATGTTGTAGCTCCATTTATTTCTCACCGGCCAGAGCTAGCTCTGAGGTAGCAATCGCAAGGGTGATAAGTCACAGCTTCCATTAGTGATCTCTAGGGCTACCTGCAGAGAATCAAGTCAGAGAGTTTCTCCCTACTGCTCTGGTGAGAGGCTCTTTCTTCTCACAGGCTTCAGGCCACTTCCCAGAGGAGTTCCTTCTTCTCTGTTTAGAAAGCTGAGTGGATATGGGTGGGCATGCCATATTTCTTAAATGAGTTGCCTAAAACCCAAAAAGTTACTTTAATGAGATGTGTCTGGGTGACCCAGGAAGAGCACTTGTCTACCATGCACAAGGTACTGGGTTCATCCCCAGCATCACATAAATAGATAGATAGATAAATAGATAGATAGATAGATATACACTCAAACTCATCAAGTTAATGGCAATGGGAAGGTACAGCTCAAATGCTATGATTGAGAAATGCCCATTTCACGGGCAACAATACTGTGGTTGGGGCTATGTCTGGCTCTCAACATTTATTTTAAACCACAGTTCTCAAATGCTCTTGTAAAACAGAATTCCCTGGAGGACTTGTTAGGACACAAGTCACTGGACCTACCCCCAGATTTTCTAATTTAGTAGATTTGGAGTGGCTCTTGTCATTTACATTTCTAACAAGTTCTCAAATGTAGCCAGAGGGCCAAATCCAAGTTTTTGAAAGTCCTGAAAACTAATTGTGAATTTTGTAGACGCACCTTTGCAGTAGCTCAGTTGGTAGAGTGCTTGACTTGCATGCACAAGGCCCTGGGTTCTAATCCCCAACACCACAAAAAAAAAAAAAAGAGCCTTTGCAATTGATTCCCTGATAGTACACACTAACTTTGAACCCCAATTAAGTGAACCACCACCTCCCAAATATAAAAACGAATTACATTCTTCTCAATAGCAAACCTGCATTACAAATGACTGTACTCAGATCCTGCCCAAATAATCCAGCTAAAATCCCAGCTACCCAGGAGGCTGAAGCAAGAGAATTCCAAGTTTGAGGTCAGCCTCAGCAACTTAGTGAGAAGCTGTTTCAATTTAAAGAAATAAATAAATAAAAATAAAAAGGACTGGAATGTAGCTCAGTGCTAGTGTGTACCTGGGTTCAATTCCCAGTATCCAAAAGCAAAAACAAAACACAAACAATGGTACTAAGTATTGTTACTTGAATTTCGTCAATAAAAACTTAGTGGAATTTATTTTCTCTCTTTTTGTTTATATAAGTACTCACGTAATATCCTTAATTCTGTTTCTGGGACCACAAAACTTTAAATATTCACTCTCAGGCCCTTTACAGAGAAGGTTAGCTGAGCCCTGGTCCAGCTGATGATGCTGACCGAGGAAGGAATGACTGAGAACTGCTGCTCTAAACTGTTTTTTTTTTTTTTAAATCCCCTTCTACTCACTAGCATAGCCAGGCCTGAAGTATCAAGAGGGACACCCCTCTCGAAATGCATTGCTTCATTCTAGGCAGGGAGTCCAACAAAATGTGGCAACAACTCAGCATCTGTGTAGAATGTAGAGAAAAGGAATTAGAAAAAGCATGGTGGAAGTCCTCTGTGGAATTTTAAAAGAGGTGAAATTTGGTTTGGATGAGGTCATATCTCTCTTGCTAGCCGCTTCCATTCCGAGAGTTTGGAACTCTGGGAGTTCCCTGACAGTTCAATAACTCTAACTTCTGCTCTCCTGAGAGACTCAGTACCTAATACACCTGCGACTCTATGGTCCCCTCCCAAGGTAAGTACTGGGTAAGTCATCTGAGTGTAAATCTTTAGAATATGTAAGTCTGTGACTCATTTCTAATATTTATGGTCCATACACAATCTTCCTTTGTTATTTAATATAAATTGCATGTTAAATATTATTTGGAAATCAGTGCACTGAAAAATGTTACTTGTTAAAAAAAAAAAAATCTTGATATTTTTTTTGCCCCTGCTCTACAATTCTGTTCCAACAGCAGATTCTCAATATTAAACATCACTCAAGGTGAAATTTTCTGTTGTAGCTGGTTTTAAAGAATAAGTACCACCTGACTGCTGCCTACTAAAAAATATTGGAATTTTCTCCAGGGAAAGTTATCTCATCTTAGCTCTTCTAACCAAGGGGTGAGCTAGCTCAGGGTTTGTTCCTTGGGTCTTCCCTGAAAAAAGCAGAGCAATCTCACAACATAATGAACATTGCTTTTGCTATCACGTTGAACATATTCACTGCTTTTCTTTTTCACTTTGGGCCCCACAATTGGGAAGCTCCCAACCATTGTGAAGAATACAATGGTTAAGTTTAGAGTCAGTAGACCTCAATACAAGCTCTCATTCTTTCACTAAGAGCATGAATGTGGGCACAATGAATAACTCCCTCCATACTATGCCTGAATGTGCAGTGGGATAATAATCACAACTTGGAAGCAGTTGTAAGAACTAATAAATGTGGATAAATAATGTGGCTCATCTGTAAGACAGGACTTGGCACATGGCTTACTGAGGACTCCATAAACTGCAGTTCTCTGTAAAATATTAACCAGAAATGACTCATGTATGTATCTGCACTCCCCATTAAATTCATCCATCTATCCATATATTTGCTCATTCATTTACTTAAGAAATATTTTTGAAGATCTATTGCAAACCAAGCACTCTCTGGGATTTGGGGACACAGTGTATCCTGCTCCTAGCTACATTTTCATGGACTTTGAGCTCCTACAAAGCAGGTCCCACCCCTGAATATCTACCTAGAGCCTAGTATTGAACTTAAATCAGATTAGATGCTTGAAAGGTGTTTATTAAAGAATAACACTTCTGAAAAGTGAGAAATCCACTGTGGTTACTCCCTCTCTGCCTTGACTGGGTCTGGGCCACCATTTGCAGCAGCACAGAGCTAGTCATCCCCAGAGTTCTGTGCCAGAAACTGCCTTCCCAATGAGCATAGAGGGAAACAATGGCCTCTGGAAAGACAGTGGTCACTCAGACAATGGTCTTCATCTTAATTGCAGACTGTAATTCAACCCTAAATTCAAAGTGGCAGCCACACAGAGGCTGTTTTCCTATATAACTAAGTGTTCTTTTCATTGCTGTGGTATACTGAACAAACTGTTCAACTGTGAATGAGTTCTGGGGAAAGAAATATAATATTATGCTTCCATGCATGCTGAAAGGCAGAGAAGCTTTTATATCATGGTGCAATTAATTAAAAAACAATTATGAAAATGTTCCAGATAATTCACATCAAGCAGCTACTCACGGTTACTTTATTATTTGGAGTAATATTTGTGATTATTGTTTCATTTGTTTTTAACATGGATGTACAGCTTTATGTAATCCTTTTATAATTGAGAAGCAGCTAGAAGTTCAGGTGCTCTGAAATCCCTCTTTATTCAATTGCCCAACTTTTAGAAGAATACCATTATTAACACACTCACATATGTGTTCTGTCTCTTTATTACATGCAGGCATAACTATAATTCTGTCTGGTTTAATTTGTAAGCTTCATGGCAAACATCACATTGCCATTTCTTTGCAAGTCTAACTAATAATGCTCATGGATTCATATTCTCTATTAGAAAAATTAATCAGCAGTCAGTCAACAAATGTTTCTTGGACAGTTGTCCTGAACAATGTATGGGAATGGAGTTTTGGAGTTAAGTCTATAAAAAAATTTACATGGCTTTATCCTTGATATCTAGACATTTTCAGTTTTGTTGGGAAAATAAGACACATAGGCATGCTTGATGTTAATTATCAAATTAATAATATAAGGCAATCAAAGTTGAGTGTCAACTGATAGTATACAAAATAATCACTGTAGAAATCTATAGGGGACAGCAATGTCTAGGCTCTGGAAGTCTTGCTCAATTATTGCTGCCCATTTCATGAGAGGTTCCTCAATTCAATAGGAAGATGGTGAGTTATGTGTACTTCCTCATCACAAAGAATGTGATTTGAAAGCCAGAAATGGCAGCAACATATGACAGCCTATTAGGCCCATAGAATCTCAAGCACTGTCCCAGACCCACTGGGTGGGATCTGCATTTTCACAAAATCCACAAAGATTCATCATGGTCTGAGAAACACTGGCCTATCCTGCAGATCCATAAGTCACTTTTCTTTACCTGAGGAAAAAATGAGATCCATACCTGCTAATCTTATTCTTGCTCCAATAAGAAACAAGGTAATTAGAGGAAATCACTCACCAACAAGCCTTTGTGCACCGTCTGGGCACTAAGAATCTTCTTTCAGTCACACATGAAGTGTATGTAGAGACCCAAAGACAGTTTTGGATATTCAGTAATTTGGGGGACATCACACTAGTGACATGAGGCCGAAGAGCCAAAGAGATACTAAGCATTTCAAGCATGTCTTCTCCATCGACCTGATCATCTCAGGAAGTGGGATAAAGGTATGAGAAAGTGCTCAGGGACACAGGGTGATGCCTGGAGTGGGAGGAGCCCTAAGCCAGAGCTCTAACGCCAAGACTAGATCAGTGTGGCATTTGCTTTCCTCTTGTGCTAGAGACTCTACATCCAACCAACTACTTGACATTCAACTTGTGTGCCTATCAGCCTGCTTGAAGAAAAACATCCAAAAGAGAATTGTTAACTTTCTCCCACAAATCTGTTTTTCCCTGGATCTTCCTCTGATTGAGAAATGACATTTAATAATCCAGCTAATAAGCTCCCATCCCCCCACCAAATAAAAACTACTCAGAATTCTTACCTCTTCAACCCATAAAATCCACAAGCATTTTTTGTCAATTTCACTCTCAGACCATAATCTTGGATATGTCCCCTTCTGGTCATTGATGGTCCTTGGGCACCACCCATCTTTCCTTTAGGTCTTGCCAGGTTACTTAAGTGATTTTCCTGTTAGCTCTTGTTTTTATCCAAGTTAATCTCCAGAGAGCAGCCAGAATGGTCTTAGAAAAATAGTAGTCTCTTCATATCATTCCTCTGCCTGAAAAGTTAATGATTTCCTATTTACCTCAAAAAGTGGAAACTTTTAGGACTTGCTAAATCTGCTTTGTGTTCCCCTTCCCTGTACCACCACTCACCCTTACTGAGCTCCAGCCAAACTAATCTTTTAATCATTCTTTCAACACTATCATCTCCTTTCTACCTTATGATTTTTGCCTTTTTTTCCCCTAGAACAGTCTAGAACTGTCAAGAACAGACAGTCGGACTCTTCACATGGCTGCCTTTAGCTCTTTCAGATCTCAGAGTAACTGTCCCTACTTAGAAAGTTCAACTTGTTGGCAACACCAGTGCTCTTTATATATGTCATGGTCCCAATGATAATCTCCAATCACATTTTTAAATTTTTTGACTTTGCTTGCTCCGCAGCTTCAAAATGGGAATATAAACCTGGTAATACTTATTCTTACTTAATCTCTCTAGTTCATCTCTATGTTCCCAACACATCGTGTGATCCAGATAAATGAGTGAATGAATGAATGAAAATGTAGTTTTAGGTTTGCGTGACTTGATTCTTTCCCCCTCTTTCAGGGTAAATGTGAAACACTTCTTTTCTTCAATTAGCCAACTCTTAGAAATCTGCTGTTATATAATTAACACAGATTATTAACACAGGCATGCACATTCTCTGTATTTCATTTGGGCATAACAAGGGGCCATACATATATGTAATGTAGGTGACAAGTGTCTCTAACTAGTTGATGATATGAAGGCACCTGGCCATCTCCTCAATGTAATCAAGCTTTACTTCTAATATCCACACCAGACAACACACTTGGGTATAGATGGGCCTCCCTGAATGGAATTCTCAGGTGAAGTGGGGCTAAGAGAGGCTCTGGACGTGGCTACACCCTGACAGGAACTGTATGTGAATTCCTACATCCTGACAGGAAATACAGGTGGACCCCCTACATCCTTAGGAAATACAAGCCAATCTCTATGTCCTGATCTAAGCATGAGCTCTAAAGAATTTGGTGACATTTTTAAAAATTAGAAAAAATGTCCAACACAATTCTAAAGAGACTCACGTTTGGTGAGTGTGGTAAGCACCACCCCCATGGATGCCCACATCCTGATCCCACAGAACGGGTGTATGTGTTACCTTATAAGGCATATAGCTGAGGATTTACAGATGAGGAGATTATCCTGGATTATCTAGATGGATCCAGTGTCACCATAACAGTCCTTTAAAAAGTCAGAGAAGGGGAGATGATAACAAAAGCAATGTCAGAGTCAGAGAGACACCGGAAGACACCACACTGATGGTTCTGAAGATGGAAGGAAGCTCTGAGCCAAGAAAGCAGGGTTTCAGGAAGCTGGAAAGGTCAAGGCCACAGGCTCTGCCCTAGAGATTACAGAAGAAACCAGACCTACTGACCACACCTCGACCTCAGCTTAGTGGAACCTTTTGCAGACTTCTGATTTCCATGTCTGACAGATAATGTATTTCCATTGTTCTAAATAGGTAAGTTTGTGGAAATCGGTCATAGTAGCAATAGAAACCAATACAGTGTGGGGGGGAGGTAGTAAAGATACATTCCTTCACAATTTTCATTTTCATTTGTAATGTCTGTATTCTAAAATTTTTCCCTGTGGTCCTAATAGAGATCATTAGAGTCAGAGTGCTTCACTCAAAACAGAGGCTGTCTCCTCTCCTCGCTTTGATCCTTTGATCCTCTTTCTCTCAGGTTCACATACCATTCTCACAACTTAATAAGCTACCCAAATAGGTCAAATATAACAAATGGGGAATTATTAAAGCAAAAAATAATATCAGTTACAATATGTGATAAAGGAATGGTTTGCCTGGTAGAGAAAGGATAGAAAACATACAAAAAGACTGCAAGAGGCAAGGCCACCCTGGGGCAGCTGATGCTCACCTCTTTACATCCCAGCACATTGCTTCTTGTTTGAATCAAGACCCTGAGTTGTGGAAAAAAGTTAAGTCATTCCCAATATACCTGAGTAGACATAGGGAAATGTGTCCTACATTTCAGAGAGATGTTTATCGAAAAGTAGTTAAACTTTAAAAGGTAGACAGTTCAGATTGATTTTCCGATAATACTAGATAGCGTGGCATTTCTGTGGGAATCTATATCTTCTTATAAAATTGTCCATGTGACATGGCTTTCTAGAAGATATTAAAGGATCCCTCTAGGAAACTGGACTTTTAAGTCTATACTGGAAAAGGGAGTGAAATGATAGATGAATGGTTGATTTGCAGTCAGAAAAAATCTGCTCCTGCCTTCCTACCAACCTGCAAGAATAGCTGTCGGTTGAAAGAGGAATTCTCAGCAAGCTTTGGAGCTAAGTGCTTACAATACAATTAGACAGAGGTGCAGTTGACATTTAAACATTTTTCATTTTTCATTTTTAACCACCCTGTAAGCATTAAGTAATTAAGCCTCATCAGGCACTGATGTGAAAGAATTACCTCCAATATTCCTCAGATGAAAATAGTTCATGTGATACTTCGGAAAGTTCACCTAACAACACAAAGGAGGAAATGTGTCTTATGCCATGCCTGCTGCAGTATTTTATTTTATTTACTTTTCTTGCAATGCTAGGGGTCGAACCCAGGGCTTTGTACGTGGTATGCAAGGGTTCTACCACGTAGCTACACCCTCAGCCCTACTGCAATATTTTAAAGTAGTGATAGTCAAGAGGGACCTCATGTTATTGAAAGGAGCCTATGTGTTCATCTATACAACCAAATATTCAGTCATCACTTCCTGGGGGCTGCTGGTGCTGCTGATCCCGGGCCATAGCTTGAAAAACATTCACCCAGAACAGAAGAAAACAGATTATTAATTTTTATTTCTCTAGTTCCAGCCTCAACCACCTCTGCTCATCATAGCAGGAGGGAAAATCATTTTTTCTTGGTCATGGTAGATGATAACTTAGAGGGTATCAGAAAAGGATACTTTGATGTGATTAGATTTTTTTCCTCAAATGAAGCTCCTGAGAAGGTCACATATATTCATTAAAAATATTCTTTAAAATTCCATTTAGTGAGAACTTCTTTTTTTTGATTAATGTGCAATAAACATAAGATTGTCCCTCAGTATCCAAGGGGGATTTGTTCTAGGACCCTTCCTAGATACCAAATTCCAAGGATGGTCAAGTGCCTTATATAAACTATGTCGAGTCGCATATCACCTATGACTTGGGGAAAAGACGAATTCCATCATGAAAGGAAACAACCATTGAATGGGGTCCCTTTATGTTTAAAGAAAATGATACAAAAACAATCCACCGGTGTACCTTAACATACGTTCATTCCATATTTCTCAAACTATATACTGATTTTAATTCAAACACCTTGTGCAGTGTCAGGAATTGATTAGCCAAGTTTCCTTACTCTTAAATATGGGAGAAGCTGGGTTTTTTTCGATGCTTCCTAAAGCCACATTTATTCATCGAGACTTAAGAAAGCTTCACAGTCACACAAACAGATCCTATAAAGAAGAGAAAATTACTATCAGTCCCTCTGCAGGCAATTTAGCTATCAGTCAAATTGGAAGGGAGAATATATCATTCTCTAAAATTTCCATTTGGGAGGCAAATACATTTATTTGTTATGCCAATAAAATTGAGACTGAAGGCTTATAAACTGCAAAAAGATTTGATCGTCTCTGTCAAAAAGTGAAAAAAGATGGAGAATGTCAAAACATGATTAAAAACACAACAAGGGTGTTATGGCTTCCATCTGGAATGTTCCCCAAAGGCTCATATGTTGAAGTCTTGGTCCCCAATGCAACGATGTTCAGAGGTGAGGATTTAGGGAATGATTACATCATGGCGGCTATTACCTCATCAGTGGGTTGATCCATTGATGGCTTCATAATTTGAAAGGACTATTGGGAGTCTGTGGAAATCATAAGAGGTAGGACCTAAGTGGAAGGCAGCAGGTCTTTGGAGGTGTGCCCTCAGGGGCTATGTCTTGTCCATGGCTCCTTCTCTCTCCCTCCCTCCCCTCCACCGGGAGGGGATCAGTTTTGTTCCTCCACACCCCTTCTGTCAGGAAATGGTTCTTTTCTGACCAGAAACAAGGGAGCCAGCTGACCATGGGCTAAATCCTCTGAAACCATGAGCCAAAATAAATCTTTCCTCCTTTAACTTGTTTTTCTCAGGTATTTTTGTCACAGAAAAAAAAAAAAAAATCTAACACAAACCGTGGAGAGAAACGCGTTCTGTGTAATATCAAAATGATGTGTAGAATCACCCAGTCTTTCTAAAGGAGAGCATTCCTGGGACCCAGTGCTACTGCTATGGGTGCAACACCTTAGGGTGTTTGGAAGCAGAGCCTAGAGAGGTCAGAACTTCTCTGCAAATCTTGAGGAAGAATTATGGGGAGGAACTCAGAGGGTGGTCCAGGAGGTATAGCAGGTAAGGATGAGGAGAGGTGACTGGGTCATATGAGAAGAAAGGGTCAGTGAGAAGCCTCCTTTAGAGGAAAGGGTGGAGAAAAGGATATTCAAGGTCAGGGACACGTACTTCAGGACATTATGTTGTTGGAAATAGGATGAATATGTGACCTTTCCTAATGATGCTCCAATCTTTCATAGAATTAGCTTTGTATAGTTGGGTGTGGGTGTGTAAGCTAAATTTTACATCTGTTTAGCAAGAAAACAAAGGAAAACATGGCCATGGGAATGTGAACCTTTCTAGAACTCACAGGTTGCTGGGCTTTAGACTTCTCCAGGGGATTTAGCTTAATCAGATATAGTTCAGTGACATCTAGGTAATGACTATGACTCCTTAGAAACTTCCAAGGGTTGTGGGTGGGAAGGAGCGGTGAAGGACTTATTTTAGTGCATTCTAAAAGAAAGGTTGTTGGTGCTTAGCTGAAGGTAATATTTAACTGGGAAGCCATAGCTTTTATCTTATTGTTATCACATCCTTATTCGGAGGATAGAATGTTTTCAAGGCTGCACGTCAATACTGGAATACGTTTCATTACAGTTTTACAAAACTTCTACCTGGGCACATGTTCAGGGATAATAGAAACTTAAATTTAGTTTCACTGAAGAATATTCTCTCAGGTGTAATAGGAAAATGGTTAAACAAACATTTGAGAAATAACAGTAAGTGCTGGGCAGAAACCTCTTTAGTCTTTCAAGAAGTTATTGAAATTTTTGGTATAATACAGGCCCAAAGGGGTAGCAATGGCATCTAGAATGGATATTAAGTTGTCATATTTTAAATCTGATGTTATTTATTTCATGCATTCTGTTTTGATTGAAGTGGAGAAAAAAAGCTTAGAAGTAACGTGATTAAAGGTTGTTCCCCGGAGCAGCCCCTGAAAATGGTGGAAATCCCGGTATGAGAAGAAAGGACTGTAGTCTGAATTTTGATTCTGCAAGCTATTGTGGCTCTTTATTAAGCCAGCTTGTTAGCTTGAGGCTTATAATATCTAGTTCTCAACAACTTTATTTCCTATACACTTCGTATATTTTCAATGTGCCCTTTGAACAGATTATTATGAAATGTTGTATGAGAATGTCAGTCTCGACCAAAAGAAAAGGAGGCTTGCGTTTTGTGTTCTGGGAGGATGTGAGTCAGGGACTTGGAGAGAAATCTATGAAGCAAACAAATATAGATAGTTATGAAAGAGTAAGCCACAATTATATCTCCTCTCCTCTAGGAAGAAAATGATCTGTTATTGCCATGAAACGGCAATAACAGTAACCAGTGCAACTTTCTGATTAATAATGAATTAAACTTGAAAGGGACCACCACTTGTGTCGAAAATGAAGCCTGTGTGTTGGTTGGCACAGGTGATGAGTCACCATTATCTATCAACATTGAAAATTAGGGTATGCTGCTGCCTTATTGAACCTGACAGCACAAGCTTCTATAAATGCACAGTTAGCAAGATAGCTCATGTGTGCTGATGGAGGGAGGGTTTAAGGGGATGATTTCTTTAAGTGATGAGACTCTGGGGCTTCCCTTCTCCTCCTCTCCTCCACTCTTTCTGTTCTTCTCAGTTCTGTTTGGCCTGAATCCTTGTTATCCCTACACCCTGGCTTCCCTCCCCAACCACACACCATTTTTTTACAGCCTAGGTAAGCTCAGGTCAGGGGTTTCCTAAATATTCTATGCAGTTTGATACTCCTTCTGTCTAGTAAAGTTGGAGGCTTAGGTTACGTAATATGATTACAAACAAACATGAAATTCATATCCATAGGAGTTGCCACTCCCACGTGGAGAGGCCCAGCGACTCCTCAGGGGTGGGTTTGAATTTGGCTGAACAGCACCTTCCACAGCAATGAGTCACACAAACATCTTGTCCCTGGTTTGTAAAGGACACATCTGATGGATTCTGAACTTGGCATGGACCTTTCTGGGGGCTTAATTGCCCTCACCATCAAAACACTGAGAGATCCTGTACTTCTTTCCTTGCAAAGACTTCAGAGTAGCTTCAGAAAGGACCATCCTTTATGTGGAAAGTGAAGCCTGCGTGTTTGTTGGAGTTGGCAATGAGTCATTGTTGTCCATCAACATTGAACATTAGGGTATGCTGCTATTTTATTGAACCTGACAACATGTTTTTGGGCTTCAGGTTTCAATAAGGATAATTTTTATTTACCCTACTGTGTGCCAAACACTCTACACAGAAGTTGATATACTTGGTCTTTAAAAATAATTGCCTCCTTCCTTTAGGACTGACACATTATCTTCAGTATAGAGGAACTGAAGCTCAAGGAGCCTGTGAACCTGGCCCTTGTCGGGTCACTAGTAGATGCTACATTAGGGAAGACTTGGCTCTGTAATCTGGTCTTTCCATTGTAGGCTGTTCCCTCTTGATGAGGGGAGGAATGCTGATGTAAAGCTATGAAATAACCAAAACATTTACAATCAGGTAGGAAGTGAAGTGGAGACAGTATTTGTTTGGCTTCAAAAAAAAATTAGCTTAATAAGAAACCAAAGGTAGAGGAAAGATTACTTCTCCAAATGGAAACAATGTTAAGAGATTAATAGGTTTACAAGCGATTAGATCAGAGAATATACAGTGAGATCTCCAAAATTAAAGATGGAAGTGAAATGTCAAAGTGACAGGGATAAACCTTAGTAAGATCTCATGTGGTTTCATGAGTGGGTAGAGAAGTAGCAAATGAGCTCTAGCGTGGGCAAGAGTAAGGCAATATAGTCAGAGAAAATAATATAAACTTTGCTCATGACACCTCTTGGTTTTCATACAGAAAAAAGGAGATTGAAATCAATATCAAATAGTATATATATATGTATATCTATAACGTTTCATATTTTTAAAAAGATGTTTTACATCCATTTTTTTTTGCCTTCCTAAGGAATTAGGGAGAAGAGCTCATTGTTACCACATTTTATAGAGAAAATAAATACCAGGTAGCTTCAGTAAATTCCCAAGGTCATTCTGGTAGTCAGTATAAGAATTTGAACTTGAAACCAGTACCAGAGAATTCTACTCTATGCCCTTCCTTCTTCTGTAGGCTCTTTTATAGGTCATAAAGCCAGTCATTTCAGGTTATTATCAAGATACCTTATTTTATCTTTATCATATCAAGGTCAAGATCTTAGACTCTGTAGTCAGACAAACTTAGATTTGAATCACATTTTGCCAGAACACATATCAGGAAACAGGCTATTTAAACTCTAGAGATTATTGAGTCCCTCTTACATAAAATAAAATGAAGTTACAGAATAGTGTCTGCCTCATAGAAGTTTCAAGGATTAAATGAGGTAAGACATGAAAAGACCTAATACCTGATACATAGATTCTTAATGTATATTTATTTTTATTGTTGTAAATGGGAAGGACAATGCAGTAAACTCACACTTCATAGTGTCCTCTGTGTTTCAAGCATTTAATAATAATAATAATAATAATAATAATAATAATACCAAATTACCATAGCTATCTTAAAATTCTACATCAACCTTTTCTTAGACCAAAATGGAGTAACATGAAAACATTAGTTAGGCTGAAGAGGGGTCCCTCTGCTCCCTGGGATTGGAAACAGGGACAGGGATGTGTCCTCACATTAAAAATAGCTAAAAAGTTAACTTAAACAATCTATTACTTGATATTTCAGAGTGAAATTATAGATTATATAAATTATAGAGATTACCTTCAGGGTAAAGGAGAAGAGAGTCATCCACATGAGGTGGGGGGCGGCATCAGGTTCAGTGCTTGGAGCCTGGGGCGAGATGGTACTAACACTCAGAAGGAGAAACTGTGAAAATTACTGTCAACAAGCTACAGTTTTAAAAAGTTGTAGACGGCGGAGAATGCCGACACAGTGGGATAAGAAGGGGCCCCTGAAATCTCTTGTTGACTGGGAGTGAAACTGGGATAACTTACTGAGGTCTGGATAATAATGTAAGATCTAACCCTAAGCTATGGAACAGGCAGGTGGGTTAATGTATTCCCAAACCAAACCTCTAGACCGAGTTTAGGGCTCATAGGAAGGGAGAAATCACACCCAAACAACCATGATGATGATCCATTGGAACCTAATGGTTTCAAAAGACTTTGATTTGTAAAATTCACAAAAACATTTAATGCTAAGAAAACAGAACAATTAATAGGAATGAAGTTCATAAGTATATAATGCTCAAATATAAATACTGGGATAATAATCATACAAGGAATAAGATTGTGGGAAAAAGTAGGTAGAAATAAAATAAGAACATGTAGATATGACTTAGAATCCTTTTTTTGAAAATTTCACAAGTAAAAAATGTTGTTATGACAATTTTGAAAATTTGATAAGCAATTTAAATAATAGGCTGGCTATAAGAGATGGGAATCATTTTGAGCAACTAATAAAATAATTTTTAAAAAAAGAGATGGGGATCAATGAACTAGAGGATATTGCTGGAGAACTACCCTGGATTTCAGCTTAAAGAGACAAGAGTAAAATATGACCCAGAAGTTCAACTATATGGTGAATAGATTGACAATCTCCAATAAATGTCAGACTGAATTTTAAAAAAGGGACTAGAAAGAATAGTAGAAAAACAACTTTTGAAGGGATAATGGCTAAAAACTTTTCAGACTTGATGGAAGAATGTGTCCTCACATTAAAAATACCTAAAATAGTAATTAAATAAATCTATTACTTGACATTTCAGAGTGAAATTATAGATTATATAAATTATAGAGATTTCTAACCAACAGTAAATACCAGAAAACAGTGGGTTAACATCTTCAAAATACTAATGGAAATAATTTTCAACCTTGAATTTTATACCCTTCTTAACTACCACTGAAAATTGAATGCAAAATGGAAACATTTTCAGACATAATAGTAAAAAAAGAGTTTATCAACTACAGACATTCATTGTTAAAGATTGCATCTTATCATGAAAAAAGGAGATACATAAGAGAAAAAGACCACAATAAATACAGAAATTTATAAAATATGTTAGTAAATATAATTATCAAGAGATTATAAAGTGAAAAAATGTAGCTAGGGGTTATGATTTCAGTAAAGCAAACAAAAAAAACCCATCTCTTATTAAATATTCTAAATTTATATTCTGGTGTTTATATATTTACAATTAATTATAAAAACACATAATTGTGCACATCTGATAAAATCACAAAGTACTAAACACACACACACATATGCACACACACACACACACACATACACACAATTGGATGCATGTAAAACTGATGAAATGAAACTTGAATGAAGTCAACACATTTTGTCAGAGTTGGTTTCCTGGTTGTGATACCACACTATAGTTATGAAAGTTGTTGCCACTTGGGGAAACTAGGTGAGGAGCTTTCGGGATAATTTCTTCCATTGCATGAAGATCTACAATTATTCTCAAATAAAAAGTTAAAAAGTAATATAAATATATTCTCTGGTTTAAAAACTTTCCATAGAAGACACAAGTTGAGAATATAGAAATTCCTATCAATTCAACAAGAGAAAGAGAGAAATGCTGGAAGAGCTAAGAGATGATAAAAGAAAACAATGTAAAATATAGATAGAAATTCAAACATAAGACTAATTACAACTGCAGGTTGAACCTATCCATTAGCTTCGGACATTTTATTTTAAAAAATAAAATCCAGCCATAAGTTGCTTAAAAATGACATGTGAATCAAAATGATGAAGAGAAAAAGAAAATGTTATACCCAGTAAATATTTACAAACCAAATTATAAAAGATACCTGATACAGTCAATATTAGTAGGACGTAAGATATAATTTAAGGTGGAAAAGCAGTAACAGGATAAAACAGCAACAAAATAGATAATCGAGTAAGAAGCTATAATAATCTTGAACTTTTTGATATACAAATTAGATCTGAAAGAAAGACATGATTAGCATTTATAAAATTCTGTGTATGGACTTTATTTTTATTCAATACAATAAACTTTATTAAATTTAATCTAAACATTCCCCTGATGTTTTAAATACTAGATTTACAAGAAAATTTTGTTTTACATGCTGAGTTAAAATTTGGCTTACACAGTCCAACTTGGCTCGGAAAAGTAAATGTGGCAAAAGGTTTAGCTAAATAAAAGTAGTACAGAGCCAATTTTGTTATCAAGAATTTGTGTGGGTGTATATATATCCTCAGCCCTGGAAAAAAATTAAAGAAGGCAGCCAAACCCTTCCATAAAGTATCTGTTTGTTCCGGTGTAAAACAAGAGCAAGTTGTTCTGGATCATTTTTTTGTGACACAAGACTGACATTTTTTTATATAAATATAATGCATGGGATGCCCAGTGAAGTCATGTGAGTTGTGCAAGTTCATTTGCTGTGTTCTTGTTATAGTCTGAATGTGTGCCCACCCCACAAATTTATGTAATTTTTAAAAATTTATTTAAATTTCCAGTCCTAACTCCCAAGGTGACATTAGGATATGAGGCCTTTGGGAGATGATTAGACCATGAGCCCTCATTGTTGAGATTAGTACCTGTTATGGGTTGGATGTGAGGTGTCCCCCAAGAGCTCATGTGTGAGACAACACAGGAGCATTCAGAGGTGAGATGATTGGGTTATGAGGGACTTGACCCCATCTTTGAATTAATCCCCTCATGAGGATTAACTGAGTGGTAACTGAAGGCAAATAGGGTGTAGTTGGAGGAAATGGGCATTGGAAGTGTGCCTTGAGATATATCTAAATCTATCTAAATAATTACCTATGCACACACCCACACACATATCAATTAATTGTTCTTTTTAGTTTCTACATAATAGTAGAGTCTATTTTGACATATTTATACAAACATGAAGTATATCTTATTCTCGAATCCCAGTCTTGTGGATGTACACTGTGTTGAGATTCACTGTGCTATATTCATATTTGTACATAGGAGAGTTATGTCAGATTCATTCCACTGTCTTTCCTATTTCCATCCCTCCTCTCTTCCCTTCATTCCCCTTTGTCTAATCTACTGAACTTCTGTTCTTCCCCTCCCCTGAGGTATATGTTTTGTGTCTGGGGAGTGCAGTCTCCTTCTCTGCTTCTGATCATTATGTGAACTGCTTCTCTCCACCGCAGTCTTTCATCATGATATCTGCCTTACCTCCAGTCCAGAGAAATGGAGTTGGCTGTCTATGGACTGAGACCTCTGAATCTGTGAATCCCCAAATAAACTTTTCCTCTTTTAAAATGACTTTTGTCAAGTCTTTTAGTCACAGTATTGAAAAAGCTGACTAAAACAGTGCCCACACAGAAAGGAATGCAGAGAACTAGCTAGTTCCTTATGTCATGTGGGGACACAGCAAAAACACTGCCATCTAGGAAGAAGACTCTCACCAAACACTGAATTTGCTAGTGCCTTGAACTTGAACTTCCTAGTCTCCAGCACTGTAAGAAATGAATTTCTTTGTTTATAAGCTACCCAAGCTATTTTGTTACAGCAGTCAACATGGACTAAGACAGACCTAAGACAGAACTGTTATTAATTCTCATTAGTATTTCATTCATAGTCCCATGAACTTGGCTCTCTCTTCTGAGAGATTAAATTCTGAAGGCTAGACAAGTTCTGGGTCAAGAATATCCTAAGGTCAGTGTTACAGACCATTAGAAATATGAATTCACAGGAACATGCAAAGCATACCATGCTCAGTCTGTGACCTCTTTGGTGGTCCTTTTGAGAAAAGAACATTATTTTACATCTTCCATCATTAGGTTTATTCACTCAAACCTGGGGGATTTTCTGTGATATTTTTAGTAATTATTTTTGTGCATGAGTTCTATCAATGAGGTTCTTATTACCTTTTAGAATAGATGTTTCTATTTATTGATTAGAAAAGGCCAGCCTTATCAGAATGAATAAGAACTCTTCTTCTTATGCCTCTTCTGCCTGTGGTAGGGACAGGGATTAGGCTGGGGGGAAGAGGGAGCCACTGACCCTTGGAGATAGAGAGCAGGTGTGCCAGTGCATCTTTTGACACTCACACGCACATACACATACACATAGCACTTGCAATGAATATACCAGAAAGATATTGCCTAAAAGCATAAACAAAACTGACTCACGACAAGCTCTCAACTGTTTTAAGCTTATAATCAGTGTTGTGGGTCACCAGACCCATGCATGTTAGCACATCTTAGGCCTTGGGTAAGACAAGCACAGAAAGAGTTCCAATGGAGTAGGGAATGCAAAAGGATGTGGGCCAAGAAGAGTAGGAATCTTCAAATGATGGACATGGCATAATTCTTATTGTTTACTTTGCAGAATCTCTTACCTTACACTGAGCTAGTTGAATGATTTCTAAAATCTTAACAGTATATGATTTTGGCGTTCTGACTCACTTGCCGTATTGCATTAGCCTGATAGTCTAATGAAATTCAATCAGTTTGTGATTATAATACTTTGCAAATATAATACTGTAAATACATATGTTAAATTCATTGGTCAACTGGACTTATTTTGTTTTCCATATTTTTCCTTTCTAGAAGGCTTTACAAGTAATTTTTGATGCCTCATTATCAACTTTTCTGAATCTCAGCTTTGTGTTTCTGAACACACCTACACATACACACATACAATTTTCCTTTGCAGTTTGCAGACTTGCTCATTGGATATCCACAAAGGGACATCTCGAGAATCAGTGTTGTGCCGAAGCTGACTTGGACTGACTCAGAAGAGTTGATTTGGGGCATGTTTTTCCAACTCTACATTTCAGTGATGTCACTTTGGTAGTTTGAAATTAGCCATGATGAGAATATTTACACCATGGAAATGACTAATGCTATATACCAGGTCTTTTTTTTCTTCTGTTTTCTTTCCCTGAACATTAAAGATTTACCAGTATGCCACTTCTCAGAATCATCTGAGTCCACAGTTAGTTTCCTCTTCAACAACTTTCCGAAGCCCAAAGTAGGGCCATTTCAGAGATTGTTTTGCTTGCATTGCACAGTTCAGCTGGGAAGTAAAGACATTCATTGCACATAGTGGTTTATAGGCATTTATCTTCCACTTAACATAATACTACTATATTATTCCCTCCAATGTTAATGTGAACACAGAAATGCCATGATACTAGAATACCTTTAAATAATCAACAGAAGTATGTCCTTGGCTGAAGTTCTTGATCCTCTTATATTGCAAAATATTAGTTCCTTTTAGCAACATCATAATTCTTGCCAATCATGCTTTTCCTGTCAATCAAGGAATGATATTCTTAATGAGTATCACATATAAAACAAGGTGATGAGCAATATGCTAGATACAGAGAATGATTGTATGGCATTAACTTATTATCTGCAAGGAGTGTATAATTTAGAGAAAGAGGTTAGACATATACAGACAAAAAGTCACATAAAGAATTTCTGTAACAGTATATAATTTAAATGTATCCAGATGGTTTTATGGTCAGTGTCAGCACATTATACACCAACACACATACAACCTATCAAAGATTTTTATTACAGATTTCAGAAAGAAGGCAAGGGCAGATGCTGGATCTCACATTATACTGCAAAATTTTCTAAAACTCATGTTTGAATATCACTATGGTTTGAATGATTGTGTCCACCAAAACTCATTTTGTTTTCCACATTTTTTCATTTCTAGAATGCTTTACAAGTAATTTTTGATGCCTCATTATCAACTTTTCTGAATCTCAACTTTGTGTTTCTGAACACACCTACACATACACACATACAATTTTCCTTTGCAGCTTGCAGACTTGCTCATAGGATAACCACAGAGGGATATCTTGAGAATCAGTGTTGTGCTGAAGCTGACTTGGACTGACTCAGAAGAGTTGATTTGGGGCATGTAAGTTAATGGTTCTTGGAACTTTGGGAGGTAATTAGGATTAGATGAGGTCATGAGGGTGGGGTTCCCATGATGGTATTAGTGACTTTATAAGAAGAGGAAGAGACCAAAGCTAACATGCTTGCTCTGTCTTGCCATGTGATACCCTTGACCATGTTATGATGCAGGGAGAAGGTCCTAACCAGACATCAGTCGAATGTCAACACCATGAATTTAGACTTCCAGTCTCTGGAACCCTGAGCTCAATAGACTTCCATTGGCAAAACAAAGATCTGTGAGGAGCTGGCTCTTGTTAGAAGGGAATGGAGGAAATGTGGTAAACTCATATGACTTCATATGCTGTATCTACAAATAAAAAGTAATTTAATATGTATCACAAAGCTCATTGTACATGGAGGTAATGAGTTCTGAGTTTTCCATTGAAGGAAAGTTTTCATTGAAACATAAAAGGTCATTTTGAGGGTGAGAAAGCTTGAAGGAGAGATTGAGAGGTGAGTGGAAAGTGTCCAAATAAAAGAAAAGGAAGTGGAGTTACCAGTTTAGTGCTGCTCTCACCTGGTAAGTCATTAAGGTAAGCACCTGGTCACCTTGTGAAGACAGAAGAGCCAGTGTTCCAGGTGTATGCAGATAACCATTTCTTGCTTTTCATCTCATCACACACTGCTACATCCAAAAAAATGACTCATAGTCTATGGACACTTTTTCCCTCTCACCAAAGAGGAGGAGGAGTCTGTTTCAAGTAGACCAAGTGAGGTATAGAAAGACTTTAGGACTTCTCCAAGGTCATGCTGCTTGTAGACATAGTAGTAGGTCAGATCTCAGATCTTTGGATCCTCACCAGGGCTCTGACTGCTGATGTATTTAATAGGAGAGTATTATAGCCAGCTTTGTTGCTGCTGTGACCAAAAGACCTGACAAGAAAAATTAGAGGAGGAAAAGTTTATTTTTGGTTTCATGGTTTCAGAGGTCACAGTCCATGGGCTGCCTACACTATTCCTTGTTCTCTGAAGTTAGGGAAAACATAACGGTGGAAGAGTGTGGCAGAGGAAAGTGGCTTTGGATGTGGTCACTATGAAGGGGAGAGACAGAGAGAGAGAGAGAGAGAGAGGAGAGGGGGTGGGAGAGAGAGAGAGAGCTCTGCTCAATAAAGATAAAATATATACCCCAAGGGCACACTCCCAGGGACCCACCTCCTTTATCACCTGAATACAGTTATCACTCAGTTAATCTACACCAGGGGATGAATTACCGATTGGGTTAAGGCTGTCATAACCCAATAATTTCACCTCTCAACCTTCTTGCATTGTCTCACATGTGTTTTAGGGACACCCCTCACAATCCAAGCCATAACAGAGAGTTTTTCCAAATAATTTTAAAATGACTACATATTCCAAGAAGAGAGAAGCCTGGGGTTCTCTTGCTTTCAGATACATTTATACAAGAATCCTAATGATACATTGTTTGGGTCATAAAACAATGGTCACCTCACTCCTACTCACTCCTAGTATTTTTTTTTTTTTTTGTATCTTTGTAACAGTCAACCAGAGAATTTTTTTATAGCTGCACATAATGGTGGGATTTGTTGTTACATATTCACACATGTACACAGGATAACAATATAATTAGGACAATATCATTCCCCAATATTTTCCCTTTTCTTTCCATTTTTCCTCCCCTTGGACCCTTTCCTCTGCTCTTCTGATTCTCATGAGAAACCCCCCGAAACCTCCACCACCCTTCTTTTCCTTTTTCCTGTCTAGGTTCCATGTACAAAGGGAAACATACAACCCTTGACTTGGCTTATTTTGTTTAATATGATATTTCAGTTAGAAATGTTTTTAAGGACGATTTTCCCCTTTTCTTTTCAATGCAGACAGACTCTGATGACTTCGGTGTGACAAGACAGCTTGGCAGTAAAGTCTACTGTCAGCAACTTTGCAAGGTTTCTGGCTTGAGAATTTTCATCCTTGTCCTCCAGCATGGTTGATAAGTTCAGAAATCCTGCTTCACTGTTATGAAATATTACCAAACTCCAAAGTTAGCTCTGGGATTTGCATGGTTTCCTTGCTCTTTTGATGATAGAACTGCAATTCAGAACAGAGGGAACCCACAGTGTTAGAGAATCACTGTATGGAGTCGTTAAACTAATAGCGACCTGATTTCCTTAATTTTCAGGACTGAACATTACATTAATCTAAACAGTTCCTTTCAAAATCAACTAATAAGCACTCCCACTCTTCCAACTATATCAAAGACACTTGAGTCATTCAACTGAGTCTCATCAGGGCTTCAGGGATATTTATCTCATCTGAATTCTGAACATTTTTTTTTTCATCACCATCAGCAATTCCTTCTGGGCACATGACTTTGAGTGAGTTATTTAACATATTCCTGAACCTCAATATTTGCATCTCCAAGTCAAGTCATGATATATTCCATGTCTCTCCAAGTTGTTCTGAAGACCCAAATTAGTTAATACGTGAGAAATCACTTGGAAACCAGAAAGCGCTACATGATATTTTAATGAGAAAATTAAGATACACCCTCTTGGCTGATGAGAAAAGCAAAATTGCAAAATCTTGAGTCTCAAACACTGGTCTCCAGAGCTAGCATAAACTCTCAGATCTGTCTTGTGGCATTTCTAGGATGGTTAGCATACACATGTATTAGATGTATTTTCTTAAGATTATTTTTTTTTTCATCTTGGTTTCTAACAGGTTGTCCCCAAATCCAAGTAACATTGTTGTCCTGGCATTTTATTTTATTTTTTATGACAAATAAGATATGGTAAAAACAGGAGTAAATTGTTCCCCATAGTCTCTAATACTTTTCCAACAAATATACTGCATGGCTTTATTGAATTCCCAAACCACATGATCTACATGTGATCCTACATGAGACAGATCACCCAGAAAGTAGTAGCACATCATTAGACCAAACACATGGAAAAATAACTCAACTTGTGTTTTAGTTCGATTTTCCACTGTTGTGACCTAAAGAACTGACAAGAACAATTAATTCAGGAAAAGTTTATTTTAGGGCTCACAGTGTCAGAGGTGTCAGTCCACAAATGGCCAGTTCCATTCCTTGGGGCTTGAGGTGAGGCAAAAGCTCTGGCAGAAGTATGTGGCAGAGGAAAGCAGATGGAGACCTGGCACCAGAAAGCAGAGAAAAACTGAGCAAAAGCGGCACTGAACAGAGAGAGGCTCAAATAAATATATACCCCAAAGGCAGGTCCTCAGAGACCCACCCCCTCCAACCATACCCTACCTGCCTACAATGACCACCCAGTGAATCCATTCAAGTGGATCAATGCACTGATTGGGTTGAGGCTCTCATAACCTAATCATTTCAGCTCTAAACCTTCCTGCATTGTCTCACACAGGAGCTTTGGGGGGACACCTCACATCTAAACCATAACAAGTTATTTGCAGCAACTTTCCCTAAGTTCCTCTTTTTCTCAATCGTCAGTAAGTCTTCCCAATTCTCACTCTGAAAACAGAGCTTCTTCTGTTTTCACTCCCTTCCTTCCAATTCTATGTCACATAAGCCTAAGAATCAAGCCAGCAAAAGCAAGATTCTCCATGGAGGGCAGGTGGAGGGGGTGAGTCTGATTGGACGAAGTCACAATTCTCATCAGGGTTTGGAAGGATGCAAGGGGACACTCCTCCATTCTGAATTTTTGGCCTAACCCAATTATGAAGATGCATCAAGTATTCTCTCTTGAACAATATTAAGATTCAGATGATTCAGACATGCCTGTGTGTGCCTGGAGCCCTGAAGCAGGATAGGTCAAAAAAGGGTCTATTTGTAGGAGGAATCAAAGAGAATCCTGAAAATGCAGACAGAGAGAAGGAAGGCTTGAGAAGAATACATTTGGTTGAGGCCACTAGGTAGGGGGAGTCTAAATAGGGCAGGATCAGTGTCTCCCTGGCCCATAATCTCAAAAACTCACAACAGAAACCCGGGCCGAGCAGGCTACCCTAAAAGAATAGATGAAAATGAAAGAACTGAGACCTTGGAAGAGGAAGGAATGATTAGGATTGGTGCCAGCAGCTCCTGCTGTGACAAGAGCTGCATCTGGAACACAAGGGACATCAGCATGCTTGGGGAAGACCCGGGAGGTACCAGCTGAGGTTGGCAGCCTGCAACATTAGCAAGCATTGGAAACATGACTGATGGTTTTAGGATCAGCAGTGGTCAAGGCTGGGGCCAGAGAAGAGGCAAAGGGCCAGTGCTCCAGAGTGGCCAACAGAAGGCACTGGGAATATGTAGGACAGGCTAAGCATATGGAGAGAGACTGAGATCCCTGAGTGGTACATGCATCATTCCATTTTGTGAATGTCTCTCTAAAGTGTCACATCAGTATGAGTGCCCCAGATGCCCCGGAAAAATGTTTCTCTCAGGCTTACCATGGGTAAATGACATGTAGTTAAGCAGCATGGTAAAGTTTTAGTTACCTAAAAAATTTAACATGCTTCCAAAGGAAACAGATTAGAGATCAGGTTCTACCATTGCATTCCATGTAGCAGATATAAGTCATCTGGTTTAAGCTTTACCGTTTCCTGCTGTGAGTGGTCTTAATTTTCTGATTTACAAAATAAGCGATTGATATTAATGATTCAGAAGGCATCTTTTGGTTCCCGGTCTGCCTTCTGGTCAGTGGAACATCTAGCTATTCACTATGTTTGGGGCACAAAGTTATCTGTGCATTCAGTAATCCAAAGGTTAAGATCTGTTTTGGTTTGTTTTGCACTTACTTTAACAATATACCTGAGTCTAGGTCCCTTATAAGTAAAGAACTTGATTTAATTCATGATTCTGGTGGCTAGAATTGCTAAACAGCCTGGTGCCATCATTCTGGTGAGGGATCCCTATCTATGTCACAACATGTCAGAAAAGTATAAAGGAAACTGGTTATACACAAAAGAGACCAAGCATATAGGGTAGGGTAGCCTCACTTTTAAATAACCGATTCTTGTAGGAACTCACCCCTGGGAAGTTCATCTTACTCCGAAAGACAAGGATAATCCATTCATGAAGGCAGTGTCATTGACCCAATTCACCTCTTACAGGTATTATCTTTTCAACATTGCCACATGGCAGGGACTAAGCTTCCAACACCTCAAACTACAGGGAACAAAATAATTCCAAACCACAGCAAGATCAGATAAGAAGGCATGTTTGGAAAAGGAGCAATCCAAGCACTTGAGGGACACTGGCTTATATGTTGGATAAAGCTCATTGAAGAGCTAGGGAAGTGTTCTGTAGTGAGGGACAGAAGATCCTAAATTTCAAGTACAGCTAGGAGGAGTAAAGTATACTTCATGGTGTCTGCACATCATAAGGAAGTGCTCAGCAGAATTTTGGCATATGGGAATATTCCTCTGGAGCATCACAGCTCAGCAGAGTCATCGTCCAAGTTCTGTCTTCTGACTCTAGGTATTTAGATACTGCAGAACCCAGATGTGCATGTCTGTGAGGCTCCAAGAGCATGCACATATGTATATTTCCAATTAGAAAAAATATTTCTTATTAAGGTTCAATGAAAAAAAACTGTAAAATTTAGAAAAGTGCATAAAAATGCAAATGGCCCATGATCCCATTACTCATAGGTAAAACATATTTGCATTTTGGCTAATTCCAAAGATTGAAAATATTACGAAGCTGCAAAATACAACTGTGTGTCCTACTTTCTTCTCCACTTAATTTTATCTGACAGAAATATACTGTAACTATTTCTCATGTTTTTACATAGATGCTTTTTCCTTGTTCTTTCCTCTGTGGTTCATTTATGAATTTTCCACTATAAACATTAAAAACATATTTGTGCAGAAAATCTTGTTCCACATATCTTGTTTGAATCTAAATCTCAATTTATTTCCTTCTAATAGATTCTTAGAATAATATTGTTGTGGTTTGGGTATGGGTTGTCCCCTTGGGAACACATTCTAGAATTTGAGTGATATTGTGGAGGTGTCGGGAGATGTTTAAGAGGTCATACTACTCTTTTGATCCTGGGTTAATTCTCAGGGGAATGAGTATATTCTTGCTCTCATGGGAGGGAATTAGTTACCATTAGTTATAAAGCAAGGCCACTCTTACTGTTTTGTCCCTTTTGCAAAGCCTGTTTGAATGTGAGGAGACAGGGACAAGATATAGTCCAAGGCCACACCCCAAGTGTGGCCTCTTATTCTTTCAGTGAATATTGGACAGCAATGCCAAACAATGTCACAGACCCTATAGTTATCAAAGAAAGAATCAGGGCTACCTGGACAAAGAAAGATTAAGAGAACTTATGGTAGGGTGCTCCATGTACAAGATGTGGGAGGACCCTGTTGCTGCCAGATGACTTGCCAGAACAACTCATTCTGCTATTAGGGACCTTGATGATCGTTGAAGAGTGACATTCAAGCCCAGGCCCAGGAGCATGGGGGAGAAGACAGAGCTTTGGGCAGTGGAAATGGATGTACAAGATTTTGGAGAAGGTACAGGTGTGTTTAAGCTACTGAAAGTTACTGAAATAAGCAATATAATGCTGTATGACAAAATTCCATTTTGTAATAGGCATTTGTAGAGATAAGTAAGTCCATACTACTGGAATCATCTAAGGCATTTAAAAAGCTTGGTCATTGTCTTGTGGGCAATAAGGAGATGTTGAAATTTCACCGGGAGAAGGAAAACATCAAATTTGCATTAGATAAAGGTCACTTTAACTATGTATGTAAGAAATTGGGAGGCTGGAGGCTAGGCGATTGACTGAGAGGCTGTATAAATAATCTGGGTGAGGAAAACTATCATTTATTTTATGGTTTGAGTCTAAAAATGTCCCCAAAGAGCTCATGCATTAGGAAATGCAGTCATATTACGAGTTTAAAGTATAGACTCTAAAATATTGGATTATGACAGTTATAACCTCATTAGTGGATTAATCCCTCTGATGAATAAATAATTTGAGAGGACGACTAAGTAGTAACTGTAGGCAAGGAGGAAGTAGGAAACCTGGAGTGTGGCCTTGGACTACATCTTGTCCCTGTCTCCTCCTGTTCTCTCTCTCTGCTTCCCAGCTGCTTCTCAAGCTAAGCTGCTTTGCTCTGCTAGGTCCTTCCGCCAGGTTCTGCCTCACCTTAGACCCAGAGCAACAGAGTTGGCCAACCATGGACTGAACCTGTGAAACCGTGAGCCCAAAATAAACCGCTCTTCCTCTAAGTTGTTCTCATCAGATATTTTGGTCACAGTGACAAAAAGCTGACTAACACACTTTAAATAAGGAAATGGCAATGAGGGTAAAGAAGGACAGTTTCCAGGTTTTCTAAGGGGAAAATCAATAAGATTCAGTCACTGATGAGGCACAAGAAGAGAATGAGTGAGGAGGAGTCAGAGAACTCCTGAGTGTGTCTGACATGGATAACGGGGTGGGAGGTGGTACCAACTGGGCAGAAAGGGCACATGGGTGTGGAAGGTGGCTGGATGTGGGCAGAGAGCAGGGGCTGGTACCCACCCATTGATTTTAAATATGTCAAATTTGAAGAAGAGGTACAAATAGAAAATACAAATAGAAAAAATGGTCAGAGGATTTACTGTAAGTCGAGTGCTATAAGGTATGGGAAGATTCTGGTGCTTCCAGATGACATGCTAGAACACAACATTTTGTACATGGAGCAGCATATTATAAATTCTTCTAACCTTACCTGCAGAGGAGATGAGTTCTAGGAGTTCTAGGAGGTCCAGACAGACTTGATTCCTTCTTTGCTAGCCGCAAGGTCTAGGACACATCTTGACATTGCTGTCAACCGATCTTCACCAAGAGAAGAAAAGAAATACACAACAACAAACTTCTAAAATTTGTTTGTCTAACTTATTCCAAAGTAAACTTGGGAGCAAAGTGAGCTCTTACTCTATAGGTCTGGAATGCAGGGAAGAACTCTAGGCTAAAGACGTAGATTATGGAGTTATTGATCTTCATTGTAATAGAGTAGGCCAAGCATTTAGGGAACCTTTGATGAGAGGAAGTGAATTCCTCCAGGATCAACCAATAATCAATAGTATATCTTCTCAGCAGTGTGTCTGATCAACTGATCAAAAAGGTTTTGCCTTTCCTGTGCAGGCTTTGCAAATGTTGGTCTTAAATAAATGTTGAGCAATAATGAAGGGAACATTTTATTGGAAAAGGAGCCAAATGATTGGTTTTCCTGAAGCACATGGCAAACAGGTTGCTGAGATGGCTCAGGGAGGTTACCTAGGGCCAGGAAGTCTAGCATACTCAGGCAGAGGAAGCAAAGTTTGCAGAGGATTGGACAGGACATAAGGGTGGTATGAAAATAAGGACTTGGGTATCAGAGCACAGTGTGGCTGGAAAATCAGGTCAAACCATGATGAAGACATTGGCATTGTGTTGAACAACCAGTGGCTCACTGACCATCACTGGGAAGTGGGGGTGAAGGTGATGATACCATATTGCTCGGTATGGCTTGTTATTGGGGGTCAGGAAAGGAAGACAAGGTGTGTGTTTGTCTTGTTGTGAGCTGGTCTCATCACTTGACAAGTGTTTCGGAGTCAGACTATGGTGTGTCATTATTTTTTGTTTTTAGATTTTGGTGTTGTGGATTAGGTCCAGGGTCTTGTGTATGCTAAGCTTGTGTTCTACCACTGAGATACACCCCAGCCCTATTATTTGAGCTTTGACCTTTAACTGATTACTAGTAATAGTGAATATTTTCTCATATGATTATGTATAATTTTCTTTTGTTATTTATGTCCTTTGCCCAATATTCTGTGTTAGTCATCATCTTACTCATTTTGAAGATGTATTTATATATCATAACCTCTTTGCAGCTACATTCGAGGCAAATATGTTTTCTCAGTTGTCAAAGGACAAAATTATCACAATTTAAAGAACTAAATTGGTTTTATTTTCAATTCTAGAATTGGGCAATATTTCATTCCACAAAATAGAATGAGTGTTCCAATGAGCTACGCAGAGCAGGTTGGCTTTACAGACAGAGAGGGCTACAGAAAGAAGAAACAACAATAACAAAAAAGTGGATTGATCATTTTAAAGTTATTTTTCTTGTAAGGTGAGAAGAGGGAGTCAGAACAATAATGAAATAACTGATTATTTAACACCAGGTTTCATTAGGTTACTTTTAATGAAGATTAAGGAAGAGAGAATTTCATTTTTAGGCCAATTAAAACAGATCTGTTGAGCAAATTTAGCAGCTATCTTTCCAATCCCGTTTTCAACAAAGGTCATATAAACAGCTTAATTTCAGCTTTGTGCCTTGGAACTTCAGCATAAGGTGATTCCATTTTGATTTTTGGCTTGATCTGTTGGGGCCTAGTGCAGAAGCCTAGTTCAAAACAACAATGGCCTCCTGTAATTTTTTAAACAGTGTTAATTTTCACTTATTTTTAACATATTGAATTGTTTTCTGTCTGTCACACAAACTCTCAGAGGGTTGTTGACTTTGAAAAGTGAGCAGCTGGTGGCGCTAGATAATGTGGGGCTCTCTAGGAAGCACCATGTAATCTTGCATCCTAGGATTAAAAGAAAACTGATGGGCACCTAGTAGGCTCAGAAAACCAGCCATGGCCTGGCAAGAAGAGAGCTTTGCTGAGATCCATGGCTGAAACCAACACAGGCTTTGAAAACTTGCCCAGTGTAACTGAGGCTGGTCCCGAGGAGCTATCCAATGTGGGACAGGCAGGACAGCCATCTGGGTGGGACACAGACATATGGCACCTTTGGGGGTTCAGAAACCACATCATCTCTGCAGATGCTGGCCCACCTGCTTCTGGGTCCCATGACTGACCACATGTTAAAGCCCTTAGAGATGGCTTTGGGGGCCCTTGGCTGGCAGAAGCTGCCTGTGTAGTTTCCCAACTGTAAAGTGAGGATCATGAGAAGCACATGCTGTGCAGGGCCACAGCGGGACTTAAGTAAATGAGTGAGAGGAGATGCCATGTTCTCATCGTTGCTATTATTATTATTACTGTCAGCAGAGGCAGCAGCCAACCCCCAAACTGCCTCCTAAGAGAAGTCCGAAGATCCTGTAAAATTCCAGGAGATCCCAGCTCTGATTTCCTTCTGGCTCCGATTCTGTTCCCTAACAGCCAAACCTTTCCAGAGAACTCTCTGTGCTGCCATCAAATGCTCCATCCACAGACAGGAAAGTCCCCAAGCGCAAAGCAGGTGGTGGTATGGCAGTGACAACTCTCTGGCTGAGCAGAGGAGGAGTTCAAGTGTTGAGAGGAGAAGGAGCAGGAGGCTCTGCAGTTTCTTATTTGCATTAAAGGAACTGAGAAGAGAGGACAGAGGGAAGGTAAGGCCACCCCTCCCTCTTCCTTCCACCTCCACACTCACAGGGCAGGCTTCACTGACCAGCTATGGCTCAGCGCTGCCCTGCTAGGGACATTGGGTCCATGCAACACTACACAAGTTTTTCCTAAGGGACAAGATGACTCTTTTTTTTTTTTTTTTAATATTTTTTAGTTGTTAATGGACCTTTTTATTTATTTATATGTGGTTCTGAGAATTGGACCCAGGGCCTCACACAGGCTAGGCAAGCACTCTACCACTGAGCCACAACCCCAGCCCAACTCTGTTTTATTTTTCCCCCCAACAATTCTTCCACTCTGAGGAGCATCCTAGAGGCTGGGTGTGGGCTGGATGCTGTGTAAAGGGCGGGCATTCATTGTTCCTAAACTTGCTTCTCTGTTCAGAGAAGGAAAACAGTGGAAAGAAAAACAGAAGGCTTTGACTTCCTTGTTTTCTCTTTTAGAAACACAAAGGGAAGCCTGAAACCAAAGTTCTGATAATGGTGCTGTATGATTTCTTCCTTTCCCCATAGAAAATTTTTAAATTGAAGATTTGATTTCTAGGTTGACACTTGTGGACTTTTCAATCTCTGGTGGCGGCTGACGGCTGTCATGCCTGGAAATAAGGGTATTAGGATCCGGAAGTTCATCTGCTGGTTTTACTTTTCTAAGGGTGATGTACAGAGCTCTGTGGCTCTGTCTCCACCATGGTGGCTTAGAGCGGTGCTGCCCAACAGAACTTTCATAATGATGGAAGTGTTCTGTAATCTGCTCAGAACACATGGGGGAGGGCACCAGCCACGTGTGGCTGTTGGGAACAGTAGCAATACAAACTGCAAGGAGTATCATCCATGTTGATTGAACACATGGCCCACACAGGAGGACAAAGAAGAGGCTCAGAGTTCTGAGGACTCTATTCCTCTCCCACAGCAGCAGGTTATGCAGCAATGACACTCTTTGGATACTCAGGACGACCACACTTCCTTCCTCTCCCAGCTGTGGGAGTGGTGGTCTGTTAAGGAGGAATGAGATCAAGATCATGTCAGAAAAACACTGCCTCATAGGGTAGACATTATTCCTCCTAGAGGCTCTTTCCTCAGGTCCAGACTCACAGGGTAATTTCTGCAGTAATGCCCATGAGGAACCCCCTTAAAGCCTGTTATGGTTTGGTTCTGGAATGTACACGCAAAGCTCATGCGTTAGGCAATGCAGCCATGTTCAGAGGGGAAGAGATGGAATTCTGAGAATTGTAGCCTCATCAGTGTCCTGGGAAGTAACGGTAGGCAGTTTGGGTGTGGTCACTTGGGGCATTACCTTGAGGACTATATCTTGTCCCTGGCTTTCCTCTATTCTCCTTATCTCTCTCTCTCTTTTTTTCTGTCTCTCTCTCCTTCCTTCCTGGCTGCCATGACCAGCTTTCTTCTGTTTTACCCTTCTGCTATGATATTCTGCTTGATCTCAGACCCAGAGCAATGCAATCAGCTGATCATGGACTGAGACATCTGAAACCATATGCCAAAAAATTCTCCTCCTCTAAGTTGCTCTTGTCAAAAACTAACAAGCCCTGAGAGATGGAGTGGATTGCAGCTGGAGTTGGGGTGAACCCTAATTAGGTCAGAAGGCTGTTGTTAGTGGTCAGTTGAGTCCAGGATAAAGACACCATAATCTGCACCATGTGTGACCATGTCCTGGTAGAGGACTTTTTGGAGGTACCAGTAGCTCAGTAGCTGTCCTGAGTCAAAAGATCAAAGAGAAAGGGAAATCCTGAGAAGAGATGAGTGGGTAGCAGATGAAATGAGCCTGCAGGGAACCAGATCTAAGGAGAAATGTGCAGGTCACCAAGAGCAGGTCAGAGACAGAAGCAGCAATAAGCAACAGCTGTGAAGAAATCACCAAAGTAAAGGATGACAGGCTGTGACAATGAAGATGTCTACTTGACTGGATTAAGAAATATTATAAATATGAAACTATTTTAGTTTCTATGCTATTATTAAGTATAATAGTATAGAAACCTGGTAACGCATTTTTTGGGGGGAATGAGAGTGTGAGTGTGTATTCAGAGATTAGTGTCTGAGTCTGAGTACATGGAGGGGAAGATGTACTGATTGAATATTGGGTGGGCACCATCCAATCAGCCAGGGAATGGGAGAGAAGAACAGAGTCAAGATGGAGACGTTTGTCTCCTCAGAGACACACTCTTCTTCTCTGGTCCTAGGACATCAGAATGCTAGGCTCCCAGCCTTCTGACTCTGGGACTTATGCAGTAGCTCAGGTTTCACACTGAAAGTTGCATCGTTTGTGGTCCTGGTTCTGAAGCCTTTGAACTTGGACTGAGCCATGCTACTGGCATCCCAGGGTCTCCAGTTGAGCTGTCATGAGATCTCACTTCCACATTTGCATGAGCTAATTCCCCCAATGAATCACCTTTCATGTGTTTATGACATCTACTCTTGGTTCTGTCTCTCTGGAGAATGCTGACTAACACACAGGCCCTTAGAACAAAAGAGTAGAGCTTGCAGCTAATGCGGAGGGCAGGGAGAGAGACCCTGAGACCAGCGACCAGGAATAGCTTCACACATACAAAAGAGTGAGAAACAGTGAACAGGACTCAGACCTGCACATGGGCTCAGAAGATTTCATCCCTACTGTGGAGGGACTGGTTGCTAATAATCACACTTGAACATTCTTCTGTGGGTTGGGGATTTTGCATGCATAATGAAGACTCTAAGGCAAATCATATTATTACCATTTTATGAATGAAGGAGCTGCAAATTGATTGAGGGATTTGATATTCTCCTGGCTCTGACTCCTCCTGGCTACTCTTTCTCAGGGTTCCTTTGTAGCACATTCCCTCTACCAGATCTGCACATGCTGAATTCTTTGAGAATCATTCTCAAATCCCCTACTCTACTCACTCAGCCTAAACGATCTGGGAACTCCAAAATTTATCTCCTGCCTTAATTTCTCCTAGGAATGGAAAAATTAACTTAAAGCATGCATAAAGAAGAAATATATAGACAAAAACATTTCTAATTTTTAATTAAAAAATAGGAAAAGAACATATAATATGGCCTTTATTTTAACCAATAGAATAGACAAACTACTAATTGATCCAATAAAGGAAATGAGAGAAAATGCAAACTTAGAAAGAACGAAATGTTTCTAGAGACCGCTCTGTTGACACTTTTGAAAAATTAAATGAAAATAAAAAATTTCCAGGAATATAGTTTTTGCCAAAGTCATACCACAAGAAAGCATATGACCCTGGGCTTGTCAGACTTCAAAAATAGAAATTTGAATTTTTATAAAAATAAAAAAAATAAGTATGACCCAAACAATACTTGAGACATACTTATACTAAAAATGTATGAGTTCATCTTCTGAAATTAAAATTTAATCGAATGTCCTGCATTTTTCTGGGGAGCTCTACTAAAACAGATAAATTATTGTGGAGAGATATTAGGAACTTGTCAGAAGCTTAAAACACAGCAAGATCAGATGTCTAATTTGAATTATGTGAATTGGATTCAAGGAATGCTTTCAACTTTATTTAAACCATTCCAAAGAATAAAAAGAATAACAAATTCTAAGTTATTTTTTGAAAAGCTACAAAACACTGAAATTAAACCTGACAGTGACAGCAAAAAAGTGTGGGCAAATCTATTATGAATATTCATGACACAATCTTAACTGTGATATTAACAAACACGGGGGGAATAATATTTTCCTTATAACTGAAAGACTTCTAAAGAAAGAAAGCAATTGAAGAAAACTATCAAAAGTCATTCTCTCAAGTTTTCTGTTTTTTTTTTCATTCTTCATGAGCCTGAATATTTTATACACATGATTCTTAGCTATAAAGCATCGATATAATATATGTTGCTTTCTGTAAGCTTCTCAAATTGAAATTTGTTGTTCTGAACATACTTACTGGTCAATGCAATTACATAAGAGAATAAGTGAGGCATTGGTACTTCAACTGAGGTGACAAATTATTCCTATCTTTAGACAATATAGATGTTCACTTAGAAAAGATTTGAAAGAATCAATTGGGGAAATCCCACTAGAAACAGAAGATAATGCAGTTAGGCGGACTAGTTTCAAAGTTAATACCCACATGCAGTGGCTTTTCAATTAACAAGTAGTATTTAGCTATGAAATATAATGGAGCAAATTATCTTACTTCTAATATAATAGAAACATAAAACACCCAGATATAAATCTAATAAGAAATATGTGGAACCTATTAAAAAATCCTATTATACTTCTTGAAGGACAGAAAGAATAAGAATGAATTAATACAAAGACCTAACAAATTATTGGATAGGAAGATAAGTAAACATACCATTTTCCCCTACAATTCATAAACCTAATGTAATCCTCCTCAGAATACCAAGAGAGTTTTAGATAACTGGACACTCTATTAAAATTATCCAAAAACATAAATCTAGAGTAACAATATAGATTTCTGTACATATCCAACAATTTGGGGGAAGGCACATGAGATGTTTATGTTTACCTTCAGATGGTAGAAGTGAGGGATAAGGGGATAATCCAGAGATTTACTTTCTATGTTATAATCTATTTTTTATTTCATAGTTGAAGAAAAAAATTTTATTAACATTTTTTAGTAGGTGTACATATTGCTTATATGATTAAAGGTGTAGTGATTTTAAAAGAATATTTCAATTATGTAACAATTCTTAATCTTCACAACACTTTAAAGATATATAGAGGGATTTAAACATAAAATAACAACAACAACAACAAAATCACCATTAAGTACTTAGGCCTCTCCTGCAGGTTCTGGCTCAAGTTGTCTGGGTTAGGGCTCCGACATCAGCATTTTTAAAAAGCTCACAGGGATTCTAAGGTGTAGTCAGGGACTGAGAGGCCCCTGCTGCAAAGAGCTCAGAAAGGAGCTTTCAAACTTGGTCATAACCCATTGGTCATGTAATTATTGTAATAGGCTGAGTACAATATCAAATAAAGCAAACACACACACAAACCGAAAAAGAAAAAATAAACCCCACAACAATTGAACAAATATGTGAATGTTTTCTGGGTTGTGATCTTTTTGTGGGATACATTAGAAAGATTGGGAAGCCTGATGTGACTCAAACATATCACAACTTCTAAAATACCTTAGCAAAGTGTCTGTGATCATCTATTAAAGGCTTTTCACAGTTTAGAAAACATATTGTTAATTCTGACTTTTTGTTCATTTATTATTATTTATTTATTGTAGTCCTGGGAATTGAAGCCAGGATGCTTTACCCCTGAGCTATCTCCCTAGCCTTATTTATTTAGTTATTTATATTTTGAGATTGGTGCTGTTCTTTTTTTTTTAATTTGTATTTTATTTGTTCTAATCAGTTATACATGACAGGAGAATGCTCTTTGATTCATTGTATACAAATAGAGCACAATTTTTCACTTCTCAGATTATACATGAAATAGGTATTCTGAGACAAGTTCTTACTAAGTTGCCCCGGCTGGCCTTCAACTTGCAATCCTCCTGCCTTGGACTCCCGAGTCACAGGATTATATTTCATAGGGCAAACAGATGTTCATTGCATATGCAAAGATCAGACATTCCTATGTAATTATTCGTGCTTGTATGATGAACATAGTGACTCACAGAAGTAGATGTCCAATAAAGGTTTGGCGAATGATTGTGTTAATTATTAAATGTTATGGTTTAGATACAAGGTTTCTCCCAAAAGCTCATGTGTGAGACAATGCAAGGAAGTTTAGAGGTGAAATGATTGGGTTATGAGAGCCATAAACTAATCAGCATGTTAATCCACGGGTAGGATTAGCTGGGAGGTAACTGTAGGCAGGTGGGGTGTAGCTGGAGGAGGTGGGTCATTTAGGGCGTGCCTTTGGGGTTTTGTATTTTAGTTATGATGAGTGGAGCTCTCTTTGCTTCCTGGTGGTCATGTTCTGAGCTGCTTTCCTCCACCACACTCTTCCACCATGACGTTCTGCCTCATTTCAGGTTCAGAGCAAATGGAACTGGCTGTCCAGGGACTGGCCTCTGCACCTGTGTCAAAATAAACTTTTCCTCTTCTAATGCTTCTTGTCAGGTCTTTTGGTCACAGCTGTGAAAAAGCTAACTAAAACATTAAGTAAGTAATATTTTACCTAGTTCTCCCTACAGTTATTTCTATAATCTAGATTTTCTTTTTACCACCTACCCCCAAGCACCTAAATACATATTTATTCCAGGTAGAATAAACCAAGAATACTTGGGCAGACATCCCAAGTTTGGCATAACAATCATGGCAGAACCTTCTCCCTTGTTCACATCCTCATCCAAGTGAGGACTCTGCTTGGTTTGGGTTAGGCCATGCAGATCCTGGTCACATCCACACTATCACAGATCACATTGGCACTCAGTGCCTTGCCATGAGATAAAATACTTAAGAAAGATAAAACCAGAAAGGATTTGACTAATATGGATCTAGCTTTATTCATAGCAAGTTATTTCATTGACAGGACCATGTTGAAAGCCAGGTCTTGAGCAGAGTACTGCGGGAGTTGAGACCCAGCCCAGACCACACACACCAGTCCGAATGGGACCCAGGTTCACAATAGGCCCAGTCTACCCACTGGCAGGGTGGACACCCACCAAAGCATGGCCTATGGCACAGGACCGCAGACTACTACAGACTACTGCAGGAGGTCAAGCCCAGCGGCCCAGATCCACCCACGCAGGCCTGTGCAGGTCCTCCCTTCCACCTGTAGGCACCTACCGGAGCCCAGCCTCTGGCACAGGACCACCTCTTCTGACCAGCAGACTAACGCCAGAGTTCAGGCCTGGCCCAGATTTATGCATATTGACTTGCGTAGGACCCAGGTCCAGGATACAGTAGCATCCATTGAGGGACACCCACAGGGTCTGGAAACCCAACATCAATGTGAGGTACAGATAATCTGCACAGGTACTACAAGACTATAGGGAAGAAAATGTAATATCTCAGATCCACACTGCAAGAAAGGAAGACACATAGACAACATGAAAAAACAAGGGAGGAAAGTGCCCCAAACAAACCAGGACACTATAATAACAGAACCCAAGGGCAGTGAAGTTGATGAACTGTCAGAAAAGGAGTTCAAAAGGTTCATTATTAAAATGATCTGTGAATTAAAGAATGACCTAAATGAGCAGATACAGGCAAAAATTGATCACTCCAACAAAGAGATAAAGAGCAAATACAGGTAGCAAAAGATAACTTCAAGAGAGAGACAGAGACTCTGAGAAAAAAACAGTCAAAAATCCTTGAAATGAAGGATACATCAAAGAAAAAAAACTCAATAGAAAGCATAACCAACAGACCAGATCACTTGGAAGAAAGAACATCAGATAATGAAGACAAAGTATGCAAATAAAGTTGATCACACATGGTTTCTAAGATATTTAGAAACCATGAACAGAGGCTTACAGGATACCAAATATACAAAATTACAATAGATCTACACCAAGGCACATTATAATGAAAGTGCCTAGCATACAGAATAAGGATAGAATCTTAAAAGCCACAAGAGAGAGGAATCAGATCACATACAGGGGGAGTCCAATTCATATCTCAGCAGATTTTTCAATCCAGACCCTCAAAGCCAGGAGATCATGGAATAACATATGCCAAGCTCTGAAAGAAAATGGATGCCAACCAAGAATCTTATATCCAGCAAAATTAAGTTTTAGATTTGAGGATGAAATAAAAACTTTCCATGATAAACAAAATTAAAAGAATTGACAACTAGAAAGCCTGCACCACAGAACATCCTCAGCAAAATATTCCAAGAAGAGGAAATGAAAAACAATGATGAAAATCAGCAGAGGGAGGTTTTATGCTAAAGGAAAATCTAATCAGAGGAGAAACCAAGTCATGTTATTTTGAAATAACAAAATAACAACAACAACAACAACAACAACAAAAAACAGTTTGCAGCTAGCAGCTATGAGCAGCTCAGAGTGCTAGGAAAATCTACAGTTGTACAGGCCTGACAGGAACACCTGCAGGACGGGGTGCTCTGCTCTAGCAGAGCACTTAACGAGACTTAACAATCATAAATATATATGCCCCAAACAATGGAGTATCTATGTTCATCAAACAAACTCTTCTCAAGTTCAAGAGTCAAACAGACCACAACACAATAATTTGTGGAGACTTTAACACACTTCTTACATCACTCTAGCAGGCCATCAGTGAAACCACATGCTCAGTGCTTGAGGTTAGCATTGCCAGGCTACAAGGCCAGGAAACTGAGAGTTAGGTACTTCAGGGCATGAAACCCCCAACTCATATGGCCCCCTCCCCTAAGGACAAAGATCCTTCCAGACTGCCTTCCACTGCATAGCAATATTTAGAGCTGCCTCATAGTGCGGTTACCTGCTTGCTTATGTATGATTGGAAGATGCATTCTATATCAATTGTAATCACTTCCGCATTAAATGAGCTTGTCTGGAGGTCAAGGTTGTCACCCGCCAGTGCTCTCACTAGCTCCTGGTGTCTGTGTATTGACTCTACGCCTCTACCTCCTGCGACTGAGGTAGCCGAGTGACCAACTCCACCACACCAGTTGACTACCACCCATATATGTTAAATACCAAAAATAAACAAAAATGGCTGGGAATACAAATCACGTCTCAATAATGTTAATGGCCTAAACTTACCAATCAAAAGACATAAAGCAGATTGGATCAAAAAACAAATGAACAAACAAACAACACACACACACACACACACACAAACAAAGACCCAACAATATGCTGTCTCCAAGAGATTCATCTCATAGGAAAAGACATTCACAGACTAAAGGTGAAGGGTTGGGAAAAATCATACCACTCACATGGACTGCGGAAGCAAGCAGGGGTTTCCATCCTCATATCAAATAAAGTAGACTTCCAACTAAAGTCAGTCAAAAAGGATAAAGAAAGACACTACATACTGCTCAAGGGAATCATACACCAACAAGACTTAACAATTATAAATATATATGCCCCAAACAATGGAGCATCTACGTTCATCAAACAAACTCTTCTCAAGTTCAAGAGTCAAATAGACCACAGCACAATAATTTGGGGAGACTTTAACACACCTCTTACATCACTATATATATCTTCCAAACAAAAGCTGAACAAAGAAATTATAGAACTTAATACTATAATCAATAACTTAGATTTAACTGACGTACATAAAATATTTCATCATTCAACGAGAGAATACAGTTTCTTCTCAGCAGCACATGGATCCTTCTCTAAAATAGACCATATACAATATCACAAGCAACTCTTAGCAAACATAAAAAAATAGAGATACTACCCTGCATTCTATCAGATCTTAATGGAATGAAATTAGAAATCAATGATAAAATAAGAGATAAAATCCAATCCAATGCCTGGAGACTAAATAATATTCTACTGAATGAACAATGGGTTGCAGAAGACATCAAGGAAGAGATTAAAAAAATTCAGAGGTGAATGAGAACACAGATACAATGTATTGAAATCTCTGGGACACTATGAAAGCAGTTCTAAGAGGAAAGTTCACTGCATGGAGTTCATTCCTTAAAAGAAGAAAAAGTCAACAAATAAATGACTTAACATTACATCTCAAAGCCCTAGAAAAAGAAGAACAAACCAACAGCAAAAGCAGCAGAAGACAGGAAATAATTAAAATCAGTGCTGAAATCAATGAAATTGAAACAAAAGAAACAATTGAAAAAATTGACAAAACAAAAAGTTAGTTCTTTGAAAAAGAACTCTCCTTCTCATGAAGAGAAGGAGAGAGAAAACTCAAATCATTAACATACGTGATGAAAAAGGAAATATCACAACAGACACTACAGAAATACAGAAGATAATTAGAAATTATTTTGAAAACTTGTACTCCAATAAAATAGGAAATATCGAAGGCATCAACAAATTTCTAGAGTCATATAATTTGCCCAAATTGAATCAGGATGATATACACAATTTAAACAGATCAATTTCAAGTGACAAAATAGCAGACACCATATCAAAAGTCTACCAACCAATAAAAGCCCAGGACTGGGTGGATACACAGCAGAGTTCTACAAGACCTTTAAAGAAGAGCTAATACCAATGTTCTTCAATTTATTTCAGGAAATATAAAAAGGGGGAGCACTTCCAAATTCATTCTATGAGGTCAGTTTCTCTCTGATTCCAAAACCAGGCAAAGACACATCAAAAAAAGAAAACTTCAGACCAATATCTCTAATAAACATAGATGTAAAAATTCTCAATAAAATTCTGGAAAATCAAATACAAAAACATATAAAAAATACAGTGCACAACGATCAAGTGGGGTTCATCCTAGGAATGCAAGGTTTGTTTAATATACAGAAATGAATAAATGTAATTCATCACATCGATAGACTTAAAGATAAGAATCATATGACCATCTCAATAGATACAGAAAAAGTATTTGACAAAATACAGCATCCCTTTATGTTCAAAACATAGAAAAATTAGGGATAACAGGAATGTATCTCAACAACATACAGGCTATCTATGCTAAGCCGCAGGCCAACATCATTCTAAATGGAGAAAAATTGAAGGCATTCCCTCTAAAACCTGGAACAAGACAGGGATGCCCTCTTACCACTTCTATTTAACAAAGTTCTTGAAATACTGGCCAGAGCAATTAGACAGACATTAAAAATTAAAGAAATTAAAGGGATACACATAGGAAAAGAAGAACTCAAATTGGCACTATTTGCTGATGATATGATTCTATACCTAGATGACCCTAAAAGTTGCACCAGAAAAATTTTCAGCAAAATATCAGGATATAAAATCAACACCCATAGGGGCTGGGGATGTGGCTCAAGTGGTAGTGCGCTTGACTGGCATGCGTGTGGCCCGGGTTTGATCCTCAGCACCACATACAAACAAAGATGTTGTGTCCGCCGAAAACTAAAAAATAAATATTAAAAAATTCTCTCTCTCTCTCTCTCTCTCTCTCTCTCTCTCTCTCTCTTTCTTAAAAAAAAATCAACACCCATAAATCAAAGGCATTTCTGTATATCAGTGAAAAATCCTCAGAAAGGAAATGAGGAAAAATACCCCATTCACAATAGCCTCAATAAAATAAAATAAAATACTTGGAATCACCTTAACAAAAGAGGTGAAAGATCTATATAATGAAAATTACAGAACCCTAAAGAAATATGTCAAAAAAGACCTTAGAAGATGAAAAGATCTACCTTGCTCTTGGATATGCTGAAATAATATTATCAAAATGACCATACTTCCAAAAGCACTATACAGATTTAATGCAATTCTGATCAAAATTCCAATGACATTCTTCATAGAAATAGGAAAAGCAATCATGAAATTCATCTGGAAAAATAAGAGACCCCAAATAGCTAAAGCAATCCTTAGCAGGAAGAGTGAAGTAGGTGACATAACTATAACAGACCATAAACTATCCTACAAAGTAATAGTAACAGAAACAGCATGGTATTGGCACCAAAACAGACTGGTAGACCAATGGTACAAAACAGAGGATACAGAGACTAACCAACAAAATTACAATTATCTTATATTAGACAAAGGTGCCAAAAGCATACATTGGAGAAATGACAGCCTCTTCAACAAATGATGCTGGGAAAACTGGAAATCCATATGCAACAAAATGAAATTAAACCCCTATCTCTCACCATGTACAAGACTCAACTAAAAATGGATCAAGGACTTAGGAATACAACCAGAGACACTGCATCTAATAGAAGAAAAAGTAGGCCCTAGTCTCCATCATGTGGGATTAGGCCCCAACTTCCTTAACAAGACTCCTGTGATGCAAGAATTAAAATCAAGAATCAATAAATGGGATGGACTCAGACTAAAAAATTTCTTCTCAGCAAAAGAAACAGTCTGTGAGATGAATAGAGAGCCTACATCCTGAGAGCAAATCTTTACCTCTCACACATCAGATACAGCACTAGTCTCTAGGGTATATAAAGAACTCAAAAAGCTAAGCACTAAAAAATCAAAAAACCCAATCAATAAATGGGCCAAGGACCTGAACAGATACTTCTCAGAAGATGATATACAATCAGTCAATCAAATATATGAAAAAAATGTTCATGGTCACTAGGAATTAAAGAAACCCAAATCAAAACCACTCTAAGATTTCATCTCACTCCAGTCAGAATGGCAGCTATTATGAAGACAAACAACAATAAGTGTTGACAAGGATGTGGGGACAGAGGTACACTCATACATTGCTGGTGGGACTGCAAATTGGTGCAGCCAATCTGAAAAGCAGTATGGAGATTCCTTGGAAAACTGGGAATGGAACCACTCTTTGACCCAACTATCTCTCTCCTCGGTCTATACCAAAGGACTTAAAAACAGCATACTACAGGGACACAGCCACATCAATGTTTATAGCAGCACAATTCCCAATAGCTAAACTGTGGAACCAACTTAGATGTCCTTCAATAGATTAATGGATTAAAAAATGTGGCATATATACACAATGGAATATTACTCAAATATTACTGGCATTTGCAGGTAAATGGATGGAGTTAGAGAAGATAATGCTAAGTCAAGTTAGTCAATCCCCAAAAACCAAATGCCAAATGTTTTCTTTGATATAAGGAGGCTGATTTATAGTGGGATAGGGATAGGGAGCATGGGAGGAATAGATGAACTCTAGATAGGGCAGAGGGGTGGGAGGGGAATGGAGGGGCCATGGGTTTAGAAATGATGGTGAAATGTGACGATCATTACCATCCAAAGTACAGGTATGAAGACACGAATTGGTGTGAATATACTTTGTATACAACCAGAGGTATAGAATTTCTGCTCTATATGTGTAATAAGAATTGTAATGCATTCTGCTGTCATATATAATTTTTTTTAAAGTCAGGTCTTCAGAAAAAGACATTTCAATTCTCTAAATAACCAACTTTATGTAAGTGAGCAATTACTTATTGAGGTACCACGTTCTCAGCTTTGGGCAAGTGCTGCATGCAGCAAATATAGAAAAAGTATCTGAGTTGCTTCAACCAGACATTACTAATTATAAGTGAGAAAGAAGTTCAGATTGAATGGAGACAAAATGGAATGGAAGTCTTCAACTAGCTAGATGGCTGGGACATCAGACAGAGAAATATAAGTGCTCAGGCCACATCCTCCTGCCTGAACCCTGGATTCTAATTTGCCTAAAACCTCTTCATTAAGGGGCTTGTTCTATGTAACATTTTACAAACCATTAACAAAATATCCATCCCTGGGAGTTCTCTTTGAACATTAGCAGGTCTCCTGTGTTTATCCTGGTGAGTCTTTGTTGCATGACTCAATGGATTTCTGGGCTGTCTCTACCTCATGTCCCAGGAATTAGACACTTGCAAAGTTGGAATGGACAGAGACTGAAAATAACTATGGCATTGTTGACTTTCAGCAGGAATAAGCCACAGGCTAGAGTGATAACAATTGGCTTCTAAAGGACCTTTCAGAATTGAGAAGGGGGTTTTCCAATGGAGCAAACAACTATGAAGGTAAGTGGGTGTGAAGATTAGAAATAAGGGACAATAGGCAACACTTGAAAAGTTCAGAATTAGAAACCTAGGGCTGGGGTTGTGGCTCAGCAGTAAAGCGCTCGCCTCGCATGTGCGAGACCCTGGGTTCGATCCTCAGCACCACATAAAGATAAATGAATAAATAAGTGAAATAAAGGTGCCGTGTCTAACTACAACTAAAAAAAAACCTAAAAAAAATTTCAAAAAACCAAAAACAGACTAGGAAGGAGATTTAGTTCAGAAAAGAAGACACTAATGTGTGACATCATTAGGGTCTTCAAAAATACATGGAAGATGGTCTGGGGTTGTGGCTCAGTAGTAGAGCATTTACCAAGCATATGTGGTACTGGGTTGGATCCTTAGCATCATATAAAAATAAATAAATTGAATAAAGGTATTGGGTCCATCTACAACTAAAAATATTTTAAAAAGTATACGGAAGGTGATTTTATAGGACCTGAAGAGACCCACTATTTTACGTGGTGAGCAGAAGCAGGGAAGAGCAAAGCTACATCTGAAAGGTGCATCTTTATTTCTTCTTCATTTATTCAATAAGTAGACATTAAGTCCCTCTTTTGTACCATCTGGTTGTTAAATATTAAATTCTTTTCAACCTGCATGTGCATGCACTGTGCTAGCACTTAAAGTAGTAGAAAATTTGACAAGATGACATCTTTCTCTTTGAGGGCCATGTTGAGTGAGTCTCTGATGGAGCTCGTATAGTTGTTTTACTGAGGAGTTTTTGAAAATGGCATAATGAAGGTAAGCATGACCACAAGACCCACATATTCAAGTCATGTCCTATTTATCTGTTACTTTAAATTCAGATCCTCATCAAAGTTGAAACAGCTATGGTGTCGCTTCTGAGGAGGATGTGTATGGCATAATGGAAAATGGGAGCCAAATGGATTTGTGGGGACAAATGCTTTTTCACTAGCTTAAAAACAGTGGGGAAAAATGGAGTACATAAATTGGAGCTTAAGGTTTTAAAATGAGCAAGTTCTTTATTTCTTGTTTCCTCCTGAAGGTAGACATTCCAATTGTCTAGCGCACAACTCAGATTGAATTGTGAAATAAGTTTCTGTCAACTGGAGTCTGCTAAAAGTGGTCACATGTTCCAAATGGCTTTTTAAGTTTCAAACAACTACCCAGTCATGCAAAATTGGTCTTGCTCCCAGGAGTTCATGAGGAGCTGCCTGCTCAAAGCTCTGATCTTGACAAACTGTTATAATTTATAGACTTTTCAATTTAGGAGAATTTGCCTAGAGCAAAATAAATATACAAATAAATACAAATAAATTGGTTTTACTAAAATTTTGCATCCCCTAAGGCTAATCAATTCTCATTAACATGCAGCAAAATGACTAATTTAAAAAATATGCCAAGTGGGGGCTCTGAGAACAGTTCTGTTGTGGGACCCATTCTGTGTTAATTATCAGAAAGGGTCAAATCTCCCACCTTTGCTCTGGACACATTCCATCAAGATGTTTTCCTTTCTGAGTTCAGTATCACACCACTCTCCAATCACATTATTAACCTTTTTTGTTTGTTTGTTTCATATATAGCTGGAGTTTTTAATTTCCAGAATTCAAGATATCACTTCATGAATAACTTTCAGCTACCCTCCTGGAAGGATGAGAGAATCAAGTGTCGGTTGAGTGATTTTTATGGGACTACCGAGCATAGTCATGCAAAAACATATTGGTATTTAAAATTCTTATGTATGCATAATAAATATTAGAACACCATTGTGTTAAAATTAATGAGTCTGTATTTAAAACCTGGCAGTATTTAAAATTATCTGCGTGATGCCAATCTCAGTTAATCACATTAGAAGTATCTCTGATTACTTCTCATTAATTGCCACTTATAATCCAGGGAGGAAAAAAAGGTCTAGCGATTTTGAGGTAACAGGTTGCTTAATGGCTAACATCAACCTGGCGCTTAATATAATATTCATATTCGTGAACCAGTCGTTAGCAGTATGTGCTGAGAGGCATCTCTGGGTAGAGGTTGCTTCTAGGTCCTGGGGTGGGGGTATAATATGAGACTATCTCCACAGTTTACAATGGCAGAGCACCAACAAAGACTGAGAATCACAGCAAGATCTGGGTATGTACTCCTGTGCGTGGTGTGACTCACGTGGGTAAAGGTCAGGGATTCCATCAAATGATGCCACCTGGCCATTTTTCCATAAGGTGCATGAGCCAGAAAGATCATATCACCATTATATAAGACTCTAGACTTTTTCTTCTTCCTCTATTCATCTTCATATGTTTATGCTTTTTATTTATCATCTATCTCTGTATCTACCTACTTGAATTCATGTAAAGAAGAATTTTTATTTGATTTGTCCAGAGCTATCTTTCAAAAGGGGACAGTGCCTAAAGCATAGTGAGCTCTCAATAAATATTAGTTGATTGAATAAAATTAAAAAATTTCCATGTGGACAAATAGGACATTAGTTAAGGTGAGTTTTCTGGTTTACCTGAAGGACATGTCAAAATCAATAGGGATGTGTGATATGAATCTGTACTTTTAGACTTAACTTTCCCAGTCTAAAGGGCTTCTGGGTAAATTTCCTTGAAGGTCCAGAAAAGACAACCTCAGGTTTCAAACTGATAATAACAAGGGCTTGTGAAGGACAAATCTATTCTGAAAATAGAAAAAGAAAAGAAAAGAAAGAAAGAAAATAGAAGTTGGATGTTCTGGAGGATAACTTCAAATTTGTTGAAAAATAAAAATAATTGGTTACCAATACCAAGTAACCAGTCTGAATGAGTTTTTCTTGAATAAACTTTTTTTTTTTTGGACTGGTTTGTTGACTGTTTTTGTTAGAAAGGACAGGCCAAAAGAAGTTCCAATTGCTTCTTCTTAGAAAAAACAACCAAACCATTGCCACCTTTTGAAGTCAGCTGTCAGGAAAGGTCCTAACCTCAGATTATGGGATCATTTATAGAGAAACAGCTGCCTCCATGGAGGCCAGGTGACACAATTCTCCTACTGATTTATCTAGTCAACTTCTGAAGAGGTTCTTGCATCCTTGGGTGGGTTGAATGTTTTCCCTTGTGGTTCATGTTCTTGGTCACTTATTCCCCCACTGCAGTAGTGCTGGAGGTGGCATCTAGAAAGGGGTGATTCAGTCACCAGGACTCTGCCCTCATAAATGAATCAAAATCATCATCATGGGATCTGGCTTCTTAAAAAAGCATCTGTGGCCCCCTCTTGCCCTTCTGCCTTCCACCATGGGACGACGCAGCAAGAAGACCCTCAGCAGATGCCAGTGCCATGCTCTTAGAATCCCCAGTCTCCAGAATTGTCAGAAATAATTTGTTGTTTCAAAATTACCCACTCTGAAATATTTACAAAACAAATGAAAACAGATGAAGACCCTATAAAAACTCCTATTTCTTTTTTCTGGCACTGGGGATTGAACTCAGGGATGCTTGACCATTGAGCCACACCCCCAGCCCTATTTTGTATTTTATTTAGAGACAGTGTCTCACCGAGTTGCTTAGCACCTCACTTCTGCTGAGGCTGGCTTTAAACTTAATATCCTCCTGCTTCAGCCTCCTGAGTTGCTGGGATTACATGCATGCACCACTGCGCCCAACCTATTGTTTCATTCTAGAAAATGAAGCTGAGCTAATAATAGTAGTATAATTTTTTCCTACTGAAATACCTTTGAGACACCAGGATTTTACAGTAAAATACAGGCTCCTGTATTCCCAAACTACAGTACCCATGTGTACTTAATAGAACTGCTGTTAGCTGCAGTTCAAGGATTGCAGTTCAATCCATTGTGGAGACATCCGGGTTTCATCTAGGATTTCTCAGTACTTTGTGTTCTTTATTCATCAATTTGCCTTGATGCCTAGATTTCCAAATCAAAGGGAACGCAACTTAATTTCAACCTGAAGTAAATGGAAAATTGATGGGTGCTGCCCTGTTGGAAAATTGTAGCACAAAACAACATGTCTGATCCCGTGAAATAGAACCATTTGGAGAAAAATAAATTAACTCTATTTTAAACTCAAAGTCCTCATTTCTTCCACTTTCCCCTTCCATTCCCTTTTTAATGGTATTCTTAGACTCTTTAGCCCCACATCCCTTTTCTCTGCCTTTTCTTATCTCTGTGTCATTCTGCGTGCCATTAGTAAGCAATGACTGGGATATTTGGGTGTTGTCTCTCTCTCAGGGAGAGACCACGTGTCCTCCCAAAGTGCCCCAGTTCCTCACCCTCATCCTTCTGATGCTGACTCTTCACAGAAAGTCCTCTGGATGTCCCTGCACATCCCAGCCACGATACGTGGCAGTGGCAGCAGGGGTATGTTTTATTGATCACTGGGTTAAAAATCCATTCCTTAAGAAAAGGACTATGTGCGGAGACTTGGAAGGAGACAATTTCATTGAAAAATCAAGTCTTTGATCCCCAGTTCACTAAGTGACTTAGTCACCAAATTTACTTTTTTGACCCTGAAGTTTTGAGTTGAGAGCAGTTTGCTATACTTTTGAAGAAAGATTTCTTCTGAATATATTCTTCATTAATAAATTTATTCATAGGAAGAATGTAAGGATTCTGAATATTCAAGAATCTATTAACAAATAGATTCTTCATGAATGTATTTATAAGAAGAGTTAAGTTTTTAAGAGGAATACATTTGAAAGAGAATATACCCATGAAGACCACATTCTCCAATATTATGAATATGTTCATAGGAACACTTCATATTCAAAATAATATTCTTCAGTCCTGGGAGTGGCAGAGACAAAAACTGAATATTCCTTAATATGATATGAAGCAAAAGACAAATGAGTAAATGTGGAAACTTGGTGATTTATTAGGTGGTTAAGAAATGCTACTAGATCACACAGCTGGCCAGGTCCAGGATGAAGGATTCAAACTCTGACCTCACTCCACAGCCCAAGTACTTCCCACTATACTCAGTGTTCCCATTACTTACTCTATAGACAACAATGACTCATCCCAGAAATCCCAGGCATGTTTGAAAGTCAGCATTCAGCAAGGGAGAGGTGTTATGTCTTGGAGTTTTGTGTTATCAAAAAGTCAGTGTCTTGTGCTGTCACTCTCGGAAATTCTTTGAATCTGTGGGTTATTTGAGGTCAGAATGTCTAATCACAAAGGGAGTGAAATGTTCAGAGATGGTTAAGGATAGGCTTTTTTTCTGAACAATCTAGGGCTGTTGGAAATGAATTTATTTTTTGTAAATGTACCTGAAATTACAGGCATTCAAAGACTACATTCTCAAAAGTCTTAAGCTCCCTTAGGATTCTTGCTAATGATCTAGTTTCCAGCATCCTCCGTACTTACGATGTGTTGTGCAAATGGTCCTTTGGGGGAATTCTTTCTAATAACCTAGAAGTCTGTATTTCTTAAAGTCCTGTTGGCTTTTGTTTTCTTCATGACTCAAATCATATTCCAGACAGGAATTCAGAAGAGAGACCAGGGCCACTGTCCCCCACACCCTCTGCATTGTTTCTGGATGGTGTGTGGGTGTGGCCTCCCAGTAGAGTGCAAGATTTCAACTTTTAACAGTTCAACCCTTTCTGCAGAGTATTGGAAGAGGGGAAGGAGACTGGCTGGAATGTAGTCGAAGCCAGAAGACGATGGAGCTGAGTCCAGGATAATCCATGGTCCCTCAGCAGCATCCAGCCACTCTAAGAGAAGCGGGCCTTGTGGAGTTGGCAAATGCTGATCAGCTTTGATGCAAACTCAAGAGGTTTGTATGTGGGACATTCCTTGTAGCTTGGTCCAATGCCAAAGAAATGAGTTCCTGCTGCTTTTGTTTGATTGACACCTACTTAATAGCTGCCATTAGGCATCAGGACCCTATATGTGTTATGTTGCTTATATTTGTATGCATGCAAATACCCTCCAAAATCAAATTAAAAAAAACCCTGGTGTAGATATTACTTTCTTGTTTTACAAAGAAGTTACATCTGTCTAGGAAGTTGCATAGCTGAGATTTGCATTTAAATTCATTTGGCTTGTGTCATTCATCCATGCAACAAATAACTTACTATGCTTCAAGTGCCAGGGGCTATGCCAAGCGCAGGGAATCAGTGATGAACAGGACTGATGTAGACTTTATCCCCACAGATCTTCCAAACTAGTAGGAACAGACAAGTAATAACAATAGAGTGAAGGGCAATAGATGGGGAGATGCCAGTTGCTGCGGGGCCAGAGAGTCAGTTGGGCACCTCACAGTTAGGGTGTCAAGAAAGACTACTGAGAAGTCAGGGAGCAGAACACACTGGGCTGTGAGATGGGCAGATGCAAAGGTAGGAGGCGTAAGAGCGGCGTGAATTTGGAGGAAGGTTCAGTATAAATCAAGTGCAGAATATTAAAGAAAGTAAAGGGAGAGGGCAGAGGGCTGAGTAGAATGTCTGCAGTGTGCCGGGGCCAGCAGGGACCAGCTCCCAAGAACTGACAGTGCACATTCTCCCTAACCCCAGTGTTATCCAGCTACGCAACAGCATGGACAGTCTGAGGATTTCAGCTTCCTGGCTGGGGCACTACTCTGATGAGGGCATTGTTCACCCAGGTGAGAAGATCTGAGTTTCCTTTTGACTATGTTAAGGTCGAGGGTGGCAGACTGGGGTGTTCTGCAGGTGATGGACACCTGGATCTATCTCTGATCATGTTGGCTTCCAGGAACAACAGTTCAATCCCAATTTTGCTTGTTATCATTTGTCCTGGTCTAGGAAATGTGTTGAAATGACATACACATAATGTGCAAGCCAGGTCTTCCATGGATGCTAAACAATGAGCAATTAAAAAATTTTTATTATTTAAAAAAATCCCCAATTTGGTCTCTCAAATTATTAACACCTAAACCTATTTCCCTAAGGGAACCTATCCCAAGGAACTCAGTAGTCCAGCTGGCTGACTTTGCTGACTAACACATGTAGCAAATCAACCTTTGCTCTTCCACAGCTGGGGAAAACCAGACTATGGTGTGGGTGCAGGTTATAATGATGTGCTTATTAAAGATAGAAAGGTGTGGATTTTGTTTTATCTGTTTATTATCATTTAAAATATATTAAAATTTTAACAGCAGAAGCAGGAAATTTTAATTGCACATGGCAGTCTACAAAAAGCAAAGCAAAACAACAAACCAAATGCCACAGAAACAAAATTTACATAACTGATAATATATTAAAATTACATTTAGGTAAGGATCTGAACAAATGTAATGTATGCATATTTCTCAGAGAAGATTTTTTTTCTTTCGTTACCTAAAATTGGAGAACTTCTGTAAGCAGAATTAACTTTCTTTAACTGTTAACATTCCTAAGGAAGCAAATGGATGTGGTCAGTTCTGAGTCTCTTCTCTATGAATTCCCTTTTTTCTTCCTACCCTAAAATGACAAATTTCTACTTCCATGAGGGCATTTGTAGCTAACTGCTCTACATGGAAGAGCAGTAAGAAGCTAAGAAAGAGGTACTTGCCTTTTGTAACTGTGGGACAAACTCCACACAACTTGGGATCTCTGATATAATCAATTATAAAACAAATAAAATCTGATAATGAGTCAGAATTTTTCAAACAAATAACAGACACTGAGCTCCCAACCTTAGAAATATTCCTTCCTAATGGCAGGGTTCTGTAAAGGTGTACACAGGGCCCAGATGTACTTGTTACAGAGATCCGACAGGATGCAGGGGAAAACAGCACTCCTGAGCTCTCCAGAGTGGGAGCCAGGAGGATTTCACTGTGGGTGGCAGCTGGCCTACCAGCTAATGCCAGTGTTCGAATGCGGACCCTAGGGTACCCACAGCTGGTGAAAGCTCCTCAGAAGGGTATTATCAGCTTCTGGAAGGGCCCACCCAACTGTTCTCCCATGACTCCTGGGCATGTTCTTTTGTGTAAGCTCCTGGACTCCTTGGGGCGGCAACCAAGAAGTGGTTAATGGAATAAAAAAGAGATTTCATGAACTGCAAAATCATGTGCTTATTATTTTTTTAAAGAGTCATACTTTCCTGAGTAAAGTACACAAAAGCCTCACAGGAAGTCTTTAAAGTGCCAGGCCTCCAGTCAGCAGGTATGAGCCATGTTCAGATGTGGTTCTGGTGAAAACACTAACAATGTATTGATGCATCTGCTTTTCTGATATTGTACCACTTGAGAGACTTGTGCTTGCAAGATGGAAAATGTCTTCTTTTATGGTGAGGGAAGGACACAGATGTATGTGTGGGCTTCTTTGGTCTGTTTGTTGCAACACATCATAGCAGAAAGGATCCCATCAACGATAACCACATTCATAAACCCACACTTGTGCCTGAGCCTCTGAGTCACTGGCACACCATCACTCTTCAAAATCCTCTATACACATGAACCACAGACACTTGAAAGTGTCCAGATTAAATATGGATATGACCATGGGGACATTCAAATCAAACTGATGGGTGCCAATTTACTGCTGAAAGAGTCCTGGCACTGGCACGAGTTTGGAAACACCTTTACTCTGTGACATCCTGGCCTGTGACAGTGTCTTCTTCTGTGAGGTCCTGGGAGTTCCTGAACATCAGGATGGAGTTGTAGATCTTCAGCGCAGGGCCCAGCTTGATCTTCATCACTCTGACGATGTCTGTCTGTGTCAGAAGCAGGAAGGCTTTGCCATCGATCTGCTGCAAACAAATAAACAAACACAAGTTAAAATATCCTGCCATTAAAGCTTGGTTACCCACTGGGAACTCCTGGGTGCTGAATGTGAGGCCAAATCATCAAGGCCTCCCTGGGGAGCTTGTCAGTGACAGAGAAGGACGTGGCCCTCATTGGACTCAGGTCCACCCATCCATCAACTCCATCTCCTCCTAGGTCTTGGGACTGAAGTTATTTTGAAAAGGTGCTTACTCTCTTAATTAAGAATTCCATATACAAAAATTTTCCAGTATGAATTTCTGTTGTTGTGTTTAAAAAATCTTGGTCTTGAATTTGTATCAAAAGCTGTTAAAGTAATGCTGTAAATCTCCAAGAGTTTTTTTTTCCCCCTGAGAGAATAATATGCAATGTGCATACTATAGCAATACTTATGTTACTGGAAACAATCCAGGGTTCCAATAAGAGCTGAAGTAAATAAATTATAGTATAGCCATGGGATGAGACACTAAGCAGGCACCCAGATTTACTTCTCTATGAAACATTTAATGATCTGAGAAATTTCATGAATTGTTAAACAATAACACAGCATGTTGACACAAATCTCAAACTTGATTTTTTAAATTAAATATACATGACCACATGTATACATAATATTTAAAATATTTGAAATTTTACATCAAATGTTAACAGAAGTTGTCTTTGGCTGGTGGAAGAGTGATTGGTTTTTATTATCTCCTTTTAATTTTCTTATATCTTAAGTTTGTAAATATTTTATTTATTTGCCTTAAAAACACTTTAAAATTAGCTCAGAAGGATTCTTGGCTCTAAATGAAGATCTAATGTCTGAATAAGTGGTGATAGATGTATCTGTAAGGTGTTTTTTTTTTTTTTTTTTAAGTGGTATTGGGAATTGAACCCCAGGGTTGCTTTACTACTTAGCTATACCCATGGTCCTTTTTAAATTTTTAATTTTTGAGAAAAGGTCTTGTTAACCTGCTTAGGGCCTTATTAAGTTTCTGAGGCTGACTTGGAACTTGGAATACTCCTGCCTAAGCTTCCTGAGCTGCTGGGATTTTAGGCAAGCATCACTATATACCTGGCCGTATCAGTGATCCAGATTGTGAGAAATTGTTATACAACGTATGTGCATATTAAATCATCATGTTCTATGCCTTGAATGTATTCAACTTTTTTAAAGAGAGAGAGAGAGAGAGAGAGAGAGAGAGAGAGAGAGAGAGAGAGAGAATTTTTTAATATTTATTTTTTAGTTCTCAGCAGACACAACATCTTTCTTTGTATGTGGTGCTGAGGATCGAACCCGGGCCGCACGCACGCCAGGCGAGCGCGCTACCGCTTAAGCCACATCCCCAGCCCTTCAATTTTTATTAGACAATTAAATATTTTTAAATAGAAAATACTGTAGTGTGAAGTGTGATTTTCCCCTTGAGTCAGTCATGGTGAATGGCTAGCAGAGAGACTGCTTGTCCACAGCTTCTTGAGGCACTGGGGACCTCAGAGCTTGTCTCCAGAGGCTGCTTGAGTGTCTTTCCCCCTGTAACACTACTGAGGTGATGGTGACAGTGACGATGCAGCTGACATTTGAGGTACAGCCTGACTCAGCTAAATCCTGGCTCCAGAGCCACAGAGACAGGAATGAAAGGGGTTTCCATTCCCTTCCACAAACCTTGAGCCATGGTTCTAAACCTTTTCAAATTTCATAATACAAACCCCTTCCAATTCATGTCTCACTGACAGTGATGATTCTTATAATGGAAGGAAGACTTACCCTGAGACCCCTGGGGTGTGATTTGAACATTTTAACTCTCTTTTAAAATTCTAATTTGTTACATATGACAGCAGAACGCAATTCAATTCATATTACACAAATAGAGCACGATTTTTCATGTCTCTGGTTGTACTCAAAGAAGAGTCACACCACACCTTTGTGTCTTCATACATGTACCGAGGGTGTCTGTCTCATTCCACTGTCTTTCCTACCCTCATGCTTCCACCCCTTCCCCTCCCTCCCTTTACACTATCTAAAGGTGGTCTATTCCTCCCATGCTGCCTCCCATCCCTGTTATGAATCAGCATCCTTATATCAGAGAAAACATTTAGCATTTTTTTTGGATTGGCTTATTTCACTTAGCATTATATTCTCCAACTCCATCTATTTACCTGCAAATGCCATGATTTTATTCTCTTTTAATGCTCAGTAATATTCCATTGTGTATATATACTGCATTTCTTTAGCCATTCATCTACTGAAGGGTATCTAGGTTAGTCCCCCAATTTAGCTACTGTGAATTGTGCTGCTCTAAACATTGAAGTGGCTGCATCAGTGTGGTATGCTGTTTTTAAGTCCTTTGGGTATAAACCGAGGAGGGGGATAGCTGGGTCAAATGGTGGTTCCAGTTTCCCAAGGAATCTCTATACCACTTTCCAGATTGGCTGTACCAATTTGCAGTCCCACCAGCAATGTATGAGTATGCCTTTTCCCCAACATCCTCACCAACATTTACTGTTGTTTGTATTCTTAATAGCTGCAATTCTGAGTGCAGTGATATGAAGTCTTAGAATGGTTTTGACTTGCATTTCTCTAATTGCTAGGTGTTGAACATTTTTTTCATATATTTATTGATAGATTGAATATCATCTTCTGAGAAGTGTCTGTTCTGAACATTTTAATCCTTTAAAAGTTTGGAAAAGCTTCCTGTGCATTTATGATATATTGAAGATTTATCCATTTAGCACATAATAAAAGCAAATACTTTCCCCAAGGGCTAAAAAGCACACACTACAGGTGGAGGAGAGAGAATATGCCTCCTTCCATCCCTAACATGGGTCTGGCTCTAGCATTTTCAAGCAAAAATTGCTGTCCACATATCCAGTTGTCCTGATAATAAGTGATGATGGTGATGATACAGCTAACATTTAAGGAACTCTGATAACCTTCCATGTATTTGAACTTCCCAGTGACTCTGTAAGGTAGATGAGGAAACCTGAAATTCTAAGCTAAAAGGCTTGTGTTTCAGAGGGGAGGGAAGAGAGAAGTTGAGTGACCCAAGCACATAACAGAGTTGGCGAGGAAGGATCAAGCTGGAAAAAAGTGGCCACAAAGGATTCTTTCCTGCTCATCATGCAGACAGACCCGGACAAGGTGGGTAACACAGACAGTAGACTACATGTATGAGGCTGGGTCAGCCGTGCCCAGGCTGTGCTGCACTCAAGTGGAACCAGGAGAACCTCGTTTCGTTGGCAGCCAGTAGACCAAGGCCATTCTGTGGGCTCCATAGTGTTTCCCTTGAATGCACATAGGCTCTGAACTCGAGAGGAAGAGAGGTGTGTGATGCTTTCCAGAGTCCTTAGGAGGGTACTTCTTTGGTAAGTTCTAAAGCTGTGAATGAGGCTCTGGAATCAGATGTATTGGGGATACAATCCAACTCTGCTCTTTACTTGTGATGCCTAGCCCTCTTGAACCTGAACTTTTTCATGGTGAACTGTCAATGTAGAGTGTTTTGAGAATCAAAAGATAATGATTATAGGCCTGTACCACATGGCAGGCCTATGGTAATCACTGTCATTATTATTTGCATTATCATTCTGTTGTTGGTATTATTATTTGCAGTATCATTCTGTGGCCCATATGGCTATGGATACTAATTCCAGGAAAAATGTTAAGCAGTTCAGAAAATTCCCAACCAAGGGAAGGCAGGAGGCAGAGATCTCACAAGATTCTGTGGCTCCTCCACCCACTCTTGAAGCAGGTGCTGGCAGGGATAACAGGATGGTCCCCCTTCTGCATTTGGAGCAGAGGCCCCTCTACTTCTTGGTTGTAGTCCCAAGGGAAGATTCCTCTCTTCCCCCCGTATGCCTCATGCAGAGACTTCATGATTAATTACCTTGTTCATTTACTCTTGCACCAAACAGTATATTTGTGGAGCATACTGTCTAAGCTGAGTGTCACAGCACTCTGTGACAAAGCAGAGCTAAATAAGTGAGAACCAAAGACAGTGGCTGCCCCTCTGCATTAGTCCCTCACTTACTGCTGGGCTCCTCCCCTGCTGGCTCCCTTTTCTCTTGCCTCCCCAAACTGCTCTTATTTATACTTAACTAAACAGAAATAAAGAACTTTGGGGCCAGAAGTATGGAAATATATCAAAATTTTTACATTTCTTACCTCTTTCTTGAAGCACTTGGCATGTTCTTCGCAGCCCAAAAGAGACTGTACAAACTCAGCCACCTACAGTGCAAGATGAAAAGCCTAATTTAAGACACACACCTGAAATAATTTGGGGGTTGTAGTAAATCAACATGTGAGTAAAATAAACTTTGGATCCCTCAAACACTTGGGATTTAAATAGTAACTATCAAGTCACATTAGCATTTGTCAGCTGAGCAATGAGTCCTGCCCCCAGTGTCTTTTCTCTCCTTGATCACCAAGCTGACCTAAACAGGGTCATGGTGATAATGGTGAAGTGATGGCCTCCCTCTGAGTGGGGTTCTGGCATTCTAGAAGCTTCTTGCACCTGAACCTCCTGACCACACTCCAGTGTCAAGGTAGGCAGGGGACAGTGGCCTCATGCAGCAATATTCACAAGGACCACTGTATTTGCAGGCAGACTTGATGGCAGAGTCCCCTCTTAGGGCTGAGGCTCCAGGTCCTCACCCGGTGCCTGGAGGAAACTATAAATCTATGCTGAGCTGGATTCCCAATTAAACAACCACAGAACTGAAGCCCAAGGAGGTTTAGCAACTTACCCAAGCTCACACATGGTCAGTGGGTAGCAGAGATGTTTTTGGACCTGGGTTTTCTGCCTCAAATCCTGAGTTCTGGAGACTTGGTCCCTTTCACTTGACTTCGCACCTCTCTTTTTTACCCTTTCTCTGTCCCTACATGCCCCATGTTCCTTTTAATAAAAGAACTCAGTCAAGGATGGACTGTCAACTCAGGAAGCCATGGTCTCAACAGACAATTTAGGGGAGCTCCCTGAACAGACATGATAAAATGTAGACTCCTAACAAACCCAGATGACTGCTGGGCTCTGGCTATTCCTAGCTGGGTCTGGCAGTCTCAGCAGGGGAGGAATGGATGCAGGAGCACAATAGTAAATGGAATTGCGGGAGTGAGATGTGTAGGAGGAACTGTCCTCTGGCTTGTTTTCCTCTTGGCTGTGTCCTTCCTGTGTTGACTGAATGGTGAGTGCTCACCCCGTCCCTCTCCCCATCTCCCGGGGAAGGCCTCAAGAGGGCTGCGGAGCTCATGGTCTTACACTAACAAGCTCCACCATCGCAGCATCCTGGGAGCACCCACTCCCTCAGGGCTCCCATGAAAAGTGAGAAGATGCTCCTCCTCTCGCTGCAGAAGAGCACCAGGTGATGGGTGACCCAGGTTCTAGAACAGTCAGGGAGGACCAATGCCTCCAGACACATCCTCTGGCTGCACACCTGAGTTCTACCTGCTTTATGCTCTTCTGGCCCCGTGAGTTTATTTCATCACGGGGCCTTTTGCAATCATCCTTCTAGAGGTGATAAGGACTTAGAAAGTCCCTCCCAAACCAGCCACCACGCACCATGTGTTGGCACTACCCTGACCCAGGAGCTCTGGGATGAGTGCCCATGTGCTCAGGCCAGCTGTGGTTCTTAGCATGACAGGCCCAGTTTATTCAGAACCTGGGGCTCTGCAACACAAGTGGAAAAAGCTGAGGTTTACTGAGTTCACCTGATTGTCTTCTTCTAGGTAAACAGGATGCACGGAGCATGTGTATAGCATCTGCAGGGAGCAGAAGGAAGTCATGGAAGGCCTCTGGTCAACTGGAACTCAGGTGACAAGAGCTTTGACAGTGGCTAAGGACTCCTAATGAGTCGCTGGCCCAAAACACTGAGAGATGGGGCGTCTCTGTCCTTCCCCAGGCTGCTGTTCTAGATGAGCATATCCTGAACCTGGCCAAGTGTGAGGCTTTGTGCTGGGGTTTGGAAGGGCTGCACCTGTGAGTTAATGGTTCAATGTGTGGTGGGAAGAGAGAGGGGGCGGAGTATAACACTCCTTTCTCATGACTATGACACATGGTCAAATGTGTGACCCTCCAGAGGAGAAGGGTAAAGGCACAGGCTTTTGCAAGGGAAGACTGCATCCAGGTGGGAACATCATAAGGATGGGGTCCCTGAGATAGTCACTGATGTAAGCTCCATCTTCTCCTGGGTGGCAATTTGGGATGGATGTGTTGAGAAGACCTTCCAGGTATGGAGAATCACAGGAGGCAGCCCAGAAGCAGGGCCACACAGGGTGGGTGGGAGCAGCAGAGAGGAGTCCAGGTCAGCTGGCACTGAGGAGGGCAAGGGGAGTGGCATCAGGAAAGGCAGGGTTGGCATGGCCTCAAGGGTGTGGGTTATATGTCCATCAGCAGGTGGCAGAAAGCCTGGCGCCCTGGTTCTCCAGCTCGGCCACACATTACATTCACCTGCAGAACTTTCAGGCTGACTGAAGTCCAGGCTCAGTCCACAGAGATTGCAAATGAATGGAGCTGGACTGTGTCCAGGTGCTGGGTATTTATTTTCAGAGCTCCCCAGCGGATGCTAATGTGCACTGAGGGCTGAGGAGCCACAGTGCCAGAGAAAGCTGAAGAGGTGACCCAGCAGCATCTAGATGGACTCGTGCTGGGTCTTCTGAGTGGGCAGGGCATTAGCGGAGGCATCAGCTGCAGTCAGCGGGAAACATGAGGGCCTGGTCACCTGCTCTGCGTGGGGAAGAGCCTAGAGCTGAGGAGGAGGGGATACAGGGGTAAAATCCCCAGAACTGGGGCTGGGTGCCGGGGCAAAAGCAACCAAAGCTGAGTCCAGGGAACATGTTCTAGAGTGGGGTTTCTCAACCTTAGTGCCACAACGCCTTGGGTCAGAGAACTGCTGTGGGGCAGTCCTGCGGAGGAGGGATTTTTAACAGCCTCCCTGGCCTCTACTCATTAGCTGCCCCTAGCAATATTCCCTTTCCAGCTGTGATAGCCAAAAGATGCATCCAGATGTTGCCAATATCTCTGAGGGGATCAAAATCAACCCAGGTCCTCTTCTAGTGTGGCTCTTTCACAGGGCTGAATGCCATAGAAGGAGAAAGGCAGAGAGAACAGGGGGACCAGGAGTGAGCTAGAGACGGGTGTGCCATCCTGTCTCACTCAGGAGCTGTGGTGGGGGCGCCACGTCAACTGTGGGGACAGTGGCCTCCCTGTGGGATGGAAGGGCTCTTATGTACTTGCTCAAGGGCTTCTGTTCACAGCAGAAGTGCTGCGCGTGGCTCTGGGGGTTTGCTATTTTAAATGCCCTTTTCTGGACAATGAAACAAGGACTCCATCCCCTCCCCAGTACCATTAGCCAAGAAATCACTGTCCCTGTCGAGGTAAACTGGCTTCTTTTAATGGGAATAAATAATGTGTCAAACCAAAGTGTCAACAGAGCAGAGTGAGGGCTGTGAGCGTGGTGGCCTCCTCCTGCAGCTTTGCCCTGGCCCTCCAGAGGCAGTTGGGTCGCCACGTCGCCCTGGCCTGCCACCTCTCCCAAACTCTCTGCTTTTCCAGAAAGAAATTCCCATTCTACTCAGTCTGTTTTCCCAAAGTAAAGAATGAGTTCCATGAAACCTAAGAATGTAAAAATTGATTCAGTATTACTAGTTGACATTTATTTCCCCTAACAATAAGTTTTATTGACTTTTAATAGCAAGCCCGTTTTGCTACAGGTTTTCCACATGTGAAGTGGTGAGCTTTTAAGGAGAGTAACATCCAAAGGTTTTCCTCTCATTCTCCCCTTCAAAGAAAGTCTTTTTTTTGTTCCCTTCAAGTTTGTGGTAAAATGCGGGTAGCTATTTATCGGCAGAAAATTCAATGAGAGAGGAGTGTCCATTTGTCCTCAGTCCACGAAAGGACAGCAGTGGGGTGGTTCTGCTGTTTCAAAGTAGCAGCTACTCTGTTGGAGACCGGTGGCAGCCCAGGCTTTGGCCATGGCTGTGGGGAGCTCCCCATGGTGTGGGGTTGACTTGTGGGCGTGTGTCCTTGGCTGGGGCTGTGGGGGCTGACACACACCATTTTCTACACTGTCAGAAACACAATGTCCTATGGCCAAAATCCCTGCTTTGCTTTGGAAGGACACTGAGTAAGTTAATTGTAGGTATGAGACAGCAGTCTGGGAAGACTAAGAAGGATGACATCGCCTGGGTTCTCAGATGAGCCCTTCACTGTACCCAGCTCACGTCCCCCCCACGACCTACTTTCTCGGCCTCCTCTCCAGAGCGCAGCAGGCCTCTGTTCCGCAGTGGGGCTGCTGCCTTCAATCTTCCTGGATGGTGGTGTTCTCCCTTGCTGAGCCTGGAGATGTGTGCCTGATTGTACTAGCTAAAAGTCCACTGGGGACCATGTTTCCAGTCTGAGTCTCATTTTTTAACAGCACGGTTTATTTGCCCTTTTTTAAGGGCTCAATTGTGAAGGCTGCTATGCTTAGCTAGCAGTACCCTGAATTTTTCAAAATACTCCCTCCTGTGTAAAGTCTGCTTTTAAAGTGACTTCCATCTTTTATAGTTAATGAACATTTAGGGAGCACTTGGTTGAGGCTCAGACAATTTATATGGGGTGCTTTAAGAAGTATTTTAAGATATAAGAGATGCCAAGCATAACTGAGTCATATCTGTGGTGGTGAATGTGCATGCAACACTCACAGCCAGCCTGCATGTGCTTGGACACACACCTGTCAGGAAGACACTACATAAAATTCACCTGTGCATTCACTCACTCACTCAAATGTGCATCTGACACTCTGAACGGAGGACAGTTTGCTGTGAAGATGTAAAAATATAAAAATATTTTGGTTTTTACTCTCAGACATTGATGTATTTGAACAGGATATTTCCCTGGTCTAGAGTAAGAAATAAACTTACGCTGACCATAATTTAGCACGAGCTCATACCTATGTCTAACGGAAGTTTCCCAAAACAATAACCTTTGTGATACATCGTGTATCTATTCTTGCCTTCCATTTCATAACCACTAAATTGACTTCACGGCCTAACTATGCTTTGAAAAACACTGTGGTGGGAGAGACAACCATGGTGATGATAATGGAGTTGAAAGCCAGCTCACAGCTCTGGGAGTGTGACAAAGGCCCTGCTTGGCTTCTCTTCACAGGTAGCATCATGCAGAGCAGAGGCCTTTCTCCCAGGCCAGGGTGGCAGACAATGGGAACCTTCTCTCTCTTCTCTTCTGCTATAGACACTCATGTTAGGTCTCTGAATGGTGCTTTACGCAGGATGCCCAAGTTCATTTCAACACACCCTGTCCTCGGCTACTGAGGCTCCCCTATGACCAGCACTAACAAAGCACAAAAGGAGCCCCAGCCCCCACTGGTCCTGCTCAGATCTGCACTGCCCTTTCAAATCATCCTCCTCAATCACCATTTCATTGTGGCATCCGGAGCGGGCTCGCACTCCACCGTCGGTGGGCACCCACTAAACACCCTGATGTGGACTCCCTTTGGAGAGCTGCCTTATTTTCAAAGATAGAAAAAGAACACAAACACAAAGCCTGCATTTTTCAATCCATCAAAGATCATTCTTGAGGACCAATTTCAGTGCTGAGAGAGGTGCTGTAGTGCATAAAGATACAGGCAAGAAATTTAGGATGTGCTCCTTGTCCTCAAGGGCATCTTGTTAGGATGATACCAAGGCTGAGACAAGTCAACATGAGGGAATAGGGAGAAGGTTGCCTTTGGAATGCCTCCCTGGTGGGAGTCATGGTTACCAAAGCACCGGGAAGCATTATGAGCAGGGGTGTTCGATGCAAGGCTCTTGGCCTCTCTGATTTTACTTAATTTATAAATGCTCTAAGGCCTTTTCCAGCAATAAAAGGCTGAGATTGTGCGCGCGCACGCGCGCGCGCACAGACACACACACACACACACACACACACACACACACACACACACACACATACCAGAACTCAAGTACTGGGATGTCGCCTTCCTCACGGTCCTTGGAAGCATCCTCAGTCTTAGCCTTTCTCCTTGATCTTCCTTTTGAGAACTTCCCAGTCCTACTGAGACTTTTTTTTTAAGTCACCTTCCAAAGTTGTTTTAACATTAAGTACCAAACTTGAAAATTGTCAGATCAGCCACCAGCCTCCCATTTCCTATTTACTGCTTGATGCTCCTGTTAGGGGGTCCTGTTCTTTTTGCTGTCATGCAAAGAAGCAAATGAAAGTTCTCTCTCCTCCATTAAGAAAAACACAAGATTTCCAAATCTCCTGATGTCCAACTCTGCAGCCCCAGCCAGGACCCTGAGCTGAACTGCCACATGCCTTGCTGCATGGAAGGCTCTTGACTGGCCTCCCTGTGAGGCTTTTCTTCCAGGGGCTTCCTCCAGCTCCTCCTTGACTCCCATTTGCATCTCCCCTTCCCCTGCACCTTTTATCTCTGCCTGGGTCCTCAATTTTCAGAGTTGTCTCTGGGAGCACTGACTTGGAGCCCTTCCCTCACTGGTAATGGCAGTGCCTCCTGTTTTCCCTTTGTTGTCCCCTTGCCTCCAAACTGGGCCCTTTCCCTAAAGTTTCAGTATTCTGACAGCTCCAGCATTTCCCCACTTACTGGGCCTCCCAGCTCTCACATATTATTATCCTAATTAAGTACTAAACTGTGTAGTGCTGAGACTATAAATGGAATCACATTTGGCTGGTTTTACTTTTTCATCTTCTATGTCTAATCGACTTCCCTGTGCTGTTGCTTTTGCCTTTAAAACATTTATGGAAGTCAGGTTCTTCTCATGGCAGCACCCAATCCAGACCCTGATTTTCCCACACCAGGGGCATGCTGGCATTGAAATAAAAAGTTCTCAAGCCTAACTAGGGAAACAATACTTTCATCAGAAAGAAATTCCACCCAACAGTGTACTCCTTATAATAAGATGGCCTTAAATATGAAGTAGTCCAATTGCACTATAGTAAGCAATGGGGCTTAACGGGTCCTTATTAAAAACCAATATTGTAAGGCATGATTATATTAAAATATGATCTGGCTTTTCCCTATGTGCAGCATCTTACACAATGTTGGTACCATATGCACTTTAAAAATCAACCTAAGGTTGACCTGATCATCTTGTGGTTTTGGGTGAAGAAATGGGAAGCAAGGCCTGCTTGCAGAGAATGTACTTGGTGCTCAGGGCCTGGATGTCCTGGGGCAGTGCTATCTTCCAGCAAGGATTTGCTGGGACTCAAGTCTAAGATGCTTATACATTTGTACTTCCTCAAATCAAAGCTGGGATGTGGACTTGGAGGCTTAAATTAGCCCCAGGCAGATAGCGATGAAGCACAGGGCAGCACTGGATAAGGCTGGGAAGAGGAGACACAAAACTAACTAACTGGGCTTTCCTAATTTCCTCAAAATCATGAATGGCTTCTCACTGCGTTTGAATTTAACTTAATATAGAGGATGGGCTGCCTGAAAGAAAAAGGGTATTTTCCCAGGCAACAGAGAAGCCCAACAAAGGCTGGTCCCATCCCATGACCCTGGCGCTCACCTGGTCCACTGTCCACCGGGCCACCTGGCTGGCCTGGATGTCAGCTACACCTGGCAGCAGCTTGCAGTGCTGCTCCCTGCCGAGGGGAAGCTCCCGAGAAGGGTGGGCTGACATGGAAGTCAGGAAGACCGATTGGTGCAGGGCCTGCTGGTTCTGCTCAGCTGAGTATTCTGAAAGAGAGGCAGTGTGGAGTGAGCAGCAGGTCAGCCTGGAGCCGAGGGCCTGTGGTCAGGGTAGGAAAGATGCAGACACCACCAACAGCCTTGTCTCCTGCTTATACAAGGTCACACGACCAGGAGTCCCCATGCATAGCCTATACCATGGTTCTGCTTTAGAACAGTGGCCTACCCAAAATAGATGTCATGTTAGGCCCTGAAGACTGTGGCTGCTTGCTTTAAATACTTGAAATACAAATCATTTCTGTGAGATATTGTTTGATGGCCAATGAAGGACTAGCTTGTCACTGCCCCTGGATTCTCTCTCCTTAAATCAGAGGAGAGATTTAAAGAACCAAAGACCCACTCAGAATGTGAATGCTGAGCAGATTGGCATACTGAACTATCTGGGATGTGTAAGTACAAAAGAACAATTTCTTCCTGGAAGCCACTTTATACATATCTAAAGCTGGCCAGGTCCACATCTGGCTTCCTAAATCCCCTGGTGACACTGAATGAAATGTAGCACAGGGTCCTCATGAGAACTGGGGTGACATCAGCTTCTGCTGTCAATCCCCAGCACACAATAACCTCAGGTGGGAATCTGGGGCAGCTAAGGATTTCTGGAAAGCAGCCTCTGCTGAGATGTGATTTCCCTGGCACAGGCATTCTTAAGTGGGGTGCTCTCTTTTCTGAACAAAAGCTCTGAGTGCACCAGGGTTGTGAGGGCATAAAGAACAATGGCTGCTGCTTGCCCAAGAGTGGTTGCTCTTGAAGTGAGACTTCAATGGGATTGATGCACTTCAATGTCATTTTTATCAACACTTCTGTTTAGTTTTTCCCCTCAATAGTGACTTCACTATTTATTTATTTGTTTATTGCAGTGCTGATGATTGAACCCGGGGCCTCATGCATGCTGGGCAAGTGCTCTACCATACTATTACATCCCTAGTCCCAAAGTAACTTTATTCTTAAGTTACATCCCAACATTTAAGATAGACCATAGATTTAAATCCTCTATTTTACTTTGAATCTACAAATGGGCAAGGAACAAAAACATGTTACAGAGATTTCAGAGAAAAACATTGCCTTTATAATATCTTCTAAGATACTTTTGACGTGCATTAGTAAAATAAAGCTACCAATATTTAAAAAGACGTTGAAAAGACATATTATGAAAAGAAATATTTCAAGAAAAAAAGTACACCCTTCATAATGCAAATGACAGGTTAAGAAAGCAATAGCTACATAATTTAAAGTTTATTATGATGGTTGGTGTCTTACAAACTGAGCCTAAAGAGTTATTATGCAAATAATTCCACCTCAAATTAATTACAGTTCTCAAAGGGTGAGGCTGACCTGTACTTGACATGGTCGGTTGTATACCTTTTATAATCAGAAAGGCCCTAAGCTTTAAGCAATCTGTCTATCACTGGGATTCTCTATACGATGCTGCTCTTGTGGATCGTAGCAGACATCCTCATATTTACCAAGGCTTGCTGTCTACCCAGATGAAGAGACAGCAAAATTGCCAGCTTCTTCCCAATTCTTATGCTCCAGTTGCAACCAGCAGCAAATTCATCTCCAACTGCTGATTGTCCAATGCTGACCTTTTTAGTATGTAAATAGGTTATCTTTCTTCACGTAGTTCTGCCAACAGTATGTAAGGCTGTAGGTTCTGAAAGGAAACTTCATATCTTCTTGGAAAAGCCAGTATGCTGACATATAAGAATGTCCTTTAATGACATTGTCCCATTGTACAAGGAACATGTACAAAACAAGCCCTGAAACTCAGGATGGAAGCATCACAGGGCCAGGCTGTGATTATACCAACATAGAAACCTCAGAGAACTTCCCAGGGAAATCCAGAGCCATGGCCTCTTAAGGATTAAGACCTGAGCCAAAGATGGGCTTTATTCTGGAAAAGAATGACAGTATTGCTCAACTCGTTGCTTTTGATGAAATAGTATGGACTTAAACAAACAAACATATGTATCTCAAACCCATGCCTTGGGCAAATTGATGATGTATAATCTCTAAAGTATGCAGGACTCTGAAAAGACACAGTTAATAAATCGTATGTCTCAGGAATAGGAAGATATCAAGGAATGGTGATCATATTTCTGTGATTCACGAATTAAGGCTTCAGGTATTAAACATGTAAAGAAAGAATCACAGAATTCCAAACCAAAGAAATTTCCAACACAATAATTCTGGAAAAGAACTGTTTGCTTTGGATGTTGAGGTATTCTCTTGAAAGTATACCCAGTGTGTTTCTTTCAGTACCTGAACTAGGGTTCCTCAGCCCACTGCATTTCATTGTTGAGGCAGATTTCTGGCTCTGGAAGGTGATACATGGGGGCTCCCATTGGCTCAGGTAGCAAGACAGCCTTTAGAATTAAAGGCAGGGAGCTCTTGCTTTATACTTTTGAATTTAGATTGGCTTGATATTATCTATGGCTTTTGAATATGGTTAACCGTGCCCCTGTTAAATCAAAGTATTCATTTGGAGGGAATTGGAATTTGGATTACTCAAGGAATGAACAAAACTTACTTGGAAGCCCATGAGAACTGTGGGGAACAATTTTAATGCCACAGGAGATCCTACCATGGGCAGTGGAGAAAGATCTACAGCTCTCTGCTGGGCTGTAAAGTCCCTACCTGAGTTCCAAGAATTTTTACTGGGTATAAGGGTTAGCGTCTATTCATCTGTAACCTTAAGTCCTGGGGAATTAGTCACGTTTAACATATGAAAATTTTTTACTGTTATTAATTTTGCTGTATCAAGTTCACATCATTGAATAAAAAACTTGAAAATTTACTTTCCATGTTTTCAGTTGAACATGGGTATGTTCAACCACAGTCTGAAAACATTAAATAGAAAATTTCAAAAGTGAACAATTCATAGTTTTAAATTGTGTGATGTTCTGAATAACTTGTTGAAATCTTGTGGCATCTTTCCTGTGATGTGAGTCCTCTCTTTGTTCAGTGTATCCACTCTGTACACACTACCTGCCCGTTAGTTACTCACTAGCTGTTTGTTATCAGATTGACCACTATGGTATAGCAGTGCTTGTGTTCAAGTAACCTTAATTCATTTAATAATGTCCCCAAAGTACAAATACTGATGCAAAGGAGGCAACAGGGCACAAAACATGGAAGGAGAGATTAACTCTGGTATTAAGTGGCAATGCTGCAGCGCATCTAGGAAAAAACAGAGTATATAGTGGGTTCAATATAGAAGCAGTTTCAAGCATTCACTGGGTATGCCCTGTGGGTAAAGAGGGATTATTGTATTTAAAAAGAGTTAGGTTAGGAAAGGAGCTTCTGAATAACTAGTCTATCATCTCTAAGACATGACTGGGGTTGACTACCATGCAGTGCTGGTGTGAGGGTGAAGGATAAAGCACTCAGCAAGGTCGAAGCTGCTATAATCACTCAATGCAGATCCTACTCTAAACGCAATCTGAATCTTTGAGACTGGGATTAATGTTTTATAAAGGAAAGTTGCATAACTCCAAATCAACACAATGCAAGGCTAATTCTCAGGCAGTGACAAAAGGGAATGTATTTGGGGGGAGTGTTTCATGGTGACTGTTCTGTATCTTTTGTACCCTTTGCCAGGTCTACTTTCTTCCACAGCTGATGAGTGTGGAGTGGGACCCTTAGGTCGAGCTGAAGGAGTGCTTAGATGACCTTGCCCCAGAGGAACTGCGGCACAGAGAGGGAAGGTTGGGTTGACCAGATTGCTTGGTTTTGGAGCAGAACAGTGACCTTGAATGAGATGTTTACTGCCTATGCATCCAGGTTTTTCCTCTCTGAAGTGGGTAATAATGGTACTTATACCTCACTGAGTTGCTGTGATTAGAATAGCTCTTAGTATAAAATGAGTGTTTAGTGCATGTAAGATATCACATTACTGTTTCAAGACATAAAGGTTGCAACAATAGTGAATGTGGGGACATATAATATGCCCAAAGCCAGTGCAACTAGATGTCCCTGAAACCTATAAAAGCTGAAATCCATACTGAGACTCAGGTTCTTGAGGGCCATGTCCAGATTCACACCCGAGAAGTCCTGGAACGGCAGTGCTGTGGTCAGCAGAACCCTTTGCGGAAGCCCCAGAGGAGGGAAATGAGAGTGGCATCCTCAGGCTTCCCAGGCAAACTAGGCCCCATGTGTGGTGGTAGCCTCACAGCACTGCTAAAATTCAGTGGGGCTGGCAGCTAGGAGATTACGTGACTCTTGACAGACTTTTTAAATCAGAGGTTGATTTGCATTAGTTTAAATTCTGTGCATAAAATTAGACTTTTGAAAATATCTGCTTAAAAACTTGCATACATCTTTATAAGATGTGAACACAGTAATTTGAACTTTTCTCTAAATCCAATACAGCTCATATCATATCAGATATTTGCTAGATAGTTGCTAATCAATAAGTTACACAAGCCACTGATGAAGGTGTATAAATCATGTGCTGTGTGAGGATTTTCAGTCAGCAATGGGCTGTGTATATGATGTTACATAGTCCTGTTAGATTACTGTAGAGCTAAAAATTTCCTGTTGCCTGATATTTTTACTATACTTTTTCTATGTTTAGACATGAAGATACACAAATACCATCATGTTACAGTTGCCTACAGTACTTAGTATTATAACATGCAGTACAGGTTTGTAGCCTAGCAGGATCAGGCAATACCAACTGTGTAGTAGGCTCTGCCATCTAGGTGTATAAACAAAATTTCATGATGTTTGCATGATAAAATCACCTACTGATGTAGTTCTCAGACTGTCAAGTGATACATGACAGTACTGTCCTCAAAATCATTCTCATCAAACTAAAAGGTTCAGATTATTCTATCTTGGGGCACTTTGGGTAAATAGGGGCTTCCAGATTGGAAAAGGACATTTACCATCAAGCAGGCAAGACGGTCACTTGCGCTTCATTCCAGGTCTGCTTCTACCTACCACAGCTGAGGGATATGGGCTGCTTCCCAGTTTCACTGCCTCACTGCAGTAATGACTCTTCCCCAGTTTCCCGAAAAGTCAGCCAAGGAAATTCATCCTGCAAACGCAGCCCTCCTACTGGAGGTTTCAACATTCTAATTAATCAAAATGTCCTTTGCACCAGAAAATGAAATGCGTATGAAATCCTGGCTTTGTCTCTAAACCCAGTGTGTGAGTGACAACAAAGGAAGCTATCCCTACATTTAGGATAACCTTTCCCTTCCAGAAAACAAGAGTAGTAACACTTGTCACTCCAGTGGGTTACCATTTGTGGAACTGTTGAAGGATTTTTGCTACCACTTTTTTCACAATGGGTATTTCTTTTGGATTTCATGGCCTTTAAAATTATAGTGAAGTGTTTAAGGATTTCATCAAGGTGCTTAGGGATCTGGGCCAACAACTTCAGCTCTGCATCCCACCCCAGGGTCCAAAGAAGTCCTGCACTAGAGCAATGGGAGACTTGGCCATAGATGGTGAGTCTCTTCAGGATGACTGGGAGAGGGGAATTCCATTTTCAAGGATGTTTAGGCATTATTGTTCTGCAGAGGCAATACATAACACCCTTTGGAGACATAAGTCTTGTTAGCAGGAAGAAAAGCCCAGTCAGGAGAGAGTTTCTTTCTCTAGTCTATGGAGATGGAGGGAATGGCCAGTTGAGAGTGACATGTGACTTAGAGGCAGCTTTTTCAGTGACCAAACAGGCTTGTGACATGGAGTATAGAACCATATGCTTCCTAATTCCATATATATATTTTAAGTATTTGGGGTCTAAAGGATTTTAATTCATCTGAAAATAGCATGAAAATGGGTCCCCAATTTCTTCTCTATTCCTCTCACTCATCCCTCTCATATTGCTCTACCCCCACACCAAAGGGAAAAAACATCCTTTATGGAAATGCTCTTTAAAAATATGGCTGTTTCTTCACAAAAGCCTCACACAACAAAACCGAAGCAAGTGAGTCATAAATGGTAAACCAGAGTCTGCATGACTGGGCCTGGAGTTATTTTTAATTCCACTAAAAACAGAGACCCATTTCACAAGTAACCATCTCTTCAATTAAAGGGGGTACAATTCTACTGTGTTCTCTGCTTCAAAAAGATAAAAATAAAAATAATAAGTAAAAGAGAATTGCAACTGGCCCTGAAATCCAATTATGTGATTTTCTTGCCCACCGTATAATCTGTGATAGCTCCCAACTGACTCCATCAATTTATCCAGCACTTGCTGAGGCAGTTACTCAGTTACTGTGCTTCCTTAGTGACTTCTGCTGGAGAAGCAAGCAAATGTTCAGAAATGGCTCTTCACTTGGTGATGGTGTTTTCTTCCTGGGTCACCTCTCTTAATAGTCTGCCTACTCTGTGCTTGAAACCATCATTTCTGGGCTATACCAGATTCTTCTCTTGATTGTGATGCTTTTGAACCCACTTGGTCCCTCTTTTTTTTCCATTTATTCATCTGCTCTATGGCCCAAAACAAGGGGAAGAGCAGACCAAGAGAAGCTGAGCCATGATTGGCAAGATGATGTCTACTCCTCATGTCATACTTGGTAATATGAGCTCATCAAGAACAGACATTTAATTGACAGTGGGCCCTCCGCACTTGCTATTTCTCATATGCCAAATCATATCCAAATACGGCATGGCTTGTCTGTTGTACCATGTTTCATTTCTTTACCAAATTAATGTCCAGAATTTAAACACTGATATCTGCTGAGTGCCATAATGATTTAGCTATTGGTCCTCTCTCATCACAAGCTGCTCTTCATATCTGGTTTCATACTAATGTGGAAGATAAAGCATAGAAAAATCAGGGGTTTCCTAAGGACTGCCCAATGGACTCTCAAGAGAATCAGATGTTGAATGAAGAGTCCAAGATGTTCTAGATCTGTGTCTTATACAGCATGATAGCCACTAGGGACATGTGGCTATGGAGCACTTGAAATGTGGAGTGCAATTTGAGATGTGCCACAGTATGACTTGGATGTTGATAACTTGGTATTAGAAAGAAGAATATAAAATAAACTGCCTTAATATTTTTTTGAATCTTGATTTACATGTTGAAATAATATTTGGGGTATGTTGGGTTAAATAAAATTAATTTTACTTGTTTATTATTTTAAATGTGACTACTAGACAATTTCTGTGGCTAGTGTTCTTTGGCTATTAGATGGTACAGGTCTGGGAGGGTGCTGAGCCTTGTCTCTGTAGAGAAATGCTCCAGGTGCAAGAAGAGACTTGGAGACCGGATGCAATCAACATTACCCTTGTTGAGATAATGACAAAGGCTGAAGGTGGCCTGTATTCCACCAAGGGCCAGCAACTCCAAGAATGGTAGAAGACTTGAAGACCTGAGGTCACGAACATTCTCTAGGAGCAGACAAGTCTGCCTGGAGAGAGACTAGCTGAGTTCTCATCTTGGCTCCATAATATTTGCTGTGAACAATGTATTTCTCTGGCACACATGTGAGGTTCATAAATAATGTGTTATGTGGATGAATAAATGACCAAATGAGTACATGCATTAGGAAAGCAGGAACTTTTTCAATCAATTACAAAAAGCAACTTTCAAAACTAGATTAAGAACCATTCACATATAGAGTCACTTTCTTTAACAGTTTTGCTACTCACCCCGAATCACTAAGGACTGAGGGTGTTTATGGCAATCTGGCTGCTCCCTTTTTTCTTGGGGCTTGAGTACTGGTGGAGATAAGCGAGGGCCTGTGGGCTTTGGCATCTCCAGGCTCCCTGCTGCCATCGTCCCAGTATTCCCCTCAGTCATCCTGTAATTGTCCAGCTCCTCTGAGGCTCCACCTACTGGCTTCCCAATTCCATTCACAACCAGGTGCCTTCCCATCTTGGGCATGCTCTGATGCCCAGGGAGAAGTGAATGCCCAACTCTCCACTCAAGCCTGCCTTCCTCCATCTGGTTGAGGTGCCTTTCTCCTCAGTTCTCTCTTATAGGACCTCACAGCACATTTTTGAAGACCCAAAGGCCAGTAGCCCTTCAGTGCGGGTGGCCTTGTTTCCTCAGTTTACTTTGTGGGTTCCAGAAATGCAGTCAACTCCCTGATAGGTCCCAAAGTCTTCTTTACTCCCTCCAGGACTCGGTCGCTCTTCCCCAGGTCTTCAGGAACTGAAACTTGCTTCCTCTCTCTTTCAGGGGCTGCCACCCAGCCTAGCTAGTGTGTGGGACAGTCTTCCTGGCTTCCCTTGCCTGGCTGCCTCCAAACAGGCACTTTCTAAAGACTAATTGCCAAATGCAGCTGAATCTGATGGAGTCAGCCACTTAATCAGCAGAGGAAGAGGCAAGCAATATACTTCCTGGAACAGAAACCAGAAACCAAGGCTGTGAAGGGATCTGGCTGGCCTTCAATCCATGAGCACAGGATTTTAGCTCCTTCTTTGGATTTTATTTCAGTAAACACTCCTCAAAGGGGTCCCTGATCCCAGAATGTCCAGCCTTAGGGTTCCTAGATCCAGAGACCTGTAGTTCAGGTACAGAGGCCCTGGTCTACCCTCAGACCTGATCACTTTCCAGGGGCCTCCCTCTGCCTGTCTGGAAGTGACTCATGCCCACCCCCCCTGCAACTCCAATGCCCCTGCAAGACCCTGCCACTTGCTACACTATGTTAAAACTTTACTTTTCAGTCCCCATTAGCAGAGCATAAATTCAAGGGCAATCATTTCCAATTTATCCGCACAGCCACATGATGTAGCACAGATCTGACACATGGTATAGCATAACACAGGTGCTTAATACATGATGTGACTGGTGAGCCATCTGAGGAATTTTACTGCAGAGACAAATAATGCAGTGGCAACAGCTAACGTAGTCTGTGCCAGTGAAAACAATGAGTATCCATCCTGGATTCTCTCATTTGCCAAAGAGACTCATTACTGAAAAGGTCAGAGATTGTTTGTGAAATGAAATCTAACTCACTCCTCAATTAGATGTTTGAGAAGCAGATATTCCTTTACTTCATTTGAACAAAAATGCAGGAAAAATCCATATTAATTTTTGATATGTTAGTCATCCAATAAAAGACTTTAGTACAGGATATTTCTGATGGCTAAAGGGTGACCTTTGAGTTTAATATCTTTTTTGCCACAGCTTGAGACATATTAATTAACTTCTTTGATTGAATACTACAATTCAATCACCCAGCATGTATTTTTGAATCCTCTGCAACACCAATCTCCTTCACTTGCAAAAGTGAGATCATAATTGAATCAACATGGGCATGAACTTGACCAGAGAACTGGAGTGGCTCTTCTCAAAGTAGGTATGCTCCCACCTGATAACTTCCTATCCCTACTCCACACCATGCAGTGTGTGGAACATTCTGTGCGGGGTTAGCATTCACAAATCTGAAAGGCCCTAACACTCACTTCTGTGAGCATAAAGAAGTGAGGTAAGCATACTCAAATTCCAATATGGATGGCAGGACTAGATTAAAAGGTGCAGATGAATTTGGAAGTTTCGGTTATCAAAGATGAGACCCGGAGTATTTCAGATTTCAGACATTTTTAAATTTTGGAATATATACATATACATAATGAGATATCTTGGGGATGGAACCCAAATATAACATGAGATTCCTTTATGTCTCATATATACTTACACATATAGTTTGACCATAATTTTATACATTATTGATAATTTGGGGCATAGTAAAGTTTTCACTATGACATCATACTGGTGCTCAAAGTTTCAGATTTTGCAGCATCCTGTATTTGAGGTTTGGGGGTGGGAATGCTCTGCCTGTAGACTCTCTGAAATCAGGAGAGGGTGTGCACCCATGCCTAGGGGGGACTACAGGGCAATGAGAGAGAAAATCCAAGCAGGTCTTCACAGGGTCCCTAACCACCTGGCCCATTTTCCAGCTCCCACAAGGCAGAGGTTGGGAAGGTGAAATGAACAAATGCAAGTTATAAGTCTTACCATCTTCACACTGTCTTTGCAGACTCTACCTCCTGGTATAGTGCCTTCATAGGAGGTGCTCAAGAGCTGTTTGCTGACAACTAACAGGGCAGGTATAGATGGTGGGAAGGGGGCAGAAGAATGTGTGTCTCTGGAATGAAGCAAAGACTCAAACTCCCACTGTGTGCCATGAGTAAATGTCTTGCTGGAATCTGCCTCCATTCTCTATTCCTAACCACTGGGCAAACCATTTGAGTAGGAGTCCATAGGTGTTCAGCTTCATCAGAGAATTCTTCTGGTGGAAAGACTCCCAAGGTCTGGTGTGACTCCAAGTTTCTTATGCTCATGATGAAACACAGCCAACTCAGGGCATAGCATGGTGCCGTCATCCAGTAGCAAGAAACAGGAACAAAAACTGGACCCAATGGAATGACTCTCAGGTGCCAGATTGGAAGTGGGGCATGGTTGTAGATGCAAAGATCTGTCAGCACCAGTGAGACTTGCTCCCCTAGGCCAGCGTCCAATGGAGGTACACAGCCCATTGAACCCCAGAGACTGGCACTCTGGGGCACTATTTTCCTCCTGTCCTTCTTTGAAAAGGGATTTCTCATTATAGCAATACACAGCATCTGAATTTCCAGACAGGTCCCTGAAAGTATTGTCAGATTTATCTAAAAACTAACATGCTCCAGAGATGCTACTGGGGACCCATGGAAACATGACCAAAGGAGCACCTCAAGCTCCCCAGAAACAACAGTGGCAGGTTCTGCCTGGCAGAGGTAAAAGACACATGCTGCTCTGGGGACACAGGGCTGCTGCTCCCTTTTTCCTCTACCCCTGGCACACAGAGCTGCCTCTTTCACTGGCAGTGAGCTCAGCACAGATGCTCACTCCTGCATGGTGCCAAGGACTCCCCTCATGGAGATGCTGACGTGTTCACAGATTTAGAGAAATTATCCTGCTCTGGGGCACTCTGAAGTCCAAGAGGGTTCTCCACATGTCTTGGGGAGCCACCTGTTTTCACAGGCTCAGACACTCCCAGACAGCTCTTCCCATTTGAAAGTGATTCTCAGTAGAGGATCTTCTACACAGGACAGCCCCAAGGCCACGTGTCTTCCCTCCCACTCTGAGAGAGAAAACACTTACCCAGAAGCCAGGGCACCCCTCCATGAATTAAAAGCACACGTTGCTTCTTAAGTGTTTCTCACTCCTCTTCTTGTGATTATTCATTGTTGAAAACATGTAAATAAATTAGTGCACTTCTTTTCATGTTTCACTTTTGCACAGACTCATTGAGGAGCAGCTCATGGGCTGTTTTCTTCTTGCAGGAATCATGAGTATTTCCAAACCTTTTCCTGCTTTGCAGAGAAGCCAGATGCACAACACAAACAGGCCAGGCTGCTCTTCAGGTGGTCCAAGGCTTGGTTGATTTGCTTGTCTCTCCTTTGCATACCAAGACTGGCTCAGGAAAAGCCAGCCTCCCTGCAGAGCTGCTTGTGATGTGCCCTATCTGGGCACACCCTGATTCCCTGCTCCTTAGCCCCTCCCACCTGCTGTCCAGGGCTTCCTCTGTGCAAATGGATCAAATGTGTGTCCTCACACATTTTGGCATGAGCCATTCTCCTACTGACTGTCCTCTGGGCTCCTTGGCCTGGTGTCACCTTCTGCTAATTATAGGGAGCAAGTGGGCTGTGAAGATTAGAAAATTATAGGCAGAACAGCAAATAAAATTAAGGCTAGCTTTTTAGTTAAAGAAGAAATTAGTGTTCTTAGTATTTTATAGACTTTAGGCTTTCTTTAAAAATTATAACAACTATGAATAAACAAACAAAAATTATAGCAAATTTAAGAAAATTGACTTGAGCTGGATAAAACACAAAAAAGACTCCATGCTCTTTTTACCTGGTTGAAGTCTTGTCAGAAACTCAGCTCCAAGCTATGCAAAAGCTATTCTGTTCAGCTTTTCTCTCCTAAAATAAATACCATTTGATGCCAATATGCACAGATGATATATCTGACCTTCTCCAATTACCAACATTCGAGAGAATAGAAAGCTTTTAATGGGTGTGTGTGTGTGTGTGTGTGTGTGTGTGTGTGCGAGAAAAGAGAAAAACTAAACACTAAATATTTCAGTGGCAGGAATTTGACACAATTTAAAACTTGACACAATTTAAAAACAAATAAAGCAAAGAAGCAATGAAGGATTGGATTGGTCACTATACGCTGCATTTCGGCCTCCTGGAGTCTGCCAATAGAGACATCCCCATCCACCCACGTGCCACTTGTGGTCACTTCCCACTGAGGCCACCCGTCACACACTGGCTTTGCTCTTGCCACCTGTCCTTTTTTCATTCCAGACAGCATGGCCTGAGCAAGCTCTTCTCTTCTTTTAGTTCTTCACACTGCAGAACTAGTATCCCAGACCCACTGAGCTGTGGTGTTTTGTTTCCCGATGACATGTTAGCATGGGAGCAAGGAACTTTCAATTAGTTGGAAGCAAGGTCTCTGTTGCTTGAAATTCACATCGATCAATTAGAATCCCATGAGGAGACATGGAACTAGGTGAATCTCCAACAGAGCCATTCAGAGACTGGGCTTTGTAACCTCCACTAGAGATCCTGGAAAATAGCCCTGGGAAGTTGACAGCATGCTTTTAGAAGGTATGGCTGAGATACAAGTTCTTTGCAATTTAAAAAACAAGCCAGGAAAAATTAAAAAGTGCAGAAGAATTAGGTTTATAATACTATTATATTTACAGTATAAACTGTTTCATTCTACACATTCATAATATCTTGCAAAAAAACATGCAAACAGTACACTTATCACATGCATGCTTACAAAGAACAGGAAGCTGTGGGATAAGAAATGATATGCTTGACCCTAGAATTAATGAATTGACTAAGTGAGTATAGAAAAAGACAAAATTTGAAAATTACACTTTTATGAATATTAGAGTTTAACTATTAGGCAGCTACTTTTTATTAGTGCATATTAATTACACAGAATAGTGGGTTTCATTTGGTATATTTGTATATGTGTATGATGTATTAAGCAATTACTTTATAACTACTTCAAACCTATCATATTAGAAATTTAAATAACAATGGAAGGGCAATTGAGGACACAGGCTTTCTCACCTAAACAGGAAGGTGACCATTTCTTTGGGTCTTTCACTTTCACACATATACAGTCATAAGAGAAACTGATGAGACTGTGTTTGGAAAGCCTCAAGTTGCTTTTGTCAGAAAGCAACCTGGTATTGTAAATTAAGGCCTGCATTTCCCATGGGAAGAAGACTCCTTATGTGTAATCATATGGCAAGGCTCTTTTTCAAGCAAATGGTACTTGTATTCAAAACCCTGCATTACATCAATGTTGAAAATAACTGCATTTGGAATCAGTAATTTTCTTGGCATGGTTACTTTCCACTTGAAGGTACTGTAGTGTCACCAGGATGAAGTGATGTTTTAGGGAGTGAATGCTTACAGATCAGCTACTTGCAGCATAACTGGGTAACTATTAATGAATTAGAGAATAAGGCAGTAGCACCAAAACTTAAAACAGCAAAAAACCCTTTTCTTAATTGCCAACGATAACAGGCAAGCTGTTAATATTTGTGTGTTCATGTGGGTGGGTGGGGATTTTTTTAAAAAGCAGTGTTGGAAAATAAAAGAATTTTAATAAGGCAAGTGTTTGCAGAAGAGTGATTCAGGTGAGCTGTCACCACAAGCTCAAAACCCTGTTGGTTGTGATGGGGAATATTTAGAAACATTCTGCAGAGCTTCTAATAAACCATTTGAAAGAGACAGCACTGAGCCATGATTGAACAGTGACAGAATACATCGGCAAGATGGAAAATGCACCTGAGATAAATGAGAAACAGCAAGTTTCTGAGTCCAATGACCCCTCCATCTTCCCAAATAACCTGGGAATCTTCAGGGAATAAAACTGCCTCTCGTCTCTCAGGCTAACCTCAGGCTGACATTCTCATAGTAACTATTCCTTAATTACACGGTAAGGCTTCATTGTATCACTTTTTATTCTACCCTGGGAACAGAAGATCATCTGAAATGTTTTGGAAGGCCATGTACATTTATTAGGACACACCAGTGCCATTCTTTGGGGGATTGCAAGGGTAAATCATGGTGGCCACGTTTCACATGATAGTGCTATGGGGTCCCTTGATGGAGCTACCCCTTTACTTTAGAACATCCTCCACAAGGAAACTATGGTTACAGTTTTATGCATCAAAGAAAATGGAAAATCTTCCATGCCTTCCTCTTTTTCATGGTTTCCACTTTGTTATTCAAAATGGAAGATGATGACAAAAGAATATAAAGCCAAAGAAATGCCACACATTCTTACTTATGTAACTGCAATAACATTTAAACATAACTACGGGAAATGTCTATTGAAACATTTCAGAAGCAATGCCATTTCTGATTTTGAAAAGAAAAGGAGTCTACTTCCCCTATCTTAATGCAGTATTCTAGCAAAGGTGCTGTGGCTGCTCATGTTCTCATTTTGGTCTTGGTGAGAATATTAATTGATAATGCTAGAATAATCTGTATCCATAGTGAATCTGAATTTTGTTTCTAAATTATTTTTGAACATTGTCTTTCTTGAATCATAGATAATGACTGAGGTATCTTAAGGAGAATTTTCTTCAGAAGGAAAATTGTATAGGGGTCAAAATCATATTGGTCAATTCTAGGTACAGAAATAAAAAACTGCTGTGTGGCCTTCAAACTACCCTTTCTTAATGACCAAGGAAACATCACTCTTATCTTTTTTTTTTTGTGCTCTCTTGAGCTCCATATTGACAGTACCATGGGAAGGAGGAATGATCTAATGAAAGCTTGTATGTGCTAGCGGAAACTAAGCAGCCTATTTATAAACTACTCTGAAATTTAAGTGAAAAGCTCTCACCTACTCCAGGTTCAAATGAGAGAGCAAGGCTTAAATGTGAAGACACAAAGGAGAAGTACAAGCTGGGGAAGAAGTACATGATGGTTCGAACCAAGGGCATTAATGTCAAAGACCATAACAGGGAGCAGCGGGAGAACAGAGGGTGGACCTTGGCCAAGGCTAACCTGAAGAGCCACAGAACCAAGCCAATGTTGTAGGTGAAAAAGATGTTATAAATACTGGGTGAGATGCTCCTCTCCTTCTGTCCCATCCTCTTTCCCTATGTCTTCCCAAGCTGAGCACATCACATAGGTCCCCACTGTGTTCATGCTGAGCTCTCTAGATGCCAGGCAGTTTGAAGCATTTTCAGGGAGGAGAATGAGGCACAGAAAGGGGATAAAAGTTGTTTAAGCAATCTGCTAGGAGGCTGGGGATATAGCTCAGGGTAGAGTGCCTGCCTAGCATGCAGGAGGCCCTTGGTTCAATCCCAGTACTTGAGTTGGGATTGGGGGGAGAATCTGCTAAAAGGCATGGATAGGAAAAATCATGTAGGAGCTGTAGGGCTAAGGGAATTCTATCTGCCTGGGAGGTAGGAATGAAGTCTTAAGGTGTAGTATGTCTGGAGTGGCATTTCAGAGCACAAGAAAACAGGGAAAGGCAATTTGAGGACAAGACAAAGGGCAGAGTATTGAGTAGGGGGAAGGAGTGGGGAGGATGCACCCATGGACCCCAGGGGAGGAGCATATTCAAAGGACTTATTTTTCTAACCCAGATCTGTGGGAAGAATGCTGCTGAAGGTCAAAGAGGGTCATGTGTACTTGTAACTCTGAGCATGTGTGCCAGTGTGTCTGAGACCAGCACAAAGGATGCTGGGCAATAATTATCACCACCACCCTTTTCCTTTGCTACCTTCCTTTCTAGGCCAGGAAGCAGGCAACTCCCAGAAATGAAAAGCAAGCCTCTCTCTTCTGTCAGAAGGCAGACTGAACAACGCCTTTGCTGAAGGCAAAGCAGCCTTCAGGTGACCCAGCCTCCAGGGTGCCTCACAGAGCAGCTGCCTGGGCATGTGCTAGAGGCTCGGGATGGGAGAGAGGTGGCTGATGCCATCTTTTTTGACTTCTCTGCGGCACAGTAAAGATGCTCTGAAGTGAGAAGAGGAAGGAAGGGAGCAGAGAGAATGTGGGCTTTCTAAAATCAATTTATTTCTCAAAAGTAGAATCCAATGTAAGAATTAAGGGACTCATATTAATTGTAACCCATCTATACTGTGCCGTCTCCCACTTGGCCTGGGAGGGTGGAAATGGACCAGCAAATGCTGCCACAAATGAGCAGCCCCAAGTGGATGTGCTAAACAGAGGCAGCTACATTTTAGTTCATGCAGTTTCTATCTTTAGTGTCCACCCACAATGGCAAAACACATTAATGAAATCCCACGCCTCACCTTGGGCATCAGTTCCAACTCCCTCTCTATCTTCAGTACTGATTATAACAAGGATGGTTCTCGGAATACATCTCCCTCTCTCAGATTGCCTTTTAGTAAAAAATTCATAAAACAACATAGAAATTACTAAAAGTAGGTTAGTGGGAAGGTGGGAAAGAGAATTTTTTTAAAAAAATTCTAAGCCAAGTACAAGATTTGGGGATTTTGCAAAGGGGAATGATAAACTAGGCCATTCAAATCTATTACACCAATATTTTCTCTGGCAAGAGACAGCTTGGTGGATTTGCATTCGGTTTCACTTTAGGACCTAATTCCTTGTTTAAAGGAAAAAAAAAAAACCTGGAGGAAAATTTTCCATTAGCTGTAAATTTTACTTAGGTCCAGAGACACATCCTAGCTAACACATATTAAAATCAACAATTAAGCATAATTGCATTAAAATATTAAAACACTGTAAGCTATTAGAAATAATGAGCATTTTTTTTTCATAAAACCACCACATAAATTACCCTGATGCTTTGTCAGATCCCTAATCAAGAAGAGCTGCCCGAAATGGCAGAGATTTTGCTTGCAGGACACTGCCCAGCATTAGTAGATCAGAGTGCTTGGGGCAGGGATGGTTTTTTATTAAGCTGGAGCATTAGAGGAAGCTACCCTGTTAACACCATCTTTGGATGAATACTCCTGTGCCATAAAAAGCTGAATTCCAAGAGTCATAATAATTATTATAATGTAATTAAAATACAAATAGAATTTTAGGCCATGTGGTAACAGAGATGGCAACAAAATATATTCTGTGGTTGTGGGAAGGGCCCTGCATGACATATTCACAGTGTACGTGTGTGGTATCTTCCAAATTTTTGTTTTTAAAATAGAGAATGTAAATTACATCTAATTTAAGTCATTTAAAAAATCTTAATAAAGCACTTTGAAGAAATATTGCCCAGCCAACTCTTTCTATAGATAAGAAAGGTACATGCTAGGCTACAAAGTTATCCGACATCTTTAATCGGTGTCCACAGTGATGAGGCTTCAGCAGAATCCTGTCGATGTCTATATAGCAATAGGTGTTTTTAAAAATCAATTTGGCATGTTTCTTTTCTTTTCTTTTTCTTTTTTGCATATAAGTTATGCAGACAGCTAGATCAATGGTTCTCCAGTTAGGTGAGAATCATTTGTGGAGATTTAAAATCTAGTGATCACACTGATTAAGTAAGAATTTCTGGGGGTGGATGGGGACTGGGTACTGGTAGTTTTATAGGGTCCCTCTTCCCTGGGTGAGACCTGCTGGTTTAGAGCTCTGTCTTTGTCTTTACTACCAGTTCATTCCTTTCTCTCTTCCCATGGGGGGTGGTGGTGCTTCTGAACAAGGCCCCGAAAGAACACAGAAAGGAGTCAACTCCACAGAATCAGAAAAAGGTTGCCCTCTAAGAAAACCTAGGTCCTCACATGTGGTATCTATAGGGCCTACCAGGCTATGTAAGGAGCTGTGGGACACACACCCCACTTACAGGTGAGCCCCCAGCTCTGGCCCACCGTCCCATTAGGAATGTGGGCCCAGGGCAGCTCAGTTTTTAAAAGAAGACAGAAATTTTCTTTGTATGTGAAAGTCTCTTGATTTTTAAATGCCTATAATGAATTTTAAAATTTATACAAATTCTGTATTGACTAAATAATCACACATATGACCAAATGTGGCCTAAAACTTGCCACTGTACAGTCTCTGAACTAACATAATATACTGTATATAGTAAGCATACAGCAATAAATATTTTCAGATGCTCCATGATCAAAATCTGGGAAGTTTTAGTTTTTTAAACAATATAGATTGATCTCTATGGCATTGATTTGCAATGTAGTTGTGCTCTCCAGAACCTAATACTGTGACTTATATTAACAGGCCCTCAAAAGGAGTTGGCTAACCAAAGGACACTGTGACTCCAGAGGTGTACAAACATTGTAAAGCAAACATACAAACACCCCCCCACACCACCACCCAGCCTGACATGCCTAAGCTCTGCTGTGCCACACAGATCCCTTGGGAACCTTGCTCATGTGTGGTTGTAACTGAGCGTCTCTGGTTATCACAAGCTCTCAGGTGATGCTGATACCACTGGCCATCATCACTCCATGTAGGACTCTGTGCTTATTCCTGGTGGGCAGCACCCTGTCTTTTTTCACTATCAGTGGCACAGAGTAGGAGCTCAGGAATGCCAGCTATGCAATCTAGTGAATGAACTGACTTGAGCGCTCCCATTGCAGGCCCCCAGCAGTGCTGGGCAGGCTCTGCGGGAGGCAGAGTGTGTACTGGGGCTAGGAGATGAGGCAAGATTGGGGTTCTTGCAGTCAAGAGGGGGCAAAGACACAACTTCCTAGACAGGTGGCAGTGAAATGAGCTAGTTATTTCTCACTGGTACCCAAAAGACAAATGGGGTCTCAAGTGAGGGATATGAATGCCCTTGGAGGGGCTGGGTTGTATACTTGTGGCTGTGGGGAGCCAGGAGAGGCTTTTGATCAGAGAAGTTAATGTCCAAGTTTGGATGGTGATGTGATGTGATGGAGGCCCACTAGGACAAGACCCTTGTGAAGCCTCCTGTTTGGACACTGAGGCTAGTACTGCAGGAAGGTCACTCATCTTTCTGCACCGTCAGTTTTCCACACCGGCTACAGAAAAAATCTAAAATGGCAACTATTCCATAGCTCTGCTCTTGCTCAAGTGTCTGGTCATAGATTTCTGAGAGCCTTTTACCTAAAGAAATCTGTCTTGTTACAAGGAATAAGCCTGAAGAAGAAAACAATAGAACAAAGAGAAGGCCATGTTTGTCATGCTATTAATTCACATGGGAGACTTCAGGATGCACTGAAACTAGCTTGTAGAAAATATTCTCTCACTTCTAGTAAAATTGAACTTTACCTTTTGGGAGTAGAAGCAGCTTATGTGCCATTTAGTCTCTTTGTCTTATGAAAACCTTGTGACACTGTCCCTGTTTTTTCCTGACTAGAATCAAGCATTGCTTCCTGTTTTCCCATAGTCATGCATGCTTCTACGGTAATAATAATTATCATTATTTTTGTCCAAAGCATGCCACTGTGGAAAGAGAAAGCATGGACTTTAAAGCCAGGGAGATTTGGGTTCCAATTCCAGGTATCTCACGGTCAAGCTGTGTAACCTGGGCATTACTTAACCTCTCTTAGCCCCATACTTTCTCCTTCATGAAATGTCATTTCATTTTAGATAGCAAAAATAAATCTTAGCTTGATACAGTTATTACAAATTCTGAGCCTTGAAAGTTTAATAAACAGCCTGAGAATTTCTTTTAAACTTTAGTTTACATTTTCAGATTTTTTTTTTTTTTTGCAACAAAGAAGCTGATTACCCTTCTGTTCCACTGTTCTCACCAAGGTACCTTTTACATGATTGAAGCAGTAAATGGTGATGTAAAGATTAAATGAGACATGTGTACAGCTATGCCGAGGACTGGAGAAACACATTTTTTTCCTTCCTAATTTCCTTATCAATGTCCCTCTCTCTCTAACCCCATCCTGGGCCTCTGCTCTCCTGTTCCATGGCCTAGCCACAGCCCTGCATGCAGTTGTTTTCTATCTAGGCTGTTCTTTCCCTTTCTTTGCCCTTGTGTCTTGTCTTGGTGTGGCTGACTCTTACAAGTTGAGATTACATGGCATGTCCACAGACAGGCTCTTTCTACCTTCAAATACCGCCCACACCATGCTTTCAGTCCCTCCTATGGCACACTGTCCCTTTCCATCATTTCCCCTATCACACTCTGTACTTCAATGTGTGTATGTTCTCTGTGTCTCCTACCTACCCCTCAGCCCAGGGTCTCACATGCAGGGAAGACTAAAAAATATATGTTAAGCAAATGAGTGGATGCACTGTTCATTTCTTTCTGGTGGAATCTCTTATTCAGCTGTAATGATGTACTGGGGACTGCTATTATTAGGCACTTAAAGCTCTGTGAATACTTTAAATGACTCTCCCTAAGTCACACCGCAAGTCAGGCACTTGATACCTAATATCTTTTGCCTACACTAGAGCTTCCTGTGATGCCAACCTGTTTATTTTCATACTTATTTTATTCTGTATCTAGAATGGGAAAAGAAGAATATGGTAGAGTTAAAATAATGAAAAATTCATAGCCAGTAGTGTCAAGATTTTTTTTAAATGCACTTAAAATTTTAAGGAATTTGCTCACATTGCCTTTAAAATTTCTGCAATAAAATGTTAATATACAAACTTTAGATATATTGGGGTTTCTGAGAAATACTTCTGGACTGTGGAGCACTGCTCAGTTGGAAAATTCCAGGTCATCTGAAAGTGACACTGGCTGTGGAGTTTGGAGTGGACTCTAGCTCTGCAGGTACTTATGTGCTGAGCCAGGCCAGCTCCTAGGGCCTTGCCGGTATCCTACTGCTCTAGCTGGTGCTTTCTCACACCCTACTCCTCCTCCCCACTCTTACTCAGGGGCCTCTCCTGCAGAGCCCAAGTACTAGGTTTTTACCAACAATACACCCATTCATCCAGTGCTATTCCGGGTGTTTGAGATACAAGAACAGACAGGCTTTGCACTTATGAAATCATGGTCCAGCAGGAAAGGCAAAGATGGAAAGAATTAGTCATGAAAACAACACAGTGAATGCAATGATGGAGCCATGCCTGGGGTCTAAGGGTGATGCAAGGAGGGCATAATGATGTGCCATGGGACTGGATCCTCGAGTTGTAGGTCTTGGGTGAAGAGAAGTCTGTCAGGTGGATGGGGCTAGGGACCTTTTGATTAGTTATGGGCCATGGGGCTGCATGGTATGTTTGATCTGAGGAGAGCATGAGGTGTGGGACATGAGGCTAGAGAGCAGGGGTTGGGGGCTGCAGAGTGTGGAATCCTGTGAGCACAGTAAGTGCCTAGAACATTTCCCTGAAGGTCCTGTAGCATGGTGGAACTTCATGCATGGAGAACTCTACCAGATCTGGGCTCTGAAAGGATCACTCTAGGGGAAGAGGATGGGTGGTAAAGTGTGAGACTGGGAACAAAATGAGCATTTTATGTTTGAAAGTTCTGAGAAAGACAGCTCTGTGGCCGTGGGCAGTTCTCTTTACTGCACACATCAGTGTGTTCGGAAGCGGCCTCCTGTGGGCACCGTCCTGCTTCCACACAGCATTACTTCCCTGTGAGCCTCTCCACAGAGATTTCCGCCTCCGAGTCATTCTTTCCAAAGACAGATCCTTGTCTTCCCAAATGGAATGAACTTTCTAGATACATCTGGGGAGAGAGCTAAGCCTGCAGGCTTGGGAACCCCACATGTAGATTTAGACCCCCTACAAATTTCACAAACAAGAGTTTAAAAAATCATGAAATTTGAAAGAGAATATGCATACTATTCTGGGTCATAAAACAGCTTTTGCTTTTTTTTTTTTACTCTTTATTTCTAAACTAAAGTATGATAAGTTAACCTGGAAAACTCTTTTAGAGCAAGTTGATTTAAAAAAAAAATTCCATTATCTTAGGACTAGGCATAATTAGAGCTGTTGATTTATACCAAATGAGTTTTATCGCTTATAGTTCACCAAAGAAAATAATTCTGCTGAAGATCCTTCAAACATAAGTTTTTTTTACAAAATTATGCATTATGATAATAGTCACTATACAATTCCTTTGGTTGTTTCAGCTTAGATAGTGAAAATAATGAAAAAGTGAAATTGTGATTGTAGTCATTTCTTCCTACAAGGACACAATGTGAATAATACTGTTTTATTCCTCAATAGTTTTATTCAGATAGCCTAAGAATGGAATTTGCAACAATTTAGAAAAGTTACATATGCTTCTAATTGAATATAGTTCTGTAAAGTTAAAAATACATGTTTTGCATTAAAAATTTTCAGACTCTATTTTATTAGTAAAGTTGAATGAATTAATGAATCGGGGCTCTCGGGAACCACAGTCCTAAATCAAATCTGCAGAGCCTCCCCAGCTCCTCCCATCAGAGCAGCACCTTTTCCTTCCATCCAGTGCTGCAGTAGCCCCTGCCCTCCAGCACCCTCAGTCATGGAAGTCACTCTTTGGACTGCTGGCAGGGCACTGCTTGCTGTCCTTCTCCAAAACAACTGTGAGCAGCGTGGAGGTTGGACCTACATAGTCTTTCTTACTTCTGCATCTTCAGGGTCTGGTTGACTGCTCAGCACAAAAAACATGCTCAAAACATGGCATCTCTCTGACACCTTTGAAAATATCTTCCTTACTTACATTAAACAAACACACAGCACTTATGACACACCTGTCAATCATCCTATGCTATTATTTTTCCAAATATCGACACCTCAAAATTGTCAACAGGGAAGCTCTTGAGGCAGAAATGGGTTAAGGAAGCCACCAGAGGTTACAAAGTTTGTAAGTAGAAGCAGGATCTGAAAACAGGGAGTGAGGGGTCAGACTCTGCGCATTCTGGCGTCCCTTTCACTGTGCTGTCCTCTCAAGGGCAAGGGACCCTGGGTTGCTGTGGATACAGAAGATCATATCTAGCCAACCGCCTTCATTAACAAAGCATCAAGTACACAAGGTAAACCCTTGCTATAGTTTGGATCTTAAATATACTCCAAAGGCCCTTGTGTTAAAGGTTTGGTCCCAGGACATGGAACTATTGGAAGATGGTGGAACTTTTTCCGAGGAAGTAGACTGGTGGAAGGAAGTTAGGTCATTAGGTCATTGGAAGTATTCCTGTGAAGGGGATATTGGGACCCAGCTCATACCCTTCCTTTCTTCTCTTCCTGGCCACCATGAGGTGGGCAGCTGCCCTATTAAGTACTTCCATCATGACATACTGCCCCACATAGACCAAAGTGATAGGGCCAATGGATCATGCAACAAAACCTCCAAAACTGAGTCAAATAAGTTTTTCCTCTTTTTAAATTGATTATCTCAGGTATTTGGTCATAATGATTGGCAGCTGACTAATACAGCCCTAAAGCCAAGAATAGCCAGGAATGCTAGCTGGGTTTTCTTAGGTAGAAATAAAACTGCCTTATGAAACTTCTATCCATTAGCCCCAGTTCTGTTCCCTGGAATACCCTGGAAATAGTCAATTTTCTCTTCCACATAAAAAATTATAAGCTTATGATCGTACCTTCAGATACCACACATTGTTATACCTTTACAAACATTCTATAAATCTTCAGATTTCTAGGCACCTACACTAAACTGAGATAAGTCTCTCATCATTCTGATTTAGTGAGACTTGTTATTATTGGATGAGACTGTATCCAGAAATGTGATGATTTCTAAAGTATATTTAAAGTTAATTTTCAAAATGGTTTGGAAATAGCTATACTCAGAGCGGCAGTGGGGGAATCTGGGAGGGCTATGGGCTTGATGCATGGCTCTGACAGTCACCATCTGTGCTTTCTGCAGGGCAACCACACCACACAGGGCTACTGAAAGGTAAAGATGCAATCAAGGACTTAGAAAATAATGCAGCAGCCGGCTCTCTGGACTTGATTAAAGCTGAACTTTCCCATCACCATGTGTCCCTCTGAACAGTGACACTGGGCTCCAGCTTTACTACTGTGAGGAGCAAAACTGGGGGCTGAAGCTGCAACATTTTTTAAAATTAAATTTAACATATTACAGAGAGGCTATTTTTGAGAACCTACTTGCACAATTGCCTTTTGTGTTAGTCAGCTTTCTATCACTAACAAAAATACCTGAGGTATTTAACTTACATGGGGGAAGGTTTATTTTGGATCACACATTTTAGGGGTTTCAGTCATGGCTGCTTTATCCCATTGCCATTGGTTGATGGTGAGGCAGTACCTAATCTCAGAAGCTCTTGGTGGAAGCAAAGAGCTGCTCACCTCATGGCAGCTGGGAAGCAAAGAAAGAAGGGGCTGGGGTCCCAATATCCCCTCCAGGGCATGCCCTCAATGACCTCATTTCTTCCCTCTTAAAGGATCCTCCACCTCCCAACAGACTGCAGGCTGTCCAATCCTCTAATGCAGGGCTCAGGAGGACTTTCAAGATCAAAACTATAGCATCTACTTATGAAAATGTCATTTGAGAAAATAAGAAAAAAAAAAGAAACTCAGAATTTGGCCAAGTTTGTGGCAAAGAAAACACATTCTTAGGTCATTTAGATGGACACCTGGCTTTGTTCTTTTCTTTTTCATTGACGTTTCAATAGAAAGATCATTCACATCACTAAGGATGCCCCCTCACACTGTTGGTGGTACAGAAACTAGGCAAAGAGAGTTGAGAGAACAGTGAAGGACAGATTTTGAAGTTATAAGAACAAGCGCAAGAAAATGAAAGCAGAGACAGAGGCATAGGAAAATATGATCCCAAAGAGTGTCTGGCAGGGAAGATAAAGTATGGTTCATTGAGTTCAATTACTTAAAAAACAGTTTTCAAATGAGCACATAAAAATTACACCAATTTATGGGAAATACTTGGAAGTTTCCTAACGTATACCTTGTAAAACCATCAAATGAGGGTAATCAATATATCTATCACTTCAAACATTTAACTCTTCTTTGTTGTGAGAACATTAAAATTCCTCTCCTAGCTGTTTTGAAATATGCAATACATTATCATTAAATATAGTTTCCCTACTGTGCAGCAGAACACCAAAACCTAGTCTTTCTATCTAACCATAACTTTGTACCCTTTGACAAACCTCTCACCACTCCACACCTGCCTTCACCATTCTCCTTTCTATTTCCATAGGATCTACATGACTATTTTAGTTATTTTGAATTTTCAACCTCTGAGAAAGGAAAGAATGATATTCTTATGATTAACAGGGGCCTGGGCTGAAAATCCACAAGAAACATGGATATGGGAGTAAAGTAAGGACAGGCATCCAGCATCCTTGCTGGCTATGGCTGCCTCAGGCACCACATGCTCCCTGTTTCACCATCCTGAAAACGGAAGCTGGAGAAGCTTTTCTGTGGGAAAGAACTGGGCCTGACCAAGCTGTTAGGTGTGAATTAACATAAATGGAGATGATGAAGCACTATGAGGATGCTGAGGGGTAAGCATTTCAAGACTAGTATTTGTGAATCCAGCAAGTAAAGTGGGGACCCAGGAGCAGAGTGTGGAGGCAGGGACTCAGGGGCAGCAGGAATGGGATGGTTTCATAAGGCATAGAACTTAGGCATCATCCAGTACCAATTCAAGGATTCTTTAAATGAATAAAAGAAAATAAAGCTAAAAATTACCAGCATTAAAAACAAACCTTAATTTTATTTTTCCCTCTCATCTCAGGCCTGTGGATGCTTAGTATCTAGGAATTTAAAAGGGGGACTGCTACAATAAGGGGAGGGCCTGCTAGAACGTGGAGAAGCTCTGGCCACATATCAGGGAACTCTTAGGGCTAAGAGGAGATTACCCACATGGCCAGAAAGAACAGGGGTGGGGAAAAGGGGCAATCTCTTAGCTTCAGAAAATATTCTCCCTGAGGCTGGCCCATCTTTCTGGAGGGTCCCTTCAGGGAGGGTCTTCCTTAACCAGGCGGAGGCTGGGCCACAGATTAGGGGCCTCGGGGAAGGAGAGAAAATTAACCAAAGGTTGTTTTACAAGCAACTTGTTTCAATTGTTTATGAGGCAGAGAATGGAAATTTGGAGGGTATGTGTCTGGCCTTGTCCCAGGTACACCAGGGCTTATCAGAAGTCCTCTGTGAGTCACTTGGGGAAAGGACCAATAAGCTGTTTTCCAGAACAAAAGAGTGGCAAGGATTTGCCGTTTCCCAGTATTGCAGGGTCAGGTAAAAGCCAACACTGTCAATACTGTTCCCTCCTTTCTATCCTCACTGTCGGCATCCTACCCAGGTACCACTCAGTAGCCTGTGATGACCTCTGCCTTCGAGATCCCTCTATTTTCAAGTCTCCTCCAAAATACACAAATCTACTCATGTCTCTAAACAAAATAGAAGGATAAACCATACGCTGAATTAAAATGATTTCCAAACTCTCTCCCATTATCTGTAGGACAAAGGGACACTCCTTAGCTTGGGGTCCAAGATGTTAACTCTCGGGCCTTTACTGGCTGCCTTACCTCCAGCTTTCTGCCACTGATGTGTCCAGCACTCAAATGTACAGCCACTCTGCCCTGAAAAGGCCTCTACCATTCTGGTGCTGTGCTTTACTTCAGGAGTTGCTTTACTCATATTTATGTTTGTTGGAATTTCATCCATCATTTAGGGTCCAGGTTAAATGCTAGTTTCTCCTGAAATTGTTTTGGATTCCAACAAAGATAATGAAACTGTTGCCCTCTTCCAAACATCGTGGTTTGAAGCTGCAGCAGTATTATCCTACACCACCTTGTATCTGTGGTCACGGTTTTGTATCATTAGGCTCCATTAAGGAAGGGGCCACTTTTCCGCAGCACTGCCTATGGTCCACAGAGTACTTGCTTCCTGAAGGTATGTAGACTGGAAGGAAAGGGAAGAGCATTTGATTCTACTTCTGTCATTTAAAATATGCTAATCATAAGTATTTTCCTTCACCCTCCTAGAATCATATAAAATAACAAAGAAAATAAGCAAAATAATCAAGAAAACATCATAATTTCTGTTTTTAGTGAAACTAGAATTCTAATTTATCTGTCATGTAATCTAGTGAATACTAAATTCTAATGTATCTACAAGAGGGGGCCAGAAGTACCTGTGACTGGTCAGAAGTTGCATAGAGTTAAGGGAGTGAAGAAGGGCTTCAGTGGTGGCCTATCTAGTTCTGGTAAGGACATAGTTTTGGAATGGAAATGCATGTCCCTTGCTTACAGAAATGGGGACTGGACCTTGGGTGAGTAGTTCTGGTGGAAGAGGCCCTTTTGGGCTCAGTTTGGTATAGAGTTAGATGGGTCAGGACTACCCGAAGAACGATCCAGATGAGCTATATTTGCAGGAAGCACTCTGAGTGTCAGGCAAGAGGGACACAAATTTTAGTTATGATGCCCGATCCTCATTCCCCATCAACACAGATGTTTGCAATTAATAATCCAGATAAACTCAGGGAAGAAAGGAAGGCATGTAGGAAGGAAAGTAGAAAAGGAGATGGTATGGTGGTGTTATAAAGATGCCATGAGAAAAATGTAAAGAAGACCAATAAAATTATGTATTAAAAGGTGCACTCTGGGAAAATGTTGCCTTACAAAAGATGAAGGGTGATGACACATCAGGCGTTTAGGAAAACAAAGCATGCACACAAAATAGAAAGCATTATGGAGATTTCCTCAGAAAACTGGAAATGGAACCACCATTTGACCCAGCTATCCCACTCCTTGGTTTATACCCAAAGGTATTAAAACCAGCATACTACAATGATGCAGCCACATCAATGTTTATAGTAGCACAATTCACAATAGCTAGACTATGGAACCAACATAGGTAAGTGGATTAAAAAAAGGTAGTATATATACTCAATAAAATATTACTCGGTTTAAAGAAGAGTGACATTATAGCATTTGCCAGTAAATGGTTGGAGTTGGAGAAGATCATGCTGAGAAAAATAAGCCAATCTCATAAAACCAAAGGCCAAATGTTTTCTCTAATACTCGATGCTAATTCAAAATAAGGTGATGGGCACTAGGGAAGAATAATGTTACCTTAGATTAGGTAGAGGGAAGTGATGGGAGGGGAGGGGAAGGAATGTGGAGATAAGAAAGATAGTAGAATGAAAAGACATCATTACTGCTAATACTGATGTGAGCATGTACACGGAGAAAAATGAGAAATTATATCCCATCTACGTATGATATATCAAAGTGCATAAATGCATTCTACTATCATGTATAACTAATTAAAACAAATAAAATTTAAAAAATTGAAATGTGATAATTCAAGAAAGAGATGAACAAGTCAATAGAGGATGATGCAGAATGTAAGAAAAACTAAAACCACTACATGATGAAGATGGAACTGGAAGAAATAAAAAAGGTGAACAGACCTTCTGTAATCCAGAGTATTGCTTCTCAGCAAAGTGAGTGAAAGAGGGAATTCACTGAAAATTAAGTAATCAGCATTGTTCATCTCATAGTAGGCCCCAGGTATTTATTTTAATGCTGTATATTATTTGCTTTAGTTATTACTCTTGTTAGTTTCCACCTTTTCGGTGAGGTGCTAGAAATCTACAGGGACACTACAATTTCACAGGGTAGAAACACTGTCGCTTAACTAACTAGAGCCAGGAGACAATGTACTTTGCTCCACACACAAATTAGCCAAACTTCAGGTATACTTAAATACAAAAACAGAAGAGACAAAATCCCAAACTAATGACCAGGCCCTGAGTAGGAAAGGCTGTGTGTCTCACTCATGGACATGTACTCCTATAGCAAAAACAGAATTAATGCAAAGGCTAAGGATACCACACCACAAGGGGTCTCACTGTATATCACTTAGGACATTTTGTGAAGAGAAGACTGTGCCCTAAAAAGGCACACAAATAAGAGTGGAAGATAAATACATTCCAACAGATATGTAAAAACTAACACAGGAATACAAGACATATGGAAAATCAAGGCAACAAGACACCCCCTAAAGTTTAGAGTTCACCAGCAACTGACACAAAAATAGAGTTCAACTGGATGAAATATCAGATAAAAAATTCAAAATAATGATTAAAAAATAATGCATGAATTCCAAGATAACAGAAAATCCACTAGATGGATTAAGGAAGTCAGTAGAGGTTATGAATTAGAAATTCAATAAGGAGATAGAGATATTGAAAAAGAACAAAAAAGAAATTTTAGAAATAAAAGACACAATAAATCAAATAAAATATTTAGCTGAAAGTCTAATAGAGTTGACCACACTGAAGACATAATCTCAGAGCTGGAAGACAAAGTGGCTGACCTAAAGCATTCAGACAGTATTAAAGAAAAGAAAACAAGAATTTTTTAAAATTTATACCTTTATTTCACTTATTTATTTTTATGTGGTGCTGAGGCTCGAACTCAGGGTCTCGCACATGCGAGGCAAGTGCTCTACTGCTGAGCCACAACCCCAGCCCTGAAAACAAGTATTCTTGACCATAATATTTGAGAATTCTGGGACAATACTAATAACCCAAATTTAAAAATTATTGGAATTGAAGAGGGTTGTGAGTGTAGGATAATGGCATGGATAATTTCTCCAGGGAAATAACAGAACAATTCCCAGACATTAAGAATGAAATGGACAACGAGGTACAAAGGCATTCAGAACTTAAACAAAAAAGATTGAAAAAGGAAGCTCTTTATGATCAATTATAATTAAAATGCCTAATATATGGAACAAGCCATAGAATTTTAAAAAACTTAAGATAAAAACGCCAGGTTACATTTAGAGGAAAGCCAATCATGATTACTTTCAATTTCTCAGCATAAACTCTAAATCCAGGAATTGCTGGAATGATATGTTCCAAATCTTCAAAGTTAAACTATCAACCAAGATTGCTATATCCAGCAAAGTGATCCTTCAGAATCAAAGGGGAAATAAAAACCATCTAATATAAGAAGAAACTAAAAGAATGCTTGAGTACTTGACCAACACTACAGAGGATGTTTAAGAAAACATCTTACACAGAAGAAATAAAAAAACAAACCCCAGTGCTCACAAATGAACAAATCTCATTTGAATAGTAGCTAAGCAAATGAGAAACAGAACCACATTAAACATGAGAAATAAATAAAAATGGCAGGAATTCATAAATATCTCTCTATAATAACATCGAATGTAAATGGTCTGAATTCTTCAATTTAGACACAGTATGCAGAATGGATTAAAAATTTAGAATTCCACTGTTTGTTGTTTGCCTGAGACTCACCTTACAGGCAAAAACAACCACAGGCTGAAAGTGAAAGGATGGAAATGGACATATCAAGTAAATGGAGCCTAAAACAAGCAGGAATAGCTAACTCTCATAACAGACCAAGCAGATTTCAAGTTGAAATTGAACAGAGGAGACAAAAAGGTCACCTCATACTGGTAAAGGGAACAAACCAACAAGAAGATATAACAATAGTAAATATTTGTGCTCAAATGTTGGTGCACTCGGTTATGTAAAACACACACTACGCTAATCAAAGCTGCAGTCAGACTCCAGCACAATAATAATGGCTGATTTCAACACACATCTCTCACTAAAACATAGGTCATCTGCACATAAACTCTGTAATAACTCTTTAGACCTGAACAACAACAACAACAACAACAGTGTGTGAGTATGTGTGTATATATATATATTTTTGTACCAGGGATTGAACTCAGGGGTACTCAGCCACTGAGCTACATCCCCAGCCTTATTTTTTATTTAATTTAGAGATAGGGTCTCACTGAGTTGCTTAGTGCCTCACTTTTGCTGAGGCTGGCTTTGAACTCGCCATCCTCCTGCTTCAGCCTCCTGAGCCACTGGGATTACAGACATGTGCCACTGTGCCCAGTGGACCTGAGCAATATTATAAGTTAAATGGATTTAACAGGTATCTATAGAATATTTCATCTAACCACAGCTGAATATACATTTTTTTCTCAGCAGTTTATGAAAATTTCTCCCAAACAGACCATATTTTAACCAATGAAGCAAAAGTATAAATAAATGTGTGTGTGTGTGTGTGTGTGTGTGTGTGTGTGTGTGTATAAAATTGTACCTTATTGGATCAAAATGGAATAAAATTAGTAATGAACTCATAGAAATTATATGAACTCATGGAGGTTGAACAGTATACTTTGGAATGATGAAGATAAAGTGATGAGTGATAGAAGAAATTAGGAGAGAAACTGAAAAATTTTTAGAACCAAATGAGACATACCAGAATGTCAGGGACACTATGAAAATGGTTCTAAGAAGTTTATAGCTATGAGTGCCTACAAAATGTCAGAAAGATCCTAAAGAAACAACCTAAAGATGCATTTAAAAGCTTTTAAAGAACAAAACAAACAAACAAAAAACCCAATTCCAAAACCACTAGAAGGAACAAAATTTAAGATCAAAGATAAATAAATGAAACAGAGAGTGAAAAAACAATAGAATAATCAACAGAACGAAGAGTTGCTTCTTTGAAAACATAATATTGCTAAGGTATTAGCCAATCTAATGAAGAGAAAAAGAGAATATACTCAAATATAAAATTAGAGATACAAAAGGAGAAATAAAGACAGAAGTCACAGAAACTCAGAGGATAAATTGGGAATATTTTAAAAAAATACTCTAATAAATTAGAAAATCTAGAATAAATGGTTACATTTCTAGACACAAATGACCTGCCAAAATGAAATAAAAAGAATATAGAAAATCTAAGCATATCAATAAGGAGCAAAGAGATAGAAAAGTAACAAAAAGCCTTCCAACAAAGAAAAGCTCAGGACCAGATGGATTCTCAGCTGAATTCTACCAAATCTTTCAAGAGGAACTAATGCCACCTAATGCCAATGCTCCTCAAGTTATCCCATGAAATAGAAAGGGATGGAACACTTCCAAATTTATTCTATGAAACCAGTATCACACTCATACCAAAAGTAGATAAGGACACATCAGGGGAAAAAAATTACAGCCCAATATCCCTGATAAACATAGTTGCAAAAAATCCATAATTAAATATTAGCAAATTGTATTCAATAACATAATAAGAAGATTGTACATCATGACCAAGTTGCTTTTACTCCAAGGATGCAAAGATGGTTTAATACACACAAATCAATAAATGTAATTCATCATGTGAATAGGATTAAGGAAATAATTCAATATATTCAGAGAAAGCCTTATATAAAATTCAGTAGTCATTCATGATAAAAACACTGGATAGGGATAGAAGGAACCTACCTCAACATCATAAAGGATATATATATATATATGACAAACACAAAACCAACATCATAGTGAACATATAAAAAATTAAAAGCATTTCTATTAAAATCTGAAATAAGACACGAATGTCTACTCTCACTCCTATTCAATATAGTACTAGAAATTCTAGCCAAAGCAACAAGGCCAGAGAAGGAAATCAAAGGGATAAAAATAGAAAATAAAGAAGTCAAATTATCACTGTTTTCATATTATATGATCCCTTACTTACAAAACCCAAAAAGTTCTACCAGAAGATTACTAGAACTAATAAACTAATAAACAAATTCAGCAAAGTAGCAGTTTATGAAATAAACATCTAAGATTCAATAGTTTTCTTATACACTATTAATAAACCTGCTTAGAAAAAAATCAGGAAAACAATCCCATTCACAAAAGCATCAAATGAAAACAAAAACAAAACCCCTGGAGATGAACCAAGGAGATAACCAAGGAGATGAAAGACCTCTTCAATGAAAACTGCAAAACACTGAGGAAGGAAACTGAAGAAGACTCAAGAAGATGGACAGATCTCCCACGTTCATGGATAGGAAGAATTGATATTGTTAAAATGGCCAAACTGCCAAAAGCAACCTACAAATTCAATGCAATCCCCATCAAAATATCAATGACATTCTTCACAGAATTAGACAAAAAGGTACTAAAATTCATTTGGAAGAATAGAAGACCCAGAACAGTCAAAGCAATTGTAAAACAAAAAAGCAATGCTGGAAGCACACAATACCTGACTTCAAATTGTACCATAGAACTATCAGAATGAAAACTGCATGATACTGGCATACAAACAGACACATAGACCAATGGTACACAAGACACAGAAGTAAACACACACAGATACAGTCATCTGACCCTTGACAAAGGTACCAAAACAAACAATGGAGAAAGAGGAGCCTTTTTATAAAATAGTTATCCATTTAATCGGCTGGGACAATTGGTTATCTATACATAGAAGAATAAGACTAGACCCTTAACTCTCATCCTGCACAAAAGTCAACTCACAATGAATCAAATACTGAGAAATTAAGACCAGAAACTTTGTAACTCCTAAAAGAAAATGTAAGGTCATCAATTCAACATAGGGACACAGGCAATGATTTTCTAAAAAGAACCCTTAAGTTCAGAAAATACTACCAAGAGTTAATAAATAGAATGTTATCAAATTAGAAAGCTTCTTTACAACAAAGAAAACAATTGAGAAAGTGAAGAGAGAACCTACAGAATGAGAGAAAATATTTGCAATCTAATCTTTTTACAGAGAATTGATATCCAGAATATATAAAGAACTCAAAAAACTTCACACCAATTAATAAATGGCCAAATAACTAAATAGACAATTCTCAAAATAGAAATGGAAATGACCAAAAAACATATTAAAAATGTTCAACATCATTTGCACTTAGGGAAATGTAGATTGAAACTACACTGAGATTTGATCTCATTCCAGTTAGAATGGCAGTCATCAAGAATACAAACAATAATAAATGCTGGAGAGGATGTGGAGAATACTTTTAGGCTGTTGGAGGGATTGTTAATTAGTATAACCCCTATGGAAATCAATATGGAGGTTCCTTAAAAGACCTGAAATGGCACCACAATATGATCCAGCTATGCCACTCCCTGGTATTTATCATAAAGTATAAAAGTCAGCATACTATAGCAAGGCATGCAAACCCATGTTTATAGCAGCACAATTCACAACAGCCAAACTACAGAACCAGCCTATGTGTCTATCAATGGATGATGAATAAAGAAACTGTTGTATATATATACACACAAAGTTTTATTCAGTCATAAAGAAAAATGAAATTATGTCACCCGCAGGAAAATGGATGGAACTAGAGACCATTATGTTATGCAATATAAGCCAAACTCAGAAAGTTCAAGGATGGTAAGTTTTCTCTCATATATCAGAAACTAGAGAGGCAAAAGGTAAAGAAAGGTACAAAGAGACTTCATGAAAATCAAAGAGAAGTTGGCAGAGCAGGGGAAAGGGACAAGAAAATGGTAGCACAGCGGGGAAAGGGGAAATACTGGGGGATGATACTGGCTAAATTATATTGTTATACTGTGTGTAAAGTGAATATGTACCAACAAATCCCAACCATTATGTTCAACTATAATTCATCAATAAAATAGGAAATAACAATTATCTGTTTTGTATACATAATACATAAAATATAATTTGTGATAGTAATAACTGAAAAATTAGTAAGATAGAGCTATGCAGGAGCAGATTTTTCATATGCTACAAAAGTTAAAATTGTATAGATTCAGATTAGTATTCTTATCTTATAATATTAAATATAATCCTCATAGTAACTAAAAAGAAAATACCTACAGAGTATATACAAAAGGGGATGAGAAAGGAATTTAAACATTCACAACAAAAATGAAACACTGAGAAGACAATAATGCAGGAAATGAGAGACTGAAGTCCTACAAGCATATAGAAAACAAACAAAAATATGGTATGAGTAAGTCATTCTTATCAGTAATTTCTTTATAAATGAAAATGTAAATACTCTCTAATCAAAAGACTAAGATTGCCACTTTGGACAAAAACACATCACGCAAATATATTCCAACTATACCTGACTCAATTTAGATCCAAAGACTCAAATAGGTTGAAATGGAAAAGTGGAAAAAAATATTCAGTGCAAAAAGTAACTATAAGAGACTGGGTAGCTCTGCTACTATCAGAAAAAATAGACTTTGAGTGAAAAGAGGATACAAGAAGGGCATTAAATACCAATAGAAGACTCATTATAGTAAGAAGAAATAACAATTAAAAATTTATACATCAACTAAAAGCCCCTCAAAATATATAACACAGAACCTCACAGATTCGAAGGCACAGCCTGTTCTGAAATAATAGAGACTTCAATACCATTGTTCCAACAATGGATGGCACAACCAGACAAAAGGAAAGAGATAGAGCATTTGAATAAGACAATAAGTCCACCAGATCCAGCAGATACATATAACAAATTCTACCTGAGCTTTTCAATTATGTATGAGGTTTTCTCCAGGATAGACCATATGTTATGGCCAAAATAAATTCATTCTCTCTCACTCTCTCTCTGATTCTCTGTGGTAGTGGGGATTGAACCTTTCATCTATATCCTCAGCCCTTTTTAATTTTATTTTATTTTAGGACAGGGTCTCGTTAAATTGGCCAGGCTGGCCTTGAACGTGTGATCCTCCTACTTTTACATTCAGAGTAGATAGGCTTACAGTTGCACACGGCTGTACCCAGCCAAAATCAAGACAATAGATTTTATAAGACAGCTATCACATCAAGTACTTTCTCTGACCACAATTGGATAAAATTAGAATAGTAACAATAGCAAAACTAGAAAATTCACAAAGTTGGAGAAATTAAACAGCACACTCTTAAATAATAAATCAAAGTGAAAATCACAAGGGAAATTAGAAAATACTTAGTGATAAACTTAAATGAATACATAACAGCAAAATTCATATGATCTAGAAAAGGTAGTGCAGGAGAGATTTATCATTGTAAATGCTTATGTTAAAAAAAGATCTCAAACCAATAACTTGATTTTACATGTAAAGGAACTAGAAATGAAGAACAAACTAAGTCCAAAACTTGCAGAAGGAAGGAAATAATAAGTATTATAATGAACATAATTAAATTATAGAAAAATCAATGAAACAAAGAGTTGGTTTTTTTAAAAGAATAACCAAAATTTAACTAGACTGAACAAAAAAAAAGAATACTCAAATACTATAATCAGAAATGAAAATGAAGACATTTGCACCAAGTTTATAGAAATAAAAAAAGATTATAGCCAATTGTATGCTAACAAATTGTATAACAGATGAAAAAGACAGATGCTTAGAAACATGAAACCTCTGGAGATTGAACTGTGGAGAGATAGGAAATCTGAATAGAACTGTAACTATTAAGAAGATTGAGTTGGCAGTCAAAAACCCCCTAACATAGAAAACCCCGGCCAATTGAATTCTACCAAACATTTAAAACCTATCATAAATTCTTCTCAACCTTTTCCAAAAAATTAAGAAGGAGAAAATGCTTCCTAACTCAGAAATTCATCCAAATTGAAAAGGAAGAGGTCAAATTATCTCTGCTCACAGATGACATGATCTATGATGTAGCAAACTCTAATGAAATCCTAATGTGTCCATTGATAGATGAATAAACAAATATGATATATACAAACAAAATAGCAAAGGTAAATATTAGCTAAGATTACAATACAATTAAACTCTGATGAGAAAGGGAAAACATCATTTTTTATTGCTTACTGTAGAAAACAGAAAATGTCCTTTAGAGAGAAAGCTAAAAGTTTTATAAAAAATTAAAATTATGACTGATGTTTTGAACAAAACCAGATCTTGTTAAATTTCAGACGAATCACACATAAGAGAGTCAGTGAAATCAGATCACATATAAAAGGCTTAATGACTGTAACAACAGAAAAGAAAAAATGCTACAGGGGAAATAACTACAAAACCAAAGGAACACAAATTTAAAAAATCACTTATGTTCAACTTTATGTCAATATACTTGAAATGCAGATTTGATGGATAATTTTCTGGGAAATTTTAATTTACCAAAACCCATCCAAGAAGAAATATAAACATTGAAAAGGTATTTTTTTTCATTGTTAAAATAGATAATAATGGTATCAAAAATCCATTCTTAGTGCCCACCGTATTCAAACTCCATGTCCAGCTGGCTTCACAGGAAATTTTTTAAGAAGGAAAAGATTCCCATGTCATTTAAAACTGCCTAGAGCATAGGAAAAAGATAAAACTTCCAAATTATTTTATGAAACAAGTATAATATTGACACCCAAAGCTGACAGATTACATCGAAGAAAACTACAGGCCATTCTGTTTATCGGTGTCAAAACATCAGTAAATCATTAGAATGCAAAATTATATGTCATGACAGTGTTATGTTATGTCCATAATGCAAGGCAATTTAATATCAGGAAACTTATTCATATTAGAAATCTGAGGAGAGATGCTTATGATCATAAAAGGCTATCAATAAAAACACTAAATAAAAGAAATTGATTGTCATAAATCTTTATCACAATGGAATATCTCAATTTTAGTATAAAAAGATAGTTTCATGCTTACTGGGAAAACACTAAAGTCAAGTCAAAATAAATTTGGAAACAGGAATTCAGCCTATTAATATCACTACTTTTTATTATGGGTACCCTTGTCCCTCTGGGACCTACACCATGAGAAGTGAAACATTTGGATACTGCAGGTAGTATAATTGTAGACGCAAAGGCCATTAATATAAACTGAAAGATTCATATAAAATATTTTTTAAAAATATGAAAATTTAGTAAATTAGAAAAATACAAAATTAAAACATAGTGTCAAAAGACTTTAAATATACAAACAATGTATATGAGAAGAACTCATTTATAATAATCAAATATCTAGAAAGCCACTTAAAACTATATGAATCTTGTATGTAGAAGAATTTAGAACACTACTGAGAAATGCAAAATAAGATTCAAGTAAATGAAAAGATTCAACATGTTCTTGTATGTGAATCAACATCATAAAAGTCCCATTTCTGAGTTACTTTTATATATTTACCATAATCCTAATAAAAATTCCTCAAAAGCTGATTCTGAGGTTCATATAGGAAATGTAAGAAGTATGAACAAAGATGAAGTGTGACTTACTTACCAGATATTAAAATATATTATGACACCTCAATAATCAAGCAAATGTGGCACAACCCCATGAGCAGAAAGACAATAGAGAAGAGCAGGAAACTCATACACAGGCCAAGTACTTACTGGAAACACTGGTGCATACTAAGTGGGTTTCTCAGATTAATGAGGAAAGATATAAAGTGTCGAATAAACTAGGTAGCCTTCTGAACTAAAAAATAAAATTAAGTGGCATTCATAGTTGACATGGTGTGTCAGGATAAATTCCAAATGGATATAAGATTTAATATAAACAAAAGAACCCACAAAATACTAGGAGAAATCAGCAGGGTCCCGTCATGGCCTAGAAAAGATCTAACAATGTTATTAAATACAAAATAAAATTTAAAAAAAAATCAATAAACAAAGGCAAAGCAAACCTAAACTAACCAACCAACAAAACACAATACCCATAAGCAAAGTCAAGCAAAATGGGGAAAAAAAATTTGCAACTCATCTTACAGAGAAAGGGCAATTTCCTGAGACATAAAGATGAAGGACTTTTAGAAACTGGTAAGGCAAAGACTAACATGGCAATAGAAAAATTTGCAAATTCACATAAAGAAAAACACAAATGGTCCTTAAATGTATGAAGAAATGTTCATAATTTAAAATGTCACTCATAATACAAAATGTCACTTTCAATAAAAAAGCAAATTAAAATTATACCAAAATAGCATTTTTCAATTACCATGTTGGCAAAAAATCCAAATGTTTGATAACATACTTTGTTGGCATTCAGAAACAGACACTCTCCAAAATTGCTGGAAAGAGTAAAATCAGCATATTGTGTACACTGGGAAATTTGTTACTTAAGTAACAAATGCCTATGTATTGTTTCATTTAGCCATAACATTTTGGGGAATTTATCTTAATAGCTCATGTGCAAAATGGCATATGTACACAGTTATTCATTACAGCAGTGTTTGTAATAAGAGAAGGGTGGTGTAATAAGAGAAGGGTGGTGTAATAAGAGAAGGGTGGAAGCCAGGACATGTTCACAGTGGAGGAGTGGCTATGGCTATATAAAAGTGTATCCATTCAATAGGACCCTGCTCTGCAACTATAAAACTACTCTCTGGGTATAGAGAAGTGACTTGCTTTGTACAAATGGAGTAAAATCTCCAGTACATTGTTGCATGGAAAAAATTCAAGTGAGAACAGTGTATGTGGCATATTGCGTTATTAAAAGGAAGTTAGAATACGAAAACCTATTATATTTGCTTACTTCTGTACAAAGAAACTCTAGAAAGATACTTGAGACTATTAATAATGGTTATGGGGCATGGATGGATAGATAATAGGGTGGGGATAGAAATTTCATTGTGTATCTCTCTACATATTTAAAATATTTCATGCCTTGTGGATAGATTATCTATCCAAAAATTTAACTAAAAAGGCAAAAGAAAATGCTAAGATAATTGTGTTTTATGTTTTTTCTTTTCCACAGGATCTGCATATAACACTCTTTTGTTATCTCATATCTCCTCCCTCTCTCTCTCTCTCCCCCCATTTTGGTAATGTGATTAAACCCAGGAATACTTAACCACGTCCCCAGTTGTTTTTATTTTTTAGTTTGAGACAGCGTCTTGTTGAGTTGCTGAGGCTGTCTCTGAACTTGCAATCTTTCTGCCTCAGTCTCCTGAGCTGCTGGGATAACAGATGTGTGCCACTGTGCCTGGTTCTCATCTCTTGATTTTAAAAATAACAAAGAAATACAATCCTTCTTTTGTCTACTGGTGAGCATGGTCCTGGGGATCTATTCTTGCAGAATGGGAAGGTGTTTCTCTGCCTCAATTGCTGGGGAACCCTTTTCTTGGTTCTAGTAAATGATCACATACTCTTCCTCTGCAGGACAGCTTTGACCTAAAAATTCCAGAAAACCTAATTCAGCTGCATATTAAAAGAATTATATGTTAGGACGAAGTGGGATTTATCCTAGGAAAGCAAGGGCTGAAACACCTAGGCCCTATTAGCTTCTGTGGTTTAAGGACTCTCATGGCAGTTCAAGGGAGGTCATTCTGTATCTGATATAGAGATCACATGGGATCCTCAACCACAAAAGGATACAAAAAGCTACAAATTTCTATGTAAGTGTCAGTCTGTGTGGGCCATAGAACAAAATACCACAGACTGGGTGAAGTAAACAACAAATTATTTCTCACAGTTCTGGAGGCTGAGAAATCCGAGATCAAGGTGCTGACAGACTCACTGAGGAACGTCCTCCTCCTGGTTGCAGACAGCTATCCGCACTACCATGGCAGGGTGTGAGGGATGCCCTGAGGAGAAGGTGTCCCAGCATCCTCCCAGAGCCTTTCACCCGTGCCTGCGCTTGAGGATAGAGGCCTCATGTCTACTCCTCTTTTATATGAACATTAACCCCAGTATGGGGGCCTCAGCATCATGACAGCACCTGTAGGTCACCCCCCAAAGACCCCACCTCCTAATTCCATCACGTTGGGGATCAAGGCTCCAACAAATGAACTTTAGGAGGACACAGACGTTCATTCTATAGCAACAAAGGTTAGGATTTTGTATAAATTCCCACAGTAGGCATTGTTCGTAACAATTTGGTCTCTCGTGCCACAGCATTTATAAAACCTGAAGTTAACTAAGTCTAAGGAATAGGCTCCTGTTAGTTTGGGCGGTCTCTGACAGGCTGATAACTGACTTCAGATAAAGAAGGGCCTTTCCTGTATCTACAGTCATCCCTTAGGGACTTGTTTCAGGGCTTACCTGCTCTCAGTGGGATGGAAATTTTTGTACAACCACAAATATCAATGATTCTCCATCAGCACAAGTCTAGGGCAGTGGTGGCACACGGTGTGGGAGGAATGCATATGTAGGAGACCTCAGGAGAGGTGAGCTGCCGGGTGGGTTCAGACTACTTGCTGAGTGGCAAGTCAGATAAGCAGCCTGGTGAGCCACTACTCTTGGTGACTGAAGAGCAGTGCCGTAGGCAGGAACTAGAGAGCTACAGCAACTTAAAAGTTAAGGGCAGAGAGAGAGAATCAGTGCAGCTGGGTGTCAGTGGCAGGGTGCACTTTGGAGGAGCAATAACCAGCATAAGGCCAACCCCGGTCCTCAAGGAGGAGAATGGGTGAAGGAAAGTCTGGGGGTCAGGGCCAAGGAGAGCTCCCCAAGAGCCTCTGAGTGTTCTGCATCCACCAGGAGTCTGACTTCTTAACTCTCCACATTATTATGCTTGTGTTTCCAAAGTACACCGACAGGTTAATGTCCCAGATGCCAACAGAAGAATAGGAATGAAGGATTCTTAGCATAACCTCATCTTTTGAGGTTTAAAGCTATTTAAGTTAGTCCTATTCTATTAGGTCTTAACAAAGACCAAAGTTGCCCATCTTTTCTTATATGAATCAGCCATGGACTGAAGAATCACAGTTTGCTTAGTACCTTAGTCATTTCTTATCTAGAATTAAAAAAAAAACGCACAAAAACATACTTTAGCCTTTTAATATCCTTTTTGTTTTTGTCTTTTTACAACTGATGTTTGCCTTTTCTGTCCTACTCATGTTTTCTAAGACTCTTTATTCAATAAGGTGCAAGGTGATTTATTTAATTTATTGAAGATTGTAAATTGTAAGTAATACATTTCTGATTAAGCAGTCTCTACTCTTTCTTTCTTTACAAGACAGGTATTAAAATTTAAAAGCCAGAACACAGAATAAGAAGTGCTAATGAAAATGTCATCAAGTGAGAGTTTAGATTTTAAAATGTTGCCAATCTAATAAATGCAGGATGAATGTGAAGGGTCAAGCAGTCCTGATAGGATACACTTTATGCCTTTGAAATGTCCTTCAAATTTCACATAATATAATGTGATTCATTTGCATCAGTGATGACTCAGATTATTAGGGGGAAAGAGAGAGAGAGAGAGAGAGAGAGAGAGACAGACCTGAACAAGTCCAACTGGAAAGCAGCCCTCTGAAGCCACTGCAACTAGATTCTCCAGTTAAAGCCACTGTGTTCAGAATCAGCACTGCGGCGTTTCTCTTGTAAGACAGATCTGGTTTCAATCTGTGTTTCTTCAGTTTTTATCAGTGTTGGCCTAGATTTCCAAAGCTGAGCTAAAATGGAAATATTCTCCCCCCACTTTAACCCATCTGTCTCCTTTTATTTACATAATATAACATCTTTTTCCCTGAAGAATTCTGAGTTTTTAAAGAAGGCAAAATGGAAATAAAATAAGTGGAAAACTTTTCCTCACAAAATGAAACATATGATCTTCCCTTTGGATTTGTACTCATTGAGGCCTCACTACAACAACCGAATTCAATAAAAATTAGTGTGAAATCAGGCTATAAAGCAACAAGATCAGAATCACATTTTATTTGTCAACTAATTCAATGATTTCCCCCCCAAAGACAGAATATTTCTGCTAACCTGCTAATGTTGGCTTCTTATTCCAAAGTGAGGAAATCAGCCGGGATAATTACTTTGCTAAGTATTGGCAGAGAGAGGGCTACAATCATGCCGACTCAGTTGTTCCTACTGTCGACAGAATAATTTATTAACTTATTGGAGTCTCATTGAGGTAACGGAAAAGCACATTACCAGTAAAAAATGATTTCGAAAGAAGACTTAATTGCTACTATATGTGTTTTTAATGTTGGCTGAAAATACACAAGACAAGCTAAAGTGGCATATGACAAGTCCTCATTTAGTCTGTCAGACATGATAGCATATTTAGAAAGATATAACACATTTTGAAAAAAGATCAAGAAACAGAAGTAAATTCTCCTGTCATCTCAAAATAATTGTAGTATTTGCTAGTGAGGTCAGAGTTTTTACAGACAGATACCTGACAAAGATAGACTTCAAGGGAAATTTAGGAGAGGGGACAGGTGACAACAAGCTCAGTTTCCAGAGCTTATGGATCTGGGTGGTATTCAAACTAACCCGTCTGTTTATTATTTGAATTATTATTTTTGAACTTACCTCTTTATCATCTAAATTACCTGTTTGTTATCTGAATTATTATTTACATGTTCTAATATTTCCTGCTCACCATGGCTTTTTGGTTCTCTGTCAGTCTATTCAAGGGAAACTGCTTCCCCACCCTCAGGTATTCCGGCATTGATTTAACCCTGCAATGGCAGTAACATGCCAGTGCCCTTTGGGTACCTCTGTCCCAATCTCCTCCATCTTCAGCTAGCAAGTGCTCATCAGCAGTGGATCAGGCCAGCTCAATGGAAATGCAGTGGTTTTAAGAATACTACTGACCTCCTAAACACAGAAAACACAGGCCAAACTACTCCCTTACCTTTACAGCTTCTTGTTACAACACAGAGTATAACTTGGCTGACAGTTTTTAAAGGGATATTTTAAAGAGCCATCACTCCTTAGTGAAATAATGGCCTGGTTGCATTTCCAATTTCCATTAGTATTAAACTTTGCTTCTAGATAGAAACCTTTCGTTTTTTGGCCTAAAGCACATTAAAACCAAGGTATTCTTAATAATAAGATTGGTAATAACTACCCAACTGTGTGACTGCTGGACTGTAAAGAGAGTGGATGGACATTTTAGCAGTTATCTCAGGGACCTGCATTGCAGTGCAGCATTAATTAATGCCCATAAATAAGATGCAGACTGGGAGAGAACAGAAAACATGGTATTAAGATCATACACAACAACAGATGAGGTAGCGAGGGAAGATGGGAGGGGAGGGGAGGGGGGATAGTAGGGGATAGGAAAGACAGCAGAATACAACAGTCACTAATATGGCATTATGTAAAAATTGTGAATGTGTTACTGATGTGATTCTGCAATTTGTATTTGGGGTGAAAATGGAAGTTCATAACTCACTTGAATCAAATGTATGAAAGATGATAAGTCATGAGCTTTGTAATGTTTTGAATAACCAATTAAAAAAAGGGAAAAAAATTAAAAAAATAAAAGATCATACAACGCTAAAGAAGAACAGAGGAACAGCTATCATGAAGGGCTTTTACAAGGAACACAAGTGCATTGAGAAATTTAAAGTTCTATTTGCCTGTTGATGAAATAAAAATCAAGAAGGGGAACACAAATAAAAAAACAAAACCACAGGAAAAAAAAGGCAACTTGCCACCAATGTGATAAATAATTGCAAGTTTCAAGGACTTATTGTAGAAAATGGTTTTGAAAACATACAAGTGTCTGATTTTAGTGAAAGTGTCTTAGCTTTTTGTTACTGTAATAAAATACCCAAGGTATTATATTTTCTTCATAAAGAGGTTTATTTAGCTCACAGTTTTGGAAGCTGGAAGTCCAAACAGTTTGGTGCAAGCTCTGGCAGGGTACTCTGTGACTGTACCCTGTCAGGTATATATATATATATATTGTGTGTGTGTGGTGTCTGTGGATCTTTCCCTCTCATCACAAAGCCACTAGGATTTATCTCAACCAGATATTATCTAATGCTAATCATTTCCTACAGGTCTCATCTCTAAACCCATAGCAGGATTAAGTTTCCACCCTCTTAATACTGTTAACATAAGATTTGGGGGATTAAACTCCTCACGAGTTCAAACTACAGCAGTTTTGTTTGAAATCAACATAATTAGCCGTTTTCCCCTTTTGATTAGTGACAATGATGTGCAAAATAGTTTCCCAGTGGGCCAGCACTGAGAGTCTTTTCACCTCACACTCTGAGAGACCATAGGGATGCTCTACTGTTTCTGGTGGGTCTGAGTCCTCGACATGCCCCACCTTTACTCTGTGCAAGCTTGTCCCTCTTGTTCCATCTCCAATCTGCTCTCCTGGTGCCTCACCAGGCCTTTCCTCTTCTTTCCTCCCCTCCCCTCCCCTCTGCTTCCCTCTCCTCTTCTCATCCACTGGGACTGCCAGCAATCTCTGATGCTGTGTAGTTCCTCCTGGCTGGCCTTTCTTGTACTGGCCTGTAGCACAGAGTGGTCCAAAGGCTCACTCATACTCCCATTCTCTTCTAAGCAGAACCAAATCAGCAACCATCTGTGGTCACAGTGATCCTCCAGGCCCAATTCTGAGACCAGGAGAAATGTCTTAGTTGGGCTGACTTTCAGTAAGGACCTAGAGGCAGGTACTAGCAGCAAAACCCTGCCCACTGGCACCTGGAGGCAGCTCCTTAGGTTTGCAGATCACAGAGAAGGGAATATTTATTTGCTCGTCTTCTGTGCCACAGCTGTCTCCTCCCAGCGTCCTGCATTGTCTTGTTCTTCCCCTAACTTTTCTTCTATAATTGGCTGTAACACCAGTCTTGTGCTGACTCAGAATGGAAAGTAAAACTGTTAAGTGAAATCTTCTGTCTCCCTTACTATTCCACTATGCTGAGGACTTGTGCTTTTCTTTTGATCCTCACACTTCGAAGAAACTAACAGGTTTCTGCTTAGGGCTTTGCCTGCTTGTGCCCTGGGCAGCCCCAGCCCTACTCTTTTCTTAGAAATACTTGTTCCTCAGCAAGTTCTCAGACCTTCCTGACAAGTCAAATGTCCCTGCCATGTGCTTTGGAGGTGCCAGTTAGGCCAGTTTCTGGAGCTCTTCTTGAAATTCTAATTGCATGTGATTTTCCATAGTTTTGACTGGCCTACCTCTCCCACCATATGTACATGAGGAAAACACATCTCCTTTTTTGTCACCACCATTCTCAGTCCCTGGAAGATCGTAGACAAACAGAAGTATCTGCTGAATGACTGAATACAAGGGCTTGATCTGGTAGCTGTCCTTTTCTATAATAGGCTTTCCCCATCATTCTCTTTTTTTCCAAGGCCTCCCTGGTAGAGAGAAGGTTACTTGGTTGTATAGTAACCAGCATTGGGAAGGTAGCCTGGACAGTGGTCTGTGGAGATCACAGGCCCAGCATGAAGGAGACTTTCCAAAACCCTGTGTGACCTTTAGCCAGAGACTTTCTTTCTCTGGGCCTCAATTTTCTCTTTGGTAAGTTAAGCATGGTATTCCTGCTCCTTCAACCTTATATAGGGTTGTTAGTATGACAAAAATAATTCTTAAAGTTTCTCTATTTAAAGAAAATGCCATGCGTGTTTAATACAATACAATGCATGTTTAAAAAGTGCTTTGCGGTACTTCTCTATCATCTCTAATAATCTCATATATTGGCACCATTCAACCTTTGTGGTAATCAGACAAGAAATCATGGTTCTTGATTCATGTAGTTGTGGCAGGAATAGGGAGAGGCAGATGAATAAAGAGTCAGCAGGCAGAACTGAACTCCAAACCACAGGATGACGTTGATGAAGGAGAAAAGTCATTGTTATCACTCTGGTTTCTGGCTTTGGTTGGTGGAAGCGGGAAGCTATTCCACCAGAGATTGGTGAAAAGAGGAGGTTTGTGGGGAGAAAAATGAGGTGGCGTGTGCTTGGGGAAATATGAATGGAGAGGGCAGCAAGCAGCTCAGGAGAAAGCTGAGGTCTAGGGACACAAGTGGACTTAGAACGCTCACCATAACATCCCTGGCTGAAGACCTGGAGTTAGTGACATCCTCCAGAGGGAATGTGTAAAGAAAGGAGGGGAGAAAGAAGCAGCCTCTCCACTTTGAGGAGGGTTGGTGATGTGAGAAGGAAGCCAGGAAAGCGTGGTGCTTGTGGAGCTTTTAGGAGGAGAGAGCAGGGTAGTCAAACATGTTCAAAGGTGTCTAGAGCTAAGGCCTGATGCCAAATATCCATCTATCTCATCACTGTGCCCCAAAGCAACAGGGGGCAGGGCCATCCTCAACATCACCTCTATACCGTGTCCTCTGCAAGTCTTTGTTGACCATTCCAGAGAAAAGTGAACACCATCTACAAATATGTATTGAGCCCCGACTCGGTACACTGGTACTTGGGATTAACAAAGACACAGAGACAGCAGTCTCCCCTTATCTACAAAGTACACATTCTAAGGCCCTCAGTGGATGCCTGAAGCCCTGTAGGTACAAGTATTATAGTTTTCCCATACATACCTATTATAAAACTTAATCTGTGAATTAAGTATGGTGAGAGCCTAACAATAATAAATAGCATTAAGTAGAATAATTATTAATAGAACAATAAAATAGACCATTATTAAGTAGAGTAAGGGTAACATGAACACAAGCCACTGTGATACTGTGAGCTCACCTGGTAACCAAGATGGGTATTGAGTGACTAACAGGCTGGAGCATATACACTGTGGATGTGGTGGACAGGAATGATTCATGCCCTGGGTTGGATGAAGCAGAGTTTGAGATTCCATCATGTTAGTCAGAACAGAGCACAATTTAAAACTTACCAATTATTCATTTCTGGAATTTTCCGTTTAATATTTTCAAACCATGGTTTGACCACAGGTAACTGAAACTGCAGAAAGCAAAACCATAGGTAAGGAGGACTACTATAGGGTCCTTGAGAGGAGAGAGTATTTACATGTGTAAACCATGACTCAGTCTGAGTGCCCTGTGACTGTACTGAAACTAAGTGTCTGGCTGAGGTGGCCAGGACAGGTGCCACTCAGCAGTATAGGGCATGGCTTAGAAGACAGAGTAAGACGAGGAGCTCAGGTACCGTAAGACCTGCATTCAAAGGTGGGGAAGGTTTATCTCGACAGTAAGGAATGCATAGTGTGGTTAAAGGACACATCCAGAAGAGCTGGAGGGACACGGTGCCAGCCCTTGGAAGGTCAGATGGAGGAGAAGCTGAAGGATGGCTATAGATACTGGAAGGTCAGTTATAATGACCAACTGTAATGATTACCTGTGTGATCATTTTTTATCTTCTTTATTTCTGTCATCTGTATGATTATGACTCCAGTTTCTTGGAAAGCAATTTGCATGTAGAGGTCATGTCCTTTTATTCTTTGATTGTTGCACAGGAGCTCAAGTACTTTTCATGTTGAAAAAACTTTGAAGATATTTTTATGGTCTGTGAAGGCCAGTTATGGAGCTCATAGCTCAGCTGATGTTCACTGTCGGTTTTATCAAGAGCAACGGACTGTGGCTCTGAGGACCCTCCTGTCTTGGGGCAGCTACCTTTGTTTAAGTCACTGCTTCTGAATTATGCTTCTTGTCTTCTATTGTCATTCAACAATTACTAATTGCACATTTACTACTGGCCAGGAACAGTATGAGGTAGCAGGAAAAAATGGTGGCTATGTTATAGTTCCTGCCTGTGAGTGGCTATTAGAGAGCAGTGGGAGTTGCTGCTAGGTTGACTGGCTTAGTGTGTAATATCCATGATGAGTGAATAGGAGAACAGGGAAAGCCCCTAACTCAGGGATAGTCTCTGGTGAGGATGATGACTATACTGAGACCTGAAGGTGGGCAGCTAACAGGGAGACAGGGTAGGAGTGTAGTTGGCAGAGAAAAGCCCTTGTGGGAAACCTGGCCAGAGAGGATGGGCATGGAGGCTGCAGAGGCACAGTGTGAGAGGCTGGTGAAAGGCCCATTAGAGCTGGTGACTGGAGCTGAGGCCCTCAGTCTCCCTGCAATATGTGGGCATCAGCAGGGTGCTCACTAAATAAATATGGCAAAGACCGAAGACAACATCTACAAGTGTCAGACATCTTCAACAGAGGACTGCATTTCTCCTCTTCAGAAAAATATTGCGAAGCTGATGTTGAAAGAAACACATAAAGTGGATTTAGGTGCAGTTTAAATGAAAACAGACAGTGTGGGATTGCTGGTAATCAGAAACGCTTCTCAGGAAGGGATAGTGTGAGAGATGCGGCCCCACAGCAGACCCAGATAAAGACGGGAAAACAACCTACTCTTGATGCTGGCACTGAGTCATGGAGCAGCAGCTGTGGAATTCTATTTACTTTTTCTAGATTTTACACTGTAATTTTAAATTATAAATACATGTTATGTCACCAAACACTACTGTCTATTCAGCACACACTTTTCTGAATTGTGCCAGGCACTCAATTAAGGGCAGGGACACAAAACTGAAGATAACATGGCTATTGCCCTTGGGGACTGCCAGCTTGTTACACAAGGGCACAGACCCTGAATAACATCCCATAATACCACACAGGATGAAGAGGAAAGAGCAATTAATTTTGCTGTTGGAATTGGGAAAGACTGAGCAGAGGAAAGCTTCAGCAGTAGATAGCTGGCGTTTGCCTCAGAGTGGACGAGAGCTTATAAAATGTGCCCATCTGCAACCCCATCCCTGCTCCTGTGCATCAGAAGCTCTGGGACATGAAATGTTGGGAATAGGAGTTTTTCAGAGATTTTAGGGTTTTTCTTATGCTCTTTAAGGCTCAAAAGCCAGTATCTTATGGGATGCCTAGGATTTCAGTATATAGAAAAAGACAGGTGGCAGAGGTGACACCATGAAGGTGGACATACACAAGGGAATGACAGGGTGAGTGTCCACTGCAGACAGTGAGGAGGCCAGAAGGGCAGAGCGAGGCTGGCTGTGGAGAGACACCCTGGAGTGCCATCCAAAGGAAAGTGATTCCTGATCCTTAGCTGCTGTGTCAAATTGCTTGTGGAAGTGAAAAATACACATACATCTGGCTCCCATTCCTGAATTTCGTAACTATAGTTTCTCAGGTGGAGCTTGAGCATGTGCCCTGACAGAGTGGTCACAAAGGTGATCTGATGTGCAGCAGGGCTGCACACCACCACATAGGCTAGATTCATGGTAGGGCCCTTGTACTGCACAGTGAAAACCAAATTTAAGTCTTGATACAGAATACTTGTAGGTTCTAAAATGGCACTTACCATTGACTATTTACCAAAGACTTCAGCAACTATTTACTAAAGACCCACTGTATCCAGATCTGAGAGATACCTGTGTGCTGTGGACTGGTAATGGATTCCTTGAAAGTTCTGAAACAGGGAAAAGCCCTACCATTTCCTCCCCAGACTAAATTCTGAAGGCCAGCTGGAATTGGTTATTCCTGTAAACACACCACTTTCAAGAATTCAAATAAGAGTATTAATCCTTAGACAACTGGATAATATTTTAGGTAATGTCAAACTAATGACATGCCTGTGCTCCATGATCTGAAAGAGTTAAGGATTGGAAAAAAAATCTGAGAGCAAAGATTTTGATTAACACCCTGATAAAGAAAGACAGCAGCAAAGATACCTGCAAAGTTGCCTAAAGGTATGCAAGTTAGTTGATGACTATTATCTCAGGGGCCCTGAACTGACTGAAAACAACTTGCTGGCATTCTGAAAGAGATGTGAAAGTTGTTGATAGAAATCTCACGATATTATGTTTTAGGATTAAAGAACTCATATTTTAGATCACCATCATCAGACAGATAGGCTACGGACATGAGTTTTTTCTTAAGGAATAAAATGCAATTCACAGGTTTACCTATAGTTTTTGATCAGAATTATAATCATAGTGTATATTTTTGCTTTTGCATAGACAGTGACAGATTTTATACTTATAAAAAAAATCTCCCTAAGTATACCAAGCTGATGAGGCTGAGGTCCAGGAAAGAAGCTGATTGTATAATACAATGTAGAATCAATATTGTGGATGACTTCAGTGATCTAGGGCTGGTAAATTACTATAAGCATTAAGGAAATAGTTCAAATAATTCCATAAGTTTTGGAGTCAAAGGAATTTTCTACTATAAAGTCTGTCCCCTGGGTTCTCAATAGTCATAACAGCTTAATGAAGGCAAGGAATAAGTTATATGTATAAGACTATAATTTAGAAACTTTCTTCATCTCTGACCCAGGCTAAAGTTATAATTTTTGTCATATTAAAAAATAGATTATTTTCCCTTATTCATCTTTAAGTACATGGATTCAAGAAACATAGTATAAATCAATATGACCCTGGGTTAAATCCCCAGTACTCCAAAAATAAATAATAATTTAAATAAAATTAAACAATACATACAAATGACAATATATATATATATATATATATATATATATATATATATATATATTTTAAAATGATACATACATTTATATATATATACACAAATGCATGTATATGATATGTATTATGTATATTATTTAAATTACTCTATTTAATCCTCTATAGTTTTCATGTAAAGTGAGACATTGTTATCTCCACTTTTGTAGAGAAGGAAATTAAAGTACAGAGAAGTAAACTCAATTCACCTGAGATGAAAGAGCTAATTAGTGGCAGAGCTAAGTCTAGAGCCAGATCTAATGTTTGGTCCTTTCACTTTATAAAGATCAACTTAAATTCTCCAATGTTAGGTGCTCCGTTTTCTGTGCTATTTTGGATTTTATATATATCCCCATTATTGTACCTGGGTGTATGATTAATTCATAAGCTTTTCTTCTTTACAAGATTATGAGCCCTTGAAGGCAGAATGCCTATCTTCTTATCCATTTATGCATTCCCAGGGAGTGTCTTTTATTCAACAACTTAAGTTTCTCATATGCCTACTATGCAGACACCAAGTAAGGCACTGGAGATACAAGGATGAACAAGATAGACAAGTTCCTGCCCCCATAGAGCATTCGTTCTATCGGAAAAAATGTCAGATAAACAAGCAATTAAAATAGAGTATAATATATGCCAAAATGGGGGAAGTGCAGGGATTATGGGGTTTGTAAGACTAAAAACCAGGGCTACCTACCCTACTGCAGGGAAAGAGGGAAGGAAGATGGTGGTGGTAGTGACTAAAGAAAAATTTATGTTGAAGATGAGGTGAGAAGATGACTTTTAATTTAGCCAGATACTGGGTGGAAGTGGAAATGGCAAAAGAAAGTACTGGAAAGAGGAAACAATATGTGCAAAGACAAGAGGTTAGAAGATAATTGAGAAGGAGGACATTGGGGAGAGATGGGGCTGGAAATATGAACAACAACAAGACCATTAAGGTTCTGAGATCTTACTGAGGAGGCCACTGAACGGATTCAAGCACTAAGTGATTACTTTGAAAGATCATTTCAGTTGCAAAGAGAAGAATGAAATATAAGGGAGTAAGAAGAGGCAGGAAGATCAGTGAAGAAGAAGACATCATCATATGGTCACGGGGAAAGACTCTTGTGGCCTGGACTGGGTTGTGGCAGCACTGATGGCAAGAAGATTTTGGAGGTAGGATCAACAGGTTGTTTTCAAATTAAATACAGGTGATTAGTGAAGTAGAGAGGTCAAAGATGATCCTAAGTTTCTGGCTTGGGAAACTGGATAAAGAGTAGAGTTGGTTTAGGTTTGGAAGATATTAAGTTCATGTGTCTGAGGTGGACATGTTCATTGAAGATGAGGGTCAAGGGTAGGATATGAGCTGGAAACAAACTCTGGAAGTCATCAGCCATAAGACAGAGAGAGATTATTCAGAGATTGATAGAGAAAAGAGCTCTTGGGAATAATATTTAAAGTCAGATAGAAGAACATTATTCAGGGGAATAATATTTAAAGTCAGAAGAGGCAAAAAAAAAAAAAAGAAGAAGAAGAAGGAGGAGGAGGAGGAGGAGGAGGAGGAGGAGGAGGAGGAGGAGGAGGAGGAGAAGAAGAAGAAGAAACCTACAGAGAGAAAGAGCCAGAGGGAAGAAAATTAGAGAGAAGATAATTAACTAGAAAGCCAAAGAAGGTGGTAGTGGTTTTAGAGGGCAAAACACTTCTCCAAGGTCAAGTTCGAGGACGTCTGAACATGTTCCATGGATTTTGCACTGAAGGAATCAGAGGGTCTCCTGAGAACAGTGCCATGCCACCAGGGCAGTGGTGCATCAACTTTATGGGAACCAAGGACTTAGGGGAGGAGCTCTTTAGTGGCAAAGACACATCCTGTACTAAAAAAGTTCAGAACATGAAAAATCACTTTATTCTCTTTTTTCAGAGTGTATTTCCACGCAACTGTGGGAGATGCTACTCACAAGAATATGTGCAGGGTAGAATCAAGCTTGGTGGAGAAATTCAGAAAGGAACAATGGAGAAATGGACTGAAGAAGACAAAGAGCTAGGACCATGAGTCACTTATTTTCAAAGATACTCAGTTGGAAAGTACAGTGGCATATAGTGTCCATTCTCCTTTGTCACCTGTAACAGCCATTGCCCTCCAGTGGGGAGACCTGTCTTTTATGGCACTCCCTGCATGGAAGTGACTAAATAGCACAATTCAGACTATTTGAGAGAAGTGAACAAAGGGAGAACACTGATCTTCAGCGTATCTGTGAAAATCTTATTTGGTACAGACAAATGGAAGTAAGGTGAGAAGGAGAGCCATTCCATGGCACACCCTTGCACTGGGTTCTCTGATGAGGTCTGTTTCTCAGACTCTTTGCGACTCCTCCTTCTCTTCTGTTCTCCCTTATCTTCTTAGCTGTTTCTCTTCTGGCAGGACACCCTCCTCTCTAGCAGTTCCCTTCCTGCCTGCTCCCCTCCCTTTACAGACTTATTGAATACCTGCTGGGAGCCCTGTTGTAATGGTGACTTTGCCCACTGTCATTTACGACCTTCTTTATAAATCCCAAATTTTCTCTATAACTCAGATATACCTTCTGGAATTCTTGAGTGATTTCTAATAGACATTTTCTCTATGGTCTTTTGGTAGGAAATCTAAAATTCTTTCTCAAACTGGCCTCATTCTCTCACCATAAAATCCATTTCTCATCAAGTATTTCCTGTGTTTGTATTGTCACATCAGCACTCACAATCTCCATTTCCCTACCTTCATATTAAACTGGCAACTCAACCTCTCTCCTTTATCCTCTGCAGTTATCTATGGAGCTGCTTTTCCTTTTCTGCCACCAAGGTTCTCTAAACCTTTGTTTCTCTTGCTTGGACCATAGAAAAGCTCCAGTCATGTGCCCTGATTTCTGGTCTTGGTTTCACCAATTATGTCCTCCATGATGTTTTTAGACCCTCCCCTACCTGCCACCCCAAAAACAACAATCTGATAATGTACCTCCTTGGGCAATTATATAAATTTTCAATGTTCTGCTACTGCCAAGGGATTATAGTTGATACTCTTAATTCAGGATTGCTCAAAAGGTCTTTAAGCCATATCATCATGTGCTTTTAAGCCAGGCACCACACCACTCACTTTGTATGGTTTATCACAGCTAATATAATATAAAAATATCTACCTGTAAGACAGGTATTTTAACTTTTTGTTATTTAGTAAAAATTAGGCCACAAAGAGAGATTAAGTGACATGGCTTAGGGTCATCTGGTGGCAAGTGAGTCAGTTGTTAAACCTGGAGTTTTACATTTCCAAATGTTTTACTTTTTCACTTTTATATATCATCCAGTATTACTGATCATGTTCAGTTCCTTCTGTAGGGAGGGAGGGGTACTGTGGCTACTTGTCAGGTGGTGGTTGGTTAGACTGCTGGCTCTGGATCCACTTTGCTTGAATTTGACTCTGGCCATTTTTACCGTCTAGCCTCATGACCTTGAGTAAACCTCTTCATCCCCTTCATTCTCTAGTTATTCAATGGCGTCTGCAAGTAGGATTATAGATGCTTAGGACAGTGTGCTGGCTGGTGGTCAGAACTGAATACAGTTGAGGTCACTCCCTAGGCTCTGGTTCCTATTCATTTCCAGTAAAGGTGTAGCTAGATTAAGAGTCTGAAAGAAATAATTTTTTTGTGGCTAGACATCCTGACTTCTGTGGGAGACAACATACTGGGAACAGTTGCTCTCATTAGCTTTGGGGATGACAATAAGACTGGAAAAGATGAGAAAGGTGGCAAGTGATCTTTGCATCTGAGTGCACTGATTTGAAATACTCAGAAAGATAAAAGAAAACTCCATTTCTTATAGCCCTTAAACCTCAAATGGAAAAGAGTAAAAAAGTGAGTCAGATTTTCTTCCCTTTTGATAGAATGGAGAAGGTACCAGTGGAAAATACAGAAAGAAATGTGCTGGTTGCTTGTGGAAGAATCAACTTTTTAGGAAAGGAGAATGTAAATAAATGAGGATTTAATAATATAACTACAAACATTTAGTAAGTATCACTTTTTGCTGAGCACTGTGGAAAATACTTAAAAAGAAGGGTAGTGGCAGGATTTTTCAACTATTAAAATTGCTGAAAATAAGTATTTAAAATAATTTTAACTGAGAACCATATTCACAAAAAATAAGAACAGCAAACTAACTTTGTGCCCTCACATGTCACCTCACCTGGTCCTTAGCCACAGTGGAGAGAGTACTGCTATTCCAGGTGGGAACTGAAATCAGAGAAGTAATTTGACCAAGTTGGTACAGTTTATAAGGGGAAAATTTACTATTGGACTCCAGTGCTCTTTCCATTCAACACAATGCCTATGCAAATACACAATTAGTACCCTTTCACAAACCTATTAGTCTTGTTCTAAAAACCTGTGTGGTTTACTCATATCATTATTTTCCACATAGGAAAGTCATATTAAGATTAAAAATAATTCTACTCCTATGTTATGCCATAGAGGTTGTCCTGGAAGTCTTTCTACAAATCAATATTTTCTTGAATATTATTTTTGCTGCTACATGCCATTCCAGAGATAAACTCTCAGCTGACCATTACAGCAATTATTTTTTTAAAATTTTTTATTTTTTATTGGTTGTTCAAAACATTACAAAGCTCTTGACATATCATATTTCATACTTTAGATTCAAGTGGGTTATGAACTCCCATTTTTACCCCGTATATAGATTGCAGAATCACATCGGTTACACATCCACATTTTTACATAATGCCATATTAGTAACTGTTGCATTCTGCTACCTTTCCTATCCTCTACTATCCCCCCTCCTCTCCCCTCCCATCTTCTCTCTCTATCCCATCTGCTGTAATTTAATTCTCTCCCTTGTTTTTTTTCCCCTTAATTGCTCCTACCCTGCCATAAGTTCCCCCTTACTTTAACCAAATTCTTTTGAAGTGTTCACAACCACTTTAAACTTACATATTTGGAAGTGTGGATATTCTCCTATTGGAATTGATTAAAATGGAAGCCTATCTGTGCATTTATATATACAGTGTTAATAATCATGACAGTTGTAAGGTCCCCAATTTTACCTCTCATCATCACCCCTAAAACATCAACTGAGGGACTCATCTTTTCCAATTACTTTTATATTACAAACAGCATTTATATTTACATAAATGGTTTTACAGGGCATGCAACACAAAACGAATCTGTCATTGTTATTTCCTAATATATTCCAGGATATTGCTTTGCTAACTCATAGTCACTAAAGCCCACAAAATAACAAACCGCCTATTTTTTTCCCCTTTGAGGTGCATTATCTGAAATAAGCCATTGCATAAGTAGTGCCTCAGCTAATTAATTAGTGCTGGTCACATTCATTTTTCTAAACTAAGAAATGAAACTGAATAGTATACTTTACATTATTTTCCTCAATTCTGGTTAAAATGAAAGAGACCACAATAAACCCAGCTGCAGAATGCTGCTTACAATGACTCTTTTTTTTTCTAATTACTCATATCAATTGGGTATTAAAAAAAAACTCTTCATATTCGGTTTGGTTGTTGGTTTTACATGACAGGGTGGCTAATTAAAACTACTGCACATTGGGTATGTAGTTTATGGTTGTGAGAAGGTCACAGACTTGAAAATAAAGTTCAGTATGCCTCCCACATTTAGCTAGATAATCAGAGGGTGTTTGAAATAGTTTGCTTCTTTCTTTCAAGCGGTTTCTTTTCTTTTCTCTGTGCTCTTTTCCCT